>NW_027266265.1:56185409-56915409 GCF_022045235.1 Haliotis cracherodii
ATGGGGGAGTGAGGAAATTGCATGAAACACATTCAGTACTAGTCTGATGTACTACCTGATAGGTATGTCCTCTGTTCTTGGCACATTTAGTAATAATGTCTTCTACGTGGTATTATTCATACTAACCAGGTATTTTGCATGCATGCATGTGTGCTTAAGCCATACTCATCAGTATTCCAGCCAAACAATCCAGTGATTGATATTGTGAGCAACAGTCCACACCATTTGGGTGGGATGGAACGCAATCACTGAGATTGACCACCTGATCCAGTAAGTTGCTTCTTACGACCAGCATAGGTTGCTAGGGACCAATTCTAACCTGGAATCCCTACGGGTGAGCAGTCATGGTGGTCGCCTGATCTCCATAGTAGTGAGATTTGGATTAGGGACATGCTAACAATGTACACACAAAGAGCAGCATGCTGCGACAGAGACACTCTCATACTGCATCCTCCTCAATGAATCCCACTCATAGCTACTGCCACAATGTACCCAACGCCTTCTTTGTTAAAACAAGCACTTTCTTCAACATCTGGGCATCAGGTTCGAATAGTACTACTTTTTTTATCGATTAAACGTTAGTACATTTTATACAGGGAATTCTACCTGTTATTAATCCTTGCGATTAAACGCAGTTGGTAAAGAATGTCTGGAAGAAATATATGCCCAGGCATTCATTTGAACAAATTCACAGCACACACAGACACACAGACACACACAATCACACACACACACACACACACACACACACACACACACACACACACAATCTCTCACACACACACAAAATCTCTCTCTCTCACACACACACACACACACACACACACACACACACACACACACACACACACACACACACACACACACACACACAATAAAACTCATTAACAAGGTATATGCAATTGTATGTGGCACAGTGGCCAACAAGACTCACATGTTAAAGTTATAGTGTCCAGGAAAGTTGGTGTGAAGAATGAACTTCTTCACAAGATAGGAGTTGGCATCAAACAACAGGTCCTGCAAATCAAAGTCAGTATCATTCAAAACTCAAGTATATAATTTTCCTCACCAGTCAGCATCTGTGTTGTTAGTGCTAGGCCTTCCAAACATTATCTGATAGACTCCTATCCAGAGTCAAATTCAAACTTGATTCCTGATGGAAGCATGATTTTGGAAAAGTAGGGTGCACACAATACCCAAGTCACAAACTGAACAAAATCCTGATAAGGGTAAGGAGGGCACTCACTGCACCACCCAGCTCGACCTGCCTGTGCTGCCACTTGGTTACAGAGAGTGGACACATTCTATCCACTAGACTACCCCCTGTCCCACCACAGTTAGTCATGCTGTACTCACAACCCCCATGGTGAAGTAGTTGTAGAAGAAGTCAGCGCTGCGAGAGCGGACCCTCTTGTGAGCCTCAGGGGAGTGGATCTTCATCTTGTCCTCAGATTTGTAGAACACCTTGCTGGGACAACCTAAGGCACTGATAACATCCTGAAACATGTAATCTTTTATGAAACATGAAATAAACTAATATAAAACACATAATAACAAACAAAACACGTTATAATCTTCTATGAAACATGGAATAACATATGAAACATGTAATAACCTACAAAACACGTAATAACCTTCCATGAAACACAGAATAGATTATGTAACATGTAATAACCTATGAAGCATGTAATAACCTTCTGTGAAACATGTAATAACCTTCTTTAAAACATGTAAATACCCATGAAACATGGAATAACCTACGAAACACAGAAACATGTAATAACTTTCTATAAAACACATAAACACCTTCTATGGAACATGTAAAACCTATGAAACATGTAATAACTGATGTAATAACCTTCTACGAAACATGGAAAAACTTATGAAACAGAATAACCAATGAAATATGTAATAAACTTCTATGAAACATGGGGTAACCTTCTATGAAATGCATCATAACTTTCTATACAACACGTAATAACTTTCTATGAAGCATGTAATAACCTTCTATGAAACACAATACCTATGAAACATGGAATAACCTACACAAAACGGAATAACCTATGAAACAGAGAATAACCTTCTATAGACACACATAAAAACCTTCTATGGAACATGTAAAACTTATGTAACATGTAATAACTGATGAAACATGTAATAACCTTCTACTAAACATGGAAAAACTTATGAAACACAGAATAACCAATGAAATATGTTATAAACTTCTATGAAACATGGAATAACCTTGTCACATAAACTCTTGTGTGTGCCATTAGCTCAGCCACGTGTGCAGTAAGTAGTTCAATTTGTTAGGGTACATCTGTGTACTACTACACTAACCAGCACAGTATTAGCATGAATAACAGCACATCATACCATGATTCAATCAAAATGCGTTGTACTACAGTGATGTTGTTGCTACAGATTATCTCTATTATTCACATTTACATCACTCACAGCAACAGTATAGTAAAAGGTATTTAGTTAATGATAGTCAAGATGTTAAGATAAAGTTTATCATGAGAATATACATACTATTTCAGTAGAATCAAACATATCTGACACCAAAATTAATGTAATCAAACACAAATTTTGACTAATTAATTTCTGATGAAATGACAGAAATGTAGAAAAATCATGTGCATCTCTCACCTGACATGAATCCCCGAAGCGAACAATTCTCTCAATAGGCCTCTTCCTTGGATCGAGCAACTTGCCTGCTCCACTACCTTGAATGACAGTACAGAAAGTGTAAGGTTTGCCTGGAGTTATCTCCCTTAGGTTGCAAACCACATTCAGTGTAGTGGTGGGGCAAAGTAACCTAACATTGAGCAAAAACTCATAGCAACACAGCTATGTGATATTGAGCTGAACACTTGAGATACTTGTGTAGCAGTTACTGTGGTCAGCCATATGTCTATTCAAAACATTGGAAACAAGACACTTTGTTGGTGTTCCAAAATGAGGGGTGGGAAAAGTCTCCTATATTTGAATCCATGCACCCCCTCAATCTTTAACATTAGCAGTATGACGAGGACTTCATGACTTTCATGTTTAATTTTTTAATGTTGGCTATATTTATATCTTATCTCAAATGATGGCTCTGTAGCTCACCTGGCTGGACCTGTATTTGTAGTTTGCTGAAAGATTCTCTTGAAACACATATAGCTGTTGCAGTTACTTGTTTACATAGCTCCACTTACCCTCAGTCACCAGTAAAAACTTAAGTCCCAGAGTTGTATTATGCTCTCGTAGAACTTCCAGGCAATCCAGGAAACAGTTGCCATGGAAACACGAAACAGGCAAGGGAGGTGCTCTACAATGACATAAACCATTCAACATATCATTGCTTATTCTAACACATCAGACTTGAATATAACATGGTCATGATAAACAAGCAACTGGATGGAACTCAGTTAAAGACACTTGGTAAGGTTTCAAGGCACCTTCTGAATTAGAAAAGATTTAGTCCAAACAGAGGAACATACTCAGGACACAATGCAATCTGTAGGCTCTTGGGAAAACTTACTTTGTTTCCTGAAGACTGTTTCCTGAGTATATACACATTCTCGACACTGTGGGAGAAGCTCCATTTGGAAACTGAAGAGATCCCAGTCCATGAGCATACTTTGGCTGTGAAACAATTGATGATGAAAAGCGTACTGTTCCTTGTGAATATTCTTCACTTATTAAAGGGTTGAAGTACATGATGTAGGACAACATAAACTAGCCTACAGAAGAAAAAGTTCAAATCAGGCATGGAAACTTTCCGAGAAAAAGATCTAGTCCTGCTCAGAAGTTGACTGGCAGGTTGACTATTTCAAACACTGCTTCTTAAACTACATGTATCATCAAAAGTATAATTGTTGCTGTACAAAGGATATGGAATAGTCAGTGCGTTATGCTATATTACTCTACACTCAGGTGCGGTGAGGTGAAATGGGGTTCAATGTCGCATTCAAGATTATTGCACTGACATAGCGACGTTCATGCACGTGTGTGTGTTTGTGTGACTGCTTGTACTAGTCCCGACTGATGCTACGTTTATAGTGCTAGCCCACTGAGACACCATGCCAAAGTTTAACATGAAAACCCATCTCAGATACAGTATACTGACTCTGAGCTGACCAGTCCTTATTTTAGGCCCTTAATGGCAAGTACCATCTTTAAACTTCTTTTGGCATCCACAGAATTATTTCAGCTGAACCAGATAGTCTGGGCCACATGAAACAGTGGTTGATAGTATGAGCAACAATTTGCATCGTTGGGGTGCGTCGACAGACGCTCATCCAGC
Organism: Haliotis cracherodii; assembly: GCF_022045235.1. Lineage (NCBI taxonomy): Eukaryota > Metazoa > Mollusca > Gastropoda > Lepetellida > Haliotidae > Haliotis > Haliotis cracherodii. The sequence goes on from NW_027266265.1 coordinate 56,189,704, forward strand.
TCATGTATTGATTTAAACATTCCGTTTCCCATTTCCGTTGGCTCCTATGACAAGCACAGTTCACCAGACTACCCATGGGATCAGAGATACTGGGAATGAAGCTTTTGGCATAGAATGTCTTTGAAAATAACCTGGAAATTGAGTAATATTATCTTAACTTCACATAAATCAACTATAATCAAGTCGAACTAAAGATGCACACAAAACAAATGTATCCCAGTGCTTAAGGAAATGAAAAGACTCTCATAATACAAAGATATTTCAATCTATGTGATTAAGTTAAATACTGACATTGATGTCACTGAAATACTCAATGTCAATTTAGCTATAATTATCTCTTTGGACTTCTATTTTCAATATCTCTTAGTTGTGATTTAGATTAATTATTTTTGATAACTGTACCCATACATAAGTACTTCATTCCATATAATGCACATCTTCATAAACATAATCTATAAGAGTTTGTGTTTTGTAGGTGACTGGCAATAACCGTGAACAGAAGAAATTCTTGCAACCATTATAATGGACAGGTTGTGCAGTACAGAGCTACAGAATGTGAAACAGATAAGCAAGGCATGGACTCACATTTATGGGGAATGCATCACATACCACAAAATGCAAAAATTAAAAACAAACAAAACCCCTCAAAACAAACAAAATAATAATAATTATCTGAAAAATCGTAAATGAATGGATCATGACTTTTATTAATTTTTCTCTAAGTTGACCGCATGCTTAGATCTGTGTGAAACGGTATTACCTCCCTTACATTACTGTTACTATTTACAGATCTTAGAGGAAACAATTACCCTGAAAGGCAGTCATGACTTAATTAATGGCAGACAAGAAATAATTGGAGAAACTTAGACATAGGGTTTGAAACAAATGCTGCAGGTTTCCAGGTAATAAGACCTCTACTCACTATCAAACATCCATTTACATGGCTCATGTATTTGTCAATCTGGGGTCAGGAGGAAAAAAAGCTTGTAACAAAAATCATTTCAAAGCAAAAAACAGATTCTAACTAATAATTAAGCCATGATGAAATGAAAAAGAAGAAGAAAGTGTACATAGGAGAGTGGAATAACTTGTAATTTCCTAACACCACTACTGTGAGATTGGTGGTGATATTTTCAGAAGTGTTCAAAAGAAGACATATTGAGAAACTTATGTTTTGAATGGTCTTAGTGAGTAATTATTGCTTAAAGCTGCATCAGTAATCTTTCAGCTATTCGCAGCAAAAAATTGTCTAATCTGACATTATGGAAACAAACATAATAAAGTGATGCTGAAAATCACTAAAACCTCAGTCAAATATCACATTCAAAGGATACTGTTTATTACAAGTTACTGCTTCTAAACAACACCCGATAACTCACCTCAAACTTGGAATCAATTGGGAAGTCAAATGAAAGCCCCCGGAAATTTAGAACAAACAACTGCTTTTCAGATATGTACACTGAAAGAAAAGCAAATGAAAACAGTATATAACTGATTGAAAGCTTAAGTTGACATTTTGATGAAACATCTTGAAATTAACAATATGAAGAATGTGAGATATGAATTTATGTTTTATGAGCTTTCCAAAAATACATTTCGTTTCTCTAGAACCAGTACTATCTAACATGGTGTTTACTTCGGTGTGATGTGTTTGTCTAGGCAGAATGCAGTAAATTATTTTTGTACTTTCAATATGACGACCTCAGCCTTGTCTCCCCCCAGCAATGCCTGTTTACACACAGTAATAGTGTCAATAAGCTTTTGAACAGATTACAAAAGCCTGCAACTTTAGCCACTCGTCTGAGCCCTGAGTCTAGCAAACTTTGGCTTGGTCTGGTAAGCTCAGCAGTACATATAATATTAATAACATTAAAACCTGCTGACAATAATGCGTCAAGTTCGGGCTAGCAGAGCCACAGACTTACAATAATGCTTTGTCTTTGAAAATATATAATTTTGATACAAATAAATAAATCCATTTAAATTGAAAAGGAGCTTAAGTGAGACGGGAGATTCAGAACCTGAGGACGTTTTTTCACATTTACTGATTTAGGGCCTTTGCATTACACAAAGAGCTGGGTTGAAGTAAAAATAATGTGGTTCAGGAGCTCTGAGACCCACAAACGTTTACAGTAGTTCATGGAAAGTACTGCCAAGGGTAGTTAGGTAGGGAGTGGTCGACATGACTTTAAGATGATGTGTGTTAAATATTTTTGTAGAGTCTCTGTTGCCAAACACTTTGATAGCATGTCATATGGGATAATATTGTTGATATTCTTGTACAGAACTGATATAAAGCGATGTATTTTGCAACATCCCACATGTACCCCTAACTTGACATGAGGCTGTTCAACTACGTAGTCATACACTAGATGCAATCCATTTCTCACAACATGATCATTTCACTGATATCAAGCAATGATATTACAAAAAGCAATAACTTTCCTCTCCTCGTGTTTTATAGTATGTGTTCGTTTAGTTTTTTCCATTTGTATATATTTAGCTTACCTCTTATTACAAGGAGTACTATAACAGCAGAGCACAGGGCAATGACATCAAACAACCTTCAAATTGACACTAATCCGCAAGCCTGTGACTACTCAATTGTGCTGAGGACAAGATCCAGTGATGTAGTATTATCGGGCTCAGAAGCGGTCTTACCAGAGACAACAACAACAAACACTTCTTAATAAATATAAGGATAAGGATTTCAGGGAATTTTGGAAGGTTATCGGGAAAATCTGAATAGTTAATGATAGGAGTACTTCTATTCCCTGGGAAGTTGTGGAAAATGGGACGGTTGTCTCTGATAAGGGCAAAGTTTTGGATAAATGGAAATCTGATTATTGTAAATTATACAATGGCGACATCTATGATCAGTTCGATGATAACCACTTCCATCACGTAGTGGAGTGTGTATCTTCTGATTCCGTTACTTGTACCAGCACCGTGGACACAGGCTCTTTAGATGCATCTATAACACGCGAGGAGGTCCTCCATGCAATTAATCCTGCTAAATGTGGTAAGGCTGCTGGGTTAGATTTTATACCTGCCGAGGCATTAAAAAATAACTACTGTATTGATGTATTATTGCGCATATTCTCATATTGTTTTAACAACAATGTTTGCCCTAATATTTGGCATCATAGCTTAATTTATCCTCTCAAAAAAGCTGATACAGACCCACGTGACCCATTAGGGTACCATGGAATTTCTTTAATATCAATACCATGCGGATATTTTAAATACTCGTTTTTCTAGATGGTTGGAATTAAATGATATTTTGGCAGAAGAGCAAAACGGCTTCCGCAGTAAAAGAAGTACAACGGAACACATTTATACTTTATTCTCCGTTATCAAAAACTGTAAATCTGTTAAACTCCCAAATTACGTCTGTTATATCGAAGCCATGAAAGCCTTTGATCGTGTGAACCGCGATTGTCTTTGGTATAAATTAAATAGATTGGGAGTAAACGGAAAGTTCTTCCGATCAGTTAAATCGCTATATGAAAATAATAGCTCTCGGGTTTTTATAAATGGTAAAATGACTGACAGCTTCGCTGTAAAACAAGGTTGTGTTGTGTCGCTTATGCTCTTTTCTGTTTTTATCAATGATTTAGTTAAAGAAATTAATGATCTTAAATGCGGAATAAAGGTTGATAATTCTATAATCAGTATTTTATTGTATGCCGATGATATCGCTCTTTTAGCACCCGATGAAAAGTCATTACAATCAATGTTAACCTGTGTCAACAATTGGTGCAAGAAATGGCGCCTTCAAATAAATAGCAAAAGAACAAAAATTGTTCATTATCGTAACATATCCTCTGTTAAGTCATCCTATCACTTTACTTGTGGTGCGGAAAAGATAGAAATTGTTCATTCATATAAGTATCTTGGGCTTTGGTTACATGAAAACTTAGATATGAATTATACAGCAAAAGAAATATCTAAATCAGCCAATAGGGCACTTGGGGTAATTATCAGTAAGTTTAAAGCGGTGGGCGGCATGGATTACGATGTATTCACTACTTTATACAATAACTTAGTTCAACCAATTTTATCATATGGTTCAGCTATTTGGGGAACCAAAGAATTTAGTTGTATTAACGCTATCCAAAATAGAGCTTGCTGCTTTTTCTTGGGAGTAGGCAACAAAACACCTAATTTGGCAGTAAGGGGGGAAATGGGCTGGTCATCTAACTATACAAAGCAAAAAATTGAGATAGTACGTTTCTGGAAAAGGCTGAGTTTGGCAGATGAAAACAGGCTAATGCATATAGTGCAAAGATGGTCATCTAAATTTCGTAAGTCATGGGATAATTCAGTTAAGAAATTATTCGATGTGAAATCAATTACTTCTGTTATAACTAATCTATTATCTTGTGACTTCGACCATGCTAGAAATATTCTCATCAATAAGGATAAGGAATTATGGTTGGAACAGCTCTGGGATGACAGAGGATTAACAAATGGTATTAAGTTAAGAACATATCGACTGTTTAAAATGTCTTAAAGTACCTCCAAATATGTCATTAATTTAGCCAACAGAGAACATCGTAGTATATTTGCTAAATTTAGATGTGGTACCCCCCCTCTAGAAATCGAACTTGGTTGTTTCTTGAAACCAAAAATCCCCTTACATAATCGTACTTGTAAACACTGTAATACAAACAGTATCGAAGACGAGGTTCATTTCTTAACAACGTGTAATCTTTATGCAGATCAACGAGAATATGTTTGGGGTTATGCCTCATCTCTTTGCCAAAATTTTTGTCTCATGACCCCTAGAGATCAAACCACATTCCTTATGAAGTGCGATAATTAATCCTATTCTGTAGCTGCACTAATTAAATCCATGTACAAACATAGGTTATATAACAACGTGTCATAAACCCATTCTAGTATTGTATGCCTCTGTATATTTTATAAAACATGTCATTGTATGGCAATGCTTGTTATAAATTTACGAGTATTTTATTTTGATCACGTATTTTGTGCACCATTAAGAAATAAATTTATCACTGTCCACTCTAACTATTTTAGCACTTGCAGTGCTTTTAAGAACATTAGTGTCTAATAGGCCCACGCTGGCCGGGCGATGTATATCTTTTAATATATTTTACCTCCTGTATAAATTGATGTAATTTTATGTATACACCGCTGGACACTTAAATAAACTATTTTTCTTCTTCTTCATTATCATCTGAGTCTCTTATTTTCTTAACCAGTTATCAATACTTCAATTTGCTACAAATTGGAACTGTTTTTGTCTCTTTCAAAGCAGGGATAGCTACAAACTCGGATAACTCGTGACATAATGTTTACACTAGTCCCCTGAACTAGTCTTAAAAAGGCTGCATCAAAGCCGATTTACATTATTTTAATGCCCCACAAACTTTGTGTAAATGGGTATTAATGATATACCGTATTCGACGTAATAAGCGCCCCGCTCTAATAAGTGCCCACGGCGATATTTGCTAATATATTGGCTTGTGAACAAAGTCAATTAGCACCCCTTCCGATTGATCAATGTACACAAGACTTATTTATTCGCGTATAATACGCATTTGTGTGTTATATGGGCAAATAAATTCTGGAAAAATATATCTGTCGTATATAAACATTTCAGGCTGTCAGCATAAACCGCGAAATTTATCTTTTAACTCTGTTTTTTTTCCACCAAAATAATATGCTTATAAGAGCCCCCTATTCCTAATTTTGAGAGCGCTCTGGACACTTATTATGTCGAATTAACTGATCATTAACTGATTACATGGGTGAGAGTTAAGCAGAGAAATATTTTCCAGAACAATATTGTTTGCTTCTAAATATGTCTCTTTAAATGCACTCCCTGCATTATTAAGCAGCATGTCAAACAATGTTAAACATTTATAAGGAAACAATCCATGTTTATTAACAAGAGTTTAAAGGTTTAATTGCTTATTATCGTAATGATGACCCATCCTGGTGAACCATGTGCTCTCCTAATTCCCCCTTTCCACCCCTATAGTGATCTTTAAGCCCTTCTCTTTAGCTACCCCTTTTATCACGGCAGCGTGACAAATGCGTATTGTCATCACATTGTCATGGGTCGTGGCAAAGTCGAAATCGTACCTCCAGGGTGAGTTGCCCCGAATGACTGGTCAATTTGCTCAATGGTTGGACGCACTTGTGCCGTGTTGAAGTGAACCCCGCTGTGAAATAGCCAATTAATCATTTGTTAATGAAAAACAATATTTCGGATGCATGCAAAAAGAGGAGCTCCAAACAACAGGCTCTGCTTTCCCAGCTGTAAAATCAAAGCTACAAAAGAAGGGCATAAATAGGAAGGAGTGGAATGTAAAATCATTTTTTTAACCCTTAGTCTCATTTTGATGGAGATCGATTGTGAACGCAATTAAGGCAATAAAAATGCTTCCTGTCATAACGTTACCCCTGCTCTGAAGAGGTTAGAGCGAGAAGAGAGTTCCGTTGCTTCATTCAGACACAACATAATGTCAGATTATGTCCCCATTGCCATAGGCTACTCTTTGAAATGACCGGGTCAGATTTGTCGGTTGAATCAGGCTCAAATTGATGGCTTAATACACGTCTTTTACAAATTTGATAATGGCAAAACTGCTCCCCGAGACCAGGTTTTAAATCAATAAGACATAACCATCAAACAGCAATTTGTCAACACAATAGCACCTTCATCAAAGCCAAAATGTGAAATATTTTCATTTAGAGCCGTATTATGTTCCCTTTCAAACATCAAGATTTAATCTGTGAAATGTTTATCGTAATCAATAAAAAATCTCACTACACTTTGCCCTGATATTGAATATGTTGATATTTACAACCTTCAGGGAATATGACAAAATTAGTTTCACAAATGAATCCTGATTTGCCATGAAGACCTACAGCTGTTAGATTTCGCCAAAGTACACTTACCAATATTTTAATTTGACCTTGCTCATATTGTTTACTTCTATAATCTGAAAGGAAACAGAAAAAAACATTGAAGGTTCAATGGAAACAAGTATTAACAACTTTGAAATTGAATTACAAATATATAGCATCTGGACACAATGACACAACCTGAAAATTTAGTCAACAATCAAATGTGCCAAACATTTAATCTGCACCCATGTATGACAATGATTGTTTAAACAAACACTGTAACCAAACTTCCCCTTGGCATTTATTATATAATACTCAAAAGAGTAAAAGAACACCTGATTCTTTCATATTACAATAAAAAATATGTCATGACATGACATAATAACTATTGCATTATAAAAACATTGGGTTTTATTTAAAAAGCAAAATCTTGATATGAACATGATGAATGGACACATAATTTTAAGCAAAATAGGAAAATGCAAGTTTTACAATAAATCTCTACTCAACAAGACGCAGGCTTCACATAACTGGATAATGTAAACAACTTCATTGCAACATTATTAATACATTCATGAAAAAAAGATCTGCAGGTTATGACACATAACTATACTTCTTGATGATAAATCATAGCTGGATCTGGAAGACATATATGGCAACATTTTATCACATAAATATGATAAATATACATATTCTTGCACAGACAACTAAGACACTGATCCAACTCATACCATGCACTGCCCCTGTACAGCTTGTGGTTAGGAAGTGGCACAATTTCCTATTTTAATTCAGCCACTATAATCTTTACACATTAGGGGACATGTAGTCATAAAAAATACTCAAACAGCTCAATTCCATAATTTCACCCAAAATTATTATTCTTGTTATCTCAGTAGATTTAATCATTGTACATTGATACTATGAGCTGAAACATAGATGGGATGTAACTCTAATGGTAAGAGTTATTCTGGTTTTGTTCTAGTGTCTGCAGCGTTGATGAATCCGGCTGACCATAGTGTCAGGAGACAATGTATCTGTCACAGCCAATTCACCACTACCCACCCTGAGTGGACAAGGCGTCCTTGTTTGACCCCAAATGTCCCTAAGGTCTTCTTCTGTTTCATGGTATCAAGTCTGCCCTGTGATCATGGCCACTGTCCCTTATTTCCACACTATCCAATCTACCAGATTATATTAAGTTAGAGCTGAACATGGCCTGGTCATCAGTTCTCTTGTCCTAACTGACATGGTCATTTCCTCAAATTGAACACTACAAACAAAAACAATTTGCTGGCCTTTTTGACCGTCCCTCCCATTTGAAAAGAAGCATGTCATTTTGTGCTCATGACTGACACCTTGGGCCAATAAAGACTCCTTGAGAAGAGATATTTTATATCGCTATCTCCCTAAAAGCAATCAGGGTTAATTGAGGACAATCGAATTGGGACCTTGATAGGGGACTTTGTTGATTAGGGGATTGACGGGTCCGGGTGCCGCGGGACAAGTCAAACATCAGACTAGACGTCCTGCAATGCTGGTCAGCTGCCAGGACATCTGTCTGCTTGTCCAGTGCAGTGGACTCAAACTGACCCTTGCTGCCTTATTGTTGAGGTGGTTCTTTGAGTCTGGATCAATGCAAAAAACATAATGTCCACTCAGGCAAGATGGCACGTGCCCAGTTGACCCCATATAGTTTATTGTTGATTAAATCTGTGGGCAGTTGTATGTACCCAGCAGATTAATCCACAGGTCTTGCTCATGGCCATTTGTTCATTGTATAGTATTGTTCTGTCGAGGGAGGTTTGTTCTAGCTGCGACTTATTGCCCTGAGTTGTGTCCGGAGCAGTGACCCCTTGTAGGACATTGTGTCCAGCGTGGCCATGCTTGTTACAACCCAGCTGTTGCTCACATCTCACTTCATCTGTTAAATGGTCTTGTAGATCTCTATCTTGTATACTTACATGCATCAATTAACATTAAAGTGATCCAATTCCTTATTTACCTGCTGCTTAATGGTGTGTATGACAGCTGGATTACTAATAAAGATTCTTAATCACAAGCAAGTAACAAAACAAAAATATGTTTCATTGATAATAGAAAATAGTTGTGTCTTTTTGGACTGTTATAAGTTATTCACTTAATGTGTTACAAAAACAAATATGTGGCATTACTCATAACATTAATTTCATTCAATATCGAAAAAAGGAAACTTTTTTCCTTTTCAATCCATTGAACACGACTGCCTTAATTCATTGATGACCGGAATCCAGTCTGGTACCAGTGATGAATTACCTTGTCGGACTTGAAAACATGATGTGAATATTAACCCCTGCACATGATTCCATAGTTCACTGTATACAGTATGTATGCAGGCTGCCAGATTTTACTACTTGAAAGTTGATACCTCATAAAATCAAACATAATTTTCTTATCAAAGACCAAAATTTGCTAAAAAATACCCTCTGTCACAGCTGTTACTAGTTTCTACAATACAATGAGCCCCTGCTGACTCCAAATCTGATGGAACTAGCAATTAGAAAGTCAAACTTATAAAACCATCAACAATGACCTCTACTATTACAGCAGATATTTAACTTGGGATAATGCTCTTGGAGTTAATTAACTATGAGAAATAAAACCTTTCTTACAGCAAAAATACATTTTGCCACATTATGTTTTAAAGCAAACTATTCTATGATTGATCATGATAATTATCACCAACACTGCTATCATCATATCAATGTTCCAGAGACAAAGACTGGATCCCAATTTCTCTATTTGTTATTAACCCATCATATGGAAAAAATATAATGTACCCAGATCATGCCAACCTTAACATTGTTGTCTGAACAGTTTCCTGAAAAATTAATTTGTTTTCTGTCATGAATTGAGACAAGCAAATTTAAACTGCGAACAGACTGGATGATTAAGACTTAGGCAAGAATCTGAACATGATGTCAGCTTGTTTCATTGGCATTATACAGCTGAGTTGTAATTGTTGGATTATCATTTGTGTTATTATTTCAACAACTTACAACAATTATGTTCCACGTCAAGACCAATAGTGTTCATATTAGGGATTTGGGGTCCTGGTTTTGTTACAAAATAATATTGAATGCTGGGCTAAAGACTCCGTGATGACTGCTGACGGTATCATTAAACATACAAGTCATTTACATAATGACAGAGGGTCCTGAGGTGGACGTGCGAGTGGCATGATACAATATGAGGTCGCAGACTATGACTAGCAAATCCTGTAATGACGTTTGATTCAATTGTGCCTCGTTGCACAAGAAGAATAAGCTAGGCTGGACAATACCGTCGCTTGTCACTGTCACGGGGCAGGGAACGCGGGCGGGACGACACGCAGCAAGGTGGAGGAGGGGAGGGTCAGTCAGTCAGCTACCCGGACACCGAAAAACCATCTCTGGTGTTTATTAATCATGTCAAAGGACAAGAAGCCCCCACTTAAGCTTTATGCTGGCTGTCAAAGGACAACTATTGAGTGTCAGGTTTCTCCTTAAAACACCAAAGAACCCTGAGCTGGTGTTTTCATCCTCGTTTTTTCAGCTGCAAAATATGAAATAAAAGAGGGAGCTGAAGGTACTTAAATGATAGAGAAATTTCATGAAAAGGTTCATCAATTAAGTGCTGGTCTTGTCAACGTCAGTAATCCTTAACCAATGGCCAGTGGGTATGATGAGGGTGCTTCATATTCGGGCACACGGCTAAGAGAAGCTTCTTTTTGTGGCAGCATCTATACCTGTTATTACGTGGCCAGAGCTTCCCGTAGCATGAAGTCCATGATAGCAGCCCCTACCTCAACCCTCCCTGCTGGATTACAGGGTAGGTAAATAGCTCCACTGGACAGACCACCACCTCCCTCCCTCTTATTACTGAATTAGATGCTGACAGAACACAGCCCCATCCAGCCAGTCTACCCATGTACAATATAGGCTCGGCTTGGGAATAAGCGCCACAGACAACAGATATCAACATGTATGGGAAGTATTATAATGGGACATGTCAGGCACCTAGAAGAATACCGTCTGGGGGGAAATCTAGACTAGGCCTTTGTCATGGAGGCAAATGAGCAGAAAATACATACATTCAAGATCAGCTGAAGGGATAATCACGGTTTACACGCAGAGATAAACAGCATGGATAAAAACCTTCCTGTGTATTTTTATGAGCTGATAATTGGGATGTCAGATGGTATATGGAAGATGGCAATGATCACCCTACATGTCAGTGAAATGAATACAAGATCAGTCTGAGCAATTCCAACCATCCCTTTTTAACTGTGATGAACATCCAAACCGTCCTAATGATGACAATATTAACGCATTCATTTCTTTGAAATATTATCCATGATTCTTGAATATAGATATCAGGATTTGATATCATTATTCAGTTCAGAACATGATACTATTGGTCCAGTATTTCTCTGACAATATTCAGTACATTGACTTCACTCAAAAGAGAAAGGTACTCTTAACAACCTTCTTGAAATCCAAAAGGTTAGACAAACTTTATTACAATATTCAAGGGTAAAATAACAAAATATTACTGTCTGGTAATTTTCTAAAATACCCTCTTGATCAAATGCTTCAACATAATTAAAAACCCCACAAACATCATATGTTAAAAATGTATACTTTCAATCAATCACGGCATTTAAATATTTCATATTAAATATATTTTTGACAAATATAAGTAGGTTTATTCACAAACCAATATTTAATTTTTTTCTTGCCATTTTATGTTTTATCTCTTATAAAAACTCTCACATCATCCTTCGTTGATCATCCCCAGAGATTACACCCATAGTTTTGTTATAGATACCCGTGTAGTACTACTGAGCAATGTAAAACAACCATTTCTAGTTGAACTTGGTCAAGTAGGACACAAGGCTATGAGACCGTCGGGGGTCGGGGCGACGTGTGTGCAGCACTTGTAAGGGAGGGGATGGCAAAGGATCAGGGAAGGGCATAATGGATGGGTGAGGGAGGGGAGGGGACATGAGGGTGTCCACCCTGGTCCTACCCTCACCTCGCACTGACCTGACACACGTCCACAATGTCCAGGTGCACATGAAAGGGACATGAACTCAGACAAAAACTACCATTGACATTTTTATTCATATGTTTAAGACCCAGTGAAAAGGCCGGGATGATAATTAGCCGAGCATAGATGTTAATGAATATAATTGATGACGATCTCTGCCCACACTGAGACTTAATAGGGATCATTAGACATACCACCAGCAATAAGCTTTCTCCATTACACTTCAATGGTATTTATTATTTGATGCTCAAGTCAAAAAGCACAAGCAGTCCTTAGTGTGAGCTTTGTGTGCTGGAGACTCAAAGTGTCCCAGATGTAACTGATTCGAGTTTCACATAGGGGGTACGTTCAGTCAGTGCTGACAGACAGCATGAGTGATGCAGTCAAATCAAACGGACATTAATTCTGATTAATCCCACCTCCAGGTGCACATTCCTCTGTATCTTTTATTGAAAACCCTCATGCAGTTCTAAGTATTAACACATTGTAATATGGGTTGACAATTTGAACGGAACAGCATGAACAGATTTTATCCGCAGTTTTCAAGGAGTTTTCTGTAGTTTAGATAAAGAATCCATTGTTATGGGGCGTTTTTTCTGAATGAAAAATTTAAGACCTCCAAAATTATTGTGTCTGTGGCGACAATATGGAGGTGTCATAAAGAAATAACACATTGTTATCGAAGTGTTCTTTATGAAAAAATTCAAACATGGGACCTCCTACACATGTGTGTGCATGGATAGAATCATTAATTTCATTTCAAGGCACTTCCTGCTTTTTATGGCAATGAATATTTTCATAAATTTACTATCAGAAAAAAAAAAATATCATTGCAGAATATTCATATTTACATTGAAGAGAGAACAATCACATTTAAACTAGTCGGAACGACAACTGTGTTCTCAAATGTTTGCTACCTATCAGTAAGGCAATGATGAAGTACCTGGATGTTTGTACTCTATGGTGTGAACACCCATCCCACTGTAAGCTAGCTGTAAGGACGTTTGTATTGGTCTGTCAATGGGGCATGGCCATTCAGCTTTCAGTAATGCAATGATTAGCATGCGCTCTTTGTGTCCTTATCAAGTGAACATGGAACCCTTTACACATGTCACATTCATCTTGTGAAGAAACTATACAACAGTAATCCTTGACCAGGTAGAAGTTGTTAGGTCATGACTTCTTGTTTCTTATCATACTAATGACAAATATGAAACATCACTGTCTTAACTTTATTAATATAAATAATCTTTACCAAATGAGTTCCTTTGAGAATATTAAACATGATGTTCAAGACTGATTTACAATATGAACTCTTTAACCTCTTTAATCTGGATGCTCACATACTCATGATTAATATGAAACATCAAAGTTTTAACTTTATTAATATTAATAACATATTCCAAATGAGTTATACTGAGAATATCATACATGATGTTCAAGACTGATTTAGAAGAGGAACTCTTATCTACACTTTAACCTCTTTAATCCGGATGCTCACATACTAATGATTAATATGAAACATCAAAGTTTTAAGTTTTTAATATTAATAACAAGTCCCAAATGAGTTATTCTCAGAATATCATACATGATGATTTTTAAGACTGATTTAGAAAATAAATGAAATATCTGGATTATCTAATGATGGGTGTAGAGTGATGTGTTACTGTAGACTGTAGGGTTTCCAGGGTAAAAGGGTCCAGATTAACAAGATTTCACTGTACCCACTACACAGCAATAATCAGCATACACTAGACAGGGCATTCAATAACCCATAGCATCACAGCAGAAGACTTAGCCCTTGATCGATCAACAATGTAACACTGAGAGATCAAATTTGTCTTCTAGCATTCATTCATACAGATTTCACTCATTTACCTCGTTTGGGTACTCGAAGCTCGTACACATACAGAAATAATCTAACATCAAAGGTTTTCTCATGTTAATGTAAAAAAATTACATTAAAACCTTTTCTATTTCTCATACTATATTCCACCTGCTACAGACAAGTTGTTTGAACAAATGTTAAAAGAGAACCTAAAATTAAGTTGCAAAATAATAGCTTTCACAATCAAGGAAGATAAAACTTCCTGTTGCCATCAATCAAATGTCATCCCATGTCTGAACAACAATATAGACAATCGGGAAAGTGATCACAGTTATTACAGACAACACTCAACAAAATCCAATAAAGGACATTTCCATATTTTGTTCATCTATTTCATTAATTGAGACAGCCATCAATATTGCCATTATTGAACACTCTTCTACTGCAGCCTGGTGGCAATAATAATTATATTTGCTCTGGCCAGTTCTCCAGCCAGGCCAGATGCCCAACGATTCAACGACCTTTATAGGTATTTATTGACAAACAGTCATATCATTTTTTCAATTCATCAGAGGAGCTAAAGCTATTCTTTATCTCTATATCAGTCAACAAACAGCGACAAGAGCTTTAACCGACACGGTGATGATGCCAGCTTGCCTATACAGTATGTAAACTCTAGCCAGAAAATGAAGGAGCCATATTTGTGCGTCCACAACGAAGGTCCACAAAAAAATAGTCTGTAATTCTGATTAATGGCTATCCATGACTGCTGGACGACAGTGATAAAGAACGCTATTCACAAGTCCTAACAAAAGAACAAAAGACTCAAGTTTTAATCGTTGTTAAGTTTTGCCAGTTCATCGAGCAGCGCGTGCCGTTTTTCTCCCCTTGAAAGGTTGACATGTCTTTTGTCCCGTTGAGTGTGACAGTGACCAGTGGATAGAAGAAGAGCCTCTCCATGCTGCCCCAGTGACTGTCCAGGGCTGATAAGATTCTCTCTGACCCTATTAAGAGGGGTAGCATGTTTCTCAAGAGGCAATCGTCAAGAGAGCAGGTCCGAATGCTCTCATTTCATGCCCCCCTGATTCTATCATTTTCAACCCCTGTCAAGCTCAATGAAGCTCATCAAATAAAAGCCAAATTGAAACAAATTAATGAGCCTAACTGGCAGATGCTGATAGGAGTTTTTTCTCCGCAGATCAGCAATTGCAAGTAATCAAGTGTGGACAAAAGGTGGTACATGGTGCTCGGAGGCTGTATTTATTGATATTATCACTTGTCTCTGGGGTGACAATGGTGGACACGTCCTGCCTCCTCCACCACTGGCCCTACATAAACATACATGCACGTGGCATGGCACAGGCCTCACCTTCAGACGCTGGGACACAGGGTCGAAGATGAGTTTGATGCCGTCGTGGGACAAGTTTAACACCAGGTCCATCTGAAGAGGGTTCTGTTGAGAGAAACATGAGCATTAGTCATGAGGCTTGATGGATAGCAAAACTCTCACCAATGACAGAAGAACACAGACGGAAAAAGAATAATAAGAATTGATGGATGAAATAAAACGCAGCTTTTCCTACACAATCTGTTACTGTTAGTTTTTCCATTTTTGAAATCTTTTTATAAACAGACCCTAGTTTACGAACAATACTTTGAAGGCACACAATTGAACTTCTATAAGAAAGCACACTATTTTCATTTCTTAAAAAGCTCCACTTCTCAAGTAATATCTGAACATATGTCTCAACTAAACAATGATACTGTGGATTGTATGCACTCATCAAGGGCGTTTAACTTGTCGACCTGATTTTGATCCGTGGACGATGACTGACAACTGTGCCTGATTTGAACAAAGGTGCAGACATTGATTTTAGAAGTCACATACCAACATGATGAAAATTATAGGATTGGGTGTATACACATTATCACGATAATGACATCAATATGTATCATGGTACAGAAAAACTGCCAAGTATAGACTTCCAATCAGCAGGTGTGTACGTCATGTACATAGCCTACATGCAACAAACAACATTTGATATATCCTCCAACTGCTCAAATATTAAATATTCCTTTAATCTCCAGCCTGATCAAATAAAAAAGAACAAGAAAATACTTCTGAAAACCTTTCTTTTGTCAGTTATAAACTAATCAGAAACCTTAAACAACTTTGTATACAAGACACTCATAATGAAAGTTCAATAAAATTAACAGGAAAAATGGATGGAAGTATGGAACCCTCCCCCATTATCTAGGTTGAATTGCAGTGATTGAGTGAGTGAGTGAGTGAGTGAGTGAGTGAGTGAGTGAGTGATCAACAATATTATAGTCTTATCAAAGTGGTCAGTTTATAATACAACAGGAAAGTCTAAAGAGACACAGTTAGACATGTACCACACAGTGTCCGAAATAACTGCCTGTCTGCCCGCCTGCCCGCCTGCCCATGGCTGGCAACTTTTCTGCCGGGCTGCATGAAAGTTTCCTCTATCTGGCAGATAATTTTAAGCCCACTTAGGTTGTTCAGTTTATTGTAAGTCCTCGTAGATTTTCAAGTAATCGTAAGCATTATTTCAACTGAATAAAGATGCAGTCTATAATGTATGAGTGTGGCCAGGTAACTTTGAACATGGGGTCTCCTGCCTGACTGTCTTGTTAGGTTTTAAAATTATTCATACGATATGTATCATGATACGTCATAGGTCACGATATGATATGATATGCATCGCGATACGCCTATTTACACCACATCACATGGAAACCTCTCAACGGTAAATATTTTAAAGCAGGTTCCCATTTAACAGGTAGCTGTAGACAAATGTTTGTAGAGGCAATTTATAGTAGTGAACTTGAAAAGCCATGATTTCAATTGCTTCCATTAAAATGGTAGTTTCTGGCTCTCTATTTGTTTGTTTGTATCTTGTTTAATGCAACACTCTGCAGTATTCCAGATACATCTAAATAACTGAGGCTAGACCAGATAATCCAGTGATTGATATTATGAGCAAAACCTAAACCATTAAGACATGCAATCAACCAAGTCACCGTTCCTGGCCACACATCCATTTAGTCACATATTCTATGATTTAGGACATATTCTAACCTTGAATCCCCATAGTAACTGTCCTTCTTGTAACGCCAAGCTCACCCACACTTATTTCACCATATCTAATTAAAATTAATCAAACTTTTTAAAAGATAGATAACCATGAATTTGTAACTGGGACTATTCATTTCTTTTGTTAAACTAAGAAGTAGTTCACATGTAAAAGAAACCTTTGTCGGATCACGCTAAATGCAAAACTTCATCTTTCATATTCCGATAAAATGGCGAATACCTTAGACAGGGATTCCAATGAGCAAACAATTATCTGTAAGAGACAACATGCCTGCATGCTTGCAACCCATGCAAACCACTACTAACATGTAAAATAGCAGGGTCCTAATTTTTCAAGATGATGCCTGAATTTCCAGTGAAAGGCAACAACCGTGTTCATGCCAAATAGGGAAAGAATAGGTCTTCAGCAACCCATGCTTGCAGTAAAAGGTGACTATGCTTATCGTTAAAGGCGACTAACGGGATCAGGTGGTCAGGCTCGCTGACTTGGTTGATGCATGTCATCGATCCCAATTGCGTGGATCGATGCTCATGATATTAATCACTGGATTGACTGGTCCAGACTTGATTATTTATAGACCACCGTCATATAGCTGGAATATTGCTGAGTGCGGCGTTAAACAACAAACCAACCAACCAAAATCATGCCTAATATAACCCTCCTAGTGTCATCAACCACCAAGAATTGTAAGTTAGAATGAGTATCAGTGTCAAGCATCATGCTACTTCACCTACATCCTCTGACATCATGCATATATTTCTGCAGATTACTACCTACATAGCAACATAACACAAATGTCACAAACAGTGAATATCTCTTGAACCCATGAGAGGAATCCTGCTAAACATAGAATAAATAGCTTCACTATGCAATCTGTGAATGTGCCATCGAGACAGGCGACACTCATGCGGTGATTCAAGTGATTTCAAGAAAATCAATATCATGTCCCATATCTCATTCTATTCCTGTTCCTACAGAAAAATGTGCTAGCTAGGTGAATGATCGCTTCTAGGATAAAAGCCGCCTTTTGACCAATCACAAAATCGCCCCTATCATGATACACCAAATCACGTTAATCGATGTGGTTAGTGCAATCCACACAATAATAGTAACCACCAACGTTATCTGTTTGCATGGCATTAACTTGTTGCATTGTGGTACGTCATGGGGCTTACTTGCCAACGCTGACGACACAAGTCGGAGGAAATCTCTCCCGACTGACGTCATAGCTGTGTCTTTGCCTGGTTCCTGGTTATAATCAGAGCACAGGGATGGACTTAAAAGGCAGGCAGGGTTCACGAGTGGGACTGGGGACAAGTTGGGGGCAGAATAAACACAGGGCTAGGGTGTCACCTGACCAAATTAGACATTGTAATTTGGCGATAACATCTTGTTTGTGTGTATGCATGTTACTGACAACTGGGACTCTTTGGTTACTACACTGGGTAAACATGGTATGGCCTCACAACTCAAAAAGGAAGCGGAGAAAGAACTACTGTAAGTTTTTGTTTTTGCTGAGACATATATGGGTATTTAACAGACTCTTTCCAAATTTGCACACATATGTTGGAGAGCATCATGGACAGTATACAGTAAGAAGGAATGAATCATACATGAAGGTACATATGGTAGTAAAGCTAATCCCAAACACAGTCATCAGCTTCTCAGGCTGCCAGTACAAATGTTGCAGACCCAATTCTTCAAAAAGTTGTAAAATTACAGTTTGCAGAAGTAACAAAGGATTAAGCTTCTAATTTAGCCAATATTCATATTAAGAAAGAACTTCCAATGATGATGCTAAGCTGCCTTGAACAAACCTGCCAGTAAGCATTGTAAATAATCGGGTATGAACCACACAAACAATTGACTGATGGGAGTGTTCGAAATTAAGGGGTCCTAGGATGCTTCAGGTTTTCTGCTATATATTTGAATCTTGTAACCACCTAAATTTTGTAATTTTAACTCAGGGTTATGACAAGGACCCCCCAGCTGTCATGCTTGATTTTGAATACTGAATAGTGCTTGCATGCCATTGGGACATGAAGACATAACATCAGTACAAGAGTTGTCTGCCTTAGAGGTCAAGGTTCACCTATTCAGTACCAGTATTATTTTAATACTCAGCAGCATAAATCCATCTTAGACCTAAACCTCTCAAGAATCCCCATGAGGACAAAACTGCCCATCATGTTCCTAGAAAGCTTCAGCACTGGGTATTATATATCATATACTGGTAGTTACAATACTGTCAATAGTAATCTGTCTGTACACAAACAGTCAACAATTCCAAACTATTCTGCAGGCATCCTTTACAAAGGACTTTTATCTCTACTTTTATTAGCTAATCTGACTAGGCCCACAACGCTTCTTAAGACATTGGGCTTGGGACTAGTGGTCAAAGGCAGAGGAATGTGAGTGAGTGAGTGAGTGAGTGAGCCAGCGAGAGAGTGTGAGAGAGTTAGAGAGAGAGAACGAATTTGACTAAATGCCACTTTAAACAGTATTTCATTTATGTGATGTGTGATGTAGGTCGTTCGTGTGTTAGCACCTTGGTAAAGTCACCAAGCACAGCTTCAGTGCCTCCCTTTGATGGAGATGGCTGCCATGATGCGTTTCTCACCTGGTCGCTGTACCACACCTGGATGCCCTTGATGATCCGATCCTGGCGCTTCAGGATGTTCACCGCCTGGTAGACAGGCATACCTGGAACACATATAGGAATCTTCATCAGCAGTGGAAAAACATTATCAGTCCACTAGTCCTTATTACATAAAGCATATCAAAAGCCTTAAAAATGGTAAATTTCTAATAGTCCTTATGATACCTTAACTATTGGGCAGTTTGGCAAGGGCTACAGGACTAGCGCCAATTTCTAATGCTGATCACATTTTACCTGAACTGAACTATATTAGTCTAAGGCTCCGAACAGCAGCATCAGTGGTGCACACACATTCACATCTTTACATACAATCATACATGTACAGAAAGGAACAAAACCATCATTATGATTATTTTAAAACATGTATGATGTGCTGGACCAGTTTGGACACTTTTAACAGGACTAATACACCATTTTTTATAATAGGGAAAGCAATTTGAAGAAATTTTGAATCAAATAAAAATTTGGAGATCAAGTTTGTTATCATTTGATAAATGGGCAGGTATAGAGAAAGATCACTGGCATCCTTTATGTGAAAGACAGGGCATTTTCCATGGAAATAATCATAACTAACAACAATTTTAACCAGGTTACCATTGATGCACACTCAAAAAAAGGTTAACGCAATGCTGACAAATCCGACATATTATCTGTCAGTTGTGGTTATAACTGATCACCGATTATTTTTCAAATGGTCACATTTATAGCAGCCTAAACTAAAACTTTCTGTTTTAGTTTTCAGTGTTTGGGTGAAAAACCTTCATACTATGGAGTGTCCGGAAATAAGGGAGTCCTGGGGTCCTTTAGGTTTGCTGCTATAGTATTTGAATCTAGGGACCCTTTACATCTGAAAGTGTCAACATTAGGGTTATGACAAGGAACCTGTGAGTTTCATGCTCAATTTAGAACCCTCTTATGTGTCTCTTCATTTTTCTCACTGTTTTGAGTGAATGAGTAAATGTTGTTTTATGCACAAACAGCAATATTCAAGCCATATCACTGCAGCCCATATATAATTGAATCTGGACCTAACAAGAAACAAGAAAAACATGAGCAACAATGCACAACATAAGGGCCTAAAGACATGCATCTTCCCGAGGCAAGAGAGTTAACTGACTTTAAAAGTCCAGTTTCCACCCTTGCCAAACGAGGCTGGAATTACTGGGCTCGATCGTAGCACCACCAGTGGCTATTACCAGTTATGTCCCCTCTAAGCCTCTCCTATGGACCAATGGGATTCCACCTCTCGTATCACTTGCGTTTGCTTCACAAAATGGTGGCGCCCAGTCAGGACAATCTGATCGATAAACAAGATCTAGATTTTGATAAAACGGTTCTTATGTCGCGAAATGCATCAATTCACGTGAGCACCTTGATTAAAAACATGAAAAGATTTGGAAAATATCTGCTGACAATGAGTTGGCGGTGCACATGCTTTGCAAATCCTGCAATCGACCGAATCTGCATGACAGTTGACGAACCGGATTCTGATTTCGGTGCGCGGTTTTGATTGGACTATGCATAGACTCATTAGTCCAGCCAGAATGTAACTGCATAATACCAGCCTAGTTCGGCAAGGGTGGAAACTGGACTTTTATAGTCAGTTAACTCACTTGCCTCGGGAAGATGAAAGACAAGCAGTCAGACAAATCACCGAGTCTGACCATCCAATCCATTTTAGTCACTTCCTACACCAAGCAGAGATCTTGTCGGTCACTGGGGACCAATTCTTCCCCAGAACCCAATAGGATGGGAAGTCAAGATTTAGGGATGAAGGCCAAATGTAATTGTTTCTTGAAGAGAGAAATAATTGTGTGAAATGAAGTCTTGGACAAGGTGAGCTAAAATATAGAGGTTTATCTAGACCTGCTCAGAGGTTGATATTCGACCCTAATCAAATGCAATCTCATTAAAATCAGATCTTAGTTCTTGTTATCGCCATACAAAGATCTGAGGACATCCCATTACGGGTCACGTCAGAATGACCTTTCATCCGACCAATCAAAGCGTCGCTTACCAGGTCATGAAAGTGACAGTCCGAATGTGTTTTCTAATCATGCAACCTCGAAAAAGTTAACACGTTGTATTCCGAACGACAGTTACGGCCCGTATGACTGATTCCGTCAAAATTATTGTCGATCTCTTGCTTCCGTGGGATAAACATTTAAACAGAGGAGGCATTTCACAGTATGTGGGAAGCACTGCCATACAATATCAACCATATTTTAGATATTCCGGAATGTTCGTTTGTTCAGTTTTCAAAAGTTTAACCGAGAACTATGTCAACTGATTTTTCAAGTGTAGTCTGAAATGGAAGTCGCCAGGCTGAAAAGAGTGCCGTAAAGCTCAGGAAAGCTGCTTTATTATTGGCTGATGTCGACTTCTTGTCAGTCATTTCAGTGATCGGTGAAAGTTTGCGAAAGGTCGTTCTGACGTGGGAAGTCCTCAGATCTTTGTTTAGCGGCAACAAGAACTTAGGTCTGATTTTAATGAGATTGCATCAAATGTCAGTAAAAATTTGCAAGTTGTAATTACAAATTTCCTAGTTCATGTTTATATTGTAAAACTAATATTATGGCTTTGTAGAGGTAACTTGTATATCACTAATAACAGGACCAATAAAGAGGAAGAGGCTTAAAATACCTGAGAGGGTAGGAAAAGAACAGCTGTAAAAATATCCCAATTTTGAAAAAAAAGATGATTTCCACCCCCTCTTACATACTGTCAACCCAGCTTTAGTCAGTGAAACCTAAGCACGTCATCAGTATCTTTCAGCAAAGATATTTGTTGAGTTTTTTTCACCAAGTTTTCTCAAAAAGGGATGGGCATTCAATTAAATTACTCTGTATATAACCCAGATCTGTCTTAAATTAGGTTAATAAATATCAACTTCTTGGTCACAAAGTGTGGGAGGGAACACAGCTTTAATACAAATATTCACTACAGCAGTCAGTGGAGAAAGAACCCACCTCATTCCACCAAGTAGTTGACATGTCAATGTGCCCCCTCATCTGACAGTGACAGAGGCAGACAAATTTCAGGGTACCACATAGTCCATAATTTGACCAACCATTTCAGTTACTGACGCAGGAGCAATGATGCAGATGTTTTTGTTGCATCACAGTCATCCTGGCTAGGTTTCATATGACACCTTGTATTAGTTCACGTTCAAGCATTTTTTATAGAACTCTACCTCACATTCTGCATGATTAACACAATAGGCTCAAACCAATAAGCATTGTCTTCTAGTAAGTGTTTGAAATATACAGAACTCAATGATTGGTGTCAGCACATGTCTGGTAATGTTTGATGTGCATGTGCATGTGCATGTGCATGTGCATGTGCATGGGTAACACAATCCAGCTGTGTCACAGAGGCTCCCATCAAGTTATTGTTTGCCTGTATATAGACTAATTGCTACGTATATTTTTTTCTTTCTTTTTTCCTACTGAAATACACAACATACACAGTTCAATCAAATATCCATGCAGTCAACTTACACAGTGCATTCATAAATAGTTTGCTAAAGATAAATATCATATATAAATAAATGCCTCTTGCCTAACATTTTTGACAAATTTGGATAAAAAACTAATAATAAATTATCGTGGTCAAACATGTTTGAGGAACAGGTCCTGAGAAAGACAGGATGTCAAGTATCACTGCATGCATAACAAGGAGGAATCTATATGCTGATGTTTCAGTCAAAGATGAGTTTCACGTCAAACATGTCACATAAGATCCAAGAACATTTTTCTGTCCAAAATAAGAATTAGAAATACTGCCAGAATAGACAGACAGAGACATAATTGGATATAATATTGTCTTGAGAGATATTAACCATTCTAAAGAATAAGCACTGGACAAAATACCAAGAGGCAGGATGTTAGAAATTGTGAATTAGTATTTTCAAAATGCCTGTTGATTTTATGTTTTCCTTTCTTAAGGTCTTGAATAACATTAAAACTGATAACACTAGTATCACAGGGGTGTGGGGTGTGTGTGTGTGTGTGTGTGTGTGTGTGTGTGCCATATATTCTTGAGTTTAGTGAACACTTTTTAAAAAAAAACCCACAGCTGTGTAAGAGGGGGTTCACAATATACACGCCATAATGAGTTTTGATGTCCCCAACCCCCAACAACGCAAAGCCATTACTGTGAGCATGTAACATTGAAATACCATGTCAACAAATCCATACTGAAGTACGCAAATTAATCATGTACTAGTGTTCATTGTATATCTGGACGTATGTTTGTAACCTTATTTAATTAATTTTATTCAAAATTCCTTTGAATATTGTTTTAATTAATTTCGGCGAAATCGTGTGTGGAGTGATCAGAAGGTCACACAACTCATCGTTATAAACAGCAACCACGGTCAGATTACCGCTACTGACGCCTTGAAACGAACTTTAGTCGACAGCGAATGGATACATATATCATAAATGCCATACTTTGACTCATTAAAAGTCATATTTGTTGTAGTTTGACGATTCTATGTCTATACATAGTTCTCGCGATCACGTGCGCGGGAGCCTGGACGGTAACTGGTCCATTTGTTCCATGTGAAAAAAATAAATAACAGGCAATAGTGATCAGCTGCACCAAAGTGCTGTGCTTAGGGTTATTATTATCTTGAATATATTTAGTAAAATCTGCAGCTAAAATAACAAGACATTGGAATGTATTATTCCTGATAAAAAAATAGTTTCAAAATCCCAAAAGTTATATCATTGGGTAAGTTTAAACCGAATCACCGGTAGATTCCAAGAAAACGTTTGTACAGCTGATTGCTGTTTCCGGCTTAGTTTAAGAGAAAATAGACACGGTAATCTTAATCCATGGTTGTAAAATAATGCCTAGCAGAACAAAAAATAAAAATTAAAGGGAAAATCAACATGTCTGGTGATTTTTTATCTCAAATTTCAAAATTGTACTAACCAAGTTTCTTATCACCTGTTTGTTTACCAGATTTGCTGAAGGGGTGCGGTGTAAATTTTCCAAAATACTGAATCCGCTAGAGGAGGTGCACATTATACTTGGGTGCGCACTATACTCAAGAAAATACGGTACTACAAACAAAAAACATGCTTTAAATTCTTTTATAAAAAAACACATTATCTTTATCATGTTTATTTGTTTCTACATCTCCAAATGTAGGAAGTAAATTTTGTTTGTAAAACAAATTGGACGAGCCTCATGTTTATAAAAGCTCTGAAAATAGTATGACAGAAAAAAACTCAAGATGAAAACTTGAGAACATGGGAGAGTAAAAAAACACATTAATAATGATGGTGTCTGATACATCAGGTCTTTCATGTGTCAACATGAATGTAACACCAGTCAACTGATTTCACTGGCAATAGATTTGTGACAATTTTCACTGATACATGAATATTCAGCTATTTCAACTCTGTTCTTCTTTTCCATTTGTATTCTGTTTTAACTTCATGCACTTTTTCTGTGTCTCAAAGGCCATTATTCCCAACAGATGGTACCTAGTTCTTGCCTGATCTAGTTTTTAAACTGTATTCCTACATGACCGATAAAGTAACTGTCAGCTGGAATGATACAAGTTGGAGAACAATGTGACCATTACAACACTGACAGAAACCATCATTCATGTACGCAGAGAAAACGAGCTGATTGTAACAGTAGCAGATATGATACAGAGTACTACTCAAGACAAAAGTTGAATAATTCATGACAACCTCTATCATTGTCTATGTCCGTCCTTGGAGACTCATTACACAATACTATGGCTCACTATGGGTGAAGCATTGAGCACCAGCTTGGACCAGTCCACTTAAGGACTATACAAATCTTTACATTATCGGGGGATTTTAGGGGCTGGTAGAGTGTGGGTTAATTTTGTTTGTCAGGAGATTGACATTAGGGGCTGTACTAATGTCAGTGGTCTTAAATAACAGAAAATGAATCAAGTTTGACATGGCTTCTTCACCAACAGGACAGTTTTAGGGCTTGAAGATTAACACTCTATTATCATTGAAAGTGGAAAGTGACTAATATTTATTTTTAAACTAACACATAACTGTAAAATGGGATGTAAATTATTCCACTGTTTTTTTATGTCACTTTTGCTGGGAATTGTCTTAAGCACTAAATTTGGATGCTCAGGGACCAAACCAAATTGGGAACTAGTAGTAATCAACACCAATTGCGAGATGGAAGCTGGAATTGTGTGTTTAGAGGTAATTAGGGATCGGTCATCTATAACAAGGGTGGGGGAGAGTGGAGGGTGTGTGGATGTGTGTCTGTGTGTGTTTCAAACATATACAATGTACTAAATGTACTGAAAACAAAGACCCTCCCAACTGCTTGTCATATTTTGGGATGACCCTCCCCATGACCCTGCCTGAAAAGACAAAATGCACATGTACTTAATATATTATGTGTAATACATGCCAAAAAAACAATACTGCTGTTTTCTGTTGTCAGATCCTGACCTAGATTATTAGCGCTCAAGTTGGGAGTTAGTTAAGAAAAGGTGAAAAACCTGTTACTTCATTTGTCAGTAAACGTGTTACTTTAGGAACCAATATCACTTTCTAAGAACGGAAAAAATCAATAGTAACAGCTCGTAATTCTTTCCTCGAAACATATTACATTACACATTGGTTACAATGTGACCATGAACAGCTTACTCTTCAAACACTCCAACAGAAGTGTAGGATTTGGAAGTGGAACTTTAGTTTCACTGAATATAACCAAACAATACCCAAAGTAGTACAGCACTGCTTCATAAAGCAAGTGTGGAAAGGAAAAGTCCAGCTGTACAGCATCCTCATCACATGTTACAAACACATTAAAAACATCACTGAACTATCCATAAACTATCCACCAATTCAGCAAACTTCAAACCAACTCATTTGAAACCAAACATACTGACATCATCCAAAAACAAAATGGCTGCCTATTTGACAAAACAATCAGGTTTGTGTGGAAAGCATTGTACACACATGGGATGAGTATGACATCCAACTCCATATTTTTTTTTCTACAGACTCAACAGACGTTGACAGTCGGTGAAAGCTTTTATTGAACAGCTGCTCATGTTGTATGAGCATAAAAATTAAAGATGGCATCTATCAAAGTGCTCAATATCAACAACAACCACAAACAAAGACAAGTCTCTGTCGTTCCATTTAATTGAAAGCGATCAATAGCTTTCATGGGCAACTCTCTAGTCCTGACATCGAATCCATAGTCAAGTATAAGTACTGTCAAGTGTAGCTGCATGTGACGGACTGTGATAAAATAAACTAGATATCATTCACAGCTACAGGTATCTCAATTTGGACAAAAGCTATTGGTTGACCTGGTCCATCTGCATTCTTTGTCAAAGTGAGGCTCAGCCATCATAAATCCCACTAGGGTAGACAAAGACACACCAGTAGTTTAATATCTTCCCTCCAAAACATTGTTTTGAAATATCATCACCAAATTCCAGAATATTCAAACCATGTAGCCCACATTGAATACCAGATTATTTCTTGTTCTGCGGTCTCCAGCGTGTTGATGCAATTTACCAGGGAGCCCTTGAGCCCTTGAGCCTAATGACTATGTTAAGTCTTATTATTCAAAGAACTAGAAATGGTGCCACAACGGACCGTAGCTCACCGGAACTATCTTCTGGAATACAATATTCGACAGAAAGGCCATAAAAGGGTAAAAAACAAAGAAGGAAAGGTAAAACAGAAGTCTCTATGAAATAAGCATCCAACAGCGTGTTCATTAAATTACACATTGATACATGCATTACTGGCTATACCGAGAGTCAAAATTACACGTTCAGCATGACTACCATGAATACCCAACTCAGACACAGAATACTGACTCCGAGCCAACCAGTCCTTGTTTGAGCCCCTTAATGATGAGTGCCAGGCAGGGTAACAACAAGTACCATCTTTTAACATATTTTTGTGATCGAACCCCCGACTTTCTGCTCCCCAGGCTGACACTCTCCCACTAAACAATGGATGCAATCCACCAGAACATAAAGGTAAAAGGGTGAAATATGATATATAACAACCATAGCAATGTGTTACGGTTAGACACACCACCCAATTACCGCATAGATTCTGTTGGCACCTTTTAACGACACCAAAGCTTGGATTATTCATGCAAAGTCTTAACAACATAGGCTTTATAGTTTCATGGGAGATGTTGACACTGCAAAAGTAAATGACAGATGACTGACAACGAGCTACGACTGAAGCCACAGAAAGATGGCAGAAACACGACCTGACAATGCATTCCACTAAATGTCCTTGTGCTATTGTTTCATGACATTCCTCCCAATAAAGTATGTGAGAATTGACTTATCAATGCTGCAGTCAGCAATATTCCAGCTTCATCAATGCTGCCTGTAAATAATCAAGTCTTGGCCATGAAGACCAGTGGTTGCTAAAATGAGCAATTATCAACACTATCAGTGAACAATGATACAGAATCAGCCATGTCAGCCACAGTAACCCAATCTTCATTAATCTTCTCTTAAAACAAGCATGGGGTACCAGGGAAGAATTGTGTCCAAGAATCACAACTGGGGCCTGCCACCAGAAACAGCACACAGTGTCACGAACACAGCTTCAAAATTGACACTATGACCCAGACATGCAAATTATCAATAAAATCATATGGCACAAGTTCCAGTGCTCGAATAGAAGTCTTCCTTGATAACTAATAATACCACAGAGATTTGCTTTTCGACTGATGTTGTTATGAGGACTAATGGTGCAGAAAGTTAATCCTGCACATCAACCATCTTCATCAATATGAAGTGTTCATGAACTGTAGCCACCACTGACATTCCACAGCAATGATTTCTAAGTGTTTTCTCTGACATTGCAGAGAAGTCCTATGTTCCATGTCATACAGCAGTGACTGAGATCAATGACAGTCTGTGATCGATGGAGAGAGGGCATCACACAACGATGTAATTAGATCTCTGTCCCTAACCAGACACCAGGCTCTAGTCTTCTGTATGATGTATCATAAACCAACCAAGAGGTCTTGTATGCTCAGTAAGATATCATGACCAGTTTGCATTCAAGAAAATTGATCAATATTTCCCTGAGGTAATAATAATGTAAAGACACTACTTAACTCAAAATGAGGACAAGAAGGAAACAAACATATGTAAAAAATGTATCTTAACATAAAATTATGATTTACTAAATGCATTTTATAAAAAAAAAATATTTTATGCTCAAGAGCATATATGTGCCCACCAAATGTGCATCAAGAGGTTAAAATGTTTGGCCAAGCTGACTGGGGTCTACATGAAATTACCTGGTAAGGGCTCGAATACAGGACGGAGAGATTGAGGAATAATATTGCCAACCTTGGGTTAAAAATTCACTCACTCACTCACTCTGAAGGCAGGAGTCTGGAGCTTAAGATGCCATATAGATGTGACACAAATGAAGGCAGTCAAACCCTATAAACAGTTTCTGATACACCATATAGAACTTCTCCTTTGCACCAAAAGAGTACTTCTAATAAATCAGTGATGTTTTGTAGTCTTAAAGAATTCTTGCAGTAATGAGTATGGTCCGTATGTTGAACCTGTTCTGCAGATCAGTCAGGATATTATCTACATGTGCTACCTACTACTGTTATATGCTTTGTATTTCTTTATCTTCACAGGAGCATTGGGTTAGCTGACTGATGAACGAATTCACTAGTTGCTTTAAAGGCCAGGTTCAGTTCCCAAAATACTGAATACAAAACATCAATGCCAGAGAATAATCACTCTTGATTATCTGCTTAAACAGATTCCATTGGGCACCAAAGGCCAAATAGTGATGAAAATTACATGAATGAATCACTGGTGTTTCCACCCGCCACACACACAATTTGCACTAAAAAGTAAGCGTTCCTTTGTTGCCTAATGCTGCACCAATCAAGACTCCTGCCATACAATGGCAGCCTGTAAACAATCAAGTCTGGATCTAGTCAGACAATCAATTATCAGCATCATGAACAATGATGATGTTGGGGTGCAGTGCCACATTGTCAACCAAATCACCAAACCTGACCACCTGATCATTTAAAGTAAGTGCCAGTGAGAAAGAAATGTGAAAACTCCCTGTAAACTCCATGCATGGGAAAGTCATATTCAGAGGATTCTGAATGTCTACCATAACATTTCTGGAATGATTTGATTTCCAACTGTGGTGAACAGTTGAGGTGAAGCTCTCATATACCTTGGCATTTAAATGAGATGATCTATATGTCTGAAAATGAGATTAAACATCTTGGCAATGTGTCCTTACTGCCATGCAAGTCATTAAAGGGCAAGTAAAGTCAACACAGCAACTTTGAAGGTTTTAATACTGTAGGGACATACCTAATCACAAATGCTTGACCAAAAATAAATTTGAAGAACGTTAAAAGCATAAAAAGATGATAAAAATCAACGGGTGACAGCTGCTGATACAAAATCATGGTGACAATATTCTATCTATAAATGGTAGGCTGGTTGGATGAAGTAATCTTGGTCACAGTTGATAACCGGCTTGAATCTATGGATGTTTATGGCTCCTGAAAGTGTTGTTTTTTAGGTTGAAAGTGAGGACAATTGGGATGGTTTGCCTGGAGCTTTGCTGAATGTGAACTGAGACAGCTGATTTAGAATAGCTTATAGTAGCCATCAAAGGATTCAAGCTGACCAGCAACAGAGACCAAGGTTACTTCATCCCATCAGTTTACCATCATCTAACCTACCAGAATCACACAGAGACTAACACTGTTAATAACCATAGTATCACAGGTACAGAAGCTCACCTACATTGGACAATTTAGCACTTCATACAACAAGGATGCCTAAAGGACAGATGAATGGTTTAACTGTTTTGAAAAAGACAGATGCTGATACTGACTTTGATAAAAATCAAAGATTTTTACTTTTACTTAACAAAACATAGGCATTGAATTATGATAGTGTAATTTAATATTTAGCTTAGCTTACATGCCTGATTACAAAGTTCTGCCTATCTGGATAATATTGAATTTTTCAAAAGAAAACTTTTACTGCATTATAATAAGGATTCTATAAACATTTCAAAATAACATACCTAATGGCCTCAAAGAAGTTGAGTTTGGCATGACAGCTGTATTCATAAAAATATTTTCCATTTGGAATATTGCAGACTGAAAATCATACTTTGTTGTAAATCAGGAACACATATGTTTTAATGCAGTCCAAATGATGAGAAAAAGAAATCTTGTTCATGAGGCCTATGATTATTTATGATGTGTGAGTGACTTCATAATCTTCAAAATGTCCAGAACAGCTTCACTGATGACCACGCTCAGTTGAATGGACAAATAATTCTTGGTCTCTTAATGCTGAAGAGGGGACAGTAGGATAGCCTAGAGGTTAAAGCATTCACTCGTCACGCCGGAGACACGGGTTCGATTCCCCCACATGGGTACAGTGTGTGAAGCCCATTTCAGGTGTCCCCCGTCGTGATATTGCTGGAATATTGCTAAAAGCGGCTGAAAAATTATACTCACTCACTCACTAATGCTGTAGACACTGTTGTTGGAACATATAAACTATACTTCAGTTAGTTTAGGCAAATTCATACAAAATGTTGCAAAAACCTGATAAAAGTCGTAAAGTCTCATGACTACATACATGTATTTATTCCCTTGTGTATCAATGCCATACTGTGAAGGCTATCTATTATCAAGATATGCAGTGACGCTGAAAAGTGGACTCAATGTGGGACTGACTGATGTACCATCATAAGTTGATAGGTTTCCTAAGAAAGTATCTGATAATAAGGAATTCTACCATGACATTGATGAATGCTTGATTCCGATTGATTAAAAAGGGGTTTCCTTTTTGCTATGGAAACCCCTTACAAATATATTAAGCTTTTTCACCAAAAATGTGCGTATGAATACATAGATAGCCTACATATCGATTTATAGAAAATGGCTGCCGAATGATCACCCCCATATGAACTGTAAAACATATCTATATTTCCTCTAATACACGCTGGGTCTCTAATACCAGACAGGTCTCTAATACACGCCGAGTCAAGGGCTCTCGCGTAATTAATAGACGGCGTAGCGTCAAATAGAGGAAATACGGTAGTTTAATATCAGATGTTTGGGGCGTTCTAGGCCGCAACCCTGACTGCTTTGAGGATGACATTAAAGATTTAACGAAGGCATATCTTTAGCATACAAATGAAATGTTTATGAAACTGTTAGAGAAATGTTCTATGGTGACCAGAATCGGAACAATTTCAGCTATTTCCTCACTGAAACAACCGACAATGAAAGTAAAATATAACATTATAAAAATTATTTGAAAAAACTTTATTCATGACATGTTGTTTACAAACCTTTTTCTGATCAATATTTGTTGCCATCTCTGTAAACCACCACCGTTAGAATTTGGTAGGAGGGGATCTGAAAGTCCATCAGAAAACACTCCCCTTCGAAAGTCCACGAAAACAATGTCCCAACTGAAGTGACAGCCTATCAAACTTGATGAAATTCATTTCAGAACATGCACAATTAAGAAAATCATACACGATCCACTATTTCTGGAACACAAATGTCTAAGTTCTGTCACTATTTGGCTTTGGATCCGTGAAATCTTGAATTAATAGGTCACACCATGCAGATTCCTCGTTTCAAAATATCTGGCTCGTCTGCAGCCTAAAAAGCGGCTGTTCAGTCATACTCAGTCACATTGGTAATCATATGGATGTACCAGCAGGCTCGATCAATCCCAGATAATCTACCTGTTAATGTTCAACCACATCATAGATCGGGGTTGTCATCTTGCTTCATTTTATAACTAGTTACGGAGAATGTAAACACAAGATTGTCAGCAATTGACAGCTGTGAGGTGTGAATAACCGTGATGTTGGTCAAGTTCTGCCACATCCAAGTTCGGGGTGGAGAGGCATTTATTTTGATTTTATTATTGTTTACTGTGAGTAATTGCTAACTAACTA
Source organism: Haliotis cracherodii (assembly GCF_022045235.1). Lineage (NCBI taxonomy): Eukaryota > Metazoa > Mollusca > Gastropoda > Lepetellida > Haliotidae > Haliotis > Haliotis cracherodii. The sequence continues at coordinate 56,222,269 of NW_027266265.1, forward strand.
ATAACACTTACACATGTTAAATGTATAACAGAATGTTCATTCATAAAGCTTGCTGTAGAAATATATTCGTTTAGCATTTTAAAACCTTTTTCTATTACCCGTCACCCCTACAATAGAAATGATGGCATGTTTGATTTCCAAGAAATGACCTCTCTCACAAAATTCCAAGAAATGACAGTCAGTCCACAGTGTACAACTGGACTAAGTTTGGAGTGTTATTTGTCAACTTCTTTTTAAAAACTATGTGTTTTGAACACTTATCATGAACTACTAACGACTATGGTGTTTTTAATCTTGAACTTTAGTAATAATTGTTCCAAACATAACTATCTGTGACCACTTTTCAGAATGTTCTAAGATTGCGGACCTGTGCACCTGTGTTATTACGAGTTGCAAGAGAGTGCCGTTTTCAAAGCGTTGTTGCTGTCATGGAAGAATGGAGATAAACCTACTGTGTTTTGAAATTTGATGTAGTCCCAAAGCGCAAGGTTCCAAATTATAATAAAGAGGTATCTATTCTACAGTGGGACTACATCAAATTTCAAAACACAGTAGGTTTATCTCCTAAATGACACAATGTCAGGCGCAGATGTGTATTTCCTGTTCAATGTTGTATAAGTGACATTTACATTTGATTTAGGTACACAAGGAAATACACCATGTCTTCAAACAAACTCCTGTCTTGTAGTGTAAGAAATTAAGCAGAAACCTATTGTTAGGTGTAATAGTTGAAAACTTGGTTGTCCCTTGACTTAAATACAGTATAGAAGCATGCTGAACGATCCCTGAGCCCCCCTAATTACGAATACTGTACTTGTGAACAATTAACATCATTAATGCAGTCTAACAATAACAGCATCTAACTCTCCTTACTTTGAGGACACAACTACGATTACTATCACTGCTAATTACTACATATCTAATGCACTGAAATCCCATGATGCCAACCCTATCCCTATATCAGTGACACATAACCCTTGACTCTTGACCTGGCCCACCTTCCACAAAACCATCCTTAAGCTAGGACGATCGTAAGTCCATGTTAAAGAATGGGATTTACAATAATCCGAGTGTGAAGAGTGCTTTGTGGAACAAGGCCCAGTAAAGTAACTGAGCTTTGACAACACAAACAAGTGATCCATAAACTGCCCAATGATCCACAGTGTTAGGATATAGTCACACACAGTCAGATCACGCTGGGAGTTGGGCTTCCCTGATGCACATCGACCCAGGAACCAGTCACACTCATCAGTAGGACTGCACAGTATTACCAGTATACTGAAATACATATTATAACTAATAGTACAGATTGCAATCTTTATTTCTGTAAATTGGGTAAAAAAATGTTACAAGTTCCGTTATTATTTGTATCTTATAACCTAAAATGTGATTTTTCTCTCCCCTGTATCCATGACTACAAAATGGTGGCAACTGACCATGCTAACTTTTACATGGCAATATTTACTTGAGCATGTACAAATAGGTTCTGCATGTACAATCAGTGTCAATTAGTGTCAAGCACTTTAGCTCCCAATATATTGCAATACTATCACAATACAGACACCTGTATCGCAATATACATGTATTGCAAAACAATAATTTTGCCAATACAGCAGTTGAAACTGACATTTTTAGTCCACTAGTCCTTATAAGATAAGATATAGCAAAACTCTTAATAATGGCAAATTTCTACTAGTCCTTATGATACTTTAACTATTGGGCAGCTTGGTAAGGACTACAGGACTAGTGCCAATTTCTAATGCTGCAATACACAGCCCTACTGAACAGCCATTGTGTCCTGCTAATCCCCATCTTAGATGCATCCTACAACAAGCACAGGATGCAAGGAAAACCTTTTCTCCACCCAATTCCCTGTAGACCCAAGACCCTAGTTGTAATACCTGGTCATGTTCCGGGCAGGGTTTCCACAATCTCTATACATACATCCATTAGTAATTGTGCACATATTGCTAGGCTAATGACTACCTACACATGAGACATATATCCTGTACAAAGGCTTCTGAGGTACACTTCACAAATTACAGTGCAACATGGCTAAACTCAAGGGACCGTTGACAATGGCTTGTATCTGTCGCCATAGCACATTAGCAAAAGCAGCCCTTTTTGTCATTATTTAGTACCTGTGTTTTCATTCTGTTGTATACATGCGATTTACATGGTATATACCAGATATATACGGTAAAACTATTTACAGGTTTATATTCTTTAACATAGCTGTTATGCCAGGTTCCACTGCAGTATTAATGCATTACAGTGATATTTGCAGGGTCAATCAGTGAGTTGAAAATAAAAAGAAATCCTTTTGTTATTGACCTAAGTAATCTTTATATACATGTCTACAATCTTCCACAGTGTTGGCAAAGTTCAATCAGGACCAGCACCTTGATATCGTATGCAAGGTAAACAGGTCACACTCAAGGCCTGCGACTAGTTATGTTTCACCCCACATAATCTGTAATTCCAAGTGTCATGCTTGTTATTTACGTTTTTACCCAAATCCTATCTCAGTATGTGGTCATTTCTTGGAAATCATGTCAATGTACGTCAAACATTAGAGAGACAACCCTTTAGCAAATTATATGTAACAATATCATGTAAATCATGTAATTTTTGTTTACATTCTGCCGATGTCGACTTGCCTATTTTTAAGTTGCATGTAGCATCAAAGATAAATACAAAAAGATATTCATAAGCATATGAACGACTCATTTTGACATTCATATGTTATTCACAAGACTGTATTCTTAAAATCAAGTAAACACTGACGGAGTACTTCCACATTCCTTGGGAAACCCTTGGAAATTAGCTAGCACAAAAAAATACAGAAGCATTGTGCCATTCTGTTGGTGAGGGATTCCGCTATCACCTAGGAGACCCCTGGAATGTGCCTTGATCAAACCTGAATGTTTGAAGAGTTGATCAAAAGGAAGAAGTGCACTGAGTGCGATAGGAGCGACTTCGACTTGGTGGAACTCAGAAGACCGAGCTGTTGTCTGGCTGGATCATGAGGTGTGACGAAGAAGTTCTGACCAATGGGAGATACCAGGATGACTGCCTTGAACTCGAGATTTTGATGTGAAGTTGCTTCTCTTCGACCGACCAGCACCCTGTTACCTGTAGATCATGGAAGTGTGCTCTCCAGCCTGTGGTTGATGCATCAACGAAGCGGTGTAGAGTCAGGATGAATGGCCTCAACTCTGAAAACAAACATTTGATTTTACTAGCCATCACTGGAGGTGCGGACACAGATGAAGTGGCAGGGAGATCAGTGTCTAGCAATTATCACTCTCGATGAAGGTCCTGAGGAAGCACTGGAACCGACAAAGGTGAAGTTGGCCCGTCTGAGTAAGAGCCTGTGCCGATATCAAAAGGCCGAAGATCTGTTACCATTGTCGTAACAGAAGAGGTTGTTTGAGCGCAATCAGCACAAATGTTGAAACCTTGACCATTGATCCAGAGGAACGATCATCTTGCCCAGACGGGTGTCGAAGAGGGCACCAATTAACTGGAGTCATTAGTGGGAGTTGCCTCGGACTTGCTGATGTTGATGTGCCAAATGAGTTGATGGAGAGGGCGTAGTGTGAGATCGAGATGTTGGAGATGGATGTCTGTATCTTCGTTGGCCTGAATTGAATCACTGATGTAGGATTCAAACACAATTCCATGGGCGTGCTTGATGATTCAGGTAAATAGTCATGGGGCCAGAGAAATTCAAAACTGGAGCACTCTCCATTGGTAGTGGCTGCCTTGCAAAAGGAACCGGGGAAATGACAACGCACCCAATGGATGGGAACGTGCAGGTACACATCCTGCAGATCGAGACTGACTATAAATTCGCTGGGACAAGTGATTGTACAAAGAAACACGATTGACGTCATCCTCAAATGTGGCGGCTACTCTAGGTACAACATGTTGAATGTTTTCATGTTTTAAAATAAGACGAAGTTTGAGGCTGCCTTTCTTCGGGACCAGAAAATCAAGGGAGTAAACTGAGGCATCCAATAGCATTTTTTGCAAGCTATGTACCTATGTCATCTTTGAGAACCGGAAGTTGACAGGCTGCATTGGAACGTCATTGGAGGAGTTCCATTGAGGGGCAGTTGATCTGGCCTGTATGAGGAACGACACAAAGAGATTGTCCAGGATGGCCCAATTCCTTACATAGAGACCTAGTCTTCCACCTATTGGTGAGGGTACAACAGAAACGGCTGGAGTTGTCCTGAAGTCAAAGCAAGCCACATGGAGGTCTGGTCGCCAGTTCTGGCAGACTTGTTGCTGTCCTTAGATCTCAAGAAAGATACAGTGCGTCCAGAGGACTTTGATCCATGTTGTCCTTGATGGCCATGTCCACGAAAAGAGGAAGAGGATTTACCACTGATGACATCATGGAAGTCACATTGAGCAGAACGAAGATAGGACGTTGACGATTGTTCTTTTGCTGTTCTTCAAGATGATGCATGCATAGGAGATTGTCTGTCACTTGAAAATGAGTGTCACGTTTAACATCTTAAGATATCTCTTGAAAGCGATCCACAAAGAGCAAATTAGTGGAGTAGGGAAGCTGGCATAAACAAGTCTTAAATTGATCATCCCATGAACAATGCCGGAGCACATCACGATGTCACAAGGCAGTGACTGATCCCCCATGATGAGCGAGATGGTTTAAGATAGCTGTGATCTTGTCCTGGATCATCACTTCCATGAACACAAGCCTCTTCAGGAGAAGTTGCATGAACCATCAACGATAGAAGAGCCTCAGTATCTGAGAGGATAGTCAAACCCAAAGGTAAAGTCCTATGAATGGTAGTGTCTAAGTGAGCCAAATCACGATCCTCCATGGTTGAAGAAGTCAACGTACACTTTGGGCACAAGGTCTCAATATTACCATCTAGATCAGAAGCAGTAGTAGAATTGCACAAACCATGAGTGCCAGCATCTTCGTACAGCAACCGAGGGGACTTCAAATGATCGCATAACCATCGGAAGGATCCAAAGGCCTTGTTAAGATTTGTCACCATATCCGACAATACAGGATTGGGGAGGGGGGGAGGAGTGTGATGTTGAGAGACGTAGCAGAGGGAATGGTGAAGGACATATGCCGATCATCGGTTGATGTACTGCACAGAAGTTGAAGCTTGTCTGCAATCCATTGGAGAACCATAACAGGATCAGCAGTCTCAAGGCTACCTGAAGAAGATGTGGGGGAAGTGTGACGATCTACTGCAACTTCATTTGGTACAGGATTCACATTTGGAAGGAACCGAGACAACAGGGTCAGTAGGAGTGAAGGGTGTCGAAGCCGATGTGGAAGTAGTGGGCGGCACTGGAGGTCCGGAATGAGACAGTTTGCAATATAGATTGAAGATCTTGTGTGAGAATGGTAGTTAAATCATTAGGACATCATGAAGTTGGAAGCAGCTGTGTGGATGAAGGGAGTGTCACAGCAGGATTCGCTACAGATGAATTGGTGGGGTCCTGAACCGGAAGCGGAGACGGAGATCGGGAACAAGTTGCAGTACTGTGATTTCCAGATGTGGCTATCAGCCCTGTAAGCAGAAGGTAGATGCTTGCAAGGAGAGTGATAGTATCCAGCATGGGAGCGGTACTCCGGTAAAGGTGTAAAGGTGAATCATAAGAGTACCCATGCCAAGGAGGGGAATCATTCCCATTCACGTGGGAGGTTCACGTAATCACTGTAAGGAGGAGGATTGCAAGGAAAATCATGTGGCTGATAATGGTTTTTATAAGAGCGAGACCAATCCCGTTGGTGATGATGGTCCAGATAACTGGATGTTTAGAAGTGACCCAAAGTCTACAAATGTTCCATCAAAGCAGTATGATAATCGTCTTCGTAAGTGTTAAGCTAAAAGAATCCATAGTGAATGACGATGTGTATATGACCGATCCCCAAGTGACGATCCTTAGAAGAGCGCCAATCCTTAGATGAGTGGCGATCCTGAGTGAACCGAACTCCCGATTGCTGATCTCTGTCCTTCAATCGCCGATCATTGGAGGAGAGTTGATCCCCTAGAAGAGCAATAATCTTTGGGGAAGTGCTGATCATTCGAAAGCCGAACTTCCGATCGCCGATCCTTATTGTGAGAGTGTTGATCCTTGAAAGCAAGATTCTGTGAGCGTGAATCCTGTGAGCACTGATGGAGACAATTCGCATGGCCACAATCCTTAGAGTGGCGAACTGGTGATTGAGAACAACAAGTCGTAGACGATGAAAAGGAGCGAGCTTCTCTGCTTTTAACTGGAGGATCGTAGTGTAGTAGTGTAATCACAAAGAAACAAAACTGTATTCTCTAACACACAAACACGTCACAACTGTTGGACGACTAAAAAGAGAAGGATTTGGCAGGGGAAAGTCTGTAATCTTGGGTAGGTCACAGGGCACAGGACTTCAGTGCAGGACCCTATTGTTTGGGTTGCGACCATGGTGATGCTGGGGTGTGTCCAGGTGAATTGTTTTTTAGAAGCTGGAAAATTTATTCAAGCATTTTCCACATAAGGATCAAAAGAAGAAGGGAGAAATGCATTGTGTGAGATAGGATAAGTTAAAAAATATACAGTTATCAACATGAAGTTTGAAAATGTTGTATTTAGTCACTGATGGCAGAATATGAATAAATATGACTTTCACAAACCTTTAATCAACAAGTAGTAGCCTATTAGTGTTATTGTTTTCAGTGTTTTGTTACTTCAACAAAACAGTCTGACTGACATTACTCCAGTGTTACACACAAACATGTGAATAGAGGGCTTTCATTGAAATATATACCCATGTGGTTAAGGGTTACTGGGATGGTAAGTATTTTTTTCAATGATGAATGAGGGGTGTATAGGATAGGGGATATACTGAGGTGTATAGGATAGGGGTTGTGCACTAGAAAAGAAGAAGGTTCCAGAGAAGATAGAATAGCAGTATCTAATCTAAGTCAAGAATTGACCATATTTTGTTTATCTTTACACTTGTCTGATGTATAAATAAATTTTTCTAAGATGATCAAATGTTGATGATTGATGAATGTTGAATGTTGTTGAATGTTGATGATCAAATCATCCTCGATAAATAAGGCATGATAGACATGGGAATTGGGATGCATATTATTATGCAGAGGTATCGACCAATTACATAAATAACATAATGCTAATTACCTTCAATAAACTCTCATGAACAATCCCTCTTATAATTGCTTATTCCAGCAGATGATATAAGGTTTAATTAATTGTTGGTGAAGCAACTGGATACTTGAGCATTGTTGAAGTATGACTGTTGCCTGATTGAAAATCAATCTATTATCCAAGGTCCAATCACTGCATGTTGATAATGACCACTAACATCACAGACACTTGACAGTTTCCGGGATAGTGTGTTTACAACACCACTTCTTTGCTTTGATTGGTAGATAAGTTTATCCATCATTTGTTCATGCATATTGTAAAAGTGATGGCCGATGTTTCATTTTTGATAATAATCAGATATGACACTGGTAGAAATATATCTTAATTGAAGGGACAAGGATTCTCAAACAAACGTAGAAACAAATCGTCTTCAGATCCAGGGATGACAGCAAATTAAGTTGATTCTCAATGTGTCCCAAATATAGTCCAGGGTATGTATGTGTATCAAAGCAGTTCCCAATCATTTGATTCTGACAAGTGAAGTGACGGTTTATACAGATGAGACAAAAAGTGTTGCTTCTGCATTCAAACCATTTTTTTAGAGCTAAAATATGTCATTTCACATAACAAATAATCAGGTCACATAAATTGAGACAGGTCAGCTGTATCTATGAATATATACAACTACATATACATGACAGTGCAAACCTAAACATTTGCCCCCTGCACGCACAATTTTTATTCGACATATTCTGACGACAAGTGCCCTGTTTGCCCACTGTCACAGTAAATCAGCTGATTGGTGCAAACATTGTTTACATTCAACTGGTTCAATGGCAACACCTAGATTTTCCGTTGTTTCATGACAGAACACACATCGTTAAAACCGTATAGTTTCACTCAAATGTAAATTACAATGACACTGTATATATACACCACATTTGTTCAAAATATAGGTTTTGATGATGGTGTATGATAGTTCTTCTGATGACGTTATGTGCATAAATAGGTTAGATAAACGACTCAACTTACCAAGAACGAACTCCCATTGCTCGTTTCCTAGAGATCTTTCTGGTACTACCTCTAGGTCGAGCATGATGAATTACAGTTAGACTAACTTTCTGACGGTCATTTATTCTATCAGGACGCAGATTTCTCTTGCTATGATGCTATATCAGCAAGTGTTTACATTCAGCGAAATATCTGAACGCCATTTTTGTTTTGCTGCACACAACGCATGCGCGAATCGATTCACTTCCTGTCAGTCGCCTTCAAAGATTTGCGTCGTCTGCTTCGAAATGTAGGTCTATCTGATAATTCGGTCACAAACACTCACATAAAACAACACGACTGCGCATGCCCGAAATGTAATCTGCCCATTGTAGTTTAGCATACTGGCTGTATCCTGAAGCATGTATAATATTTGAACTGTTTGGGGATCAGTGTGTGACGTGGTCCCCGACGTGTTCATGCCATCAACCCCAGGATTACCTAGACTCAGTCACTTACAGTTCGACGTCTTATATCCCCGTGTTATGGGTTTTCGGACGCGCAAGAAACATTCGCAGATTTCTCTTATGTCACATGAACAACTAAACAACATCCCATGCTTTTATAAAAGACAACTTTCTCATAACAAGCCATCATCCGAGCATTAAAAAATCTCTGTGTGATGCTACACCTCCTGTTAGAGCGCGACTAGTCGCGATAAACATGGCCGTATGATGTCCGAAAACATATAATCCGACGATAACTGAAACAGATTTCATAATGTGACGTAAATACTCAGGGAACAGTCTTCTAAATATTGTTAAAACATTAACGCAATCAGGAATGCACAGCTGCACACAAATAAACATGTTTTATTGACCCACGTACAAATAAACATATTTGACCCATGTTCAAATAAACATGATTTATTGACCCATGTACAAATACACACGTTTTATTGACCCACGTACAAATAAACACGTTTTATTGACCCATGTACAAATATACATGTTTGAACCATGTTCAAATAAACATGATTTATTGACCCATGTTCAAATAAACACGATTTATGGACCCATGTACAAATAAACACGTTTTATTGACCCATGTACAAATAAACATGTTTGACCCATGTAGCCCTGCAAATAACATGTTTTATTGACCCATGTACAATTCAACATGTTTTATTGACCCATGTACAAATCAACACGTTTTATTGACCCATGTACAAATAAACATATATGACCAATGTAGGCCTACAAATGAACATGTTATTTTGACCCATGTACAATTCAACATGTTTTATTGACCCATGTACAAATCAACATGGTTTATTGACCCCTGTACAAATCAACACGTTTTATTGACCCATGTACAAATAAACATGTTTGACCCATGTTCAAATAAACATGATTTATTGACCCATGTTCAAATAAACACGATTTATGGACCCATGTACAAATAAACACGTTTTATTGACCCATGTACAAATAAACATGTTTGACCCATGTAGCCCTGCAAATAACATGTTTTATTGACCCATGTACAATTCAACATGTTTTATTGACCCATGTACAAATCAACACGTTTTATTGACCCATGTACAAAAAAACATATATGACCAATGTAGGCCTACAAATGAACATGTTATATTGACCCATGTACAATTCAACATGTTTTATTGACCCATGTACAAATCAACATGTTTTATTGACCCATGTACAAATCAACATGGTTTATTGACCAATGTGCAAATAAACATGTTTGACCAATGTACAAATAAACATGTTTGACCCATGTACAAATCAACGTGGTTTATTGACCCATGTACAAATAAACATGTTTGACCCATGTACAAATCAACATGTTTTATTGACTCATGTACAAATCAACATGTTTTATTGACCCGTGTACAAATCAACATGGTTTATTGACCCATGTACAAATGAACATGTTTGACCCATGTAGGCCTACAAATAAACATGTTTTGTTTATTATGTACAGATAAACGTATATTTTATTAACCCACGTATATACTTCGGCCTGTATAGGCCTACTGTAACGTACAGCTGCGAATTCATGTGCTTGAATTAATGTTAATCTTTAAAATAAATACAATTAGAAACTGGAAAAGTAACAAAATGGTATTAGCCATACGACCTAATTTTTCAGCTGAGATTTCGACCGCCATGATTAAGCGATAACGTGAAGTCTGATATGTATAAATTATTGTTTTCTGCGTGCGTAGTATACAATATAAAATATATACAGCAGGTGACTATTCTGACGCTATGACATATATATTGCTTAACATATAGAATACACATCTATTTCCTATTGTGATGGTATCATGTTATGTGAAACTATTACTGGCGATCGAATTATTTCTCCCCAGATATTTGTTTCATAGACTCACGAACCTCGATTCTTTTTTTTTAAATACATAAAACGAAAACGAGCTTACCCTTTCTTTCAGATCCTCGATTATCCATTGTATTGTATCAACATTCTCATAAATATGTATCATAATAGAATGGAGATATAATACAATGAATAATATAGTATGGACCAAACAAGGGTTCGAATTTCCCCTGAAACATTAGGAGATAGATCTACATAATATATGCTACTCCGCTTTAGATATCTTTCCATGGTATACAAAACTGATTCTCATAATGTCACGTGTAGACGTGTTCAAATAGAATGACATATCCGATTTCCCTCTCCAAAGTTGAGCAGTATATACACGGGAAAAGCGGGTCAAGTCCCCCTGGAAGAATGCATGTTTTTGTTTTATGCACCCCCACGCCATGTCACCACCCTTCAATCCCTGCCTGACAACCCCCATACCACCCCACCCCACACAACCCCGTTCATATGAAATATGTCATGTTTTGTGACCCTTCCCTATAACTATCGCATCTGTATGCATGCAACAAAAGCCAACCCAAACGTTAATTATACACCTAATGGGAGATGTGTCACAAAATATCCCTTATCATCAACTCCATCGTATCTGACCTAACAACCGACAAAGAGATACAGTTTAAAGTGAAATACATGTAACAGTTAACAATTATAAAAAAATTAATATATCTATTACCTGCAGCAGCACGACACATTAGTTGTTCGAGAGACCTATTAACGTCAAGCATGTTAAATCACTTGGTTTTTTTTCTTGTTAGCTAACCTGGTCATGCAATTTATCTTAATTCGCTGTACAGAGTTGCGTTCCTTAGATGTGCCAGAACCCTATGATCGTCGGTTCAAATCCCGGTTCGCCCTGATTATGTATGTTTCTGTTGTCAGCAACATACCCGAGAACGTGGGTTTTACCAAAGTGTAAACGTGAAACTGAGATATGGTTTCTTTGTTATGATGGTTACCATGTAGGCTGTAGATAATGAAGATCATACTCGTTAAACCCGTAAAGATCCGGGGTAGAATAGGTCTTCAGCAACCCATGCTTGCGGTAAAAGGCGACTAGGCTTGTCGTAAGAGGCGACTAACGGGATCGGGTGGTCAGGCTTTCTGACTTGGTTGCTGCATGTCATCGTATATCCTAATTGCGTAGATCGATGTTCACAATGTCAATCACTGGATTGTCTGGTCCAAACTAGATTATTTTCAGACCGCCGTCATATAGATGGAATATTGCTCAGTGCGGCGTTAAACAACAAATATACAAACAAACATTAACGTTAAGTTAGCAGATGGATAATAATTTGTGTAAATGACACGATTCAACCCTTTTAGTCTGCCAACCGACCCGAGCCTGAATGACACTGCTTGTTCGTCTTTTGTTGTTCGGAAACATAATCAGTGCTCTGAAACCGCACTCGGGACCAAATTTCATAATGGTCACCAAAGCCGCCATATTGGAATGTGAGAGAGAGTGTGTGAGCGAATGACGTTTGCCCCTCATCTTCAAGTTATATTACGGTGGCCTATTTATATTAGTGTGGTTGGTAGAAAGCAATAAGGTTTCATTTGTGATTTGATATCGATGGGTGTATTACATACAACATGCTAATGCGTGATTTGAATTTCATTTGCCATTGTCTGTTATCAGTATTATTAACACATATACTGCACTTTCATGAGCACCGATCCACTGGGGCATGACGACACATTGTGACAATACAGCCCTTATTCCAGGTGTCTCCCACATGGGCGTCGAGGACCGAAGCTCAACGGAATCCCCACGGTGAACAATATTGGAAAGAGTATCATCAAAACACGGTATGTAAACTTAATGATAGTTTCTAGCTATTACCGGCAACTGTCCAGTTACAGGAAATTGCAGGTAATCGAATTGGATATATCCTGATAGATATAAAAATAATATCCAACGGTAGAAAATAACAGTTTTGGTCCACTAGTCCTTATAATGATAACATATAGCAAAACCTTTGAAAAAGGCAAATTTCTACTCGTCCTTATGATAACTTAACTGTTGGGCAGTTTGGCAAAGACTACGGGACTAGTGCCAATTTCTACCGCTGATATCTCGACATTTTTCAGGTTTGGTCCCATTTCTGATCCAGACTGGCATCCCCTGTAAAAAAACTACTAATTTGCAATCATGCTTGTGGCTTCTATAACCACGACTTACATGGTAGATCGAACAGAAAACAATGGGGATATTACTGGCATAATGCTGGTTTGAAGTGTGTTTAACGAAGCGTTACAACTATGGAAGGTGAGCTACACAACACCCGCTATATTGTCATACTGTTCGTTTTTCTGGTTGATATTAGGCATGATTTATTTTCGCAGAGTAATCAGTATCAACATATCTCATAAACTTCCACCACAATTACAGCCACCCCTATCCCTCATGACTCTGTTAATCAGACACCATACCGAGAACATGCAAGCATCGTTCCGGTCTCAATTCAAACCTTCGCCACAGGGTCCAGGCACATACATTCGGTTTTTCTTCTCAATCCTGTATATGAAACATGTGTGGTTTAATCTGTATTTTCTTTCAAGGTTTAATGATACAGTGAAAGGCACAGTAAGGGGCCACAATTCGCAGTGCAGAGTTGCGTCCCTTGGGCATATGAGAACCCTACAGTCGTGCGAGTGACAGAATTGCACTGATCATGCTTGTTAGTTTTTCAACACCATGCCCGTGATCGTGGGTTTCACCAATGTGGTAATACCGTCATCACGTATGGTTCTCCTTCCACATCAGGCTGACACCTCGTGATATTACATTTCGTGCAAAACCGTTCAAAGCGGTGGAAATCAAATTCACAGGGTTTGGAAACGTGACAGTTCGTGTTTAATGAACGTCAGTTTCGCATTTGTTTGACTGGCCTCTCTTCCAATGGAAAGTCCGTTTCCGAAGATGTCGATGTACCTCTAAAGAACCGTGATTTGGTCAATATTTAATACATTAAAATGCATATACAGTTTAGGTGAATGTGTTTGTTTGCTTGTTGTTTAACGCTGCTCTCAAATATATTCCAGCTCTATGACGTCGGGTAGGTGAATGCGACGAAGTAATACAAACTTGAACAAACGAAACTGTAGTGCCAAAGATACATATAGTCTTAAAGACATGGATTTGCCTCGAGTTTAAATATATTTCAGTTTTGGATAAGATTTATCACTACCAAAAGATAACGTGTGTTCAGCGAGATTGAAAAATCGGAAACCCACTCACATCCGAATTTGGAATCTTAGGTTCTTGCAGCCTGAAGGGACAACCCCACAGTGTGACATATTGGGGCTGCAGATGATGCGATATTTTTTTTGGCCCCAATCCTCAAAATTTATAGCTCTTTCACAACAAAATGACACAATCGATAACGATTATTACAAAAATTGCAGGCTTTATTGGCTCACAAAAGGCCAGGGGACGCGGAGGGTGTAGGAACAGTCATTGAATGGACTCTACAGGAAACCATAGCAAGCCCCACACCCAGAGGGCTGTGGGTGATGGCGGAGTTTGGGCAGAAATCGGTACAAACGCCATGACCCCGAGGTATCTACAACAGTTGTGTTTTATGTTATTGCAGCATCGCGGATTGTATTGAACGCAACAACCACTTTTGTTTTCCTACGGACCAGAACCGTGTTATACAGAGGGTTTGGTTTCAGCGCGTAGCAGGTAGCGCTGTCTGTTGTTGAACCGCCATCTTAGCACATCTTTAGTAACAGCTAGTCCGTATTCATTTTAATGTGTTTAACATGCAGTCTTTTAAGTGGATATTCTGACAATTTATGTATTTTGTATTGCATCTCCAGCCATCCCCGCGTAAATGAAACTTGGATGACTATCATGCATGTGCTGGATCTCGTTTTACTGACAACTTTACCACTGGGATTAACGTGACAGCGCCATGATGAGACTATGCTACACAGTCTTTGCATAGTTCCACATGGACCATGTGTAAAACTGAGATGCTGTTCTGTGTAATAAGTATAATTATTCATAAACCGTTTGATTGATATTCATCATGCAATTTGAGTTAGCTTACAAAACAATGGCTTTTGCATGATGTAGCCCATGTTTGATGGTGGCTAAAATGAGACAAATAAGAAATGGTTATTCGATGGTGATACGGGTAGCATAATTGCGTTTTCAGCCTAGTAACGTTTTGATAACGTTTGAAATGTCTATTTTGTTTGTTGTTGTAATATACAAGTGTATGCTTTCTAGCCCGGCAGTTTAGTACCCCTTGAACATCACGTTGCTTTGGATTGAAAAATCGTTACGCGAGGAGTGATCCGCGACTGTCGTGTGTGTATCACGTCTTTCTTATCTAGCGTGTATAGAATATATTACATCTCCATTCTATTATATTTATCATAATAATGGGTACTACCTCCGTGGTGTAGTGGATAAGGCGTCTACCTGGAGAGCGGAAGGTCGATAGTTCGATCCCATGGAACAAAAGACGTTAAGATAGTATACTTATTGTTACCCTGCCTGGCGTTCGACATTAAACTTAAAAGAAGGACTATAGTCGGCTCGGAGTCAGTAGTCTATGAGGCGTCACGTTTGTTAAGAGTCTGTGTGGCTTGATTTCAGCTGGTCATAACGTTACGAAGTGCAGAGTCCGATCTCATTAAAATCAGATCTTAGTTCTCGCTGCCGCTGAACAAAGATCTGAGGACATCCCATTACGGGTCACGTCAGACTGACCTTTCGCGAACTCTGACCGACCAATGAAATTACCGACAAGAAGTCGAAATGAGCCAATCAGAAGGCAGCTTTCTCGTGGTTTACAGCACTAATTTCAAACTGGCGACTACGCTTTGAAATATATTTTGACAAATTCTCGCTTAAAAATGTGAAAACTGAACAAAAGAACATTCTCGAATTGGCTAATATATGGTCTAGATTGTATGGATTCAGTCGTTCATTCCGTAACTATCGTTCGGAATACTCCGTTTTAAAGTTTTCGAGGCTGCATGATTAGAAATCAGATTCCGACTGTCACTTTCATGATCTGGTAAGCGACGCTCTGGTTAGTCGGATGAAAGATAGCTCTGACGTGACCCCTAATTGGATGTCCTCAGCTCTTTGTTTAGCAGTAGCGAGAATTAAAGATCTGATTTTAATGAGATTGTGCAGAGTCCGATCTACACAGAGCGACAAAATGAAACATGGTAACAATTCCGGCATATTTGGACCAAACTGAACTGTTTTAAATTGGAGAAAGGACCCAAACCGCAGAGGTCTACAAACACCGATTATGAAAACTGATCCCGCTTGGCTGGCGTCCTTGCTAAACTGTTTCGCAATACATATCTCCAAAGTTGCCCAAACTTTCAAACGTCTCAGCTTCGTCCTAGTTAGACATGGATTTCCGTGTATTGGACTGTTGCTTTGATAATGATAACACTTATCCCAGTAGTTTCCCCATATTCCCGATGGTTAATTCTGACTCGATCGCCGATTGACAAGCGTCGCCATGTTTGTTAGAAAACACTGAGAGTACCTACTTGACTTGTAATACTTGCATCTTTATCCGTATATGACCCCAACGGATACCGTGTTTATCCGTTGGCTTATCCTGCAGAGAAACCTATGCATTATGTATTGACTATTATCATATTTTAAATTGCGTTTTCTATTTGCGGTACCGGCACTTGACTTGCAATTCATATTGACTAGGCTCCCGTCTACCTAAACTCGTAAAACTAAAAACACTAAGCTAGCGTCGCGTACCAACAGTGGAACCAGTTTTCAATTCATTTTGTTTAGGGGTTGTTTCCCATCGTGTAAATATTGCATGATTGTCAAATATCAACATGTCTAAAAAAAAAATCGTATATACAATGATTTTATTATCAGCACACCGGCATAAATTGATTAAGGAACATTATAGCTCACTTCACGACCAAGCCTAGAGCAACACATGCTTCACGAGACAAATGTTCTTAAATGTTGAGTTGAGACAACGCAATGTTACTGTAATTTATTGATTAAATCGGATACATTTTTGTGATCACCAAATCATATACATATCTAAAGCAGAACCAAGTCATTGTTCCACGCCCCACGCTCTATCACAGCCTTGGCCTATCCAGGTGGTATACATGCGACCTACGGTACAAGAATAACAAACAAAAAATTGATATAATAAGAAAAATATGATATGTCTCCTCCCATAACCCTAAGCAGTGGTAGTAAAGTAAATGTGAGCTTCATATAGCAGACAATTCTCCCCTCCAAGGTCACGTGCCACGCCTCCCTTCGACCTCCACCGCCCCCTAGCTTACCCAACGTCAACCATCAGACTCGGGTCGACACGATGCCAGCTATGTAACATACAGCGTCTTGACATAATGGCGCAGCATAATTGTCAATGGGGCGGGTATTAGTCAGAGCAGCGGTCATTACCGTGGCTACTTATGATCCCCGTTACCCCCAGGCAATCGGGTTTGTTCATTGCCGGATATACATTATATTTTTTTTCAGTGTTACATCGCGTTTGGATGAAATCTGGATGATGTATGACGACTTTGAGCACGCCCGTTATCAAAACTATCCATGTAATCATACAACGGACACACGCTATACTCCGGCTCAGTCCTGGTTGGTATTTCGGCTACCATTGTTTCTTTTCGTATCGCCCCAGGGTGAAACTCGATTCACTTTGTTTAATGCCTGATGCTGTATGATTTTTATCGATTGCTAGGTATGACAAAAATGAATTATTGTTTATAGTCAAATATTCTTTTCGAACGGAGGTAAAAGATTATTGCCACGGCATTGCGACGGCGATTATACCCTGAGGTACCGCGCAGCCGTAGAATTACCCTAATGCCTTAGCGTTCTGACACTGTACATAAGTCCGTGGTATCCAAGGCGTTAGGTCCCTTTGACAACGCTCTCAATAATTTTTGGTTTAACCACGGGGAACTCACTTGTTCATATTTAACCTGAAAGGGGGGAATTTCATCGGTCACAAAGATTTTTGACACATAAGGCATAATTTTATCGCTATTATATGACTGGGACTCATGCGACGCTGTCCTCACATGTCCAGTATTAAGGAAACCATTGAGAGGGACTAATTGTTTTTTGAATTGGTTTTTATCGTGTTTCGAACATTGCAATTCATACCTAAAAACATTCACGACTTGTAGTAATTGAAGGATCATTGTGAATCAAGTTACAAGGAACATTAATTCTTATTTGAAGATTTTTTTTCTTGATGTTCATTGTATTTAAATGAATTAGAGGAAATAATATTTGGCTATAGACGAAGTGTAGTCTGTAATTTGGCCAAGTTATGAATTATGTGTATGATGAGGCGTGCCCTTTGTGAGAGAAACATATGTGCTTCTGTTGTTTAAAAGCTATATTCTTTGCAACATGCACGCGTTCTGTAATTCATAATTCTAAAAGTTGTGTTATAACACCATTTATATGTTAATTCATAAAAAATCTTTTGAAATCTAGCGACATGAATCGAATAATACTGAAAACATGTATCCCGCCGTGGCATTCTTCAATGATGATATAGTCATATAACAATATGGTAATATGAACATGAAATAACATGAAATGTCTCTCCGACAAACATTCTTGTTTGTACTGTCATGCCTATATCATAAATACTGGATCATTAGAAGTATACTGACCAAACAATTACAAACGTTACTTGTTTAAACATTCGCCGAAACACTGCAGACTTAAAGACCAAAACACAACTGTAATACCCGCATCAAATACGTCACCATCGAATAACCATTTGCTGTTTGTTTCATTTTGAGCCATCATCAAAAATGGGTGTATACTTTCTTGTCCCCGGCAGTATATATTTTTTCACTTCTGCCGGGGCCCTGTACTAAGTTTTAACAATGTACACATCGATTTCTTCCAACTAAACTTTTACACTCTTTCTAATATTCTGACATAAAACTTTAAATCCTCATTCTGCCTACTTGGAGAGTAACTGTAAATGAAAACATATTACCAAAATAAATCAAGATATGGCATACATGTATGTCAAACCATTTTTTACTATCACATAATGAAGGCTTATAGACCTTATACGGATTGCTTTTACTTTAAACAATGAAACCCGATTAGTTATGAACCCGCATAGTCCGGAAACTCCGTATACCGGAAAGATCTAACTGGAAACATTTGTGCGCTTTTTAAAATATTTGAACACGTGCAGGTCTTTGATCTAAGCTGAATATTTTTGGAGATGTCAATAAACACAGTATTAACATATGGCAGAAAACACAGTACTAACATATGGCAATAAACACAGTACTAACATATGGCAATAAACACAGTACTAGCATATGGCAATAAACACAGTACTAACATCTTGTCAATATGTCGACACCGACTTGACGTTTGAAACGTTGTTCGTTTTTTACTCATTTTAGACACCGTTATGTCATTAATATGTTAAGTCCAACACTTCAATGTGTGAAAAAAAGGACACTTGTCTATTTAAATGTCTAATACGTTTTATGCCAATATGACAAAGTCTAAGGTAACTTTATCCAATAACTCGTCCGTTGGAATGAGATTGTCTCAGTGTCCGCAATACAGAGATCAGGGTAGAACCGAGAGTATTCTTTACAGGAATACCTGAACAGAATACTCTCCGCCGAAATTGTCTATTTAAATGTCTAATAAGTTTTATCCCAATATTACCAAGTCTAACGTAATATCATCTCGTCCGTTGGAATGAGATTGTCTCAGTGTCCGCAATACAGAGATCAGGGTAGAACCGAGAGTATTCTTAACAGGAATACCTGATCAGAATACCACTCTTCTGAAATGGCTTGTCATAGCAGAAATACCTCAGTCGACTTGTCTCACCTACAGCATTGTGTTGTGTACATGTTGTGTTTATATTCGACAGGTCGAACAATATTGCAAAATGTCGATTTCTACAGGAAATGATGCTGTAGTGCAGCATTTCCTGTGGTTGATGTTTTTTTGTCACGTGATGGTACCTGCCATCGCGTGCATCTAAGTCTGGTGATTTTATGATTATATACCACTGCTGTGTGGTATGTGTCACTTAAGTCTACACATGTTATTAAGTGCAGCTGTTGATGTTATTTAGTCAGTGGTTAGGTCTACTCCGATATGTAGGTGTCTTACAAGAGCTATTCACCTCGGTGCACATACACATTAGCATTCACTTCTCCGAGGAGTCGAATGGTACTACCCAATGGTTAAAGTATTTTGAGGACTAGAAGGGATTCCCTACAGTCGGGATGTGTAGCTAAGCTGTGTTGAACATTGTCGCTAATAGTTCTGGATCCGTTTGTCAGTCTTCTTTAATGTCTTCTGTCTAGTGGACATTCCGGGACAGGGAACACCTTGCGAGCTCCTCCTGGTCATGATTTTCTAGACTAAAATAATTTAATGCAGATATTCTGCAGCCATTGCGCTAAACGAGAGAGAGAGAGAGAGAGAGAGAGAGAGAGATAGAGAGAGAGAGATTTCTATGATGTCAGACTGCACAAAGAATCGCGACGTCACAGATTTGAGTACACTATAAATGCTCGAACCTTCGCACAGCCATCGATCGTGATACCTCGAACGTTCGCCAGAAGCGAACCCTTCACACGTAGCCAGCCACACCACATATGCATTCGGTCTTTTCGATGAATCTGTTTCCATACCTGGAGTATCCTTTAACTTTGCCGAAATATCCCACGTCAGGGAAATTCATGGTACAGTAAACTTATTTTTCAGTCTCGGCCATTTGCTGTACATATGCTTATTACGGTTATCACGAACTAAAATTAGTGGTCCCCCTGAGTAGTTTACTCTCTATGACTGAGAGTTACACAACAGTTTCAAGATTCCACATATTTTAGTGTACCCTTATATGCAATGAGTGTAATCAGTTGTATTCAAAGGTCTACACGGGTCCTTGTATTGCTGTGGTGAGTTTGTTAGGTAGTGTATATAGTACAAAGAAATATAGAGAGAACCACTATCCACTGTCAACAGCGTCCCGGGCGCTCGTGCTTCCGCGGTATGAGATTTGGATGAAGCAGACGATACACTTCCAGCGGAAGCAACGCCATTGTTCTCGTTGATCCGTGATTTCATCGAGATGTATTAGTTGCACGGGGGAGAAGAGGCTGCCGCCAGTTCGGGTGATGATCACATATACAAGACAATGTATGTGATTATCGTGACCTTGTTCAGGCACTACGCATGTTTCAGCGTCGGACCTTCTTCTCGTGTCCATTACTCGCCGCCGGCAGAGGGCGCTGGTAAGGATTAACTACATGTCGCGGTGTCATTTGATAATGTCGCAGAGTCGTCCATCTCACGAGCTGCACGTGCTGTAGTTGACCCGTATGTTTCATATAGACTGTAATAATCTCGTGTATCCACCCGAAATTACATTTAACATCATGTCACGTGCCCTTGGGACATGCGCCGTGCCCTCATAAAGATATTATACATTTATCAGAGGTTGATCATATTAAATTATCTTTGCTGTTGGGTCGTGTCGTTCTTTGCACCTTACCATTGCGGTTTGTCATCTCGGGCCGACCAAAGCCACAGCTCAACACGCCATTGTTCTCGCAAGGCGATCTTCTGGAACTGCCGTGGCACCGTCGGCTCGCGACACAGATCGCCATGCAGCCTATGTAAGTGTATAGTGTTCAGGGATCAAGCAGTCGCCATCAGATATCTGACTTCATAGATAATAACGGTATATACGGGTTCCTTAATGACGACTCCATTGTGGCTTTGTGGCAGTGGCGCTATATGCTGGTTCCATATCACGGCTGGCAGGGTTAGAAACTAACAGTTTTTGTCCACTAGTCCTTATAATGATAACATATAGCAAGACCCTTAAAATTGGTCAATTTCTACTAGTCCTTAGGATACCTTTACCATTGGGCAGTTTGGTAAGGACTACAGGACTAGGTAGTGCCAATTTCTAACGCTGGCTGGAGATGTGTGTGTGATACTGCTTTTCACTCGTGTCAGAGCTATAATATATACTTCTCCACTTCTGATAAAGGATATAATTTTTATCTTGCAACGATAAACGAAAAGAAAAAACGGTTCTCACATGTCAAGTTTATATTTAAATAGAATGACATATCTGAGGTCTTCAGCGGCCCATTCTTGTCGTAAAAGGCGACTATGATTGTCGCAAGAGGCGACTAACGGGATCGGGTGGTCAGGCTCGCTGACTTGGTTGATGCATGTCATCGTATCCCAATTGCGTGGATCGATGCTCATGATATCAACCACTGGATTTCGTGAAATGTCTGAAATCCTATGCATTTCGTGAAATGACTGAAAAACTAGTAAAGCGATGTATAGTAAGTTATTGGGTAGTATGTGTAGCACTCAAGTCCCGTGCATGGAAGCCGGCTTGAAATAGGTATCCAGCAATCTATGCATGTCACCAGAGACAACAAACCATATCGGGACCTCATACTCTGCAAAATGCATGATGTATAATTGTGCCCTCTTCCAACGGCGCATGTCAATTACTGGATTGTCTGGTCCAGTCCGTCGTCTTAAAGCGGGAATGTTGCCGAGACCAGCGTTAAACAACCACCAAACTAAAATACTCCATCATCTACGATCTTTTCTTCGTCTTTGGGACACCTGGAAAATGTCGCCATTATCCTGTTACCTAGAATAGATTTCGTTGAATGTTTTACTCTGTATGCTGACAGCAATAATTCAGTAATGTCCAGACTTACTGTTGATGTCCATGCCTGTCCGGACAAACCAGTTATCGACAGCATGATTCACGGCGCACCATCAGGTCACATCTGGGCTCTTCTGCCTCGGAATCCCGCATGGAGTTGTTGTTTAGAATATGTGGCCATGTATGTATGTCTATAGGTGGTCAAAGACCTGACAAACTATACATCTACATATTCAATGTAATTGTTGCCTTTCCGTTTTTGTTGTTATCAAAACAAAATCCGGGTCCATGTTACCCATATACCTTGTTTGTTTGTTATACGCCGCATTGAGCAGCAGTCCAGTTACATGAGGGCGGCCTGTTTAAAACGAGTTGGGTCAGACAATCCAGTGATTGATATTGTTAGCAACGATCCACGCTCTCCGACCGAGATGACACTTCATCAGTCAAGTCACCGAGCCTGACCACCCGATCCATTTGGTCGCCTTCTACGTCAGACCCGCTGACTTGGTTGATGCATGTCGTCGATCCCAATTGCGTGGATCGATGCTCATGATATTAATCACTGGATTGTCTGGTCAAGACTTGATATTTTACAGACTGCCGTCACATAGCTGGAATATTGGTGAGTGCGGCGTTAATCAACAAACCAACCAACCGGCCAGCGTAAGACCAATTATAAATCCGAATCACCACGGGGCAGTATACCTAGGGTCGGAGTAATTGTTATTAGAATTTATATAATGTGTGCGACATCCAAGAATATGTGTGTCACATCTTCGACAGATTCCAAATCCATAGAATGAGCCGTTCGAAGCAGGGTTCGCCATGTCTTCCAAGCCGCTACCGCCTTCAGTTAAGCGGAATCCACACTTAAAGTTCACGCTCGAGATAATAAAGTATACGTATATGTCGGTAAGTGAATGAAAATACGGTTGTGTGATTATGTTTACAGGAAAGTTAGGACCTTTAGCCAATCGGATGTGTAGAAAAAAAACCGCTGGTAATTCTGTGCACGTTTGTTGACGTTTTACCGTGTCTCACTGTCGCCCCGAGACACACAACAGCTGATAATGACATGAACGAATGAAGGAATACGGTTAACACAGTTGTTTTTTCATACCTTTCTGTCACTGAAAAAAAGTATAACACGCCATTGTTGTAAATGATCAACAAATGCTTTTCGTCGGGTTAATAGTCTTGAAAACAATGTTAGATTATTACTACAATTTCAAAGACATGACGCAGACATCAGCTTTACAACATAACGTTCAAAAGAACCGACGACCCAACAACCGCGGATCACACACAGTAATTCAGATTCTGTGTTAGAAATGAACAACGAAATTAAGTGGTTATAAGGCATATCGCAGCAACGTGAGGTCCGTGCGTTCTGCTTCGTGGATTTCCCGTTTCGACTAATTAAAATTAACCTTTTGCCACAATCACACATGATCAAATATCAATAATTCACGTCATCGTGCATGCACATAATCTGCAGGACGTTCGCATTCCCAGCACGTGCATTTGTGGATGCACGTTCGTGTAGGCGGGTGAGCGTGCACCACCAGCGAAGCCGACATGCTCGTCTTTGTCAAACTGAAAGATCTGCATGGGCCATTTAGTCGACTTCAGGAAACCACAAACTATATGGAAAACCATGTTGAGAAGATCAGTGGTGCGTGAAATACTATTAAACAAAACTACAACACAAGTCAAATTTAACTCGGCGAAAGAGGAAGCTTTGAAAGACACGTGGTCCTACAAGAAGGGATAGAAAGAGACTCGTGTCGTTGAAAGTTGTAGAAAAGGGAGCTACGGATATGTAGGTTGGCCAACAAACAGAATAGAACGAGCACCTGTTCTTGAACCACCGTGCGTGTCGTTGATAGGATAATTGTGTTTTAGCAGGTCGTTTTTTGTATTTCGTTTCTGTACTGTATGATGTTAGTATAAAACGGTTCCGAGGTAGGCTAATTGAAAATCCCCGTGTCAAACGGAAATGTTAATTGACTGAAGAAGTTGGAATATTAGAGAACGTTAATGACTTGATACACGCGCTGATTGGGGCTCGCTCTTGAAATCTACGTTTAATTGGTAGTTTACACAACGGGGTTCATATATGTCCTTCAGAACAGAACAGAAGTGTTTTTTCATTAGATTACACAGTGATATAGAGGAACTGGCTTCTCATGTACTCACAAACATACAAAAACGTCCATGTTTAACAGAACGGACGCATGTCATTGTCACAGTGTGTCGCTTTCTTCATAATTTTGTTTAGCTATTCCATGCGTTTTATGATTTGTATTGTATATTGTTATTTGGGTTCGTGTCAACTTTTATCTATATATGTGGCTTTTCGTCGTATCCCAGTTGTGTAGATCGAACTGGAGCTCAACTCATCTCATGTATGTCTGACCTGGCGCCCGCACACCTCATGTATATCTGACCTGGTGCCCGCACACCTCATGTATGTCTGACCTGGTGCCCGCACACCTCATGTATATCTAAGCTTGTGCCCGCGCACCTCATGTATGTCTAACCTGGTGCCCGCACACCTCATGCATGTCTGACCTGGTGCCCGCACACCTCATGTATATCTAAACTGGTGCCCGCACTCCACATGTATATCTGACCTGGTACCCACACACATCATGTATATCTAAGCTGGTGCCCGCACACCTGATGTATATCTGACCTGGTGCCTGCACACCTCATGTATGTCTGACCTGGTACCCACACACATCATGTATATCTAAGCTGGTGCCCACACACCTGATGTATGTCTGACCTGGTGCCTGCACACCTCATGTACGTCTGACCTGGTACCCACACACATCATGTATATTTAAGCTGGTGCCCGCACACCTGATGTATGTCTGACCTGGTGCCTGCACACCTCATGTATGCCTGACCTGGTACCCACACACATCATGTATATCTAAGCTTGTGCCCGCACACTTGATGTATGTCTGACCTGGTGCCTGCACACCTCATGTATGCCTGACCTGGTACCCACACACATCATGTATATCTAAACTGGTGCCCGCACTCCACATGTATATCTGACCTGGTGCCCACACACATCATGTATATCTAAACTGGTGCCCGCACACCTGATGTATGTCTGACCTGGTGCCCGCACACCTCATGCATGTCTGACCTGGTACCCACACACATCATGTATGTCTGACCTGGTGCCCGCACACCTCATGTATAACTGACCTGGTGCCTGCATACCTCATGTATGCCTGACCTGGTACCCACACACATCATGTATATCTAAGCTGGTGCCCGCACACCTCATGTATGTCTGACCTGGTGCCCGTACACCTCATGTATAACTGACCTGGTGCCTGCACACCTCATGTATGTCTGACCTGGTACCCACACACATCATGTATATCTAAGCTGGTGCCTGCACACCTCATGTATGTCTGACCTGGTGCCCGCACACCTCATGTATGCCTGACCTGGTACCCACACACATCATGTATATCTAAGCTTGTGCCCGCACACCTGATGTATGTCTGACCTGGTGCCTGCACACCTCATGTACGTCTGACCTGGTACCCACACACATCATGTATATTTAAGCTGGTGCCCGCACACCTGATGTATGTCTGACCTGGTGCCTGCACACCTCATGTATGCCTGACCTGGTACCCACACACATCATGTATATCTAAGCTGGTGCCCGCACACTTGATGTATGTCTGACCTGGTGCCTGCACACCTCATGTATGCCTGACCTGGTACCCACACACATCATGTATATCTAAACTGGTGCCCGCACTCCACATGTATATCGGACCTGTGCCCGCACACATCATATATATCTAGGCTGGTGCCCGCACACCTCATGTATGTCTAAACTGGTGCCCGCACACCTCATGTATATCTGACCTGGTGCCCGCACACATCATGTATATCTAAACTGGTGCCCGCACACCTCATGTATGTCTGACCTGGTGCCCGCACACATCATGTATATCTAAACTGGTGCCCGCACACCTCATGTATGTCTTAGCTGGTGCCCGCACACCTCATGTATGTCTGACCTGGTGCCCGCACACCTCATGTATGTCTGACCTGGTGCCCGCACACCTCATGTATATCTAAACTGGTGCCCGCACACTTCATGTATATCTGACCTGGTGCCCGCACACATCATGTATGTCTGACCTGGTGCCCGCACACCTCATGTATGTCTGAGCTGGAGCTCCGCACTCCACATGTATGTCTGAGCTGGAGCTCCGCACACCTCATGTATGTCTGAGCTGGTGCCTGCACACCTCATGTATATCTGAGCTGGAGCTCCGCACTCCACATGTATATCTGACCTGGTGCCCGCACACATCATGTATATCTAAACTGGTGCCCGCACACCTCATGTATGTCTGACCTGGTGCCCGCACACATCATGTATATCTAAACTGGTGCACGCACACCTCATGTATGTCTTAGCTGGTGCCCGCACACCTCATGTATGTCTGACCTGGTGCCCGCACACCTCATGTATGTCTGACCTGGTGCCCGCACACCTCATGTATATCTAAACTGGTGCCCGCACACCTCATGTATATCTGACCTGGTGCCCGCACACATCATGTATGTCTGACCTGGTGCCCGCACACCTCATGTATGTCTGAGCTGGAGCTCCGCACTCCACATGTATGTCTGAGCTGGAGCTCCGCACACCTCATGTATGTCTGAGCTGGTGCCCGCACACCTCATGTATATCTGAGCTGGAGCTCCGCACTCCACATGTATGTCTGAGCTGGAGCTCCGCACACCTCATGTATATCTGAGCTGGTGCCCACACACCTCACGTACATGTATGTCTAAGCTGGAGCTCCGCACTCCACATGTATGTCTGAGCTGGAGCTCCGCACTCCACATGTACGTCTAAGCTGGTGCCCCACACACCTCGTGTACGTGTATGTCTAAGCTGGAGCTCCGCTTACCACATGTATATCTAAGCTCTATAGCTCTTGTCAGTAAAAGGATGTATTAATACATGAAATATTGAGAAAACTGACAGGGAGGGTTCGTACAGTAGAGTGAGTGAGTGAGTTTGGTTAAAATCCGCTTAAAGTGGGACGAAAGTGATGTGGTACAGTAGAACCTGACAAGGTGTTGTTTAAATATGAACAGCATAACAGTGTTACTCCTCCACTGGTGCCTCTATTCCACGGAACTGAGCTTTGGTATGAATGGGTCATTATAGGTCAGGGCGCACGGCTGGCCCAGACGTCTTTGGCCCCGCAATTCACAGTCCAAAGCTGTGTCCCTTGAAAACTATGATCGTTGATTCGATTCCCGGTTATGTTTCTGGGTTTGTCAGCACCATACCCGTGGGTTTCACCGAAGTGGTAAACGTCTTAGACTGCATCACTTCGGGCTTTCTTCCCACATTAAGCTGACACATCGTAATATAACTGGAATACTGTTAAAAGCGGCGTTAAACCCAACTCACACATTTTGTGTCATCGATTTTGGAGGAAAACTTGGGAAAGGGATCGCCATTTGTAAGTTTCCAGAGAAGGTTGTACTATGTATTTATTGTATTTCTAAGTTTTTACTCAAGTTAATATTGGAATTGGCCAGTTAGTAAATTCTGTTGCACTTAAAAACGCAATTGAGAAACAAATTTAACGCAATCCGCAGTCGTGACCATTAAGTGTTGACATCTAGAAAGTGCAGATGGTACAGAGGGAGATGGATGATGGTACAGAGGGATATGGATGCTGGTACAGAGGAAGATGGATGATGGTACAGAGGAAGATGGATGATGGTACAGGAGATGGATGATGGTGCCGAGGAGATGGATGATGGTACAGAGGGAGATGGGTGATGGTACAGAGGACATGGATGGTGGTACAGAGGAAGATGGGTGATGGTACAGAGGAGATGGATGATGGTACAGAGGAAGATTGATGATGGTACAGAGGGAGATGGATGCTGGTACAGAGGAGATGGATGCTGATACAGAGGAAGATGGATGATGGTACAGAGGGAGGTGGATGATGGTACAGAGGACATGGATGCTGATACAGAGGAAGATGGATGATGGTACAGAGTAAGATGGATGATGGTACAAAGGAATATTGATGATGGTACAAAGGGATATGAATGATGGTACAGAGGGATATGGATGATGGTACAAAGGGATATGAATGATGGTACAGAGGAATATGGATGATGGTACTATGAATGATGGTACAAAGGGATATGGATGATGGTACAGAAGGAGATGGATGACGGTACAAAGGATGATGGTACAGAGGAGATGGATGATGGTACAAAGGGAGATGGATGATGGTACAGAGGGAGATGGGTGATGGTACAAAGGGAGATGGATGATGGTACAGAGGGATATGGATGATGGTACAAAGGGATATGAATGATGGTACAGAGGAATATGGATGATGGTAATATGAATGATGGTACAAAGGGATATGGATGATGGTACAGAAGGAGATGGATGATGGTACAGGGGAGATGGATGATGGTACAGAGGGAGATGGGTGATGGTACAAAGGGAGATGGATGATGGTACAGAGGGAGATGGGTCATGGTACAAAGGGATATGGATGATGGTACAGAGGGAGAGGGATGCTGGTACAGAGGAGATGGATAATGCTACAGAGGGAGATGGATGCTGGTACAGAGGAGATGGATGATGGTACAGAGGAAGATGGATGATGGTACAGAGGAAGATGGATGATGGTACAGAGGGAGATGGATGCTGGTACAGAGGAGATGGATGATGGTACAGAGGAAGATGGATGATGGTACAGAGGAAGATGGATGATGGTACAGGGGGAGATGGATGCTGGTACAGAGGACATGGATGGTGGTACAAAGGAATATGAATGATGGTACAGAGGGATATGGATGATGGTACAAGGGGATATGGATGATGAGACAGAGGACATGGATGATGGTACAAAGGGATATGAATGATGGTACAGAGGGATATGGATGATGGTACAGAGGGATATGGATGATGGTACAAAGGATGATGGTACAGAGGGAGATGGATGATGGTACAGAGGAGATGGATGATGGTACAGAGGGAGAACGATGCTGATACAGAGGGAGATGGATGTTGGTACAGAGGGAGATGGATGCTGGTACAGAGGGAGATGGATGGTGGTACAGAGGAGATGGATGATGGTACAGAGGGAGATGGATGATGGTACAGAGGAAGATGGATGATGGTACAGAGGAAGATGGATGATGGTACAGAAGGAGAAGGATGCTGGTATAGAGGATATGGATGATGGTACAGAGGAAGATGGATGATGGTACAGAGGAAGATGGATGATAGTACAGAAGGAGATGGATGATGGTGCAGAGGAGATGGATGATGGTACAGAGGGAGATGGGTGATGGTACAGAGGACATGGATGATGGTACAGAGGAAGATGGGTGATGGTACAGAGGAAGATGGATGATGGTACAGAGGAATATGGATGATGGTACAGAGGACATGGATGATGGTACAAAGGGATATGAATGATGGTACAGAGGGATATGGATGATGGTACAGAGGGATATGGATGATGGTACAGAGGAGATGGATGATGGTACAGAGGGAGAACGATGCTGATACAGAGGGAGATGGATGTTGGTACAGAGGGAGATGGATGATGGTACAGAGGACATGATGATGGTACAGGGGAGATGGATGTTCGTAAAGTGGAGATAAATGATGGTACAGAGGGAGATTGATGATGGTACAGAGGGAGGTGGATGATGGTACAGGGGGTGGATGATGGTACAAAGGGAGGTGGATGATGGTACAGAGGGAGATGGATGATGGTATGGGGAGGTGGAAGATGGTACATGGAGATGGATGATGGTAGAGAGGAGATAGATGATGGTACAGAGATGCATGATGGTAGAGGGGGTGGATGATGGTACAGAGGAGATGGATGATGGTAGAGAGGAGATGGATGATGGTACAAAAGAAGATGGGTGATGTTCAGAGGAGATGGGTGATGGTACAGGGGGACGTGGGTGATGGTATGTTGAGGTGGATGATGATACAGAGGGAGATGGGTGATGGCAAAGACGGGGTGGGGGATGGATGATGGTACAGAGGAGATGAATGATGGTGCAGAGGGAGATGGTTGATGGTACAGAGGATATGGATGATGGTACAGAGGGAGATGGATGATGGTACAGAGGAGATGAATGATGGTGCAGAGAGAGATGGTTGATGGTACAGAGGATATGGATGATGGTACAGAGGGAGATGGATGATGGGACAGAGGAGATGAATGATGGTGCAGAGAGAGATGGTTGATGGTACAGAGGATATGGATGATGGTACAGAGGGAGATGGATGATGGTACAGATGAGATTGATGATGGTACAGAGGAGATGGGTGAAGGTACAGAGGAGATGGATAATGGTACGGGGGGGGGGGGGGGGGGGTGGATTATGGTACAGAGGGAGATGGGTGATGGTACAGAGGATGTGGATGATGGTACAGAGGGAGATGATGATCGTACCGACATGGTGATGATGAATATTGTTAGAAGAGAGGAGTCAGGTGAGCATACAGTTTGTTGTGCGTTCCTTTGATTGGAGACTGGGAGTAAAAGAAGGAAAAGAAGACTCGTCCAATCTGTAATAGGATATCACAAGACACAAATGCTCAGACTCCCCACTCGTTTTCAAACCAGTTATTGCTGATAATCAGACGAAACCACACCTTTGTGAAAACTTTTGAAATTCAAAAAAATATTGTAATGAATATAATCTGTGGGATGACAGTGTTAATGAAATTGATAAGCGGCAGTTGATAAGAGCCCTGACTTTGACATTAAAGGCGGTTCGCCTTGTACACAGCTGTGAGGATATACTGACGATTCATATCATAGCGCTATATGGCACCAACTCTCTCAGGTTCTGTCAACAGGGGCCTGTTATTGCCCATTTTAGTTCCCTAAATTAGATCTTTATTTTTGTGAGACTTCACGCTTGCCTGGCTCCGATGCAGTAAAAGCGAGGGATCAAGATCTTATTTTATTCAGAGTCAGAAACTATATTCAGGTCTGACAAAACCTTAGGTGATTCGGGCGAGAAGAGCCTGGACTGGCAGCCATTTGTTACAGGTGCGCAAAGAATGAAGATAGAAATTCATTAAAAACGAAAAACAATTACAGGTGAGCCCAAATTGATCTGCTCGCCATCAGCGCACGACAATCAATTAAAACATTTAGAAAGCATCTTCCACTAAGGCGATGGTCGTACTTGTAGATGAGATAAGATTTGTTGACATTAGCCGCTAGACTGCGCGATGGGGACAATGGATGATTAACGGCAGCGACCCCCAACCCCGCCCTGAGCCCAATATAGTGTTCTCTTTGCCCTTGATATTAAGACCGTTGTACAAGGGCAGAATGCCCCGTCACCCGTTAAAACACCTTGTCTTTCGCCTGGGGTATCAAATAACACACCAACATTATATCCGCCGAATATAAAAAAAAATCTCCATGTATTATTTAATAGGTTTTAATATGATAATGTTTGGGGAAAGCTGCCCGGAGCGTATCGAGGTTCAGTCTGGGTCTCAGCGAGGGGCATATAACCCCACCCCGATTTATTAAACAAAATAGGAAACCAAGGGTAAGGACTCTTTACCCGCTGCCATTCACCTCGATGGTCCACCATAGCAGAGGCTTGAATTACCGCATGGGTGACGGTGTCCAGACCCCGTGAAAAGTTATAATTAAAATAAAAAGGGTAATCCCTCTAAATCTTTAATTGGTCATTTTATCGACCATTCACGTTAAAATGATTCACGTTCGTTAAGACGACACAATGGTGCATAGTCATCTCCGCTGCACACGTGCCCGCTGACTGATTGTAACACAGTGGGGGAGATTTCGGCACCGAGCGAGCCTACTTAAAAAGGTGGAAAATTATAGAGCCTACTGACCTAAAGAAAACGTTCTTTTAACCTTTTCTGATTGTCCATTCTTTCAAGCGGTGGCAGTGAAAGACGTCATTTGTTCCTGTTTCACTGAAATCAGTTAGGGTCAGCTTCGTCGGGTCTCGCGCCGCTGGAAAGCTCCATCTCTAAAATAGCGAATTTGAGAACATTGAAAATTGGGAATTTCAATTATATAAAATAACAAAGAGCACAGGTGACTCGGACAAATACGTGGAATAAGAATATTTGAGATACATAAGGGGAAAATCGTTTAATTGCGAATAATTTGGGTGCGGGATGGCTGAAGAGAACCACTTGACAGCCCTGCGACCTGAAAGAACTCTTTTCGGAAACAAGTAATCGTAATTATATTTTTGAAAACAAATTCTGTGATGCCGCTGCTTGTTTCGGCTTGTCATTAACGTAACTGCAGTTAAAGGTGAGCGTCGACCACCTTGGGCTCACTTCCCGTGGTATTTGGGCATTGCATTGGTTATTCGTTATATCTTTTAAAGGTGCATTGTTATGTATAGTGATATCTTTTTGTGGTTGCATGCTAGTTTTAAATATAAGTATGTGACAGTCTAGTTATTTTACTGTCCTTTGTTGACAGGTTTTTGTCTAAATGTATTTGTTATTAATGTTTAACTTTTTAGTCACGATATGGCTAAAATACTGACGATGTGACTTAAATCTTAAGTCACTCACTCCTTTTAAGGTTTAACATAATTTAGGATGCTTTCATAGAAAATATATGAACTCGATGTCGTGACTTAAAATGTGTGCTGGCATTCTATACTACTCAAAAAAAAGTTAAAGAACACCACTTTCTTTCATAGTACGATATTGAATGTGTCATTGCAGGTGAACTATGGTATAATGTGACAGAATGGGATGTTCTTTAACTTCTTTGGAGTTGTATATACATGTATATAAACACCGATACTGGAGAAGACCGAGTAGAATTCTTGCTCTGTCAATATTTCAGTTCCGAAAACTATTTGTTTACTTGTTTTTCTGTAAACAGTTTGATCGTTTATTAGATGCATGGGCAAATGTGAAGTCTGTATTACAAATATAATTGTTGTTAAGCTTATGCGAAACGTCTCTGTGGCTTCTTCCATAGACACACAAACATGTCTCGTCCATTGTGCGATCACGACAACTTCATAAGCATGTGTTTATTAATCCCTATGAAATAGTGATAATATCAGGTGTCAGCGAAAAGATGAGCGTATCCTGCCCCACCGGGGGCACCCGTTACAAACACATGCAAAGGAAAGTCAACTGCTTGCCTGAAAAAAGACACCCGGGCAAGTCTTGTAACGTCATTAAACATAAATATGTATTGTTCTGGCAGCACCCGAATGGAGCGGGTTAGAATAGATTCCCAGCACGAATGCGTGTCGTGGATCGGACGGTCAGGCTTGGTGACTTGGTTGATTACGTGTTATCGCATACTGACGGCGTTAGACGTTGCTCATATTATCAATCACTGCTTGTCTGGCCTAGTGCGCCATTTACAGACCGCTGTCAAATACCTGGAATACTGCTGACTAATGTGACATATAACACTACGACGTGACAATACGAAGCAAATATGCTTTTATAATTTGTTTTGTTTGTTTGTTTGTTGTTTTACGCCGCACTCCGTAATATTCCAGCTATATGACGGGGGTCTGTAAATAATCGAGTCTAAACCAGACAGTCCAGTGATTGACATCATGAGCATCGATCCACGCAATTGGGACACGATGACATGCATAAGCCAAGTCAGCGAAACTGGACAGCCGGTCCCGTTTGTCGCCTCTTACGACAAGCATCGTCGCTTGAAAAAAATATCATGTGAAAAGACTTAATGTGGTACAGTTTGACATAATGCAACAATCAGATGCTCTGCGACATTATACAACGTGACACGACACAATGTGACGTGATCCCACATAACCAGACAGTGTGTTACGCCGTGAAATGACACAATCAGGCACAATGTGATATGTGACATGACACAATGTGATATGACCCGACACAATAATACATAATGTGATTCATCGCGATACGAGACAAATGATGGTAAACAATATGACACGACACAAGGTCACATGACCCGACACAGGCAGACACAATGTGATACAACGTGACACGACAGTCAGACACTATGTGATGAAAGGTGACACGACAGTCAGACACAATGAGACAAAACATGATACGACAGTCAGACACAACGTGATTAAACGTGACACGACACAGACACAATGTTATAAAACGTGACGCGACAGTCAGACAATGTGATAAAATGTGACACGACAGTCAGACACAATGTGATAAAAGGTGACACGACAGTCAGACACAATGTGATAAAACGTAACACGACACAGACACTGATAAATCGTGACATGACAGTCAGACACAATGAGACAAAATGAAATGTGATACGACATAGACACAATGTGATAAAACGTGACACGACACAGACACGATGTGACAAAACATGACACGACAGTCAGACACATTGTGATAAATCGTGACACGACTGTCAAACAATGAGATAAAACGTGACACGACACAGACACAATGTGAGGAACGACACAGACACAATGTGATAAAACGTGACACGACACAGTCAAACACAATGTGTTAAAACGTGACAGACATTGTGTCAAAGAAATATCTACTTCAAGCAGATGAAATGAGAATTTCAGTTTAATTCGCGGTTGACCCAGCGTCTAAAATATAGATTGGCAAAGCTCATAAATGTGAAATTCCAATCAATCATATACTCAATTTGATTAATATTTCACGAATAGCTTACTTTTTTCTGTTCATCATTTGTAATCTTTCATCCAGACGGCTGGGCTTTAGCGGTGCTGATGACGTTAGTTAATGTTTGAAATATTTCTATTTCACAATCACGCAGTTGCCTAGTTACGATGTTAAATGGCATTATTCACACGTGGCGATGACATGAAATTGGATTATCAATTGATCAGCGACATCGCATATATCACTGTATCCAGATACAGAAAAGGCTTTGCGAGGCGTTATGAAGAGGTATGACGTACGTAATGGCAATGTAATACAAGCTGATGGGGCAGTGTGATATGGCATGGTATGATTGAACGTGTAAGTGTTACTGTTACATGGTGTTATTTGAATTGTTCTGTTTTAAGACGATGTGATGCATTATTACACAGCTGTTGGGGTTATTGGGATGCAGTGATATATGACACGGGGTATAACATATGATAAACAACTACGACGTGTCGTTGTAGCGTTGAGTAATAAAAGATAATATATGATACCAAATGGTATACATATATGATATGACAATGGTGTATGCCACAATGTGATACAGGTAAACATGATAGTGAGGGATGATACATTGTGATAATATAAATATGACAATGATGTAGGACATTGTGTGATACAGGTATATATGACAATAAGGTATACCATAATGTGATAATATACACATGACAAAGGTGTATGACACAATGTGACACAGGTACATATGACAATAAGGTATGCCATAATGTGATAATATGAATATGACAATGGTGTATGACACAATGTGACACAGGTACATATGACAATAAGGTTTGCCATAATGTGATAATATGAATATGACAATGGTGTATGACACAATATGATAATATAAATATGACAATGGTGTATGACACAATGTGAAACAGATAAATATGACAATGAGGTATGCCACAATGGGATACAGAAAAATATGACAATGATGTATGACACAATGTGATACAAATGAGCATGACAGTGAGGTTTGACACATTGTGACACAGAAAAACATGACAATTACGTAACAATACTGTACCGTATATCGAGAATGTACTCGATTTTAAAGGATTTTATACCTAGTGACACCATTGAAACCCGGCCGCGCTAACCCCTCCAACTCATACTGGTGGTCTGCGAAGTATATACGAGCGACACTGTTGACACATATGACCAACATGAAATCAATAAACTTGAATTACTATTATCGATTTGAAATTGCATCCTTATTCAACGTGGTCACCAACGAGAGCGTGTATTATTGATGTGAAAACAATCTGTAAATGTTCTTTTGAAATACTAAACGTAGTAAAACCGTTCAACTTTGGCGGAACGCTTTTGTTTATGTTCAAAGGAAAACGTGCATCTTTTAACCGTTATTTGCACTTAAGAGCCAGCAGTCAGTGGCCTATTTCAAAACCATTCCGTGTGGCCCTTTGCGATCCGCGTAGGAAACAATACATGACATTTCCTATGTTCATAACTCATTTTTGAACAAACACCATCACGGCCCGTCATCCTTCATTATACGTAGCACGGCAACTACAGTATTAAGACTATTTACAAGGGTTATAATGTAGCATTGTTTAGCCAAATTTACGACATTGAAGAGACTCGTCATACACAGTTTCCCGTACGATGTGAATAGTGCGGCACCATTGTCCGACATAAAAAAACTCACAATACACAAACAAGTTGTCGACATATGGACATAACAAGTGCATCTCTCACTTCCGGCTTGTGCAACACGCCCGCTGATCATTGCGCAGTCAAGCATGGCGAGCTGGCTCCAATGTCTCAGCCAGGTTTCAGTGATTGATGTGAGCCCTTTAAAATTAGTTATACACAGGCATAATGGGGCTTTCTAAATTTTGGTAAAATAACGGGATTAAAAACCAAACGGATTTTATTATTGGACAGGTACTCTGTGTCAAATTTAGACCCGAAGCCTGCTAAGTACTGACTAATATACCGACTCGAACAATTACGTGAACATGACGGTCATCTACCGAACAAAACTGACTGCAACGTTCAGTTTAACTGATATATATTACACAAAACAGACAAAGAGTGAAATGTTAAACTATGGTGGGCTGCTATGGATTATATAGCAAAACATCTCCATCAATAATCGGGTATAGTCTCTCACACAACCCCTGACAAAAATCTGAAGCAAGCATGTCTACAATACTTTGGCAATTTAGATTTCTTCAGTTTCTGAAAATGAAGAGATTCTCTAGGCTGCTTTCTACTACTCGTATATTCTAAAAGATAATTTAACCACACACAAACTGTAAATAGTTGGATTGCAGAGATTAAATATCAGTCTAATAATCGGAGCACATTAGGTCACGAGACGTATGTCCCTTTCTTTGTGTTTTGTTTCCAACAGTTAAAGAGAACATTGTGAAGAGTTATGTTCATATTTTACCAATAGCGTTAATAAAATAAATTTCCTTTATCTGAATATAGTGGAAATAACGCCTAAATAGGGTCACTGGTTCAATATACGGGTCAAGTTTAAAGCACATTATTTTCCAAAACATTCAGCATGTTCAGTGGGGGACCCGATGTCAACAGTTTTTTTCATGGACAATTGCGATGATCTACAGAATGATCAATGGTCACACCTATGTAACATCAATCAGTCAGGCTTGACTCTATAAGTCAAGGAACTGAACTTTCAACAACATTTGTTCGGGACTGTAATTATATTGGTCAGTCTGCGATACATCAATGTCTTTGACAGAGAATGGCACAAGGGTTTACACTACACACTTGAAAATCATGGTGTTCGGGGTAAACTCGTATCATGGACACAATCAAGGGAACAGACTTAGGGTCATTGTAATGCGTTGTTAACTCTAATGACCAACTCGATCATCAAACAACAATGTAATTCGTCGAAGTTGATTATTAATCTATCTATGATTAGATATTAGTATTGCTGCCAGAACTACAGACGCTATAGAAGGCAGTGTCAGCAGCGA
This sequence comes from Haliotis cracherodii, assembly GCF_022045235.1. Classification (NCBI taxonomy): domain Eukaryota; kingdom Metazoa; phylum Mollusca; class Gastropoda; order Lepetellida; family Haliotidae; genus Haliotis; species Haliotis cracherodii. The sequence goes on from NW_027266265.1 coordinate 56,260,290, forward strand.
CTTAGCGGATGACTGACTGGTCACTTTGACTCGCCAACATCAATCATGATGTGAGTGGGAGTGTACAACATTCACAAACATCTCGGCGTAACTCTATCTCATAAAGCAAACTGGTACATTCGTGTCAAACGTGCGACTTTTATTCGAAAGGTGAAGAATTTGCTTCCCAGATGTTAAATTCGTCAAATAATGCCTATATTGGAGCATGTTTCTGGGATATGAATCATCATATAGTTGAACTTGACAAGTCCGTGATAAAGTTGATACAGTTTATGGTTACAAGGGCGTAGAATAGTCACCCGTATTTACTTAACAAACGGCTTAAGATTCTGGTAGGGTGCAATTAGATATTGATCAGACGCATGTGCAAGAAAACTTCTAACATTTTGTAACTGGTTTTGTTTTTCTAATAGTTTGGTTCATTTTATAATCCTTTTCACAAAGACGCCCTTAAACAAACAACAAAAAAGGTAGTTTGTAACAATGAACTTCTCAGTTCCAAAAGCTTCAACCTTTCTTTCCTCTACTGTGGGACCATCTTGTAGTGATATAGAGGTAGGTTGATAACGTGTCCATACAAATACTATATTTTCACAAACTGATCCGCGTAATCAAAAATCCTGCATGCTAGACTCAGATATTCAGGTACTGTTCTCTACATTGAGACCATTTTGAGCAAATATTCGGGAATATCTATACGTATGACATGATGATTTACATGTAAATTGAACGCTAATTCCCAGAACAACAGGTACATACTGAGTGTTCCAGAAACTACGGGTACATTATTCCCAGAACAACAGGTACATTACTCCAAGAACAACGGGTTCATAACTCCCAGAACAACGGGTACATTACTCCCAGAACAACGGGTACATTACTCCCAGAACAACGGGTACATTACTCCCAGAACAACAGGTACATTACTCCCAGAACAACGGGTACATTACTCCCAGAACAACAGGTACATTACTCCCAGAACAACGGGTACATTACTCCCAGAACAACAGGTACATTACTCCCAGAACAACGGGTACATTACTCCCAGAACAACAGGTACATTACTCCCAGAACAACGGGTACATTACTCCCAGAACAACGGGTGCATTACTCCCAGAACAACGGGTACATTACTCCCAGAACAACAGGTACATTACTCCCAGAACAACGGGTACATTACTCCCAGGACAACAGGTACACTACTCACAGAACAACGGGTACATTACTCACAGAACAACGGGTACATTACTCCCAGAACAACGGGTACATTACTCCCAGAACAACAGGTACATTACTCCCGGAACATCAGGTACATTACTCCCGGAACAACGGGTACATTACTCCCAGGACAACAGGTACATTACTCCCGGAACAACGGGTACATTACTCCCAGAACAACAGGTACATTACTCCCAGAACAACAGGTACATTACTCCCAGAACAAAAGGTACATTACTCCCAGAACAACAGGCTTATTACTCCCAGAACAACAGGCTTATTACTCCCAGAACAACAGGCTTATTACTCCCAGAACAACAGGGTTATTACTCCCAAGAACAACGGGTGCATTACTCCCAGAACAACGGGTACATTACTCCAGAACGTGTACATTACTCACAGAACAACGGGTACATTACTCACAGAACAACGGGTACATTACTCTCGGAACAAGGGGTACATTACTCCTAGAACAACGGGTACATTACTCCCGGAACAACGGGTACATTACTCCCGGAACAACGGGTACATTACTCCCAGAACAACGGGTACATTACTCCCAAGAACAACGGGTGCATTACTCCCAGAACAACGGGTACATTACTCCAAGAACAACGGGTACATTACTCTCAGAACAACAGGTACATTACTCCCAGAACAACAGGCTTATTACTCCCAGAACAACAGGCTTATTACTCCCAGAACAACAGGCTTATTACACACAGAACAACAGGCTTGTTACTCCAAGAACAACAGGCATATTACTCACAGAACAACAGGCTTATTACTCCAAGAACAACGTGTGCATGACTCCCAGAACAACAGGCTTATTACTCCAAGAACAACAGGCATTTTAATCGCAGACCAACAGGCTTATTACTCCAAGAACAACGTGTGCATGACTCCCAGAACAACAGGCTTATTACTCCAAGAACAACAGGCATTTTAATCGCAGAACAACGGGTACATTATTCCCAGAACAACAGGTACATTACACCCAAAACAACAGGTACATTACTCCCAGAACAACAGGTACATTACTTCCAGAACAACAGGCTTATTACTCCAAGAACAACAGGCATATTACTCACAGAACAACAGGCTTATTACTCCTAGAACAACGTGTGCATGACTCCCAGAACAACAGGCTTATTACTCCAGGAACAACAGGCATATTACTCACAGAACAGCAGGCTCATTACTCCTAGAACAACAGATACTTTACTCCCAGAACGGTTAACATGTCTCCCAGAACAACTGGTACATTCCTCCCAGAACAACAGGAACTCTACTCCCAGAACAACAGGTACATTACTCTCCGATCAACAGGGTACATTACTCCAAGAAGAACGGACACATTATATATCTCTACGTATGACATGTTGATTTACATGTCAAAATTGTCAGCTAATTCCCAGAACAACGGAAACAACAGGCTTATTACTCCAAGAACAACGGGTACATTACTCCCAGAACAACAGGCATATTACTCCCGGAACAACGGGTGCATTACTCCCAGAACAAAGGGCACCTTACTCAGTACAGCTACATTATATAGCTACAGTATAACTACACAGCGACATTAAAGAGCTACAGTAGAACTACATCATAGTGACATTATAAAGCTACAGTGTAGCTACAGTATAGCGACATATAGCTAAATATTACAGCTAGGGGCATTATATAGGTACAGTATAGCTATATTATAGCGACATATATAGCTACAGTATAGCTAAATTAAATAGCTACAATATAACTACATCCTAGCGACTTTATAAAACTACTGTGTGGCTACAGTATATCGACATATAGCTAAATATTACAGCTACAGTATTGTTACATTACGGCGACATATATAGCTACAATATAGCTAAAGTACATAGCTACAATATAACTACATCTTAGCGACATCATAAAGCTGCAGTATAGCTTTATTATATAGTTATAATAGAACTACAGAATAGCTACATTATAGCGATATATATAGCTATAGTATAACTAAATTAAATAGCTACACTAACTACATCATAGCGACATTATAAAGCTAAAGTATGTGTACATGATATAGTATTTCTACCGTATAGTAATAGTTTAGATGCAGTATATAGCTACATTGTATAGCTACAAGCCTCGTGCGTCCTTCCAGTTTCTGTTCTACATATCGTCTTCGGTGTGAGGAAACCACGTATTAACCATCACACTACCCCTGGCTACTTTGCACATGATACACTGGTGATAATGAGATATTACTACAGTAAACCAAGCTAACACCAGTCGTTTGTTGACATCATCACTCGACACCGTCACTTAGAACATTCATAGTGTCTTATAATTTTTTCAATCTGACCACACAAAAAGAACAATTTGTCATTGTAATTTCATATAACTTTCCATACGTCATGATAATGATGATATCGTTGCCCAAACAGTGACTCGAGATTCAACACAAGGATCGTATTCATAACTGTCGTGTAAAATACACGTGTTGGTCATATTAAATATTGTTCTTCAAATAAATGCCGAGAAAATGATCCTACTTTCCCCCACTTTTCTCGACAGTTTGTCAGCAGATTTGAAGCTTTGACACCTCTTTTGATGCCAACAATCTGTGACGCCGCCACGAACCTTTACAACTCGAAAAGATGCAGGTTCCGCTACGGACATTGCCGAAATCGCCCGAAGGCTCAATTGGGAAAAAATGGGGGTCACTTGTGTTGTTCTGGTTCGTGTTTCAACTTGACATCATCCCGTCGGGTGCAGTCCAGATTTTTCATTCAGTATTGAACCCTGTTCCAGTGTATTAATTTCGCAAAGACGACTTGAGGTAACACTATCTACACCAGGAGGGGTCATAAAGATCTCATCAATAGACCGGCTCACGCTTCCATGGTGGACTGGTTCTGCCCCAAAGTAACGCGAATGTTAGTACCCCCTCTCGGCTACTAACTGGGCACATCGGGTGGGCTTTTTAAGGCCCTCTTTGTTTGCAGCAAACCCAGTAAGGGCTGATCTGCCCCCTTATTTACGGGCCATATGTCAAACCAGCATAGCTGATAACCCTGTTGGTACGTCATTAGTTTGAAATAGGCCTTTAAAATCACACAGCCACTTTCCTTCTCTTTTAGGCTTGGTATAACCACATTATAGTTAATTAGCATGATCAACATTTGTCCTAGTGCTGCCCCTACTGCCCAGAGAATGATAGGGCCACGCAAGGATGCTAGTGTTAGATCAACATCTTGATATGGCTATAACCAAATATGTTCAGGACCTTAATTTGATTGAATGTATCTCAAAATTTAAAATTTAAAATTTCGAGATACATTTAATCAATTTAAGGTCCTTAACATCTTTGGTTATCAAGATGTTGATTTAACAAAAACCCAAAACTTTCAGTTCTTTCGTGTATTTCTAACAAAAGAATACAAACAAATCTGTCGAATAGTATTTGCGCAACTTTATGACATCGATCAGGTTATCTTAACTGCCGCGCAAAAGAAAGTATACACTTGAAAATTGGATTTGACCCCAAAATTACAAACCTTATAAGGTTGAAAACATTCGCGGATACAACGCAAACTTAATGTCCACAACATAACTGTGATACCCGTATCAAATACATTGCCCTCGAATAAACATTTCTTGTTTGTTTCATATGTAGCCACCATCCAACATGGGTGTAAACTATATTTTGTTTATATACAGTCCTTAAGGACATCACAAACGAATTACGACTATTGACGAATCTTAATGTCTTTTATCAATATATATATTTTTAAAATAAAGTAGCATTTCCATTGTTTGGAGGTTTTTACCAATAAGCAGTTTAATGTTGCCCGTTTTAGACTGACCCACATTGTCCTTCGTGCACGACAGTTTAGCAGCTGTGCAATATATTAACTAGAATGAGATTAAGCTTGCATCTATTGCGAGAAAGGTTGAAAACAGAATTTAACTTTTTATTTCTATATTTGATGCTAGAAGGGAAATTGGATTATATGAATTGCCGTGATTATGACGTTTCTCTGTGGAAACAGTCCCCGAGCAAATGATGTTAATGACCGACACTGACAACCAGAGAGACTGTCGAGCGGCTTGATTTACGGAGGAGCATAACGACAACTGATATTATGTTCAACGGTAATTAGGTACTGCAGAGATGTAGGTTTGTGTTCACTGTATTCTGCATGCCACGTGCCGGATCGCGGTGAACCCTCTCTCGCACGTTCATATCTGGGGGCTGGGTTCATTTAGAGGTGGGGACTCGTGGGGCCTGTTAAAGACGGGAACTCCATTCAACAGTAGCTTTTTCCGGCAATCACCCTCGATTATCCACTGTATTATATCCCCATTATGTTCAGATAAGTTCTCTAGACATATCTGCTGCCATAAATTCGTTTTGAAACCGATTCGAATGACACTGAGAATAGCCATGCTATCACTTGATTCTCATTGCACGAGCGACAGAAATTCTTTGTTTGGTTTGATATAGTGATTGTGATCCTCAAACTCATACCTCGTACATGAAACCAATTTCTACAATGAACATTCATACATTATCACCGATCCAATCACCAACACCACCAATATAAACCTGCCTATAATCATAACGGTCCTCGTCATTATCATCATCACGCCGTCCCCATCACCACCCTCGTCCCCCATCCCCTTCAGCAACCACTATCCCTGTCGCCATTACCATCACCATCACCATCCTTATCGCCGTCTCCATCCCCATCCTCGTCGTTATCCCCGTCCCTATCGACATCGCCGTCTCCATCCCCGTCCCCTTCACCACCCTCGTCCCCATCCCCTTCAGCAGCCACTGTCCCCGTCGCCACTACCATCACCATCCCCGTAGCAATCATCATCACCGTCACCACCCCCGTCCCCATGCCCGTCTCCATCCCCGTCATCACCATCCTCATCCCTGTCGCCATCACCACCACCGTCCTCATCACCATCTCCATCCCATTCTTAATCGACATCACCCATCCTCGTTGCCATCACCATCACCGCCCCCCTCTCTGTCGTCGTCACCATCACCGTCCCTATCACTTTCGCCATCATCATATCCATATCACCGACCCCACCACTTACCATTCCAACGCCGTGTCGTCTCCATCACAGTCACCGTCACCCTACCCTTCCGCATCACCGTCCCATCGACATCTGCCCTCCTCCCCACCTTCGTCCCTATTCCCACACCGTCACTGACACCATAACCGTCCCATCCCACTCCATCGCCATCCCCATCCCCATTATCCTTCCCTTGCTTTCCCCATTCCCACCTTCGTCTCTATCCCCTTCCCCACCTTTGTCTTCATCCCCATCCCCACTTTCGCCCCCCTCCCCCCCTAAATATCACCCTCCCCATCTTCGTCGCAACCCCATCCCAACCTTCGTCCCCCTCAATATCTCAATCCCCATCCCCGCCTTCGTCGCCATCCCCATTCCCACCTTCGTCGCCATCTCCATCACCACCTTCGTCCCCCTCAATATCACCCTCCCCACCCTCGCGGCCATTCCCATCACCACCTTCGTCCCCACCTAAGCGCCATCCCCATCCCCGCCTTCGTCCCCTCAATATCACCCTCCTCACCTTCGTCTCCATCCCCATCACTACCTTCGTCTCTATCCCTATCACTACCTTCGTCTCTATCCCCATCCCCGCCTTCGTCCCCCCTTAATATCACCAACCCCAGCTTCGTCTCCAACCCCTACACCACATTCGTCTCCATCCCCATCACCACCTTCGTCCCCTTCTCCCCGACCGTTACCGCTCCTACCTTGTCCAGTCTATTACCTCCAAGAACCCACCCCCACCCCCAACCACCGACCCAACACCTCCCTATATATGTCATACACGAGTAAGAAACATTACATATTCCCAGAAATACCAAAGCGTTGCTACGTTTGATGTATTTTCATTATTAATTGATTTGCCCTTCAGTAATTTGGGTTCCTATAACTAAAAATAAATTATTAACAATCTAATATTAATCACTGCTAGCTAAATTGAGGAAATATTTCATCGCTGATGGCGTGACAAACGGTATAACACCTTTAACACGAACGCAGGCAATGATATATTATTAATGTCTACATTCTGAATTTATTATTTTTATGTAATTCGACGGTACCTGAACCAATCATCGTACATCACACTCCATAAAACGTCGGCGCCTTTGGTCGCTTTCAATTATGCCACATGAAATTTTATGTCTATCATAATTTTCCATGCATTATCTCGCATAATTACAACTCGAGTTGAATTCATTATTTTAATAGAGGCAGGTGTGTCGCTTCTGTTTCTTAACTGAACTAAAAACAGCATGGAGCGGTCAACCCTGTACAGCCAATCGGGGACCATCTCTCAACAATTGACTTGATCATCGTCTTCGTGATTGGTGCTTTCATTAAGCTTGAATTTCATTGGTCGGTCTTATCGCTCACACCAACACAAGAAGGGTATTCTTTACACGGTTATTTCATTAGTGAATATACAAACCACCTCGTTTCTTGTTAACATTACAATATCAAGTTTGAGCGAACAGTCAGCTTGCAATAAACTTTCTAAAGCTTGAATTTAAACAGATGAAATCTGAACGGAATCTTTATTTCATTTTGACTAGTTTCATTTAAATTGACAATTATTAGAGGAAAAAAGCTACAAAGGTTTTAGAAAACTGAATGAAGGCGGGATTTAAGTCCATCTGTGTCGGCACTATTATGCAATACAAATTGTATCATGAATAAAAACATTGTGTTTACAAAAGTCAATATTTATAGTTGATCGAAGCGCCATAAAAGAACTTGGAGGGAAAAGCTGGTTTGCCAGGTCCCCAAAGATAAATTATTATTGCACCTGAATAATGTCACGAATCATGTTTTGTGATTCGTTTAAATGTATTTTCCATCAGTAAATGACAGATCTGAAAATAATTTAACATTTTTTTCTAACTTTTGAATAAAAAAATATGAATGAAACAGTGCCCTTATTGGCATTATATGCTGAAAGTGCCCCGTGTGACACAGTTGATTGATTGAGTAATTGAAAAAACAGTATAGTGCAAACGTATCACGGAGCTCGGTATAACTTAAAATGATTTTTAACAAGACACCTGAAAAGGCGGAATGAAACTTTATTCCCCTGACGTTCAATGATAATTAGTGAAACGATTACGTTGCCCAGGTTGACAAAACCATACCTCGTTAGAATAGAAATGTTAGAAAATCAGAGCAGATTAATATCAGGGAACAAAATATGTTGATTTCTTTGACCTCGTATTTGACAGATATTGCATAAAACTGTTTGCTGGTGCATAAATAACGTGCATGTACAATTAGATCTCGCAAATATCATGCACTGAGCTACAGATTAAATACATTTTCTAATCAATGTTAAAGGCAACAACATGTTTTTTTCAGAATCACAGTAAGCTGTTACGGTACATGTGGGGCAATGCAACTGTTTCGACGCTCAGGGATATTTGCAGTTGTGTCTTGATTTTTAGGATAAATATATGCACGACAAAGTATATGAACATATAAAGTATATGACTCCAGCAATGTACACGTACGCCATTGTTTCATTAATATCTTGGTTGGTAATGGACATTTATCACTTTTGAATCACATCCTTTGAAACAGCCACTTTGGGCTTCATATGGAAATACATATATTAATAGTCCAATAGACTTACCAAAACACATTTGAAATTTTGAAATGTTGAGCATTTGTTAAATGGCATCTCAAGTATCTATTTGTCATTAAGATAATTGCCAAAAAAAATCTGAAAGATATTCAAGTTCCAGCCATCCCGATTTGAATACTACAATACATAATACCTTTTTTGTTTTCCAGTTTTATTTTTGAACCAGCAGAACGTGTTTCCTGGAATATACACACGTGTTTAAATCCATCTTGTATCAGAGACCGGGGTCAGAACGGATGGCTACAATAATATGAGTTGAGACCCGTGACCATATAGCCTTGTGTTGCTCATGTCGCGTGCCAAGCTACTGGACTCGCGACTAGAACGTGACAGCTGAATCGCCGAGATCCATGGTCTTGATGCTAACCTAGTAGACGACTAGTAGTAATTGTTTGTGTCGGCCTTGGGCGGGGATTCACTGTCTTGAATAGTTGTACATTTATATTGGGTTAAATATTTGAATAAGGATTAGTTGAGGGGATTATTGCCCTAAAGGTTGCAGTACGTGACATATGAATGTCATTGCATGTTTAACCTCGTATTGAAGCAATTTGGATGTCTTTTTGACAGTCCTCTTGGTGGGATTACCTTATTGTGGAGTTTTTTTTTCCGTTGATGCGTTTTACTGTTACAAAATATAATTATAGTAACACGGGCGAAACCATAATGGCTCGAGGTAAAGCGATAGCTACACTTTTCACTGCCTAAATAATTTTAATATTGAACTCATATTCTGAATCTAATTAAAAAGTTAATTTATGAAATCTTTATGATTTTAGTCGCTCATTTTCTACGCAGTTTGTAGTGTGACTAATTTAAAAGAGGTTGGTGTTGAGTTCAGCTTCTTCTTTTCTTTCAATACGGAGTACAGATAATACCGTTATCAAACAAATACTGATATATACACTTCTAAATGCCACTTACATTTAACACAGACGAACGAATCATGGTTAAGGAATAGTGTCCTCTCGATTTGTTTTGGCGTTCCTAATGTGAGCGTGTTGCATTTCCCTTATCTTTCGGGATGACCTACATGAAGGGGAGACCACTCCAGGCTGTGACCTCACTGATAGTTGGCGATCTAGGTAAATCTAGTGTTCATCCGTCCCATGTTCTATTACTCGAATAATGCCACATCAAGCCGGCATCTGTTTCAACTCACCCCGACGACGACATTGTTCTTAACATAGACGATAAACCACTGGGTTTGTCTGTCAAATTCTCCATTACTTATGCGTAGGCCGAGCTATATAGTGCAGTTGTCTGCTGCGTAAAACAGCATTAACTTGCATATACATGTCGCAGAAGACTTTGAAAAGGTATTGGATGGCAATGAGAGCTGAACGTTGGTTCTATATAGATCAACCCACCATTAACTTTAAGTGGACGCCTCCGTGGTCTAGTCATTAGAGCATCTGTCCTGAGAGCGGTTGTTTGATCTCCGGGCCATACAAGAGACATTAAAAGAAGGTACTTATTGTTACCCTGCCTGGCACTCGACATTAAGGTCATAAAACAAGGTCTGGTCAGCTCGGAGTTAGTATTTTGTGTTTAATAGGTATTCCATGTTAAACTGCGGCATGGTATCTCAGTAGGATAGCACTTATAACCTGGCGTAAATGCGGACTTGTACAAGCACACGCACACACGCACTTACACACACACGCACGCACGCACGCACGCAATCTTGAACACGATGTTTATCTCCATTAAGTCTCACCTCAACTCAACTCACTGACTTTTAGAATTCCCAGAACAGTTTCTCCATGGATCTGTCTCGTGCAATGTCTACGTATTCTTGTAGTTGTCTGGGAACAGGTGTGTTAACCGCTGTAGGCTACATAAACGATCTTCTACAACCATGCGATCACCGATTGTCTTTCATTTGACCAAACTCGTTTGTTCGTTTTTAATTTTGAAATATACGTCAGCCCTGGTATCACCTTCGGGAGTTGAGCCTGCTTGCCTGGAGATTATTGAATAAGTTTGCTGCATATTTTCTTCAGACACGTATTTTTCTTGTCCTATTATATGTCTTTTTTAAGGTTTTAGATTACATTTTAAACAGATTTCGAAATAGTAACCCATTATTTAAACTACATAAAGTAAAGCCAATCTAGGTTTCCCGACAAAATATCAAAAGATTTTTTTTGTGTTGTCGCATTTTAATCACAGGATACCACGAAATTACATTATAGGAATTGATGATATCGGAGGAACTGTTATTAAAGTTACAAGCTACAGGCTCCCTCGGGGTAGAATGTAGCAGTGTTGTATACTTATAACCGATTTTTTAAATGTTTGAATGGAGACACATACTCCAAGTTACCATGGTTACCAACTTACCATAACGGAAAAACTGTAACGTTTTTTGCTTGTTTCATATTCCCGTTAATTATGCTTGCCGATAGCAGAGTCTTAATTCGGTTCGTTTTATGCATGGGAAATGTTCAAGAACTCTCTTTACTAAAAGTGACCGGTCTGCGCATTTGGGATACGATGACATGCATCAACTAAGTCAGCGAGCCTGACCAACCGATACCGTTAGTCGCCTCTTACGGCAAGCATGGGTTACTGAAAACATATCATCTAACCCGGAACCTCACGGGTACAGTATGGAAATGATTCCAATGAATATCTTTGGGTTGTCGTCGCGTGACAAGGGTTCTTATCGGGTGTTGTAATTCTACTTGAATAATACATTTACGCTACATGTCTCACGCATCGTAAAGATCCTGTGTGTCAGTCATTCGTTCACGACCACTGTATATGGTGTCTGGTCTAACGAGTGGAGCGAACACACGCGCGTCAACCCAGGCAAGGAATGGATATCTGCTGTGGACAAAGATATAATGTAAGTCACGAGAAAAGCTGAGAATGATATACAAATGAACGATCTCATTTGACGTCAGTTGAGAATGAAAACAACAACAAACTTTTGTTACTAATACTCATAAAAAAAATATGCCTCAAAATATGTTCTTACGCCTGTTGTCGAGGCAGGCGGGTTTTTTTTGTGGTCATTTTTGTTTGACGCCTTGTGCCAGGTGTCGAACTTTTGACCCGGCATTTATTCAAGGCGTGATTTTGTTCAGGGATGTACGGTAGGTAATTGCCCCGGGACTTGTCCTTTTCTCCTTATAAACATATCCACAGTACCAGCAGTACTTCGTTCAGAAGGTGTAGTGTCCGTGTTAGCGGGGTCGGGACTAACGGGGGTTTGTTGTATAGAAGACTGGCGGCATTATGTCATGTTGATGTGTTAATAAACGCCGCAGTTCACCTGTCAACATAGCTGTAGTATATTAACCATCACCCTTCTATGTAACTGTGTAAACATCATACGTCAGCGAACCCGTGAAGATCCGTGTCAGAATTGATCTTCTAACATGCTTGTAAGAGGCGACTAACGGGATCTGGTGGTCAGGCTCGCTTTGTTAATGCATGTCATTGTATCCCAATTGCGTTGATCGATGTTCATAATATCAGTCACTGGATTGTCTGGTCCAGTCTCAACTATTTACAGACCGCCGTCCTATTGCTGGAGTGTGGCGTCAATCAAGAAAACAAACATACGTCAACTATATATGTAGTAAACGATTATAACGAACTCAAAGGGAAATTGAGTTCGTTGTAACCGTAATTGATTTTAAGCATATATGCACCATATATACAGCAAATGGTCTAGACAAAAAAATAAGTTCGTTATATATGTCAGTTCCTTAAAAGCGTGATCGTTGTAAACGCAGTTTACTATATGTTTCTGGCCACTACTCTTACACACAAACGAACCTGTCCGTCTCACATTTCAGGAAATCCAGGGATTGGCCTAGTGGATAGTGTTATGTCTTGTCACGCAAGATCCGGGTGTTACTATTTCCAGTTGGCGCATGTTTACCATACTTGATTATTTAAACTATCATAGCCCCGTTGATGATTGAATTCGGCTGTCACGCGACGACCTGTCACGTGTTCATATGTCGTACCGTACATCCTATCGCAACTTTAGTATTAACATGCGTGTCGTATATCGTCAAAAAACGTATCGGACTAGCTCTATTATATGCCACAGCATTGTGTGCCAGCTGTATCTGTGCGATGTACCAGATGTGTCACCCATCAGCTGTGGCGGAAATGTATCCGTGATTAAAGTAAAAAAGTAGACTTTGTTTTAATAACTTGATATGATACAACTATACTAAAACATTTAAATAATTAACAATAACTACATGGTAATATTTTGTTACACGTGCGACACTGTAGCATCTATTGGCTACAAGCACAAAAGGATTTTTTTCAGAATGATTGTAATATCGGAAAAACCGCCAGAGCGTTCAACTACAGTAGAAAGACATACTCGCATATCATAGCTCTTTGTGTAAGGCCTCAGTGATGAGACATGCAAACCGACATAAATGATCGGTATGAAATGGATATATGTGACAACGTCTTGTGTATATTATGCTTTCTTTCATATTTATTCCTTTTGGTGTGTTAATGTTACATATAGATGTCAGGTTGCTACCTCTTATTTTCGTGTTTTTATAACTTGTAATATATCCATATAATGTAAGTTGTGATATACCCATGTAATATAGAATATAATATATCCGTGTGATATGACTTGTAATATATGTAATATGACTTGTATTATATCCATGTACAATAACTTGTAACATATCCATGTAATATAACTTGTAATATATGCATGTAATAGAACTTATCTTAATATATCCGTGTAATGTAACTTGCAAAATATCAATGTAATAATACTTGTAAAATACCCATGTAACTTGTAATCTATACAGGTAATATAACTTGTGCCATATCCATGTAATAATTATTGAGAAAAACAGTGTGTGCAATACTCAAGGCCCCCAGTAGTTGCTAGCAGGACCGACATTCACCTCCAGTGTACGACGACACACAATGAGCCCAGTCACACAGTCTAGCCACCCGATCCCCAGTCAGCTGATTGCCGAGCAGGAAATCACTGAAGGCTAAGTTTGTAAAATAATATATATAATTACGAAGTTATCTTTAAAATGTCGTGCATAAGATGTTATACTTCCATGTTTGAATTCATAAATAATATATCGCACAAATAAGTTATAGAACATGTCGATATACAATATCGCACGTGCATGTGTTTATAGTATAAATACGCTATTGCACATGTGCCATCTATATTAGTATTTATATAAGCACATGTCGAATGTGCAGATATGGTATAGTACCTACAACATATGTCACACGTTTTATGGCATATATTAGGTATAGCATACATTAATTGTCATAAAAGGGATGTAACCTCGTGGCGTACCATAAATACGACAAAGCCATTTCCATAATCATCAGAAGGGTCCAGTGTATAATTCCCACTATAGCACCTGCTTGTGTTTATGAATCACTATCACATAGTGATTATACTAAGGGTTCGCGAAATGGTGAACATACCCTGCCCTTCCGGTGGCACCCGTCTCAAACACCTGCAAATGCAAGTCATTTGTTCACAAAAAAGCACGGTAACTTATGGTACAAGTCAAAATAGGGAACTGCATCAGACATCATTTTGTATGACGCTCTTTTAAAAAGTAGAAAGGTCATGCTCGACTGTACCTACAAGGTTGTGAAATACAGAAACCATCAGCTGGAGCAGCGGGAATATTGCTTGACACAAGAAAATGTTGACTATTGGAAAGTTGAAGCCGTCCCTCTTCCCATAGTCTTGTGGATATTGTTTTGGCATTATGCATATATCTGAATCCGAAACAGATGAGGCTGTTTCACTCATCTTTTGTTTCCAGTTCAGGTGTGTATATCAGTGGAGGGGAGGGGACCATTCGGCCATTATTGAACGAGGTCAGATCATCGAAGCTTAAGTCAAGATCAGCAAGAAGGGGTGCACAATTGGTAGCCATGGGAATGCTAACTTCTTGCCCCAAATGTCCAATCAGAAAATTTCACATAGATTTTATTGATGATGATGTTCAGCATTTTACATATTGTTTTCTCAGGAAACTTCAGATGACATTTCTTTTCATTTTTGATAAGTTGTCCTGAACAATTGCGGCCCCCATGTTCCTTGAGACGTCATGAACACATCACCTGTTGTAAGTTACTCATTCATATGATACATGTACTATCGCCTATGATGCCTGTATCAAATACATCGCCATCGAATAACCATTTCTTGCTTGTTTCGTTGTTAACTACCATCATAACATGGGCGTATACTTTACATTTACCCGGCAGCTTACTTCGTAAATGTATTTTTCCTGAAAAGGAATAGATTCACGTGGCTCCTTTTTATTGTATATAAACAACAACAATTTAACGAAAATATGAAACACATTTTCTTTTCAAAGACTAAGTTGTCAGCCACTGACATAATTAAATGTGCCAGAACAATTTTAAATATTTTTTAGAAAATAAACCCTACAAGTAAGAGTTCCACGAGGAGTACCGTATAATACACTACCGTGAAAAAGAAAAAATACACTTGAAAATTGGATTAGAGATTACAAACGCTATCAAAACGTTACTGGACTGAAAACCGTCGCTGAAACAATGTAAACTTAAGGTCCAAAACACAACTGTGATACCCTTATCGAATAGACCATTTGTAGTTTGTTTCCCTTTAGCCACCATCAAACATGGGTGCAAACTTTCTTTTGCCCGACAGTTTATATAAAGATGCAAATTATAGCTTGAAACATCAAGAAATAGAAAAGAAGATATTTTTGAACAATTAAATGAAAACGGTTACTACCCTACCCCTGGCTGAATGATATGTGAGCCATTCGTCAGTTCCTAAAATATTATTCAGTGAACAAAAAACAAAAACAAAATGCCACCCAGATCTATTAACCCTCCGCACGTGCAAGTGTTCGCTTTTTTAACAACTGGTAACGTCTCATTAAGGACTGGTTCAGTCGAGTTCAACGCAACCTTACGCTCCATCATTTGGCCTCGGTGCTAACAAGTGATAGCTGCCTCTCTATCCGGGGAACACAGGTATAAAACAATGAGTTTACGCTTCGCTGAAAAAGCGTGAAGATAAGCGCTATATAGCGGCGGGTGTGGACGAGAGGAGACCATTCTCCCTCAATATTTCCCGTTGCAGGCCACTGGGCAGAGCTAGGGGAGAACTAACCATACAACCTGTGTTTATTATAACGGGTGGTCGTGCATAGCGAGGATGGGTAGACAAGAAAGGTCTTACGCTAAACTGGGCTAAGTCTGAACTGGTCGTCAAATCGGGTTGGCTGTAACAGGAAGGAGAGTAAAGTTGATAAAAGAGATTTATGACAATCAATAACGTATAATCATCGTTATACCGCACAAAAACAATAATACCCTCTTTGGAATCAGTCGTATGGAAACGCATTTATGGAGGCTATATTTTGAGAGGTTTAGTTTTTGTTTGATAAAGCAATTGTATTAAATCGTAAAGAGAAAAGTTATTTTTAACATTCATGACGAAAGACAGAATGGAATGAAGAGAGAGACAGAGAGAGAGAGAGAGATTAGTGCCGTACTTAAAGGTTTAATTTAAATACTGACCTGAGTTTCATGATATAATTATAATCAAATCGGGTGAAATTAAAGATTATTTCATTACGAACTAACACACACTAAATATAAATGAGATGAAATTATACATATCTCGCTGCTCACCAAACCCGGGATCGGCTCCACTGCGCATTCGTGCAATTTGTGAACCCGTTTTGGTGGCGCCACCTTGTGAACAAACAGTTGTGGAGGTGGAAGTGAAACAATCTAATAAAGAAACATTGCTCTTAGTAAGAATACGATATAAGGATGAACAACTTCTTTATTACAATTAGGAGCCTCACAAAGAAGTTAAACGTTCCTCTTTTACGTTGATACGTTTTGACGTTGCTCATGCCAAAGAACATCGAACGCATTCAAAACATTATGTTATGATGACTGTATGTATTTTCACTGCGGACAGACGAAACCCAGCACGCTCACCCACAGATCTAGAGTCAGAGAGTGAAACCAGTGGTTGATAGTGTGAACATCTATATATGGCTTCAGCTGAAAGCTGTTTTGTAAGTGGTCTTCCGGTATGCATTATGTACTGAACATGTTTGTTTTTTTGTGTGGTGCGATTAAAACCCCCAACTTACTCACTCACATCCACGATCGCACCTGGTTTGGGACCCCTGGATAAAAAAAACAACAACTCTCGGTGGCTTGGCTGAGATTTCACTGCGTGGTATATATATGACCTTATTGTATTGCTATGAATCAGACTATTTCGTAGAAGTTACAAATACGCGTGTTGAGTCGCAAATCCAGTTTACTGCGTGTTTCACCAATACATAGACATTCGAGGATTACTTGTGTATAACAGTAACTTCAGATGTCACGATTTCAGATATGACATTTGCCTACCTATACTTTACAGTGAAAGACGGGTAACGTCAAACCTGTTGTTTGTCAATTTCAGGATCGTGTTGAGCTTATCTACTACGTCTCGTCATTCTTTTGTCTTCCTCTCACTAGAGAAGCAGTTTTAAAGCATGATTTGATTTACTTCACCTACACCCCGTTACACTTGGGACTGTTCATGTTCGCAAATTAACGCTCCATTACAAAGCAAAACAACGATACAATTCTATTTTTAACTGTGGCGACTTCATTTCACACTGGGGAAAATGTAATCTATGGTGGAGATCAGGAGGCGATAGGGGCTGTTTGTATTTTATATATATTTGTTTGGAATAAAATTTGGGATTTTTTTCTAAATGAAATGCGAGTGTTTATGGTACAGTTTATTTCAATGTGTATAAGAATCAGGGTGGAAAAATAACGTTTATGTCTTTTCAAAGGGATGGGATTAGGGTTCGGGAACTGACGATTTCCGTCTATAAATAAAGTGTGTAGAGTGATGAAAACATATTAATTTCATATAGCAGACCATAGTCTACCGACATTAACACAATAAACAGAATAAATGAATGCATTTATAATAGTGGTTCTCCTTTTCGATTGACATATTGCCGTTAGTGTTTTTTTAAGGAGAAAACCTTCAGAACGCTGTCGCCTTGTCTTGACAATCTCGGACGCTGTCAGTGGAAATGCACTTCTGTATCAGGGACTAGGTTTCACAAGTCATTGTCTGCAGCTTTTGTCGCGCTTTTTATTTGACGAGAGTAACATGTGAAAAATAACAACAACAAAGATTAAATTAATGATTAGAACTTTAATGGAATGATTAATCTCTTTAAGACTATATAAAGTGATAAATCCCGAATGCTATCAGTTTCACGGATCTGTTTTCCTTAACACAAGAACGCAGCTGATCGCCTGTCCTGTCGTCCAGGGTAACTGTGTACAGGTAAGTCTACGCGTTCTGAAGGCGTAATCAATGTCCAGGTGAGAAATGAGCAATGAAGGAGAGGTTGCTGTCATTCGGGCCCATCTCGTGTCGGATGCCGCGGCAGTAAAGCGACGACAATGGTCGGTGCCATTTTGCCCTACCAGCCTCTCAGTGACGATGCTTGATTGTCATACTAACGACCGTTAGGGGTGATTGCGATAAGGATCAACGGCTTTGTAGTGAGTTTCAGATTCATCTAAACCCATTTGCCTCGGGTACCCTTTTCATGCCAATGTGGAGGATTAACTTCGTTAGTGACTCGTTACGATTCGATGTATACACACACGTGTCTATCAACAAAGTTAAAAAAACGGTGATGATTAGAGCGTTGATTTGACGTACTCCCTGTTCTTAGGTCGGCCACTAGTAGCCGTTATATGGCAGTTGCTACGACGTTATTTCATGAGCACACGTATTTTTTGTTTCTCAGTGCCCCCCCCCCCCCCCCTTTATGTGTGACGATTGACACTACCCTCCGCTGTACGATGTGTATATACCACCATTGTAGGCTTCCCCCAAATACGATAGCTGGATAGCTGTATTATAGTGCATCACGCATGGGTTTCCTTACTTCATTGTAAAGTCGGTATTGAAGTTCATTTGGGGGATATTATTATGATATGCAGTCTTCACTATACAAAAACATTCCCCCAATGTATTCGTGATCCCTAACTTCATGATCATAATCTATCTATCTATCTATCTATCTATCTATCTAGCATGTGTTCACGTGCTTAGAATTGCCGTCATGGTGGTTATATGTGCATATCAGCATATCACTCAGACATTTTGTTTCCCCCGTTTGCACTATGGGTGATATACACGTTTATATCACCATGGCTTTGCCCCCTCCCTTATATCACGGATACAGTGCGTGCATTCGTGTCTTGTGCCCACACCTCACACCCAACCTACTCTTGTCAGCTCATCCGGGTGAATATATCTGTTAATAACCGAGAAACATAGTTGTTCATTACTCCCAGTATGTAGTTTGTTATCCTCTTTATGGCCGGGAGTATTTTATAGATAAAATAATTGTAGATGACTGTCATATCAGGTCACAAGACGAAGAAACCCTTGAAAACTATGTCAGTAATGATATAGGTCATGTAACATTAACAATGGAAAATCAAATGTTGAGTGAGTGAGGGGGTAACAAGGTCAATCTTGAGTGAGTCTCGTTTGACGTCATGCTACACAGTATCTTAGCCACACCACGACGTGGGATACCAAGAATTATGTTTTTTTACCATGATGGGAATCGAACCCGGGTCTACCGCGTGGCGAGCGATAACGTCAACTACTTGGCTACCGTGCCGCAACACCATGTCTTGTGATAACAGCGAGAGGTAGAGCGTGGATCACGGTATACATCCACTAACAAGACAGACGGACTAAAAACAAAGCGAGTACTACTTAGATTGCACAGCTTGATTCTTAACTCCTTTTTACCTTTATCTCCGCTCCCTTCCTCGGCTTAATCTGCCATATAGTTATCGCAGTCACGATCACCTTACGTAACAAAATGTCAGCATGGTGTTCTCTGCAAGATCGTGATCAATCTCTAAAATATTCCCATGATGTTGTAAAAGTCGAGACCAGTTTATTTATAAGTGATGAGAGTATCCTGTCAGTATTAGTCCAAGTGACATTCACTAGACAGTGTATGTATGTTTTTGGCATTCTATTGATAAATAATTTTGTTCAGTCGAACCAGAAACCTTGTGATATACCAGTCTATCAAACATACTTCATGCATGTACTCTCTTTTGTTTGATATAATTGTATACATGTACTTTGGAAATTGTATTTTGTCAATTATATTTTATATCACCAGGTTACGTTACATAAATGTTTACAGGTATAGCAAAACAGACAAACAAACAAACAAACAAACAAGATAGTGTGGCTGTGTGAACGTGTGGCTGTATTCACTCCAACTTGGTAACAGTAACAATATACATCGAAACGTCGCTAAATGCAATAAACCAGAAGTTGTTATCCATAAATTTATGTTTTCTTGTTTATGTATGGTTTGAACATATATAAATGCCGTTTGCAAAAATAACAAATGTAA
Organism: Haliotis cracherodii; assembly: GCF_022045235.1. Taxonomy (NCBI): domain Eukaryota; kingdom Metazoa; phylum Mollusca; class Gastropoda; order Lepetellida; family Haliotidae; genus Haliotis; species Haliotis cracherodii. Next base: position 56,280,714 of record NW_027266265.1, read on the forward strand.
TTTGGGCCATGCAGCCTCACAAACATGAATGAAGAATCTGAAAAAAATATCTTCGTGTGGGACTATTTTTCATTTGTTTCCAGCTTCTAACAATCCGCGTGCGCAGTTCATACAAACAACGTGTTTAAATAACAACTGATATACCTTTCGCGTTGGCGACATGATGTGGCTATTAAGGTTTCATTATTTCCTTAAATGTTGCATCCATGACTGTTTACAAGCCGATGTCCCCTTGCGTCGCCTCCTAGGAAAAACACGCGTTTCCAGATACCCCGGTTTGTGTAGCGAACGCATAAACAACCAGAGCGTCAATCCGCTCATGAGAGAATTGACAGCGATAGAAATTTCATTCATAAACTCACCCGTAGTATTTACGCCGTACGCCACTACTACGAGTAGCGATACCTTGTTTAGACAACTGGGATCTACAAATAGCCTACGCGATAACTGATCGATTTCGTTATCGTGCAAAATCACCCCCAACAACAATTATATATAGCTATCATGACCTACTGGTTTAATTCCAAGGTTCTTCTGGTACGATAGGATTTCCTACACGGCCGTAATGTAGATTGTAAAAACAGAAGCAAACAAATACAAATCTAGGCCACTCGCTTCCTTATACAGATCATGAATAATTAATCGCGATGACGGGCACCTCCATATATGGGCATGTTGTTGAATATTGATAGAGGGATTTGCATAATAATTCACGAAGTGGCTACGGATTGTGACGTTTCGGATTCCTATGTCGAGAATCACCATATATGGATGACGTCGCCTCTCGGCTATGTTCGGAAAATCTCCGAGTCATAATCGTCCGACCAATCAGAAAAGTGGAGTGTTTAGCGACTTGTCACGCTTATTGTTATGTATTGCGATGAATGAAGAGCCGAATGGCACCATGCTATCACTTGTGTCTAGCGCGCTGCGTTGTCGAGTTACTGAGAAACTAACAGTGAGAATGCCTCGAGTTGTTTCTGATCAAAGGGCAAAGTTTGAAAACGACGAACTGTTTAGAAAACTCAGTCGTGAAAGTGAGGTATGATGTTTTCGGCGATTTTTTCCACCCGGAAGTGCTATGATTTCACGTGTTTAAGTTTGCCAAGTTGTGTTGCCCCACGGAATACCGTCACTAGATGCCAGGTTCCAGTTGTGGTGACAGAAAGTTTTCTCACGGAGTATTTATCTGTTGCAGGTGAGGTATACGGGGTTTCGGGACAGACCCCACGACGAAAGGCAGTTACGTTTTCACACAGAATGCCGGGAAGGTCACGCCGATGTGGTAAGTGTTTCTCTATGTACTCACATAACCTCTCTGTTAAAAAAACTATACCTCTCATGCCAAGTTCGAGTGCATGCTTACTCACACATGACGCGTTATTCTACTGCAGATAAAACCATCCCACGTCAGCTGGTGATGTGGGGTCAGGCTAGTGTCTACTCTATAAACATTAAGTCTTCATTAAACCGCGAAGGCGCGCGACTTAAGCATAAATAACGGTATATATAGGCTTGTTTTTACCACAAGTACACAAGACCCTTGTGTGTTATGAAATGTTAAATCCAATCTAAAAAGTAATGTTAGATACAATGTGTTTTCATTCAACTATCACAGCTACACGATATAAAGCATGTATGTACATGTGTGAGATATGATGTATTATTAGCACGTTGGGCGTGACACAAGCCTTAGCCAAGTCACTCCGATACTACAGGTCATTTCCTCAGCTACCTACGTATATTTCCGCCAGTGTGGGGTTTTCTGTGTTATTTATAATGCTGACATAAAGCGTGAACTATCGCCGGCATGTATCTCAGCTGACGGGCCAGTCGTCCGTGTCACGGCTCTCATCTCGGCGTTCAGCTCTTAAGCTGAGTCTCAGTCGCTCGACTTGACTCGATCCGCCGCCACTCCCAAACTTATCTTATGGAGTTAATTACATATTTCTTGCACTGTTAACATGTACAGTACATCCCTTGTGATTCAGTGATCTGTGAATCATCGATTCATATCGCAATGATGTATGTATTATTTTCTCTAATAGAGATATTGCTAATTATGGCACATGTATTCATCATATAGTCATGTATCATTAATCAATCTATTAACTAGAACAGACACATGTCCTTTTTACCTTTACCTCTAGAATGAATGAAGATACACGGCTTCTGTCATCTTACATAGATATTCCCTTTCACTGCAACCCATTAAATAAATATATACATGACAGTTTGTTATTTCGTAGTCAAGATAATTTAGGTGCGTAGCGTTGTTGTGATCATTAGGGCGTGGTTGAGGCCCATACATTATGCAATATGAAGATATGGTGATGATTATATGTGTTATATGTTTATGGTTTTTTTGCTAATAGGCTTTCACAGCTACAGGCACAAATCTCCAGCTGAGTTTTGCGGCCAATGCATGGTCGGATAAACCGGAGGACAGAACACCCACTCAAGAATTTGTCAATTTCGACCGGGAACCAGGGAAGGTTAGTCATATCATGAAGTACATATAAGATACATTTATTTTAGTCCATGCCAATCTTTCATCGACCTAGAGCGCTTTCTGGTTACATTCCTGAATGTCTTTCTATACAAGGATTGTTACGTTGTACACACCGTGTTGTATTTTGTATTGTATGTATAATCAACGTGTGTTGACATTATTCCTAATACGGAATCAATTACAGTCAGTATATACCTGCCACAAAACGACTGCAGAAAGGTGTTGTTTTGAGACCATTGCCTAATCATTAAATGCTGTGATTTCCCTGATATTTGTGAAGACTTGTTTCACAGAGAAACTATAACGTGTAATTATACGTATAAGCAGCGAGGGACCCCTTTTGACAATTACCTTCCATACTATCCAACGCACCCATAGTTCCACACATTCAGTGCTGAAGTCGACGTTCATAGACAAGTTACTGAAGCGCCCGGCGTTCACTTGAATCCGCCACGGCCGTCACGCAAACTGCTGGGCCGTGTTAAGTTGCATGACATTCTGTAGCACCGATCAGTCAAGGACGTTCGAAAAATGCCAGGTACTCATTACAGTCTTTGATTAGCAGTAATTATTATTTGCATTAAAGAGAATGTCTAACAAAGAACTGGTGTGATATGTTACAAATGAAACGTTTCACGAGGCTTGAGAGAACTGGGTATATTAGCGATTGTATTGTAGACCGTGAGCTTTGCTTGTAATTCGTAATACGAACATTGACTAATGCTTCATGTGATTGACATTGAATATTGTCGATTTCTTGTTGTTTGATGGTGTAAGACAGCACGTGTAGCCGGATATCAACATTATCTCATCTCACAGATTGTTGAGTAGGCGACACCAGAGCGAAACATATTCCCGTCCGTATTATCTGTAGACTAATGGGTTTGTTATGAGTTTATATGCTTGTTAGCTCGTTTGATGTTTTTCATCGGATACATTTGTGGCGAGAGATTGTTATTTCGTATAACAAATGAGAATATTGTCATCTGTTGTACAAGTCAGCAGTGTAGGCTTATATCTCACAGTTTTGTTTGTCACGATTCACAATTAACCAAACAGGTTATTTTCGAAGGTGGTAAATAGTTTACTGTTTATATCTCGTTGCTATGGAGACTACATCGCAGATGTTTCGTGTTGTTTACAAATGTAACATAGCGATGCTAAAAATATGTTTTTTAAACACGTTCTTAATCATTTACGAAGCAAGCATGCTGTCAACGATGTTTAGCCACGCATGAATGGGGTCCCTCACTGTGCTGTTTTCCGTATCTTTAAATTCATTTCTCTTTAATTTAAATTTGATGGGTGAGAAATTATGAGGGTCGAACAAATCGTGAAATGCACACAGCTACCTGCGAGGTATTGTTCAATATTTATAGGGGGTCGATAATAGCGATTCAATAGCTTGGAGTAAACAGTTCCAAGAATATTACCCTTACATTGAAATAACACGGGTTTGTTAACTTCAAAGTTTTGATATTTACATAGTTGCGACTTTTAACTTAATCGTTTCTCGATCTGTTTCGGTCGGTGTTGTTCACGTTGATGTGAATTCGTGTCAAACAAATCGAGACTTGAAATAGCGTGTTCGCATTTCTATACCAGTACTTCCTGAAATACACTGGTTGTTGACAGACACATATTCAGGAGAATGTTTAAATAAGTGGGGGCCTAAGCTTCATCCTTGTCTCCCTTCCCAGGCTGATTTTTAAAGTTTGCCTTGTATGCTAAATTGGGTGTTTACATCATATATAAATTTATTTATTTTTATATTTATTTTTTTTCGCGGGGGGGGGGGGGGGGGGGGGGTTGACACCGGATAGATCCTTTTGACATAGACAAGACATATCGGTAATCTGACGAACAACTCAAGATTTGGGGATTTACTTGCAAATTGCTAGTTGATACCACAAACGTTTCAGGATATCATTCAAAGAAGCGTAGTGTTGTATATAACAAACATATTTTTCTCTGGCATTGACGTTTATATTATAGTGTATGTAACCAAAAAAAATCTCATATGGGTTATCATTTGTTATTGCATGTCGCTGTTTCGTTCCACTTGATTTCAAATTAGCTTTTTGAAATATTGTAGCCTGCTGCACCTCGAAACGTGTATTAAACGTGTACATGTATCATACAATGTTACACATAGTTCCGTTTATTTGGTATTTATAGAGGCATTGTAGGTATGGTGATGCGTTTTACTTTCGGTGGTAAGGAAACGGCCACTTCCCTCCCGTAGGAGTAGTGAGTCACATAGACGCTTGGTGTGAAAGGCTTGGCGAGGTGTGCGACCCATCTGCATTGCGTGTTCTCGTAGGCTGCGAAACTCGGTTACACCTACATACGACATCCTGAATTTACACGCAGTTTCACTACTGTAGGACTCCACTGATTTTAAAAATGTTCTCCATGATATACCATGTCCAACCTGTTTGTGGGTCGTGTAGGAATTATGAACGTATGTAGCTTATACGAAAGGATTGGTTTCCGCAAAACCTACAATCTCCTCGCCTTTTCGAGCTTAGCTTGTGTGTGAAAAAATGTCAGTGACATTTTGGATTTTAAATTGTCAAACAACATTTTGAAAAAGAATTAAGCAGATGATTCATAACATACACGTGTTAATCTCGTCATATGGACGGACACGCGCTGTATGCATTTGAATTGATGTTTAGAACGCAAAACCTATCCTGTTTTGTCACTCTCCTCGACCACCACCTTCCTACCCCTCTCGGAAAAGGTGGGTGGCTTCGGGAGATCGCACCTCTCTACAACTGTTTGTCTTTTGATAGGAACATACTATTGTGATTACGCAACGCCAATATCGAAATAAGTGTTTCCTTTTAATTTTAACGATCTCAATTAAATGTACCTTAAGATACCGCAAAGTAAGCTTTTACGGAACTTTGAGTTAGAACAAGGTGATTTTTCTTTACAAACTGAGTTGCTCGGGCGAGTGGTTTTCAATCCTAGCACGCAACGTTCAAATCACTTGTGAACTAGTCAGCTCGTTCCGTACGGCTGTTTATGTATTTATCGTATATTTTTTGAAAATATGGATTACTGACATGTATAGACACATAATTATGAAGAATCTGTCATTGAAATGAAATGTCTTCATCCATGATATAAGCGACCTCGCGTCCGTCCCTCGCCACGAAGGTTCATCGACAGTCTTGGAGGCCCATGCAGTGATTTTATGGTGCTGCCTTGGATTGCCCCTCCACCATATTGAAGGCTAGTCTGTCCAATATGTGTTTGTAGGAAACAATTCAGACTGTTATCATTTGTTTTTCCTTAATGACACTCGAATGAAAACACAAACCTCACTTATCCATTATTGTGTGGCTGGTTAACATGGTTGATGCACTTATTTTGATGTATTCTGATGTAATCTTAAACATTCAGTTTATTCAACGGTTCATTTTCTCAATTTCATTGCCAGCTCCTGGAGTTTTAATCACAGGTTACAATACACTTAATTGATGATCTTTGGAACCATGTAAATAGCTTATCCATCGCTTTAACATCTGCACCTTAAGCAAATTATTATTTGTAAAGTTTGAAAATTAATATTCATTATGTAACCTAGGATATTACTGCATGTGGTTCCTTGGAGATGGAATGCAATTATTCCTTTCAGAGTTTGGGGAGGGGAATTCAAAAGGAATTTGATATGAAGGCATATTGCTGAAGCCTATTGACTGTTTTGGTCTTAAAACACTGTAATTAGAGTTTGCCAAACTCGTAGTGCTAGCATCAGAAGTTGGAGAACGCCATGAGGTGGCATTACATGGGCGCCAAATTAATTATTCAGATTTCAAATTTGAAGAAAACTCCACCATCCCAGAAAGCAACAGTGGAAACGTGCAGATACTTGAAATGAGGCGTGGGATGTTTTTTCTTGTGTTTGCTTCTACACTGTTATTGTATATGCAGGGTCTCAAGGCACATGCTTGGTATTAATTGTCTTGCATCAAAGGTAGATTGTAATTAAACAGTAAGCTGCACATGATAAATATTTCCTACCAATGTGTCCAATAAATTATTAACTACCATGCGTGCTATTGTATCGGAACAAGCCTTAATGTGTCTTCCATCTGTAGATTGCAATGGTTCAGTTCTTGTCGTTATGGTATGCTTGTGTAAAGAACATTTTTTGGGTGTGTGTATTTTTGGTGTTTGGGAGGAAAACCTTTGGGAATACTGACTTAATTAAATGCCTGTGAAACACATTCAGGATCTCCTGACATACAATTACTGTGACAGTTGACTGGTCGCTGGCTCAGTGTTAATTCCCTGTGTGGACTTTCCTTGACATGGTGTCATGCTTCAATAAGCTTTTTTGATACTCTCCATTGATTTTGCTGATTAATTCTGATAATGAATTGTCTTTTATGAGCCCTGAACAAACATGGTGCATGCTTGACTTGATGTGTCTTTTATTGTATAATTGTCAAATATGACGAAAAAATATTTCTAATTAAACCTATTCTCAGTGTTCTGCTGACTTTCAACAAATTCTGCTGATACTTGACTATGTCCGTTGTCAAGTGGATAGAGTGGTTGTCTTGAGAGTTGATGGTCGGTGGTTCGATCCCTGGCTGTGTTACTATAAGCTGTTAGAAGATGGTACATATTGTTACCATGCCTGGCGCCAGCATTAAGGGGATAAAACAAGGACTAGTCGGCTGGGAGTCAGTATACATTGTCTGGGTGGGGTATCCATGTTAAACTGCGGCATGGTATCCTGGAAGGCTAGCATTATGAAAATGGCATTAGTCTGGAGTAGCACACACTCCCACTTTCTGTTAGTATTAGGAGTTAAAACATGTTTGTGTTCTGCAGTTGTATTGAACAAGAGGAAGTGTTACTTCAGTATACTGTCCAGTTCTCTCATTTTAAATCCTAATATTTTAAAAACAGTATTTCTAAATCAAAGAATTGTTATCATTTTATGTTTCTATTCAAATTAAAAAATAAATATCACATCCGTTTAAAAGCATGATGGAAAATAATTTTAAAAATCTCAAAAATTTGCAAAAGGTATCTTTTCACTTGAAAATGCTAAATATTTTCAAAATTACTTTTCTTCACTTTCCAAATTTGCACAGTTTGTGTTGGTCTACCTTTAGAGGTTGTGGTTTGACACTCAGGTGAGAGCAATCACGGAATGCAGGTAGTTCCCCCATGCAAACACTGCCTCCAATAGCACAGCCCCCACAAAGCTACTTGTAGGTACAGCTGTCGAAGATCTGCTCACAGCACAGAAACACACTTTTTAAAACTATTGGCGACTGGCACTCAGTGTGTTTGAAAAATATTACATCTAAAGTCAATTTTACCTTTTTTAACTAAATATAGAAAAACATATTTTCTCTCGAGTTTTTTAGGTGTCTGGTAATTTCTTGAAAATATTTGTGTAAAATTTTGTCAAGGCTGTGTGAATGTCTAGGCTTTGAGGGTTTGATTTGTGATGGCGGAGAGTTTGAGGGTGTGTTTCTTTAAAAGAGCTTATTTTTAATACATAGAAAGGGCTGCTCAGAATTTAAAATCTTTTAATTGTCAATGGACTAGTTTAAACATACATTTAAAATAAATTTAATATTAAGTCATACAGAATATTTCAATGCTTATTCAGAGGAGATTAACATATGTAATTATAGTCTATTCAGTTGCTACACATGACTTATAGTTTAGAAGTGGCTGTTACAGAGTTAAATATGAACTCACTTACACACACTTTGAAAGTATGGGACATTACGCTTAACAGATACTGCCAGAGTATTAGCAGAGAAAATTAGCTTTAACAAACAACACTCAGTACATGTGTTTTCTATGATGTAACTTTGTAGTAACATCTTGGTGAAAATATCAGCTTCTACTTTGTGCATATTAAAACTGACTTCATTCAACGAGTAAGGCTTAGATCACCTGGCATGGGAGGCTGCCGAGTTTTGACTCAGACCCTGATCAGATGGAGGCTTGACTCAACCCTATTACAAATCCAGTTGTATTGCCAGTTCTAGATTATGTCACAAGGTCACTTTGTTGGTTATCACACAGTCATGAGTGAGTGAGTGTGTGAGTTGGGTTTAACGCCGCTTTTAACATGATTCCAGTTATATCGAGGCGTGTCAGCTTAATTTGGGAGGAAAGCCCGAAGTGATGCAGGTCTCGGCCGTTTACCACTTTTGTGAAACCCACGAGCACGGTACGGTGCTGACAAACACAGTCAGGTATAACCTTAGGCCTGGTTCACTTGTATGGGCTTCGAACTTGGACCTTCATGATCAGTGGTGTGGCTCACAGGATGTTGTGCAGATGCTTTCTGAGGCACTTGCTCATACTTGTCTTCCCTTTGAAAGAGGAGACTTACTTTTGTTGTAAACTGTATGTTATTGGACTAAGTATATGTCTGAGCACACTTTTTCCATATTACCTATTGCAGCCTTACCTAGTCATGTGAACAAAAACACTTTAAGGAATGTGCGTGCATTATGTAACGAAAACAAAAAAGGTTTGAGTGACCAATGTCAGTGTAGGTAGGTTTCTCAGGTTCTCTTTCCTTTCTGTCATTTAATGTATAAGCATACTTGTAAGGCTATAGGAGAGTGCCATCTAAGTGTGATAAGTAAGTAAGGATAGATATATGGATGACCAACTTCTATATTACAATTAGGAGTGGCGTTTCGGTGTAGGTTCTAACACCATTGTCAAGCTAGTGATGACTCCAACTTCTAAATGCCCCTCAAAGGATAACTTCTGCCAATCCTTTTCATGTGAATTTTATATGTTTCAACTATACCACACCTTTACGTTTTGGAGAGCGAATCGAGGTAGTTGAGTGGTTACAGTGTTCACTCATCATGTCCGAGACCCACATGGATATCATGTAGTTTGTGTAAGGCCCATCATGTGATCTGCCACAGTGATGTTGCTGGAATATTACTGAAAGTGGCTTTAACACTACTTACACACAGGCCAATTACATTTGTAGACTATTTAATCTGAAGTATATAGACCAGAGGAGTTTATAACACTGATCCCAGTGTGATTAGACACACTAGATGTACCATTCAGCATTACCAAGGACCACATCAAGATCTTTAGTCTAAGGTGTGGTCCTTAGCAAATATTGAGTTGTATAGACAGTGTAAGCAATACTCCTTCATGCATTAATCGGGTGGTCAGACTTGGTTGATGCATGTCATCGTATCCCAATTGCGTAGATCGATGCTCATGGTGTCAATCACTGGATTGTCTGGTCCAGACTCGAATATTTACATACTGCCATCATATATCTGGATTATTGCTGAGTGCAGCCTTAAACAACAACTAAACAAACAAATAATATGTGAAGAAAATTGTAAGAGAGATTTGAAAATCCTATCATATGAATTGTCAGTGGGAATGTTTCAGGGGATTAAAGCAATCCAAGAGGAACATTTTCTGACTTTTTCAACATTACTATTCTGGTACATCTGTAGGGTGCACCATGCATGTCTGAGTTAGTCAGTGTGGTGTGTTAGTCAGTATACAGTTGGCGAAGTCTCTGAGTCAGCTGACGTGTCTTGTACTCCATGTTGGAGGGCAGCGTCGCGTCGGCACATTATGTGGTGCAACAACGTTGGCGTGGATCCAGCGCACATCTCCTGGTTCGTGCTGCAGCTGCAGAGTGTGGTTTGCTGATGTTTGTCGTGAGTCGGTGCAGTGTATGTTGGGTAATCTCTAAAACTCATCTGGGCTACAGCCAAATGTTAAACTTTCAGCTCCGTTTCCCTCCAATGTCGCCAGATGGGAACTTGGTTAGTGGTTGACACTTTGAAAATATTTAAATAAATTTTGAAATTTTACAACTTTCTTTTTCCATTTTGTGGTTAATCAATTCAGATTTGTGGTTAAACTTTGACTCAAATCTCATTTATCATTTATGAAGAAAATGGAAGATTTCAGAGAAAAATGACAAAATTGTTTTTCAATGAATTTTATGATTTAACAAATTAATTTTCAATGAAGTTTCAAAATTGTATTTAATGGTTATTTGATGCAGCTTTATATCGTATATGAATCGAACAGAAAGACCTTGGGCAGAAAGTTTGAATTTTTTCTTTATCACAAATAACATTTAATGTTAGAGAAGTTGAAAAACAACATGATGATGAAACTGCTGTGGAGTGAATGATGATTCACTCACTCACTCACTCACTCACTCACTCACTCACTCACTCAAAATGAATTTGAGGTTGTTGGCAAAAAGGTGTTTAGGATAATAATAATCAATATGTAGTTGGGGAGAATAATAATGACTTTATGGAGGTAATTTGTACACAATAAATTATGTTATATGAGGATGTTGGTGAAAAGGTATTTAGGATAATAACAATGAACTTGAGGATGTTGGTAAAAAGGTATTTAGGATAATAATAATAATAATAATAATAATAATAATAATAATAATAATGAACTTGAGGATGTTGGTAAAAAGGTATTTAGGATAATAATAATGAACTTGAGGATGTTGGTAAAAAGGTATTTAGGATAATAATAATAATAATAATGAACTTGAGGATGTTGGTAAAATGGTATTTAGGATAATAATAATGAACTTGAGGATGTTGGTTAAAAGGTATTTAGGATAATAATAATAATGAACTTGAGGATGTTGGTAAAAGAAGCAACTTGAATGCTGCTTGCTGACAGGCAGGTTGTACAGCACACAGAGGATAAATACTACGTCATGGTTCGAAATTAAGGGGCCCTTAAGTTTTGCTGCTATATTATTTGAATCTAGGGGTCATGACAAGGACCCTTTGATCTTTCCTGCTTATTTTCATTTGCTATCTCATTGACATACTCAGTGTAAATGCATGTGCACCAGCTGATTCATGCATCGTTGGTCTGGACAGGGCTGTAGTGTATGTAATATTGGCAGTTTCAGAAGTCGGCAGATACTACCTTAGGAAAACTAATGCTCCATGAAGCTGAGGGGGTGGAGTCATTATGTTAAGTGAAGTTGAGGGGGTGGTTTAGGTGGGTCAGCAGGCTCGGGAAGGTTCAGGATTTAATAGGATTGGGTGTAAATGAGTAACTTTGACTTTTTGACACTTGTGAAGGTTGATTGTTCATTACATGATTCATTCACAATATGACATTTCAGGTGGGAGTAGAGGTTTGAAAATAGCCCGAAATGTGGTGAAAGTATTTTACATGATCAAGTACACAGCAGCATTAGACTTTCATCAGATCAGTCTCTGAGAATTCAATCAATTGGATTACAAGAAAACCACAAAATAATTAAACAAAAATTAACATGTAAAAATAATTGTGTAATATGTTGTCAGGAATATAGGATTACTTCTGCTTGTCTGAAAACATGTCATATTATTTTAGTCATAACATTTTGATTTGTGAACATTATTCCTTAATATTGTAATTGGTTGTAACACAGCAGTGTTTGTGCTGATTACTTGAACTGCCGGCATTTCCAGGCCATTACAAATTGTAACGTGGGGGAGAAGAGACAATGTCCTAATTTATTTGAATCTTACTTTTTCTGCTTGACTTGCATCATGAACACACTACTCTCATTTCATTAAACTTTCATCTTGCCAGAGAAGGAGAGTCACGGACTGCTATGTTAATCAAGGCCAATCTTCCAGTACACCGTAATAATTGAATCTGACTAAAATGAAAAATGATATTTGTTTTGAAAAGCAAACACATTAAGAAAAAACTGAGATTAAGGATTTTGTTAGGTTCCTGTTGTAGCATGTGACTTTCATGAAAATTTAATTGCTACGAATAATTAAGGCTAACCACGGCTGGACATAATCTTTTCACCAAAACCACAGACATTGTAAAAGCATGCTAAATTAAATTTAAATGAAGTTGACGAAATATGAAAAATGTTTTTTTACGCATGCATGGTATTGATAGTGAAACTGGTTAGTCATTTTGTTAGTTTAACTGGTACAACTAAAAGTATTAATAATCCGTATATTTCAATCATAATTATCTCTAAGATTTTTCTTCTTGATTTTGATCATTTTCTTGCCAGTAGATAAAAAACCCAACTAAACAAGTAGTTTAATTCTTGAGGTAATTTGTACACAATAATAAATTATGTTTCTGTATTTATGTCTTCACATGATGATTTTTATTGCGTGAATGTGATATTGATAAGTGTTGATATTGATAAGTGTTGATATTGATAAGTGTTACATTGTGTGGCATTAGATAATATATATAGGTAGTAGTGTTATTACATGATATATAAGTATCACCGTGATACATTACATGTTGTATAGGTAATATTGTGTCATCACATATTATTAAGGTAGTATTGTGTCATATGCTATATGGGTAATATTGTGTTATTTACATGATATATAGGTAATATTGGATGTCATCACATAATATATAGGTAACATTGTGTTACATTCATGTTGCATAGGTAATATTGGGCCATCATATGCTATATAGGTAATATTAATGATCAATTTACCTGGAATGATGATATAGGTATATTTGATTTCAATGATATATATGTAATATTCTGTGTCATTAGCTTGTATACAGTGAAACCTGGTTAATGCAGACCCTGTAGTGCGGACACCCCACCTTCCAGGCATGGTTCTTTAATCTGGACATTTGCTGATCTTGGCAATGTCAAAGGGAGTGACATTCTCCTAACTTCACTGTAATGGTAAAAGCTTTATCCGGTTATGAGCAAAAACATTTTAAGTGTGGAGTGATGTTTGAAGTTCCATCCATGAAAGATTTATTTCACTTCTGGGGTGAGATTGGGATGGCATGGGTGTTGGTTGAGATTTGGGTGGGGTGAGATGGGAGTGGGGTGAGATAAGGTGGGGTGAGATGAGGATGGGTGGGATGGAGGTGGGGTGAGATGAAGATGGGGTGAGATGAGGATGGGTGAGATGTAGGTGGGGTAGGGTGAGATTGGAGTGGTGTGAGATGGAGGTGGGGTAGGGTGAGGTAGGGGTGGGGTGAGATGGAGGTGGGGTAGGGTGAAATTAGAGTGGATGAGATGAGGTGGTGAGATGGAGGTGGAGTATGGTGAGATAGGAGTGGGGTGAGATGGAGGTGGAGTATGGTGAGTTAGGGATGGGGTGGGTGCGATGAAGGTGTGGTTATAGATGTAAAATGCCTCCATCCCAGCATGGGCATATATTGAACAGATGACAGGCTCTGCTGACACATCCTCTCAAAATAATTGAAGCATGTGCCTGCAATTGAGGCTTAAACTGTGTGTGTCTGCGCACTGTGACCATTGACTGCCTAAGCTATAGGCCATACTGTCATTAACTTAATCACAGTGCTGAATGCCACAGGCAGGCCTTTATCCCTACAACACTGTGACCTCAGTTTCTAAACATGGGGATCATTGATTTTAACATTTGGAATATGCTGCCACCTCACATGGGGGAATTAAGCAAATTTAACAGGGAGTGGCATAACATGTGTCATTAGCAATGACCTTTGACCTATGACTGCCAAGATTCCTTTTCCAGCACTTAACTTTTTGTTCAACTTTTCTAAATATTGACTCCCATGTTTAGATTTTAAAGGCTGACACTGCAAATGTTATATTAACCACAAATATTTTTTGGGTAAACTTACAAATTTGCGTGTTTAAAGTTCAATTTAGCAGGTACTTTAAACTGTGGATGGAAATGTCATTTTTTGACTGTTAAGTAATCAATTAATTAATGATTTATAAAATTCAAACCGCACTACAAATAACATTTTGGTCACTTTGTATGTTCAGTCATCAATTTCATAATATTGTTATTGTACTAGATTAAAATATGACATTTCTACTCCTTATATGTGTGTGTGTGTGTGTGTGTGTGTGTGTGTGTGTGTGTGTGTGTAAATTCACAAAAGCAACATATTACATCATCAAATCTACATTATTTATGCACATTTGTACTGAATGAACTCAATGTATATCAGAACTACAGCCCTCAAACCACAATGTACATTTCTAATGATATATGAGACCCAACCGTTTCCTGACTGGGATTAACCAGCGTATATCATCACGCTAAATTTACACACCATTTCCTTGTGCGTACCATTTGACCTTACTGGTCATTTGTCATTCAATCAGCTGACTGGTCACATGCCTACCAAGTCATGTGACCCAGATGATCATGTGACCTACATGGGGAAAGCCCTGCCCCCGCCCCCACAAAGTAAACTAGGTCAAACCCTACAAGCCATGACGGTGGGCCATGGAATGTGAGGCAGGGAGTGAGATGGGCCTGGACCCTCAATGGACTGCACATGGCAAGGTTAACTTAAGGAAGGGCTCAATCTGAAATAGTATCAGTTTGAGTAGGATGTTGTAAGATGTTGTTGTTTCTGGTTGTAGCAAGTGGGACAGTGATTTGATCGAGGCTGATACAAGCACATGTTACTCGGCTGTGTTTTGTCTAGTCTGGCCTAGTCAGTAGACCTCTGACAGGTAGCTTGAGATGGTTGTTGTGTTGGGAGTGGTCATCTCTGTATGGTACTTAGACCTGTTTGATAGTGATTTGTACCTGCACTTGTAACACAGAACAAAGGTGGAGTAGTGGGTGATTGATGGTAGATATGCCTTACAATGGGAGACTGGTGTCTTGAGGGTGCAGAAGGGGGTGTTTTGAGGATGCATAAGGGGGTGCCCTGGTTTATGAATGTGACTTGCACTGAAGTAGGTGTATAGGAATTAAACAACTTTTATGATTATTTATTTGAGTGTAAGTTACACAAGTTTCATTATTACAATGTATGGATTAAATGTTCTGATCTGATTTAAAACTATAGACCAAAGAACTGTTTTCACGTACAAGATATATACAGACTTATATAGCCAAGGAGCTGAAGCTATCTTAAACATGTTTCTCTGGGAATGTACTATACTAGCTGTTATCTAATACCTGATAAACAGTGTAGATTATATTATACAATGTGACACACTGTGCTACACAGATAATGGCAGAATGTATACTATGTTGTGTTGTCTGTGTGTCTAACATACAATAATGACTAAGTGTTTGATAATAGGTTTGTGTGACAGTTTATCATGATCCACGTGCTTGATTCTGGTGTGAGGTAGATCAGAACTGCAACCCATCTGTGCACACACACACACACACACACACACACACACACACATGGTGCATCAGTCTAAAGTAGGGATCCATTGTTTTTACAACAAAGTTTTACCTTCTGAAACGGAAATGATACTCACAAACATGCCATTGTTATACCAAGTTTTTACCATGATATAAGAAAAATGTAATCTCATTCAGGATGGGTATTTCATTTTGATGTGTGATATACATTGTGATTCAAGGCTTATATCATATTATTCCTTGCAGATAGTCAGTAGGCTTACACACGTATACTTATG
This sequence comes from Haliotis cracherodii, assembly GCF_022045235.1. NCBI lineage: Eukaryota > Metazoa > Mollusca > Gastropoda > Lepetellida > Haliotidae > Haliotis > Haliotis cracherodii. The sequence goes on from NW_027266265.1 coordinate 56,296,655, forward strand.
CACTTTCATTTCTTCCATATATTATTTTCTAAAAGTTATATGAAGTGTCTCATAAGATTCAGACAGCATAGAAGTGTAAAGGGATGTGTGCACTGCTGTAACTTTTTGAATGTTACCACAAGTCCTGTATTTGATGGTATTTATGTTTAAATAGAAATATTGATTGATGCTGACTTGCTGATCCTTCTCAAGATCCTGTGACCTCAATTCCTGTAGGGATTCCGAGTTAAAACAGGTCCCCAGCAACCTATGTTTGTCTCCCCTTGGGGTTTCGAGTTAAAACAGGTCCCCAGCAACTTGTGTTTGCCTCCCTGTGGGGATTTGAGTTAAAACGGTCCCCAGCAACCTATGTTTGTCTCCCCGTGGGGATTCGAGTTAAAACAGGTCACCAGCAACCTCTGTTTGCCTCCCCGTGGGGATTTGAGTTAAAACAGGTCCCCAGCAACTTGTGTTTGTCTCCCTTTGGGGATTCGAGTTAAAACAGGTCCCCAGCAACCTATGTTTGTCTCCCCGTGGGGATTCGAGTTAAAACGGTCCCCAGCAACCTATGTTTGTCTCCCTTTGGGGATTCAAGTTAAAACAGGTCCCCAGCAACCTATGTTTGTCTCCCCGTGGGGATTCGAGTTAAAACGGTCCCCAGCAACCTATGTTTGTGTCCCTTTGGGGATTCAAGTTAAAACAGGTCCCCAGCAATCTATGTTTGTCTCCCCGTGGGGATTCGAGTTAAAACAGGTCACCAGCAACCTCTGTTTGTGTCCCAGTGGGGATTCGAGTTAAAACAGGTTGCTAATGACATATGCTTGTCTCCCTGTGGAGATTCAGTGTTATAAGAGATCCCCAGCAACATTTGTGACCAAATGGATCAGGTGGTCAAGCTTGGTGACTTGGTTGATTGTGTGACATACACCGATGGTGTGTATCGTTGCTCATTATTAGTCACAGGATTGTCTGGTCCAGACTCAATTAGTTTCATACCACTGTTAATTTGGCTGGAATATTGATGAGTGTAGCACTTAACAAAACAAACAAATGTAATATTAAAGCCACTTCCTTCAAATGAAACTACATTTTCCACAACTTAATTAGCTGTAATCAGAATATATATAAACATATTCCAACTCCCAGCTAAAGCATAAACTCGTATCTTCTTAAGTAGATGTAGATGATATGAACAGATATAAAAACATGACGTTGTGATGCCCATCGACTGTCTCACCCTTGTAGTTAACTAATGGACATATATTACTTTTTATTCAAATATATTTAGCTCATTGAGTAATGTAACCGGTAAAATATTGTCTAGTGACAATGGATATCTGCTAAGCATGTTATCCGCTTATGCCGGAAACAAGCTAACCAGGAAGATGTTTGCTAGTAGTACTGTGCTCAGTGACTAATGGGGGATTTCCCAGGATTGTAATGTCCTTCTGTTGAAAGAATTAAGTCAAAGTGTTAGTCCAGGTCACTTGCATGAACACACATTTCAACACCAGCTCTGCTGATGTAACCTTGGCTAGTTGACAACTGATATCACATGACAAAACGTGGTGTATGCTGCTATAACAATGCGTCACATGGTAGCACTGACAATGACTTTTAGAATCATTATGGGTACAAAGTACACTTGTTCAAGGACAAAGTCTACAGTCTTTATTTGTGAACAAACGGAAATGTGTTTGCACTTACAAATGTGGTTCTGAAGAAATAGATTTGTGGCTATATTTCATTGATGGTTTGAGTAGGAGTGGAGGTCAATGGGAAGTTGGTTGGTGACATGTGATCGTGGTAGAGGTTGGTGTGGGGATGGGAGGGGTGGGGTGGTCGTGGTGGTGGAGGTGGATGTGGGGTGTGGAGGTGCGTGGGGATGGGAGTGGTGGTGTGGTTGTGGGTGTGGGGTGTGGTGTTGAGATGGGAGTGGTGGGGGTGGGATGGACGTGTCAGGATGCCCCAAGGTTGTTTCCTGTAGTGGTTAGTGGGTTAACCTGTACAAGGCGTAGCTTTTAGCCCCATATGGGACACTTTAGTCCATGTAGAAAATTGTTCATAGTAATGTATGAGGAAAGCCATTTATGTGTGGTCTTTTAACTTTTGTTGATGCATTTAGGAACAATTTGTTTGTTTTTTCTTGTTTAGTGCCACACTCCATGCTGTAGGGGTACAGCAGTCAACCAAGTCTCCGAGTCTGACCACTTGACTCATTTGTCGCCTCTAACAACCAGCATACGTTGCTAGGGAGCAGTTCTAACACTGAATCACCATGGGTGTTCTTGAACAGATCTAAAAAACAGGATAGAACTTTTTATCTGTTAAATGAATTAGCTTAAAGATTTATGTGGCGATGAAGTACATAGTAATTTCACCGGTGAAGATTCCGGGTAGGATAGGTCTTCAACAACCCATGCTTGCTGTAAGAGGTGACTAACGGGATTGAGTGGTCAGGCTCACTGATTTGGTTGATGTGCATCCCATTTGTGTAGATTGATGCTCATAATGTCAATCACTGGATTGTCTGATCCAGAACTGACTGTTTACAGACCGACGTCATATAGCTGGAATATTGCTAAGTGCGGCGTTAAACAAAACATAGTAATTCCCCAGTCACCATGGAGATTGATTATCAATAGAATCATAACAGTAGATTCTCACAGTTTTAGTGATGACAATTAAGATAGTAAACAATGACACAGCAACATCATGGGGTATTTTTATCTTAAGATAAACAACTTTCCCAAGTTGTAATGAGTGACAATAGGTGCATGATGTGATCATTCTCACAGCCTTGAAACATCAACAGAATAAGATAGCAAAGACTATTGAATGAGATAGCCGAATTTGGTGATCAGTAAAGGTTTGATAAAACCTATCACCCATCGACCCCTGTGTATGCTGCTACTATCTGTGTCAGCGGTGTTGGTGTTGTGACATCACCACACAGTACAATCTATGAGTGAATTAGATAAGGTACTGAACAATGTCACCTATCTGTCATGGGATGTGTTCGTACACTACAACTACAGCCACATGACAACAACTGTTTGTTTATATTACAATCTGTAACACTATCTACAAATACTGGGGCAACAACGTAATACACTCAAGGAAATCAGGGGTTGTAATTAGTCAAGTTCACTAGCACAAATCTGTTTTTATAGGGGAATTTGAAGTGCTAATAATCACTTTTAGTGTTTAAAAAAAAGTTTTAGAACTTTATACAATAGCTAATTCAACTTCCCTCCCAATGTCATTTGTAGAAGACTAGGTAAGCAGTACGTTGAAAATGGTATTGATATTGAGAAGAATCTTTGACCCTTTGATAGTATACATGTATACTATCATACCCTTGAAAGCACCTATATAGTTCAAAGATCAGTACTGTATTGTTGTATCATACTTTTGACTCAGTTTTTTTTTTTTTTTTTCAAGTTAGATAAAACGTTTTCTCTACGACAGAGTAATAATAGCATCTTTCTAATAGGGATATTGTATATTTTTTGTTATCTTGTTCTTTAACAACTTTGGAAGTCCTTTTAAAAAGTCATGTTTGTCAAACTGCAAAGTATGAAAGTTACTATAAGAAGTTGCGACAAATGGCTTCGAAACCATTCAGTACATGTTGAGGAATAGAGTCTGGAAATGACGTCATGATATGACAGACTTTGATTCTCCAGAACAAACTCAATTTCCATATGCAATCTCAGAAGGGGAAAGATTTGTGGTGTATTGGCCTCCGATTCTTGTGGTTACACACAAGAAAGAAGTCATCTCGCTGATGAAACCATGACATCTCGCAAGCGGCAAGATCGCACACACCCCTTACCACATACTCCAATCTTGGTGACGCGGTGACTTCAACACACTGGTATTGTCCTATGCAGATTAGATAGGGGACAATGATCAGAAATTGTGGTTTAACTAAAAATTGAGAAAATCCCAGATGGACCCAAAAATTGCTTTGTGGGGACTTGGTGGCTTTGTAAAGTCGTGGTCTTCTCCCAGAATTCCCTAGACGCGTGGTTGGTTAGCGTGGAGGTGGAAACATTTGCGATGTTGATCTTGGTCGCGACTACTGAGAGCGTCCGTCCCACATGCCACCAAGTCCTATCTAATTCTTCAGCATTTTGTTTTCAACTGATTTAATTAGTGTCTCAGAGCATGAGGTGGCACAGAATGAAATGTTTGAAAGACAAGTCTGCTCCTGATAACATTATGGGGATAACTGTTCTTTAATTGTGGAACGCTTGTTTCTAATTTTCATTGAAATGCTGAAAGGTTTAATTTTGTTTTCTGCCTAATAGTGCATGATTATGATAAAGTTCAACATGGACTTGATGACAAAGGAAGATGATTATATGATGTTGTGCCGTAAAAAATGTTGTTTGTTAAAAAGAAGAAAGGAACATGAAGGACGCAGTTTGAAAATCTGCGGTTCGGCTTGTATAACTTTTGATGAAAAAATCCTAATGAAATTCTCAGAACTAATTACTAATATGGACTTTATACATAAATCTGAAATTATAATGGCACTTTACACCTCAATATTGCATACTTTTTATGTCAGAATTTAATATCTGAATGTTGCACCAGATGCCAAGGTCTCATGGCTGTGTAGGAAGGAACCTGCTCGTTTTATAATTTTTAAGAATGTTTTCATAATGTGTGATATATGATGTTTCAGGTGCATTTGAAGTCCCAGTTTATCATGAACGGTGTGTGTGTGGTTTGGCGAGGATGGATCGACCTTCAACGACTTGATGGAATTGGGTGTTTAGAGTTTGACGACGACAGAGCAGAGGTACATTTAGACTTATTGCACCTTTTACATTATTCTGGTATTCTTTCATTCATGCATAGGACAGCCTGATGTGTGATAATATATTTTGCATTCATCTTTGACTTTTTCACAATTAACTGGTTCAATATGTTCAGAGTGTTTAGTAGATTTCATAGGTGTTGCAACATTTACCCCAAATTTCCATAAAACAATAAATAAACAGACAGGTTAATGCTTGAGATGCTAGTTATTATGTGAAACATGTTTAAATATGAATTAAATCCTGCTGTATGCAGTCCAAAGTGATAATGTTTCTTATTATAAATAGTTATAATGAGAATATACATAAAAATATATATTTGTGTTAGTATTTTCGTCCATATTCCTGGTCTTTTTAATTAAATAGAATGTTACACTGTATCACTGATCCTGAAACTCAATAACTTAGCAATTAGGAGCCCTATTACGGATAAATTGGAGGAATATTTAAGTGGAAATTGGATCACAGCTGATAAGATTGCTACGTTGAGCTTTTCACCAATAAACTGATGAAATTACTAATTACTAATACGTGACTAGAAAAAAAGGGTAAGGATCCACATGATATTTGGCCAGTAAACCCTACTTGAATGCCAATATGAAGTCAAAGGCTCCATTGGTGTCTGGCATATGTCCCAACAGTATCTGTGGCAGGGTGTCAAGAAGCCAAGATGGTGGCCAGAAATTGGAACTCTTCAGCTTTTGAAGATAGAAAAGTCACTTATAATTTGAACCATTCACCAGATTCAAATACAGTGGAAGTAAGAGGCTGATTGAGTTGGTGCCATGTGTACCAAGTTTCAGATATCACCAGAAACATTCAATCAGGTCATTGTGGGCCTAGATTAGGTAAATTAAGGACATAATGAGAAAACAATGTCAGTTTCCAAAAAATGACAGATGATTAATTATTTGAAGCACATTTGAAGTATTTTTCGTTTTAAACAAAGAATCAAGTGTTAGTCCTTTCCAAGATCCTACTTAATCATCACTGAGATCTCTTAAGACATTTTGGTTCTAAATATGGTTCAATTAACTTTGTACCAAGTTCTATGAGCAACTTACAGAGACTGTCAAAGAGCCATTTCAAGTAATCTTTGGGTGTAATTTGGTACAAAAGCAATAAAATTGCAGGTTGGCGCTCTTGGATAATTATGGTACATTTGTTCCCAAAGTGAGAAAAGTCTGTTTTTTATTAAAGACTGTCTGCCAGGAAAGCCATAAAGTATTAGAGTGTCTGTCTGCAGGTCTGAGTAGCCTAACTGCAGACTTGACAGCTATCACCATTCCAAAACCACTGACATATGGCTTGTAAAATTCAAATTGCACAAAGAATTTTAATGTCAGGCTTTATGAGACATTATGTTCCACCATAAGCTAAACCAGGGTGCTTTCACATGTGACCTTTAGTGAATTTCACAAGAATTTTGGTCCCATTAGAATAATTTGAAATTCAGGGTTTAATAAAAGGGTAAGTCTTCTATCCATGTGTGGTGATTGTATTCATAGTAGGACTTCTGCCAGCCAAATTAGGACTCAGGCACATTTATGGCTTGGAATTCTGTCAAAACATGTATAATTTGTTTTGCCACAAATTGGCCAGGAAATCTGTGAAATTTGAGTCAATACTTTTCAATTTTCTTGCAAAAAGTGCAATATTGTGGATGAGGGAGAGTGATGGGTTTATTAGACCAATATGTGATCCCATAGTGCCAGCCCAAAGCCACAATTAGGGGTGACAATGTAGGGGGGGGGGGGGGGGGAGTCATGGGAAACAGCCTTCTCAAATAGGGGGGTCATCATACCAATGTTCCCAATGATTGCATAGGGATTGTTGTTGTCTGGGCCAAAAACAGATGGGTTGAGAGAGGGAAGGGGGTTAGGGGGTTGGGGAAAGACAGGTTGGCCAAATCAGGCCCCCCTCCCATCCCACTGCCCCTCCCTTCCTTCTCTTCACATAGAAACTTTTAATTAAGCCATATGTTGCGTTAAGAGGGTGTCACAGTAGCTCTAAGAGGGAAAAGATTGGTCGGGGTGGCTGGCAAGCCCTATGCTAGTGTTCAATGTATTACTGGGAAGTGCAGGGGCCCTTCTCCCCTTCTTCTTACTCAATTACTTGTGCATTTTGACCCTCACTCTCTGCCCATCTGCCACCCCTAGGCAGCTAACTGTCAAAGACAATGGAGACAAAGACTAGGAGAGGAAAAAGTGCAAGTCTTGCAGATGCCTCTTACTTGTCGGCAGGGCTTGCACATGCCTGCTACCCATGGCAGTCAGATGGCTGTCTTACCAAACACTGCTCATAAAATTCATAACTTGGGGCTGCCAAAACAAGAAAATTAAACTTTTCCCAGACAATGGGAACAAAAAGACAAAGAAAAAAATCAATAGCTGAGTGTGGAAGCTTGGTGTAGCTCAGCTGTCCACAAGTTTCCCACCTTTATGGATAGAGTCCTTATAATCTGTTTGGGCAAATGTTCCTCTAGGAACCATATGCAGCCAAGCTTTGGGGCCTGCACACTCATTATGCTACCTCGACCAATTAAAACTGGCTTTGTTAGTTCTCTAAGCAAGGCAGCTGATAATATTTTTTCTCATTTTTGGTCTATTCTTCGTTGCCACCCCTCAGCTTGGCATTGTGGAGACACTACCCCACTTTCAGCTGTCTTAACCTCACTTAATCACACAACCAACTTTGCTCATAATTTGCCAATTCCAGATTTGTTTAATTACATACAGTCGTGCAGGTGATGGCGCAGTTTCCAGGGAAAAAGGAAATCTGTGTAGACATGGGTTTGTAGATTGGCTGTGGAGCTACTGTTAGGATGTGTTGACAAGAGTCCCATACACAGTTGACCCCTTGCTCTGGGAGTGTGGCTTTGATGACAGCTGCCTCTCCAGTGATCACCTGACAAACCCTTACCAGAATCTGACACAAATTGCCCAAAATGACTAATAAACCCTTGATGAGATTTGAGAATGCACACACATGATTGTATTGTCCTGTTGACTGCATGCAGGTGACGAGATCTCCGCTTCATTTGCAGGTTGAAGACGCAATACTGAGAGAGCAAATCGACCAATACAATCGACGGTTGCGGGAGTTTGAGGAGCGGCAAAGGCAGTACCGCCAAGACCAAGAGAGGCAGGCAGAGTCGGAGGCAGAGGTAGTTGAGGCTTTACTCTGTATATCTGAAGTGGGAAACCAAAAGTCACCCTCACGACAAAACTCCTGACTGTGGCCGCTCCACAAACAAACATGCTCTGTTGTGATAGCCTAAGTTCTGAGAGAGGTGAAACACTCCCTGTCCCTTTAAAACCCAGCCCAGACCCAACCATGTGAGGTGCAGGTCCACAATCAGGCCAACAGGTCCTCTCCACATCAGTGATGACCTGTAGTAGGGTCTGAGAGGTATTGACGTTTTCACTCGCTAGCCAGTGGCACTGTCTTAACTGTGGGGTGTGAAGGAATTTAGGGTGTATCGGCCATTGCCTCCGTCCTATCAGATAATGGTTAAGGAGGTGTGGGTCTACTTGACGCTGCAGACTTAACCAAACCTAGTGACAAGTCATAGGGGACATGCAGGCATGGCTTGTCGACTTTATTGTCCACCATACATCCATTGCCTCCTTGTTTTAATTAAGAGGGAAAAAAAACTAATTTTCCCTCAACAAAGCCATTTTGTCACTTATGAAAGATTGGACATGTCTTCATGGTGGCAAGCAAAAGCCTGTATGTTCGTTGTCTAAGTACATCTGATCTTCATGAAACTTGCCACAAAGTTTGATGTCCCTTTGGCCCATCCAGCTTCTTATTGTTTTAGATTGTGTTGTATTATGGGTTTTTGTTTATTTTCTGTATGTGATATTGTGTTTGTATGCCAGTCTATGTGTCGGTGCATGTGCCACCAGCTTATGCAACTAAGTTGTATCTGATTGTATTGCATGGCCAAGCTTGTTTATTTGTATTTTTTGTTTTCTTTCATCAAATAGCTGTTGTTTGTGCATTCTTTTATTGATTTTGCTCATAAAAACAGCAAGTAAAGGTATTTCATGGTTTTTTTACCCACGTTAACATTTTATGAAAGTTTACCAGTCACAGATTACTCTGTTAGATCCAACCACCCCTTGCTTCAGAAATTTATTTATGAACATGTGCTGTTCAGGGAATTGTGTCTAGTCAAAGCAGTATCAGAATTTGAAAGTTTGGACTGAAAAAGTGTTAATGAACAAACTTGTGATCTAGTTATCTTTGAGAGATATATTGGTTGTTCACTGTTAAAGATTGAACAGTTTATCCTTAGCCTTACCTTGTATATATATAGAGACTTTCAACAGGTTTTAAACCTGGTTATAGAGACTGTATGAGGACAAATCCTGCACTTGTTACACACTTCTGTTTATAATTAAAACAAGTATGTTGTATGATGGCTTTGTTTTGTTTATTTGTAGCTAGCCTTTTTCTTTTGCATGACTGTGAATACTTTGAGATCCTGTGAAGTGCCTTCACCTTATGTAACCTCTCACACTGTCACCAGGGACTCAGAAGCAACAAGCTTCTCCTGACTCTCAGCTTGTTAAAAAAATCAATAACTTCTAACAGTAACTTAGAGTTACCTCCCCCTAGACTATCATCCATTGATTCAATTAGCCTCACATAACTACATAGGGACTCACTCCATAGCTTAACTTTCACAGCTTTTCTGGAGGGAATTTTTTAACAGCAAGGCTGAAAGTTGAATACCTTATCCCACATACAGCTGGTTTGATAAATGCTGATGTTAAAACCTCTTTGTTTTCCTTAAAAGGGGACATTTGGATGCTTTTATGTTAAAGAATGTATTAGCCATGGAAAGACAGGTGTTCAAAAGAAGACTTTTGTTAGATGTGTGGCTGTGTGTTTTGTTAGGGGGCAAGCTGTGGGGTGTTTATACTTTCTTGGTTGTTGGTTGTGTCATTGTGGATCTCTCTTTGTTTCTACCCAATCCAGAAAAGTGGGTAGATTTGAGGAGGGCTGGTGAGGGGGTAGGGAAGGGGGGTTGGGAAGGAGGGCTTGGCTGGGATTATGTTGTTCCCCTGGAGGTGATGTGTTAGTTTGGAAGGGATGGGCAGGGGTAGGGTGGATTAGTGTTGAGGAAGATGTCAAGGAATGGGATATTTTATTTCAGTTGGGGTAGAGCACTTGCTCTTTTGCTATGTTTGTTATGTGGTGGGACACAGGACGCTCCCTGCCACCAACTCTAGGTTACAGAGACATCTTTGGAATGTTTAGAAATATCACACAATTTAATTTTACAACAAAGAAACTTTCTTGCCAGTTTGTTGTTTTTCTCTTAAAGATTATGTATTTGAAGTGACCTTTATATGATGTCTTGACAAACTTGTATAATCTTATTTGCACAGTTTTGTGCATTAAGTAAATAGAGATCGGAACATGTTGACATAATGCACTTTCATTTGGGACATAGAGGTCTTCTAAGGGAACTGCTTCCAATGTTTTCTATTGGAGATTTTCTAATGTTTGTCTTAGTAGGAGTGGTTATAAAATGTTTATAAAGTCCTCCAGTGGATTTGTTTTGGGGAATGTCTTTTAAAATTTAACAGAATTAGGTTCTCCCATCTTCAGTCAAGTAGGTTTGCAAAAATCTGCTTTTTCATTGTAACCAACAATTGGTAGAGAAGTTGAAATTCTTCTTAACATTTCACGGTAAGTTTGCATTTCAAACTCTTTAGAAAATGTAGTTGCCTTTCTATCTTCAACTTTCAATATTTAAAAACTTATTAAAATCTATGCATCAATGGTCTACCTAGCATTTTGAACATATTTTGTCACCAAGAAATGATTACAAGACCAAAAGACTTTGTTAAAATATAAACCAAAAATCCAAAGAATTGGAGCATTTCTGATTGTTCCCTGTTTTGCTCAGCAGGAGAGACAAATGCTCGTTAGACTTGAGACTGGGGACTATTATCAAACACCCTCGTCGCAGAACGGATTCCCTCGCCACAGAACACAGAGGTCCGAGAAAGATTATCGGATACGTACAAAGTAAGAGGTTCTTCGAATCGCACTTTTTGTTTGGATTAATCTTGTGTCCTGTTTTGTGCACATAGTCATCATCCATGGTAGACCACTGATGCATCCTCATTGCTTCTCGTTCATCTCAATGTCTCTTTCATTCTCTCTCTCATATTCATCCTCTTCACAATTTAATTCTCTCAGGGATCATGTCTTCATGTTGTGTGTAGTACTTGTATTTTATGAGTTTGAAATGTATAAATATTTCCTTTAGTTTCTTACCAACTTGTTTCTACGGTAGTGGTTGCTTCTCACTTGAAACACTTTCTTGATATACATGTATGTGTCATGCAAGTCAGATTCTTCATTTGATCATGGGGAGGGCAGGTTTAATCTTTTGTTGGGATACAAGGCTGGGGTTTAAATTTGAAAGCCTCATCAATTTCTAGATCTCAATTTACATAAACATGCTTCAGTTTTTGTAAAACTGTCAGGATTGTTATATTATTATGTTCATGTCTGAAGTTTAATATTGAAAGGTTTCATAATTTTAATCATATTATTTGACTCGTGAAGCATACCACTTTTGGAACATGGTTTTTTAGAATGGGGGATCAAAATTGAAAGTATATAAACTTACTTTTCTAACATCTTTGAACTTTCAAAAAGACCCCTAAGGATACACATGCTACAAAATTGGAGTAGATTAAGACCTCTGTTTAGTGGGACCCAGAATATGTAACTTTGATAACATCATAATGATATCTGACTGGTGGAATATATTCTACCCTAAAGAACTTAAAGAACACCTGATTCTTTCATCTTCCTATAGTTAATCTGTCATGGCATTTGACTCTATTTTGACATGTTTGAAGCATGGCATGACAGAGTAACTATGGTTTTATGAAAGAATCGAGTGTTCTTTAACTTCTTTTGAGTAGTATATATGTCGTTTATATGTCTGGCATATGGCAATACAATACTGGTTCGCCATGTAGAGAAGACGTAGGTAATAAGCTTGGCCTTCAATGTCAATGAGTTTCAATCACAGATTTATTGTGACTATTTTCAACTTCAGAAGATCACTTTGGGACTGTTGATAAGACACTTTAGCTAAATATACCCAAGTAAAGTCAAAGAGTCAACAAGGTATTTTTAGAATTGTAGGTAATCTTTTTCCCAGTCATCAAATAATAACATAAAAATATCTTTTGTGTGTGTGTGGTGCATGTGAGTGTGTGTGCGTGCGTGTGTGTTATCGTCTTTTGATCAGCCAACTTTGCAACTTTGATTAACTTAAATGCGTCATTGAGATAAAATATGGTTGTATACTCCCCAGGGAGTTGAGCATGAAAATCAAGTGCACACTGATCCTGTGACCGGGGTAATAATAATGTAGGTCCATTTGGTGCATTATAAATGGGCATATTATTACAAATAGTATTATTATCATTACTGTCCAAAAATGATCCATTCATCATTTACAGTAGATTTAGTGGAAATCTGTTTGCTATTATTACCTGAGATTACTAGACCAACTGACATTTTACCATGCTTCACACTAGTGGCTCAAGTGTCAGACTGTAAGTGGAAGTATGGTGTCACACCCCACTAGGCTTAAACAGTACATATGTCTTGCTTGTTCCCCTTCACGTGCACATCAAAACAGGTATCTGAATGGAGGCATGGAATTTCAGATTCTACTCCTAACCCCAGGGTAGCATGTTTTCTCACAATCGCCTGCAATCTTTCAAAAGTCATTTACAGAAAGCCAGGTGTTTCCATGTAGCTATTTTTATCTAGGCTATCTGAGTCAATATGGTATTTGTCCAGACTCAACAGTTATGTAATCAGTATTGACTTCAGCTTGATGGTTCCCAATATTTAACTTGGCTGCCAACATGGGTAAGCTTACCAGATGGAGCCTAATAAACAACATCGTCAACAGTGAGACACATTACACTGTTTTGGCTACTTTGATTGTCTTGTTCTGTGGTTAGAATGCCTTTCATTCATTGCCACATCCACAATCATCCTGATTTATGCTACGCCACTTTTGATAGGGATATGTTGTCTTTCCATGATACACAAAACTGATTCTCCTAAAATGTCAAGTGTACATAAATATATTGGACATGGCTGTGTGTCTCTATCAAAAGTGGAGTATTTTTCTGTTCCCTATCTCACCAGTAGTATACTTTGGAATAAAACTAAATAAAGTCCCAAAACTAAATCTGTAGCGAAATTTCTCTATAATAGTATATTGAAGTTGTTATCTATAAATTGTGTCTACTTTGTCATGCCTCTCAAACAAATTTTTAACTAAACTGATTGAAATGTTGAATTTTATCATGCATGAAATTACTATGACTTCATCAAATTTGGTTATACAAGAATCTCATCTATATATACTTATTCCTAATACCTTCTACACATACAAAACATTGGACATTATGAGATGACTTGTCGGGACAATACCTCAACCAGAGTCATAATAATATACCTGTATCATATAGTATATTACCATGTAGTCATCATCTTTCGATTATTCCATCCAGTCATCCAGTCGTCCATCCATCCACCCATCCCTCCCTGTTCCTCGTGAGTGTTGAATATGACCCCTTGACCCTGTGCTTGGCCGCGCACACTCTTTGTGCCAGCTCTACCCATGGCCCACGGTTGGCCACGCTTTCCCCAATTATCGCTACCCCTCGACCGTATCTAGCCGTTGGTCTTCCTACTGGGTTCGTGGAATTGAGGCACGTGTTAGGGCAAAAGATTAATACACTGGAGACTGCCAGGGATTAATAGGGACGGGAAAACACCGTTTTTGAAATAACATACAGGGGTGGGCTGGCTTGGAGCGGACTTTATATTGTGGGAGAGGTCTTGGCGTGCAGTAGTGCATTGTTGAGATTTGTAATTTGGAAAAGTTTGTATGAGAAAATAATTTTACATGTCAAAAATGGATGTGGGAACTTTTTTTTGACAGCTAGATAATGAAATGAGAAAATAGTTATCTTAAAACAAAAGTTTTTGTGGGGTTTTTTTTGGTCAAAGAAATGAGATATTGTTACCCTTTTGTGTAAACAATTACCAATAAATTGCAAAGAAAATGAGTGTTTAAAATTAATGGGGATGAGATTGTTAGAGAAATGTGAGTAAAATGGCAGCACCTGCGTATAGCTGGCTGATAGCTGGAAAGCATAGCCGTGTTTTGATTAATGACTTAAAACACTGTGATTTTCTTGTACCTCTACATGGTCATTACAATCGTTGGCTTAATGGTGCCTTGTCATCATAGTAGAGCTGACTCACCCCCTGTGACGTTATGTCAAGGGGGTCGGGAGGGGGCTGATTGCCGACCAAGAGGGCTGGTCAAATCTGGCAAGGAAAGTTTTCAAAGAATGGACATTTCTGACAGTTTCTTCTTGATTGTAATCATGCTGTGTGTTTTGTCATTTAATAAGTGCTAATTTCTGACAAAGGCTTCAGCCAGACTGTCCTGATTACTAACAATTTCTAATGAAATTTTCATACGGTGGCTTCGATAGTGTGAGTTTGGGATGTTTTGTTTAGCGATTCATTTATCTAAATTGCCATGATCACTCGGAAAATTTGAAAGAATGGGAGGGGGTCTTTGCATTAAGTGTTTCAATTCTTAAACAATCCTGTTTCAGTGGTCGACAAACACATCGGAAAGGGTTCCCTTAGTCTAAGTGGCAGTTGACTACCAAGGTTTTCATTTCGAACTACTCCCGACCAGGGCACATGGTCGCAAGCTAAGCTCAGAGGGGGGTGGACAATTTACGGACAACAAAAAATAAAAAAAATTGGAAACAATTTCTTAAAGGCTCGTAGTGATGTATGAGCAGTGTAGCTGCCCAGGTGTGTTGCTCCCTATCAATAGCCTCGATAATTGCCCTGGTTTTAAGAGGGGAGAAATTAGTAGAGGAAGCCTTGAGTCCACCTGTAAAGGCTGTGTACTATCCCACAATCAGGGTTGAGTCAGTTCTGTGGTGTCACAGCTCAACTCGGAGCCATTCATGCGGACAATACAACGTTCGGTGGTAAATAACAGTTCTCCATCAGGAATGAGAAACAATCGTGAAGTAGCTGTACTGGAAGAATACTTTCCCCGATCAAAAACAGGTCCACAACAAAACCATGCGTCCCCGTGAAGGGGGGATTGTTCCAGGAATAAGACCTTACAGTCATTCAGTAGAAAGGGCTACAACTCTCAGGCTTTCTCCAACAATGTCCGTTTCTATAATCATCAGTGTTTTCCTTGCATGAACAGCCCGGCATTGTAATCATTCAGAGACTATCATCATTGATTGTGAACAAGAACAAGGATTATCCTTCAGATGTTGAGGTTCTTAGGTTAAAAATGAGAGATTAGTTTCAAAGTGTAAGACTTGTTGAAATATCCAGACGAGTGTATGTGAAGGTGTTCAATTAGAGGACCGTGGATCTAGGATGATATTGAGGAGTTTGTTGACAGAATTTACATATTTATATATACTCCTAAAAAAAACTAAAAAGAACTCTCGAATTTTTCATGTGACGATAGTTGATCCGAAGTGCCCATGACAGATTAACTATAGTCATATGACAAAAATAGAGTGTAGTTTAGCTTCTTTTGAGTAATAGACAATTAATCCCCTTCACTCTGAGCTGCACCAATCCCTATATATACTACTCAATAGAATTTAAAGAACTCTTGATTTTTTCATATGGATAACTCGTCATATGAAAGAAAATGAGTGACTTTACCATTCCAGTGAAGTCATCCTGATTAAACTATCGATGGATCAGTGGCTTATTTGTATGTTGTATCGTTTTACATCCATTAAGATTTTTAAAAAACAGTCATCTTGAAAGTGAGCTTTCCGGTTATCAGGGCCTTGACTGACAGGGTTTGGCTCTATCACACTCATGGTGGAAAAATCTGTGTGTTTTTGGAATCAGTTCTTGTGATGGTTAAAGTGTCTGCTTTAATTAATAGTGACCAGTGATGTCGCGGGGCAATGAACTCACGCTGTGAAGAAAAACTTGGTGATTACAAGCCAGTGCCTTGCTCTGTCACAACGTGTTACCTAATGCTGCCTTGAATTTATCACTGGCGACTTGGCTCAGATCTTCTGTCAAGATAACCAGAATCAAAGATTGACATGTCAGAACACTACTTAATTACTGTGATTGGGAACTGACATTGTACTTGGGATACACTTGCTCTATCAATGGGAATGGCATTTTACTAATTATACTCTTGCATACTCTGCAAAATGCTGCATATGTGGAGATGTATGCTGTGGTGAACTTGCTTTGTGAATAAGACTAATTGACAATATTTCATTTAAAAAACAAGTTTTTGTAGGATATATTGGAAATCAAATTACGAAATACAACAATTCTTTCTCTTTCTTGTGTGAACATCACAGGTGTATTGAAAGAGTAATCCTAACATGGTTATTGGCTAAAATTAGATCACAAATGTGATGCAACGCATATGCTGCTAAGAACCAATCTGTAATAGAGGAGCTCCAATATATTTGGGAACAGGAAAATGGAACAGTGAAATAAAACATTTGTGGTTGTAAAATCATATAAGAGAAATGAGTGTAGATGAAATTAGGAGTCACAGTTAGGATATGTGAAAATAACAAGCCCTGAAAGACAAATGCAAATCTAATGTTCAACCTTAAGTCTCTCCTCTCGTCCCTTCAGCCTGTGTTGTGTTATCAGTTGTTGTTGCAAGTCGTGGGTCGCTGACACCGTATCCATTCTTGATGTGGCTTGCGACAGGTTTGTGGCTGTTTCAAGTGCATTATGGGTGATATGAGTGGTTTCGGATTAAGAGATTTCGGTTATTTTTTTTGTATGCCTTTTTTATGATGATAGGGGCTGAAGTCATGGTGGCTGAATATTATGTTTGGTCCAATAACATAGCTTGTTTGGCGAGTACAGGATTGCCGGGTTTTGAATTGCAAGCAACACTGGACCCCTCGTCCTCATCACTTGTGATTCTCTTCGTTGGCTTGTTTAAGAGATAGACTCTGGCTGGACATAATAGCTTCATCGTCCCTCAGTCACTGCAGTGAATAGGAAACACTAAACATTATCCCAAGTTCCACGGAGTGGATGTTTTTCAGTGCTCCCCCAAGACCATATAATGGTAATTACAACCTAGAACTGTCCACACTAATCAAGTCCAGATGTCCGATGGCCTTTCGATGACCAGGGTTGTCTTTTTCACATCTTCATAATTTCATGGCTTCCAATTTTCGTTATCAATCAAGGGGCGTTTGGGGTCAAATAAATCAGCAAAAAATGTCATGGCTGTGATTGTCTAAGAGATAAGGGTCAGATGACCTTTCTGTTACGGGTTGGTGCTTGCATTGTGTCCAGTTTGTGAAAACAACCCTCCCACATGGCGGTCTTTTGAATGAAGACAGTGGGTCAGTGTGTGGAGAGGGAGCAGTCATTATCTCTCTGTGATCGTTTAGGAGGGGCGGACAAGTGGCCAAGTCAGCTCTCTTTATACTGACCATTCTGCCTCTGGCTTTGTAAGATAGATGTCATGGCTGTGCATGTATTATTGGAAGATGAGAGATCTAAATGAACTAATAGCCTGGAAGAGGTGTCTAGTGAGGTTAATTATAACACTTGAAGTGTTTGACATTGGAGGGGAGTTTGGATGAAGGATGATTCTGTTTCATTTGTTTGACAATATGTTTGTATTTGTTGAAGTTGCTCAAGTAGGCGCGACTTTCAGAAACATACTGATCTGGGAGTTTTAAGATGAAATTTTGAGAATGTTAGGCTAGGAAAGAGAAACTTCCTGCATTTGACAATTTGAAAAAATAATAATTAAATTTAATGAGTAGATATAGTGACAAGCATATAATAAAACATAAATATGTCATATTTTATTAAATGTGATAAAATCAAGAAATTAAATTTGTATGTATGAACAAATCTTTATTTTAAAAAATGTATAAAATCAAAATTAAAAATCAGCCTGTGAATTAAATAGTTAAATGAATAAATCACACTTATTGCTGACAAAAATATGAGATTGCTTCATCACTGAAAGAACAGGCATTAAAATGAAAATCTTCCGAATTCCGTGACCCAGATGTTTCTTGACTCTGAACATCCCAACCCATGCTATGATAGTCAGGGGTCACTGCCGATATGTGTGAATAGTCCTTATACCCAAGGTGCTTCACCCCAAGGGCAGGCCCTAGTGGAGCAGTACACTGTATTTAAGGGCTAAGTTTGTCCACTGACTTGCCTGGGGCGATCTGCCCAACTACCTGCTCGCTAGTGATTCTCCAGTCCATCATGTCATCATCAACCATCTCAACACGCAGCTCAACTTTGCTTGTGGCTTTTACATTCACAAGGGGGGTTTGTGGCCGCAAACCGCAAACTTTTGTTCCCGCGACTGCCTAAGACGTATACAGATGAACACATGAAAAAGGGGATTTTATTCTTGAACAAGTGTGCATAATTTATTTGCGGCAGACTATGGTATGATGATGAGTCACTAGCTAGATTATGCTAGCAAGAAGCCACTGCACCCACCCTATTCTCATTAGAATATTTTGTGCATGGTTCACATATGAATGCTTTTTGAGACGTGGGCCCATCTTTTCTTTTGCCTCGTCCTCTGATGGCTTTTATTCAGATTCAATTAGAGCCGGGAGTGTAAATTGATTTAATGACTTGACACAGCGAGCTGAGTGATTGTGAGCAGGGCGAGATGTTACGTTTTGTGGAACAGGAGAAAGCGGAGAATACCCATATAGCAGAGCTTTGACATTCTACAAAGAGAGTTTAAAGCATGTTAACCTACAGGAACCACGGCAATTGGCTGCGACAAGTTTAGATTTGGAGAGCCAAACCACAACTATTGAGGACCCCAGTAGGCACATGATAGGACACAATGTGTTGGTTAACTACTGCTACGTATATTTACTTGCCACTTAGGATAGTCTTGATTTAATTCTGATAATAGTTATAGAATCAATCAATCAACCCCCCAGTATCTGTGTTGAGTGAGCGGGCGGGCGGGCGGGCAGGCAGACGGCCATATGATCAGGCAGGATAGGGTAGGTGAACATGGAGAGGATGGATTGTGAAGGGCTCGGGCCGTGGGGCTCTTGCACCAGATAATACCTTTGACAATACTCACAACCAGGGATGAGGGCATCCTGATTATTGTTGTAATTATTAGTTTCACAAATTACAGAAAACCTGTAGCTATGAAGTGCTTTCTTTTACGATTTAGAGTGAATCTTTCAGTCTGTCAAGGGTGTTTGTCATTTTTACTCTCCCACCAGGGTTGGGTTGCGCCTTTGGCTTTGGCAATGTTATAACGCTGGTACGGAAGTGTTGGAGGAAGGCAGTGTTGTGGTCTGGGACAGAGGCCTGGGTGTACTCCATTGTAATTCCCAACAAAATAACCAGGTCTATTCTGAATGGGTATTTAGGCATGCTGAATGTTTTATGGGATTGTAGTCTAATGTTAAGTGATGTATGCCCACAGAAGCAAATAGGGGAAGGCTTTTTGACACATAGATTAGTACTGTCCTTGTTATAAATTACACCGACAAAATTGCCGGCATTTAACAAAATAACTTGATATTTTTATTGCACAGTTAAAGACAGAGAAAAATTTTGAGGTTGACAAACTGTCCCCTTATTTAGTAATTTAAGAAATACAAATATACAAGAATGAGAGAAACGATCATTATTATTCAATTACATAAGTAGTTTTAGGCAAACGTTATGGAGGTATCATTATGAGAGTTCATTAAGATGTGATTGATTATTTGTCAACAAAAAATATCTTTGAAAAAAATGAATACTGTGTCTTCCTTCCATGGAGATAATAGGATAATGGGAAACACAGCTTAACTAGAGAAGTGAAGTGTGTGCAAATGATAAAAACATAAACGTGTACACAAAAGATAATAACATGAGAGATCAAACTATAATAAAAACACAAGAGTACTGAACTTTATTCAAATGATATATACACGAGAGCAGTAAACATGAGCTTAGTGAACTGCATACAAATGGTAATAACATGAGAATAATGACCTGTATACAATAATAACATGAGCATAGTGATCTGTATACGAATGATAATAACATGAGCATAGTGAACTGTATACAATAATAACATTAGCATAGTGAACTGTATACGAATGATAACTGTATACGAATGATAATAACATGAGCATAGTGAACTGTATACAATAATAACATGAGCATAGTGAAATGTATACAATAATAACATTAGCATAGTGAACTGTATACGATAATAACATGAGAATAGTGAACTGTATACAATAATAACATTAGCATAGTGAACTGTATACAATAATAACATGAGAATAGTGAACTGTATACAAATCCTAAAAACACGAGAGGAGTGAACTGTATACGAATCATAAAAACTATGAAACTTATTAATAAGCTCCAAGGCAGTTGTTTTGGGTTTCAATTATTGAAATTGAATAGTCTTTGTTATTCTAGCATGATATAAAAATCTCATTTGCTTTGAAGAACAAACACCGATTATGGTGCTTGTCCTTGTATAATGAAATACCAATCCATGCATAATGGTAGTGTTTTGTGAGTCTGTATATTGGACCTTTCATCCTGGCAGTTAATAGGTCATAATTTGTTTCCTCTGCTTAGCCTTCGTCGATATCCTGGTTCGGGGACGTTTTTATTTTCATTTTGTGATTGAAACTTGCATGATATGAAAGCTGTTTGGTGCTTCCATTGTTGTTGATAGCTAACACACACAGAGGTATCTTGTTTCCTGTAACAAGCTATTACTCAGTGAATCAGTCTCATGTTTAGGGAATGCCATTAACTTAGTGAAAATTACACCAGTCTCCCTTGTTTTCTTTATTCAAATATTACTTTTATGATGTTTGCCCACACAGTAATAATCATGATTGTACTTTCCACAAAGAAATCAGATTCATATTTTCAAGTCTCCTCTCGGCTTCTATTCACGTTTCTCCGTGCTACAATAAAGTCTATGGCCTGGGCTGAGGGTGGTTATAGAAAGGACCAGTCATGTTAGGTGAGCCCTGTACTGCCCACAAGCATTGTGGGTAGAGATTCTCCCCAAGGGAGCCTGTTCATCGGTTTGGTCTATTACAGCGGCTAGAGTGACCTCTAATTATGATAGATTTAATCAGACCGCAGTCCTGGCATGATGCCACAATTTCTTAAAGAGCTATGAGTGTTTAGCAAATGAGATTAAAAACATTCAGTAGCCGGAATTATTATCTTGTAAGTTTTGTACTTGGATTAGGTTCGAAGTTCGTGACAAATGAGTTTTTGAGCTTTGGGTCTTAGTCTGGGCGTGTAGGTCGGGGAGGGTTGTCACCTTGGCTTGCTCTCTGCACCTGCTAGTAGGGTGCTGAATGGAGAGAGGGTCTGCTCTCCTTGGAGAGGTGTTTGTTTGCCTCGTCCAACCTTACGACAGTTCACCACTTCCTTTTAATTAGGGTTAGAATTACTCTCCCTTTTGATCCCTGCAGCCCTGGGAGATTTGAGGTTTTATTGTTGTGAGTAAATCTTATCTAGGATGAACATTGTCGAAGCCAATGAGTCAGGGCAGGATTCTAAAGAGTTCAATCAAATGAAAGGTTTTTCTCTAAACAAGTTATAAATTGTGAATTTCGAATGGAGTGTTTACAAATCTCATACAAGTTTATCAGGAAATCTAATATTGAAATTGTGATTTCCAACAACCAGATTCTGTTAATGGAGTGAAAGCTTATCTGAGATCTTAAGGAGACAATACCTTTTTGATATAAAAGCAGTTTGACTGCATTATCTGAATGGCTGATGTTTGTGATAACTCCCCCATTGTAATTTATAATCACGTCTTTCTCTGAATAAACAATACTTCGTGACAATTTCAATCAAATTCACAGATGAACATCATAATTAAACTTCATTTTCCATATTTTTTTGCAAATAATAATGAAAAATTTTCACCTTTATTTTGAGATAACAAGAATATTCAAAAAAATAATTACACAATTTTCATTGTATGGATATATTGACTGGGCAAGCTCCATTTGAAACACACGTGAGTGGAGCTTTTCAATGGAGTGGAGTGTAAAGAAAGCTGCCACCCCGACACCCAGATGAAGCATTGACGTTGTAGGGACGAGGATGTGGTGGGGCCGGACCACTCAACCATATTTGTTTAATCTCAGGCATTACCGGACAGTGGGGGGGCATAAGAGACAGGGGAGCAGTAGTGTGAACAAGTCCTGTGTTGAATGACGACTTCGGCCTCAGAGTCGTTGACTTGATATGGTTGAGTGGACACACAGTCGGGTCCACGTGTTGACGAGAGTACAAGCAACACCAAACACACTTCTTCTTCGTCACTTCACTGGGTCGGCTTTGCGATCGTCATCTTTTGTTCAGCACGTGTGCGCCAGTCATACACTGTACTTATTCTCGTAGAGGACACGTCCCAACTCGTCCCCATTTTAATTTTTTTTGGAAAAAAACCTCTTTCCACGTGGTAGGAGGTAGGGTCGGTATGAATTCTATGTCATTGTCTGACAGGAGCGTTGCGTTAGGATGATGGATGACCTTTGACCCACTCAGGTGACCTTGTGTGGCGTAGCAGGGTACCCAACCTCCTCTGTTCCCCATCCTCGTCACACAGCTCTCCCACTTAGCAGCTTTTGTCTGCGCGAGGGGCTGGGATTAACAGTTAAAGCATCAGCGAGACCTGTGCTTCAATTCAGTGATTTATAACCTTGGTTGGTAAACAGGTGACACTCTCTATCCTGTAATCTGGATTCATCATTGTTTTATAGCATTTTTTAATTATGGATGTCTTTTTCAATGCAAAAAATCTTCCATGTTTAGATTTATGCTCTTTCTTTCTTGCACCTGAGGTTGATGCGGTTGTTCACAATATCCGCCCTCCCAATGTTCAGTGATCTGAAATACACCTGAAATAATATCGGGACTGTCCAGTCAAGAACCTGTAGGTTATGTTCAAGTAAAATTATTGCCACAGTATTTGATCTGTCACTGCACAAGAAAGTCACATCATTTGTTGCAGTGATTTAAGTAAATGTTGATTTGAATCAGTCATCTTGTTTTATGTTGGGAGCTGCAAGAAAACTCAAGTAGCCTTTTAAAAAATGATGTTTTATTGTTTGTATATATATTCATATCTAAATATTATATTGCGATGTGGTTTAACCCTAATAACAAAATATAGAAGATGATATATTTGTGAGGAACTGGAAGTAATAGGCTTTTCAGAGAAATCACGGCTGGGTCCTTGAGGGTAAAGATTATCATGAAAAGAGGTTTTCTCAAAATAAAATACAAAATTAGGTCTCATCTTGCCGAACCATGAAAAAATAAAAAACAGTCAAACATTTATGAAAAACTAAAAAAAATTTTTTTCCTGCCTTAGTGTTGAGTGACATTATATGTAAGATTAATAAATTAAACAAAGAGATCATCATCAGATTAATATACTACTCCGAACTGGTTAAACAATTGGAAAGCTGTCTGTTCAAACACCCTCCAGACATGACAGATTGGCTGTAGTCATATTAAGAAATCAGGTGTTCTTAACTTCTTATGAGTAGTATATACACACTTTTGAAACATATTATAATACTGATGATTATCAATACAAGAAAAGGATATAGAATTGTTATTGTTTTTGTTTTTTAAATATGCAAAATAATAATAGCAGTCTAGAACAGTTTTAAGTGGAGTGGAATACAGGACGTTGACTGGCAAAAGAGCCGAGCTTGTTTTGTCGTCATGGTGATGTTCAAGGTCCAGTGTTGTGTCAGTGTCGGCTTATGTCTGTGTTGTCCCACTTGCTTTACAAACTAAAGCTGAAGTTTCACACCTTGGCCAAGTGATGCCTACAGTCGTACTATTCACTGTTTGCTTGTACAGATAATTAACTGAGAAATCAGAGAGCAGTTTTTGTTCTTTGAACCAAGTGCAAAGCTGCGTATGGGCAGATTTAATTTTTTAAATATTAGAATTCATGCTTTTTAAGGCACTTAACACTGCTTTGCAAATTGTTAACATTTTTGGTAATTTGGAAAAAAATAATATAACAGGAATTTGATGCCATACTTTTCATTTTTTCAAGTATTTATTTGAACTTAGATGTGCTGTCAGTCCCCATCTGACAATGTTTATTGTACAATCATAAAAAGTTAACAAAATAATGCACACAAGTGTAGGAACCTGCATATCCAGGGATGAGACATATTCCATGATTTCATTAGGACCCTTCCTAAATCTTATACCGGCATATTGAAATTGGGGATAATTCCGTCAATTCTTGCCAAGTTTTCGTCGTGTGCATGGTAAAGACGGCTTCAGTAGGTGTAAACAAGCTTCTATTATCACTTCACGTTTTACATGTTGTACCGGCTGCCAATTGCGACTCCTCTCAATAGGAAAAACTACGAGGAAACTTTTACTGTGATTAAGTATGTGTTTGTTTAAGTCCATAATAGCTAGTCAAATATTTCCAGCATTGCTGACGACCACGTTAATCCATTTGTTCAGACACGGTTCAGTTGGCTTAGTCACTACCTCAACATATAACGCGTGTTAAGTAGCTGGAGTGACACTAGACACGTGGAGGTCACACGACGATTCTTCTTGGTCGCAGGGAATCGTACACCCCTGTTGCTTGACTGTCAGTAATGGTCCATCAAGTCGTGATGAATATGCATTGTCAGAAATGCTGTCAACTTAAATACGAGCAAAATCTGTAGGCTCACACTTGCTCATTAACACAGACTTTTCTACTTTGTATGCAAATGTCTTCCCATTTTTCTTTATTTTACAATAATTTTGTCGATATTAATAATGACAGTATCTTTTCCAAAATAAAGTAAAGATTTTTATCTTTTTGTCCTTGAACAGATTTCATATTTAATGTTTTCTAATAATATGTATTTTAATGACGATTTGAACAGCTTTGTAATCAAAATACAAAAAAATAATAGTGTTTTTTTCCTTTTCTGTGCTTGAAACCAATTTGCTATTTGTCGTGATTCTAAAACCATGTATCTTTATTAACAGTTTGAACAGACTTTCAGTCAAACCCCATTTCCATGTGAATTCACAGACCCTCAGCCATAAACAAAATTGTCAGTTTCTATCAATCATAACTGTATTGTCCAAGTTGTCTTCTCCATTAAGAAGAAATCCATCATTTCCATCATTAATCACGATGTACCGCATTGTCTTATTGTCACTGACCTTGTCATAACACAGTCGGCTCCCCACACCGCCACATCCTGTAGTTTTTTGTATGGGGCAATACAAACACTTGTCTCAAATTAATAATGCGTTCAGCTGGCCACAGAATGGATGACCCTCGGCAAAGACTGACCGACAGTGTATACAATTGGTCCCAACACAATACTGTGCTTGACGGATAAAAAACGTCTTTTCGGAGCTTCAGAAGGACCTGTTATTGTAAATGCAGTGGACAAAGGGATCATGGGAAATCTCATGGGAGAAAAAGTCAGTGTCGCCCATTAGCGATCCATCGTTAGTCGGATGCTCTGGCTAATTATTATAATGATGACATGATGCCTTGCATGTACAGGGTGTGGGGAGCTTGTGGGGTGGAATCGCAGCTACTGAGCTCTAACATCTGAAGCAGAGAATTTTAACTCGGCATCACATTTTGGTTCTCACACCAACACCATATGTTTCTGACACATCTGCAAGACTTTTTGAACATGTTTGTTGCCAGGTAAGTGGGATTGGACATAGTGTTCAACCAGAAATGACAAGTATTGTTCCCGCCAACAATGGCTGCTCGACTCTGGCGTACACTTAAGCGAAATCCTTTCTCATGTAGCTCTAGTTCTGTGTCACCCTAATTGAGTTTTAATCTGCCGAGCTCAAACTGGTAATAGCTGCAACAACATTATCGTACCTGTCAATATTCTGTTTAAACACCTCACAAACTTAACACACTCTACTCTCTTTTTGATTAATTATCTCTCCTTTTTCTAACCTTATTGACAGCTCTGACCAACATTGGAATTCTTTGCTTGTTGGAAAAACTTGTAGATAGACATCTCCAGATCCCCATTAGGGCTAATTGTCACAATCGTACTGACCTGATTTCACGATTGCTGAAATATGATTAACCTTGTCAAACTTAACATCATAAAAAAATAATAATAATGCATTATCTTATTTGCTTGTTGAAACCTAATTGGTTTATATACATGTTCAGAGAGAGTGTAATTAATTTTGATAAGGTTTGGGAAATAGTTTTTGTCAATTGAAAAGAAAAATGAGTTTTCATTCCTAGATTTGTCGTTCAATTTATAAAAAAAAGGATGATTTATTCTCAAAAGACTTGTGTGCAATACTCTGTGAAGTATTTTATGATCATATCAGAAAAAAACCCAATTAAACTAATTGTCTTACATTTCATTCATGTTCATTAAGTATGTATTATCGTCAAATCAGTTAACAACGTTAATGATTTAACACATTTGCTGAAAGTAGTAAATCTATTTTTGTTGAATTTTAATTGCGTATAATCATTTGATATGGATTGAGGGCTGTGAGTTCTCACGGAAATGTTAATAAGATAATAACATTGTGAAAAAAACAACAGTATTTCAATAGAACTTTTGTGCTTAGCAGTTAATCATAATTTATTAGAATTCTGGAATTGATTGAATCTGGTTCATGGTGATCCTCACACAGGTAAAAATAATTAGAAATTGGAAAAATACAGATAAAAATGCCTTTATTAAAGTCATCGGATTTGAGAGAAAAAATTAACTCATATAGCAGATACATGAGCCAAAAGGTTTGTTGAAATCACTTGATTTATTAACCCATTAATTCCATTGATATCAACCACAGTAGAATTAACCCTTTTACCCACACACGACAAAGGGGCATAAAATTGATCGGATGCAAGGATTATTATACACCATTGTAATTAACTTTGTAATTATTTGGGAGTGTAATAAAATCTGGTAAAAGTACTAATAGTCACGACACATATTGTTTTCCCCTGGGGAACATGAAATTTTGTAAAAACTTTCAACAAGTCCATAATGTCGTTTGGGGGGACACCTGACCGCAGTTTGGCTCCACAGGGGGTTTAAGCGTAACACATATCGTGGATCTAATCCCCCGTACTCACCCGGAACAAAGGGGAAGACTTTATCTGCCCCGCCAGGGTTGTATGGAGTTACCTAACATCATCTCTCCCCTTCCTAATTTCCATTTGATTGGCTTGTATCAAATTAAATTTGATACAGTGTAAATTTTTCTTGGTCTCTTAAAATAGCTAGATTTAACACACATAGACCAGATGTTGCTACTGTCATAGGTGTTGTTTACTTTGTTTAAAATTTTGGAGGTTTCTGTTATCTTTTTTTAATATTATATTCATAAAAAAAAAATATTTGGAGAATTTAGTTTTGTGATGTTCTGGTGTTTTCTTGTAACTATGGTTTAGAACAATAAATATTTTAGAGAAAATGTCAGATCATCAGGCATTATATACTTCTGCTGCATTTAACTTAGTCTGAATTGACTGCAGATTTATAAAGAGTGGTGGATTACAGGGAGGAAAGTTTATAGAAAGTGCTGGATTATTCAGAGGGTTTTAGAGAGTGTTAGTTTATAGAGAGTATTAGATTATAGAAAAGATTTATAAAGAGTGCTTGATTTTAGAGAGGGGGGTTAAGGAGTGCTGGATTATAGAGGGTGCTGGATTATAGAGAATGGGTTTTGTAGAGTTTGTTGGATTATGGAGAGTGCTCGATAATAGAGTGTGGTGGATTATAGAAAGGAGGGTTTATAAGAGATTGTTGGATTATAGGGAGGGTGTTTATAGAGTGTGGTGGATTATTGTTCTGAGGGTTTATAGAGGGTGCTGGATTATAGGTGGAAGGATTGTGGAGTGTGCTGGATTTTAGGGAGGAAGGTTTATGGAGAGTCAGGATTACTGGAATCATGATATTTACATGGGCATTTGCTACTTTGTTAACTAAGAATAGCTACTTGATTTCTTCTCTTTTCTCATAATCTTCTTGAATGCTCCAAATGAACATTTGTCCTTTGACAGCTGAAGATGTGCTCAGTGAACTCTGTCGTTGATGATGTACATGACAAGTACATGCTGCTCATTTCATGCTGTGAGCTGTATAATTACAGCAGGTGTCTCATTACCCAGGTGTCAAGAGTGGCCTACAGTGTAAACATTATGACACTTAACTGCATCATATATCACAATACAGTGACTTGTGACACCTTCTACGCACTTACATCACACATTAAATTCCTACACCTTTCTTCATGGTTCAGTCCACTTCTCTACATGCTTAAGGGGGAAAACTGTCAACACGTATTTGAAGATTTAATTGATTAGTTGACCTTGTAACTTTTTGAAGGTAAGTTATCAGGAATCCGCAAAACATTTCCGGCTGTTGTGTCATGAAAATGGTAAACAGATTTTTATGACAGGACAGTTTAAACAGGTCATTGACTCCAGTTGGAGACCTGGCTTTTTGTGTAGTTTGCATGTCCATTATGACCTACACCCCTGAACACTATGATCCTCTAACACAACCTTCACCCCAGAACACTATGATCCTCTAACACAACCTTCACCCCAGAACACTATGATCCTCAAACACAACCTTCACCCCAGAACACTATGATCCTCTAACACAACCTTCACCCCAGAACACTATGATCCTCTAACACAACCTTCACCCCAGAACACTATGATCCTCAAACACAACCTTCACCCCAGAACACTATGATCCTCTAACACAACCTTCACCCCAGAACACTATGATCCTCTAACACAACCTTCACAACAGAACACTATGATCCTCTAACACAACCTTCACCCCAGAACACTATGATCCCCTAGCACGACCTACACCCCAGAACACTATGATCCTCTAACACAACCTTCACCCCAGAACACTATGATCCTCTAACACAACCTACACCCCTGAACACTATGATCCCCTAGCACGACCTACACCCCTGAACACTATGATCCTCTAACACAACCTTCACCCCAGAACACTATGATCCTCTAACACAACCTTCACCCCAGAACACTATGATCCTCTAACACAACCTTCACCCCAGAACACTATGATCCTCTAACACAACCTTCACCCCTGAACACTATGATCCTCTAACACAACCTTCACCCCAGAACACTATGATCCTCTAACACAACCTTCACCCCAGAACACTATGATCCTCTAACACGACCTACACCCCTGAAAACCACAGCCCATCTCTAACTTGACCTTCACCCCAGAACACCACAGCCCATCTCTAACGTGACCTTCACCTCAGGACACCATGGCCCGTCTCAAACACCACCTTCACCTCAGAACACAACACAACCCATCTCAAACATGACCTTCACCCCGGAACATCACAACCCATCTTGAACATGACTTTCACCCCAGAACACCACGGCCCATCTCTAACATGTACTCATGATGATTAGATTGGACCACAACAAAGTGATTCCTGGTTTGTAAGAATTGGTATTGCTGTCTTATTATTGTCTTAATTTTAAAAAGTTATTGTTCCACACCCCTCCATTAGTCAAGCGTTCTATTCTGAAGACCTGGGCCAATACTCAAAGACCAACAACATTTTATACACCAAACCATTTAATTTAATAGCTTGACTCCAGGGTGCCGTTTTTTTCATTCAAATATAGTCTAAATATACTAAATGTATCCAAATACTTAACAGCCTGTCATATACTCTAATTTAGGTTTAAATTATCTATCTATCAATATAAAAAGTCATTTATTCATTTTGCTACTATCCCATATTTCATAAAAGCAAATGCTTAATTTGATAAAAAAAATATAAGTATGATCTAATCAGGGCTGTATGCAGCACTGGGCTCAAGTCATTCAACACAACATTACTAACCCAGATGATGTTCATCACCCCAGGAGTTAACGATGACCCTCATTACATTAAGATAATGTCTCAGTTTCATTCCTGGTACTAATTACAATGTCTAGATCTAGCCTTGACACTGGATCCAGACAGACTGGAGCCCCCTTAAAGGAAGCCATGCCCCCTGTAGAGGGTGATCTACCACAGTAGGTATGTTTGATTGACAGTAGGGTTTACAGGGGTCTTTGATGTCTTTGTATACAGCTAGATACAAACACTTCTTCCCTGGCCACCATGGCAACAGGGCCACACCTGAGGCTTGTGGTACTGATGACCTGGTGTTTCCTGTAGTAAATCATGGAACTTACAGTAGGTTTGTACTGGGGCTGTCTAAAAAGATTGATAACTGGAATTATCTTTGTAGTGAAGAAAACTTAACAATTATCGATATGAAAATTTTGTCATCGATAATATTGTACATAAACTATTGTGATGAAATAAAGTTTTAATTTACGAAAGCAGACTTGTTGTGTCCATTGCCAAAAATGGAAAGCAACTAATTTTGTGATATCTTATATGTCCACGAAGTAATCCATGCATAAAAGTCACCACTCACCAGTGACATGAAATATATTTTGTCTCTGAGCTTATAGCATATTTGCTCAAAGTTACTTCTCTGGTATATACCTATAATTGATCAATATTTAGTAAATGATTATCAATCTCTAAGATCGATATTGATAGCCAGCCCTAGTTTCTACACTGCTTTTACTTAAATATACATTATGCCATTTCATTTCTGAACTAGATTTATAATCAACTAGGTATTCTTTAGAGAGTTAATTGTGCTTCAATAGACATAAGAAATGGTGATAATGTTGAGCTGCACCCCTGCTGTCTACTGGTGAAACTCTCAGATTAATTATGTAACGATGTTTAGATTATCATTTGGTTTTCAATCCCACGGCCAAACTTTTAACAGTTGGATAATTAAAATATTCATTTTTGTGGATGTCTGAATTGTTATGAAGATATCTGAATGTTTCAGTCATAGAAACAACACAAGTGCCTTTCGAATTGTTTTTCTTTTTAATCCTACTGAAATTTTTTCAGAGATCACAAGTTTTATCATTTTAAAGTTTTTTTTGTCTTAAACCAGTTGATGAAATTTATACATCTCAGCAACAAGATGGCTGCCATGGACACACCTTTCTTATTCAGAATGGTTCTCAATTGTTGGAGTAACCTTCTATTGAATACATTTACTGTGAAGTAGGTGAATTTTCTTGAAGACTATCACTATAGTTTGAAGATGTATTGAAGAATATCACTGTAGTTTGGAGGTATATATCCTTGAGGTCAATTGTGGGTCATTTTCAAACCTGTCATATTTATTGGCTGTAATTTATAGCCAAGTTGCTTCAGGGACATTTTGGATTGGCTTCGTTTAGTTAACAACAGACGAGTAATGAAAAGCATGGGTAATGAGACATGTTTTAATGTGTGTTAAATATGGAAAATAATTGGTTATAGTTCCCTGGTTCAATTATTCAGTGGAAATTAGCTTCATGAAATTAGGCTTCACTTGAGGTTTTGTCATGAAATCTTGTAATACCCTTTCATGAATCTGTTTCTTCTTTTCATTATGTTGGTGCTCACACAAACTGTCTGAGATCTGATACAAAAGTATTCAGAAAGAAGAACCAGGAGTCAAGGATTCAGTGAGGGTCATCGTTTTGTAATTAGGGCCTTGTCGGAAATTGAGACGGTCTCTACATAATGAGACGCCTACTCGTCCAAGATGACATAATTTGCTGTGCAGAGTTGCATCCAGACATGGATACAATATGTGAAACCCATTTCTGGTGACCCACACTATGGTATTGCTGGACTATTGCTAAAGTGACATGAAACCGTATTCACTCACTCGGGCACTTAGATATAAAATTCATTTGATGAATAACATAAATATATGTATAGTTTTGAAAAATTGAGACCTATGCATTTACAAGACTGTGTGACTTGGCAATGGTTTAGACGAGGTTTACCATGAGGTCTAAGAATTCAATCATTAATCGTTTTATCTTTGTATCAACTTAAACATATCTGTGTGTAGTCTTTTGGCTCAAATGCTTGAAGCTGATGGTTTGGACAACAGTTTCAGCGTAACATTCAAGTAACAGCTGATGTTTTTCTAATTTGTAATCCAGCTTGGCAAGGACTGTGGATGTTAGGAGACCCAATATTTAATTTTCTAGTCCGGGCTCATCCCCAGAAATGTTGTGACGATGATGGTGGCGACTTGTGGGTGGCACAGCGATCGCAGATTGTGACATTCCCCACATTCCCACAATTCCTTGCAATGATAAAAAGCAGGAAGTATGGCAAATGTGGTTTTCTCTCTTGTCAGGCCGGGGAGCAGCTTTAATGCTTGTAAAAATATCGGTGAACCTGTTGACAAAAACAGCTTGGGGGCAAGTTACGTTGTTGGTGCGTGCACCTGAGGCGTCTAAGAGGGTACCTGTGGTTGACCAAGGAATTCGGGAGTGTCTGCTGGCACAGTAGCAGCAATTGTGTTTCATGGATTGGCGGTGAAGAGAAGATTGTCGTTGACTGATTGATATGATAGGCTTAAAGGACAAGGTGTGGTGTAGTTCTCTTTGTGGTGTTGGGAGGCGCTGTAGTAGAATCCTTATTGAAAAGATGAATTATTTTAATGGCTTTTTGATGCTTTGACTGTTTCCTATGTGATTTATCATGCTTGTCTGCATGGTTAACCGATTGTTTATAATGCAGTTTGTGAGTAAATGCGTATGATGCATGTGAACACAACTGGGTGACCTTGGTGGTTTTAAGTGCTGGTATTCTCCCACCTCTGTCTATTGATCATGGCTCCGTCTTCGTTCTGCTGCCTTTGTTGTTAGTGTTCATCTTATGTTCAGAAGTGTGTCTACTTCACAGCCAATCCCATATTTTGGCTTCAGAATGTGTCAAGATTGAATAATGACACATATTTGAAATGGCATAATAGTTGGGAGACCTTGACACGGTTGTAAGTTCCAAGGTCACTCCCACGTAATTTGAACTACTATGGAACTTGGACTTACTCAAGTTGTCTCCCCTACAGTCAGTAGTGTGGGTAGACAAAACCCTCGTCTGTGCATTGATGACTTTAAGCAGCTGGATCACCCTACGTGAATGTCAGGTTGGGAATTTGTGGGGGAGAGAATATGTCACTGATTCACTTGACTTCAGCCACTATACTGTGTGTGAGTGGGGTGTCTGTAGGCTGCAGCATGGTATCTCAGTGGGCTAGCACTTTAATCCGGACTAGTACAAGCAGCCACACACCCACACATGCATGCACATCGCTGTGTAAGTGCAGTAATCCTGAACGTGACATTAAACCCCATTTTACCTCACCTCACTTGACTTTGGGGATCTCATTTAAAATGTTACTTATGTACTTATAGACTGAAGGTCAGCTGAAAACTACTACAGGCAGTCTGCATACATGAATAAATATTCTTCTCAACTATATTGGGAGCACCCCTCAAGCCTACACTCAACTATATACCTGGGGGCACCCCACAAGCCTTCTCAACTATATGCCTGGGGCACCCCTCAAGCCTAGCCTCAACTATATACAGGGGCACCCCTCAAACCTAAACTCAACTATATACATGGGGGTACCCCACAAGCCTTCTCAACTATATTTGGGGGCACCCCACAAGCCTTGCCTCAACTATATACCTGGGGACACCCCTCAAGCCTTGCCTCAACTATATACCTGGGGGCACCCCTCAAACCTAAACTCAACTATATACATGGGGGCACCCCACAAGCCTTCTCAACTATATTGGGGGGCACTGAAATACTATTTTACATGGCATTCATTCACTGCCTCAACTATATACGGTTTATTTCCATGTTTGAAGTATATTGTTTTTAAAAATCTGATTCCTGAATCTCATGTCGATTTCTAACCGCATATTTTTCTATGTTTGAAACTGTTAAAGAAATATGATTCTGTCATTTTCTAACCAAATTTCTTTTTCCTTCCAGAGCAGACAGCAGGATCGAGGTTCCAATCCGAGCCCCTCAGAAACGAGCAGCAGTGATTGACGCTCAGCGATCGCCATGGAAACCAAGCCTGTACATATTGTAACATAGACCTCCGCGGGAGACTAACTTATTCTATTTTTAATGTCAATTTTTATGAAAATATTGACGAAAATAGAGCATTGATATAAATAGCCTGAAAGTATAGAATATTTTTTGAAAAATATTTGTTGTAAAAACTGTGGAACCAAAGGTTGTGTGCGGAAAAGGTCATGTGACCTGGACATGGGTGTAATTATCAAGCTATTTAATTACCGGTGATTTAACAACCACAATGTATGTACATGGAATTTCAGCAGAGCGGAAACTGTCGTCTACTTGTTTGGATAATGGTACGTTAATGACCAGTTGCAAGAAATGCAACTTGTAAGGAATCTCATTTTTATGTCTGTGGCCATACTTCCATCTCAGTTTCGGAGACATTCCATGCGTGAATGTTGTTACTGTGTGTATTCAATGGTACTGTTACATATGAGATGCATATACTACTAAAAAAAAGTTAAGGACCACCCGATTCTTTTATATTACTATAGTTTTTAATCTGTTCTCGCATGACTGATTCATTTATAGTAATTTGAAAGAATTGTTCTTAATTTTATTTGAGTAGTATAAAATGACTTTCCACTAAAAAAAATATGACAATATGTTGTAATGATGAATGTATAACATGACTAGAAAATGTTGATATTTATTACACTGTGTTATGTTTGGTCAGTAAGTTCTGGTGGATTTTGAGGGCATAACAATAGAAATGCATGTTATGAAATGATATTGTATGCTTGTTAAGAGGTGCATATTGTTATAAGTTATTTTCATAAATGAATTTTGTTAACAGAATGAAATGTTATTTGCTCAATAATGTAGCCAAAGTCCAGCCATTATCAGTATCACTTTTTTAGTTTTTAAGATTATGTTTTGAAAAAACACAATAAACCATCAAAGCCAGTAGGGCACATTACTTTAATGTAAGAAGACTGGGGCACTTTACTTTGATATAAGAAGACTGGGCACATTACTTTGATATAAGAAGACTGGGGCACATTACTTTGATATAAGAAGACTGGGGCACATTACTTTAATATATGAAGACTGGGGCACATTACTTTGATATAAGAAAACTGGGGCACATTACTTTAATATATGAAGACTGGGGCACATTATTTTTATATAAGAAAACTGGGGCACATTACTTTGATATAAGAAAACTGGGGCACATTACTTTAATATATGAAGACTGGGGCACATTACTTTAATACAAGAAGACTGGGGCACATTATTTTGAGGGAAAACTGGGGCACATTACTTTGATAGGAGAAGACTGGGGCACATTACTTTGATAGGAGAAGACTGGGGCACATTACTTTGATAAGAGAAGACAGGGGCACATTTCATGGGGGTAATTCAATCTGCTTGCGTAGGCTGTTGAAACTGGGCCATCTACAGTCACAAGGTACACAGTAGATCTAGCATGTCAATGCCTGTTACCCCAGAGCTTGTTTGGCTTAAAGGCAGTCCAGTGGATTAAAGGTACACATGTCGGCCTGTCACACTACACTAAAATTCCTGGGTTTGGTTCCAATATGGTTGTAATTGTAAAGCCAACTCTTCGTGGACCTCATTCAACAAAATTGATTTAATCCCCTTATCCATCACCGGTTGTGCCCCTATGATTGTAGAAGATATAGGCGCTAGCACGGCAGTCTAGGTACTTGCGATGATATGTGGCTCCTGAGAACCTGTGTTCTTTTCCCTGTTAATACAATTACAAATATGGCAGAAAAAATAGAGTTAAAAATTAATCGATGGGTGTTGGAGTATTTATTATTGAAGTAGTTTTGTAATGAACAAATCAGGGATGTGTGAGTCAAGAGCTTAATAAGAAAGTTGTTGGGTAAACCTCACTACAGTGTTTACTTGTTTTGCCTGACTATGACACATTATTTTTGTAAGAAAATAGAGGTAAATCAGCTTGAAAACCTGTGCCCAGCACTTGATGCTGTATCTGGAGTGACACAGTTTGGGTTTCTATTTGGTTGTTATGTTCAGAGTATAGGTCTCGTATGTAAGTTTTGGTACCATGTGTTGGAAGTATTTTGGTATGAAAATAATCATTGTATCATTTCAAAGTAATGTTGATTCTTAAATACGAATGATATCATATTGTTAGCTTGAAAGAATAATGTGTGTAATTTGTCTACCCTCGTATGTGGCCACGGGTGGCCCTGTCATGTAAGGTGATGTACATGTGGGTTGTGGGTTCGAATCCCGGTTTGCCCTGATTTAGTTTCTAGGTTTGTCAGCACCATACCCGTGCTCGTGGGTTTCACCAAAGTGGTAAACGTCTGAGACCTGCATCACTCTGGGCTTTCCTCTCACATTAAGCTGACACGCCATGATATAGCTGAAATACTGTTAACAGCGGCATTAAACCCAACTCACTTACCCTCATATAATAGTCAGTGTCCGAATTCAGTGTGTTACTTTCTGAATCTCAACACAAGAATAGAGGTTACAGTTACATATATATCATATATTTATGAAAATATTTTTTCTGAGTACCTATTATGAAATATTTCATGCCACATTGTTATGAAAGGAATTCAACGTCCAAGGTTTTACTTGAACCTGACTGATTTGTGCCGTGACAACTGCAGTCTCTCCATGTACTGCTGTGTGATTGTCCACAGGCCAGACCAACTTGATAACTAGTTCATACTTCAACCCTTAACATACATGAAGGCAGGAGTGGAAATTAAAGTTAAAATTTTATAAAACCTAGATGACAATATGTAGTAATGTGTTGTGCACATTTCATGCCCCTTTTGGGGTTTCATATTTTATGTGAAAAAGCAAACTTATCATTTCAGGTATATGTAGTCAAAATGTCAATGTTACTGTCAATTCTGAGATGCTAGACACATATCACTAGACATGGTTAATCCCTATAGGGTGGTGGGTGGGGAGGCTGACGGCTGGATCTGTAGCAAGTTATTAAGTTGGTCTGGCCTTATATGTTATTTATTTATGCAGCTGAGTATGGCTCACTCTAGTTGATGTTGTTTTGATTGATATCAAAACAAATTATTCCAAGGAATGTTGGTTGATAATCAACTGAGGGGATATATGAAACTTTGTATGTAGGCTGATATTCCTAGAGTTTAGTTAGCACTCAGCAAAAGCCCTATACTGTTTGATTGTAGGGAGTTATGTGACTGTATTCCCGACTTAGACAATGAGCAACATTGTTGTAGACGTTGCACTATGATAACTTCACATTCGATGGTTCTAGCACATGGACTTGAGCGTTAATCCTGTGCTTATGGATGTAGTTACACCTGGTGCAACCTGTTTTTAAAGTTGCACACTTCCAGCAAGTTTACATGCACTTGTGCAACCTGTAAAATTGAAATTGCACTGTTGTTAGGTAGTAAACACAAACCCTCATGGCGAACTTGGTTCTAGTCTTCTCTGACAAGCATTATCATCAAAGCATTGTGTGGAATAATCCATTATTCATTATAAGCAAGAAATTGCTTAAGTCAAATATTTTTGCATTTCTTAGATTTTGACATGTTTCTATAGTTTTCAGTTTTACAAAAATATATGTTTATTGAAATATTACTTTTATATTTTGTCATTATCCTTTTGGACAAGTCTATGTTTTTTATACTTATGTTCTAGGTGAAAGATTAGGTCAGATTGTTTCTTTAGTTCTGAAAGCTTTCATTGCTTTTGAGAAATAGGTAGTTCTTGTTTTTAAATGAACTTAGTATAACTATTTTTGTTTATTATTTAATTTCCCCTAACCTAAATTATTTCCAGTATTGGCTTAGCATATGTTAAACAAGATGTAATTATAAACCAAGATCTCTTGTGACGTCCAGTGTGACATTGCGCGATGTGTGACATATTAATGTGTCACACGTGTAGTCAGTTGTGTCACATATTCTATTTTAACATCTGCATAACATTTTACAATACGGACGTGTGCAATCAGTGGATCGTGAGGCCCTGCAGCTGGTGGGCGGTCAGCTACAGTCAGCTGATACTAGTGAGTCAGCATGTTATGGTTTATCGGACATTGTGATTCAGTGATTTCTCTCTCATTTTGATATTGGTTCTTGGCCCCATTTAACAAAGACATTTTTGCGCTTTTGGACTATTGTATGGCTGTTGTGAGATATAGAAGATGTCTAAATTGTAAGGCTTTAAGGAGAAGTAGTTCATCCTAAACATTTCATGAAGCAGTTCTGATTCATATATCTATGTTAAGGTAAAGCAATTTACATTATTCATGTATATGTGTTTAGGTGAAGCACTTCTGATTCATATATATGTGTCAACGAAAAGCATTTGCATTGTCATATATATGTCCTAAGTTAAAACAATTCTGATTGTCGTAAGTCTGTGTTAAAGTGAAACAGTTGCGACTGTCGTAAGTCTGTTATCAGAAGTATTGTATCAGCTATCTCACATGGAGTTGTGATGATGACAGAGCTTTGTCAAATACGACAATCATAAATGACAAAAAGTAAACAACAAAATAAAGAAAGTAGACTTTATTCCAATTTTAGAAAGTCAATTAAATCACATAATGGTAATTTCCAACATGTTTTATTTCATGGGATGTAAAACATGATATTGCTGTATGCAGCATAGAGTGGGATGAGACTGTGTTGCCGTGTGTCGTGATCCATATTTCCCCTTCTGTCTGTGCAGCCATGAACTCTATACCTATCAGTGCCTTATTGTTCTCTCGTTCCCTGTTGATGTTATTGTTATACTTTTTTCTCACGTTCATGGCTTGGAACACTTCATGTTGAGTCGAGATTCTTGCTCTCACTCACACATTGTCTGCCATGGCTTGGAACAGTTCCCATTGAATTGAGATGCTTGTTCTAGCTCATGTTTTGGCCGACGCGGCTTAGAATACTTCGCGATGAATCGAGATGCTTGTTCTAGCTCATGTTTTGGCCGACGCGGCTTAGAATACTTCGCGATGAATCGAGATGCTTGCTCTCACTCACTCATTCATTGGCTCACACGGCTAGGAACAGTTCACAATGAAACATCCTTCAATCAAGACACACTAAATGGGATGGATTGTGCTGGTTGTGATACAACAAAATATTATTCTGTATTCCATCATCATTTATCTTTTTGGTTCTTTCGCGCATTATTAAATTATTTTAACATCCCTCTATCTAACATGTTATGTTATAGGTAAACAAATTCTACGGCACAGTGTAAACATCAGGACATTAATACTCATCATTTATGCTGATTTAGACTTGTCCGAACTCATGAACACTTCTTGTTGCGTCATTCTATTGTTCTAACCGTGTATTATTTCCCACTAACACTTTCCGCCAACTAGCTGAAATCTCTCATCAACATGAACTATTCCACTGTCATTGTGCATTTCTGCGTGATTCCACTTCGATGTGTAGTTGGTTGTGTTTGCAAGGTTGCTCCTCGTCAGCGTTGAAATACTACTACTACTACTACTACTACAACTACTAC
Organism: Haliotis cracherodii; assembly: GCF_022045235.1. Classification (NCBI taxonomy): domain Eukaryota; kingdom Metazoa; phylum Mollusca; class Gastropoda; order Lepetellida; family Haliotidae; genus Haliotis; species Haliotis cracherodii. The sequence goes on from NW_027266265.1 coordinate 56,336,131, forward strand.
TACTACTACTACTACTACTGGGTCGGTTGAGTAGCCTAGTGGTTAAAGCGTTCGCTCATCACGCCGAAGACCAGGGTTCGATTCTTGACATGGGTACAATGTGTGAAGCCCATTTCTGGTGTCCCCCGCCGTGATATTGCTGCAATATTGCTTAAAGTGGCGTTAAACACACACACACACACACCCCTACTACTACTACTACTACTACTACTACTACTGTAGCTGATAAAGCTTCGGGTGACATGGAATTTGCTTCATTATCTTAGGGCATTATGAAATCAATATGTGTATAAGTATTAAATAATATTTTAAAAATGTACGCACAAAGTGTATACAACAGTAATAAGTATTAAGGATTAATCACAGCCGTGGAAAGGAAACACAGGGATCGCTATCATAGTGGATGTAAGCCAGCTGTAGCCTTGTAGGGATGAATGTCCGATGACAGTCGTATGAAGCTAGTTCATTAAGAATATGGTTCTAATATATTTTCATAGAATCAGATTGTGTTGATATGTTTTATATTTTTCATTGCAATCATTATATTTGTTTCTCAGTCATTTCATGAGATTTTTTATGTACATGTATTAGATTGTTTATGAAGATCTACTTAACTCTATCAGCTGTTAAAACCTTGCCTCTATCATAGGACTTTGTGGTGATTCAATGGAGCAGAAACAGTCGGCATAGCTTTAATTAATGATTTAATCATTTATGCACAATGCTGAACAGAAACGATTGAAAGGACATATTTTTTATACTCCCTGGGAATGAGGATTTAGTAAGATGAGAAATATTGCAGTATCATTGAGGATTGTAGTGCATACTAACAGAAATATGGTAATCAGTTATTAAGATATAATAGACGAAAAAGAGCCTGTTTTGGGTGAATATTGAATTGGAAAAGTTTTGATTGTTTAATGTTTGTGAACAATTTTCAATCCCACTTTATTAAGGATAGACTACATGGTGACTATGTGGAGGTATGGTTTCAACAACTGAAGGACTTGTGCAATATGTTGTGTGCTGATAGTCAGTGGACACTGCAATGTCAAACAATGCAAGCATTGTTGTAGAACTACAAAGTATTATTGCTTCTGTTGGTTTGAGTTGCCTCCCTTGAGGTTTGAGTTGCCTCCCTTGAAAAGCCTAGAAATGTCTTTCGCTAACTTTGTAGTGATAGCTTGAGTCAGAAAACACTGACACTATCGACAGTGAATGAATCATGTTTTTAAATCATTTCAAATCTGACATTCCATGTGTTGTAAAAAGATTTTGTCTGAGTTTGAATTTGCTTTTGCTGTCAACAAGAGATTTATCATAACCTTGTCTTAGAAAATACAAAACTTGACTGCTTTTACACGAGTATGGTTTAGGAGCTTCTAATTATCATGTGATGTTTTTGTCAGTATTTTAAGAACTATGTTAATTTTTTATGTCGCAAAGATCCCACTTGAACACTGGCATATTTTACACAATTTTGATCTTAGTTACATATCGTGTGAAGAATTCACACATTCAGCGTAAAGTTGCCAACTCAGCTCGTTGTTCACTCAGTGTATATTTTTATTAAATTTCTACTTCATTGTCATACTGATGTTAGTCATTGATTAAATAGTATCCTTCAAATAGAAATCCTCTATATTCTCCCAACTGAGGCCGGGGTTGTCCCTCTTTGCCAGGGTGTGGAGGTTACCAGAAGGTGCCACGCCCTCCTGGCAGGGTAGGGATAGTCACCCTGACTCAACACAGTGTTTGGGGTGCCACAGTCACTTGGGTGGTCATCCCATCCCAAAATAGGTGAGGGATGGTCTCCCTGCATTGATGGGTGGCCTCCACCTCCCTTGCAAGGGTGTGGCACCCGTCTGTACTGTGACAAGACTTGTCTGGAGACCGCTGTGGCTAATGGGTTCTGTATGCAGGTATATTTATCATGGAATATAGATTGAAAATAAATATGAAAGAACAAAATGTGTTTGTTATACTAATGTTTCTTTTGGAAGAGGGTGGTGTGGTAGCCTAGTGGTTTAAGCATTGGCTCATAAGGTCGAAGACCCGGGTTCGATTCCCCATTGAGAACAATGTGTGAAGCCCATTTTCTGGTGTCCCCCGCCACGATATTGCTGGAATATTGCTAAAAGCGGCGTAAAACCATACTCAGTCACTTGCTCTTTTGGAAGAGAAAAATACGCAGTGGCAACACCACCTGTTTTTGAGTGAGTGAGTGAATGAGAATAAATATACTCCGAGTAAGCTGTGGTAACCATATCCTTGTGCTGCTCCCTATGTTGCTGTTGATGTGTCGCTACCCAGAGCTGCTGTCTGTTCCACATTGATTTCCTAATAGATCCCAGATCCAAATCTGCATCACACTCTATATGCTTCAGCAACGTGCAGGCATTGACAAATGATACATTCAACCTGCAGCTTCCTGAGACACTGGCCTTCAAATACAAGTACTTATATTTTAGATCATGCAAGAAACTGGGAAAACCAGGTGACAAGCATGGTGTACTGGGGACCTATTCTGTCCATGAATCCCATGAGGTGACAAGCATGGTGTACTGGGGACCAATTCTGTCCATGAATGCCATAAGGTGACAAGCATGGTGAAATGGGGACCTATTCTGTCTATGAATCCCATGAGGTGACAAGCATGGTGTACTGGGGACCTATTCTGTCCATGAATCCCATGAGGTGACAAGCATGTTGTACTGGGGACCTATTCTGTCCATGAATCCCATGAGGTGACAAGCATGGCATTCTGGGGACCTATTCTGTCCATGAATCCCTTAAAGAGACAAGCATGGTGTACTGGGGACCTATTCTGTCTATGAATCCCATGAGGTGACAAGCATGGTGTACTGGGGACCTATTCTGTCCATGAATGCCATGAGGTGACAAGCATGGTGAACTGGGGACCTGCTCTGTCCACGAATCCCATGAGGTGACAAGCATGGTGTACTGGGGACCTGCTCTGTCCATGAATCCCATGAGGTGACAAGCATGGTGTACTGGGGACCTATTCTGTCCATGAATCCCTTAAAGAGATAAGCATGGTGAACTGGGGACCTGCTCTGTCCATGAATCCCATGAGGTGACAAGCATGGTGTACTGGGGACCTATTCTGTCCATGAATCCCATAAAGATACAAGCATGGTGTACTGGGGACCTATTCTGTCCATGAATGCCATGAGGTGACAAGCATGGTGTACTGGGGACCTGCTCTGTCCACGAATCCCATGAGGTGACAAGCATGGTGTACTGGGGACCTATTCTGTCTATGAATCCCATGAGGTGACAAGCATGGTTAACTGGGGACCAATTCTGTCCATGAATCCCATGAGGTGACAAGCATGGTGTACTGGGGACCTTTTCTGTCTATGAATCCCATGAGGTGACAAACATGGTGTACTGGGGACCTATTCTGTCTATGAATCCCATGAGGTGACAAGCATGGTGAACTGGGGACCAATTCTGGCCATGAATCCCATGAGGTGACAAGCATGGTGTACTGGGGACCTATTCTGTCTATGAATCCCATGAGGTGACAAACATGGTGTACTGGGGACCTATTCTGTCTATGAATCCCATGAGGTGACAAACATGGTGTACTGGGGACCTATTCTGTCTATGAATCCCATGAGGTGACAAACATGGTGTACTGGGGACCTATTCTGTCTATGAATCCCATGAGGTGACAAGCATGGTGAACTGGGGACCTATTCTGTCCATGAATCCCATGAGGTGACAAGCATGGTGAACTGGGGACCAATTCTGGCCATGAATCCCATGAGGTGACAAGCATGGTGAACTGGGGACCAATTCTGGCCATGAATCCCATGAGGTGACAAGCATGGTGTACTGGGGACCTATTCTGTCTATGAATCCCATGAGGTGACAAGCATGGTGAACTGGGGACCTATTCTGGCCATGAATCCCATGAGGTGACAAGCATGGTGAACTGGGGACCTATTCTGGCCATGAATCCCATGAGGTGACAAGCATGTGTACGTGAACATCTGACAATGAGTGAGTGAACAGTATATGTTTTTACAGCAGTGTCACTGTGGACTGTGGGTTGTCAGGCCTGGGACATACAAATATGAGCGCAGGGATCCACACAATGATGACACAACATCGTCTTGGCCTTGCCAGTTTTTCCCATCCTAGTTTTCTCCTGACTTGTCAGGTATGGTGTCCACACAATCTGCATTCAGCATTCTCTTTCAGCATGTACAATGCACCATAACATATCTTACTATATATAGTATAATAGGATTATTTCTATTTTTAATCATGTATCATATAAAACGTTTTTAAGAACAAACTGTAAACAATTCATCAACCATATGTTGGAAAATCCTCATCCTCAAGTTTTGTGGAAATGTCCTTGAAAGGATTAATTGCTAATTTTGTAGATGTCTATGATATAATCAGAAAACTTAGTGGGTGAAAATAGAACATCACCGGGACTCTGCATGCTGAAATGTGTTGGTCCTACGACTTGAAAAAACCCCTAACCAAATATTAAGTTAAAAGATCAACATACATCCTCAAAATAATATTAAAAACTGTCATATGGTGAATATTACTTGAAACTATGTACTAAAAACCAAAGTGTCTTTTCACTTTTGGAAAAAAACAAACTGCAGAGGGAATTAGACCTCCAAGAGTTATCTCCCCTGGATCAGCCACTGATGTGGGTCTATTCTCCAATGACTGAAACGGGCTCCTTTGCAGATATGCATACCAGATACTTCCTAACTGATCTTGTGGTAGAGGAATGGACAGTGAGTTAGTGAGTTGATGGGTACTGGGTGAGTGTGTTGCACTGATTAGTAAGTATTTGTTGTCCATGGATTAAGCAAGTGTGTGCATGGATGAGTACTGGTGATTTTGCATTTGGTATTTGTCCGTGGTTTGTTTGTTTGTTTCACGACATACTCAGCAATATTCCTGCTATATGACGGCTGTCTGGTTTGGTTGATTTTCATTGTCGGTGGATTATTAAGTGTATGCACAGATGAATTAGTGAATGAGTGGATTGATACTGAGTGAGTGTTGCATTGGCTGGTGATTATTGTCTGAGGAGTGAGCAGGGATCAGGGCTGGGATGATACATCAACACGATCCTATACGTATCACAATACCTTGCTCACGATCCGATACATATCACAATACCTTGCTCAAGATCCTATACGTATCACAATACCTTGCTCACGATCCTATACGTATCACAATACCTTGCTTACGATCCAATACGTATCACAATACCTTGCTCACAATCCGATACGTATCACAATACCTTGCTCACGATCCTATACGTATCACAATACCTTGCTCACAATCCGATACGTATCACAATACCTTGCTCACGATCCTATACGTATCACAATACCTTGCTTACGATCCGATACGTATCACAATACCTTGCTCACAATCCGATACGTATCACAATACCTTGCTCACGATCCTATACGTATCACAATACCTTGCTCACGATCCTATACGTATCACAATACCTTGCTCACGATCCTATACGTATCACAATACCTTGCTCACGATCCAATACGTATCACAATACCTTGCTCACGATCCAATACGTATCACAATACCTTGCTCACGATCCTATACGTATCACGATACCTTGCTCACAATCCGATACGTATCATGATACCTTGCTTACGATCAGATACGTATGACAATACCTTGCTCACAATCCGATACGTATCACAATACCTTGCTCACGATCCTATACGTATCACAATACCTTGCTCACGATCCGATACGTATCACAATACCTTGCTCACGATCCTATACGTATCACGATACCTTGCTCACGATCCGATACGTATCACGATACCTTGCTCACGATCCAATACGTATCACGATACCTTAGTCACGATCCAATACGTATCACGATACTTGCACATGCCCTTATCTGTGGTCCATAAGCCCCGTTTCATACACAGGATGGCCAAATCCCTGGCACACTAACGATTTACAGCTGGCAGTGACAGTGGATGAAAATATTTTCCTTTTCACTACTCATTTTCACTAGTAATTAGTGTTTGGTGTAACATTTATTAAAAAATACATTCATGGTAAGAATCAATACTTCTTACATGCTGTGCGACTGTGATCGATACGCGTACTGAAAAGTAAAAATTTGCGATCCACTGATGCATCAGTGCATCGTCTCTCGTCCCACGAGTGAGGATGGTTTTGTGTCCGGCTGTCAAACGGGACATGGTTTTACATATGAAGGTTCTGCTTACTGATATTGAACACAAAACACAGAACAAGTCCAGTGATATAATTTATTGCTGTACAAGTTGTTCAAAGCTTCAGGTAACACAAATGTATGAAAACTGGGTGGCAGCCATGGTGACATGTTTGACAGTGAAATCAACACAAGGTGATATGATACAGGTGGTCACAGAGGATCATAGGTGGTCACAGCGGATCACAGGTGGCCACAGAGGATCACAGGTGGCCACTGAGGATCACAGGTGGTCACACAGGATCACAGGTGGTCACAGAGGATAACAGGTGGTCACAGAGGATCGCAGGTGGTCACAGAGGATCGCAGGTGGCCACTGAGGATCACAGGTGGTCACAGAGGATCACAGGTGGTCACACAGAATCACAGGTGGTCACACAGGATCATAAGTGGTCACAGACGAACACAGGTGGTCACAGCGGATCACAGGTGGTCACAGTGGATCACAGGTGGTCACAGAGGATCACAGGTGGTCACAGCAGATCACAGGTGGTCACAGAGGATCACAGGTGGCCACTGAGGATCACAGGTGGTCACAGTGGATCACAGGTGGTCACAGCGGATCACAGGTGGTCACAGCGGATCACAGGTGGTCACAGCGGATCACAGGTGGTCACAGTGGATCACAGGTGGTCACAGCGGATCACAGATGGTCACAGAGGATCACAGGTGGTCACAGAGGATCACAGGTGGCCACTGAGGATCACAGGTGGTCACAGTGGATCACAGGTGGTCACAGTAGATCACAGGTGGTCACAGCAGATCACAGGTGGTCACAGTGGATCACAGGTGGTCACAGCGGATCACAGGTGGTCACAGAGGATCACAGGTGGTCACAGAGGATCACAGGTGGTCACAGAGGATCATAGTGGTCACAGTGGATCACAGGTGGTCACAGAGGATCACAGGTGGTCACAGCGGATCATAGTGGTCACAGCGGATCACAGGTGGTCACAGAGTATCACAGGTGGTCACAGTGGATCACAGGTGGTCAAAGTGGATCACAGGTGGTCAAAGTGGATCACAGGTGGTCACAGAGGATCACAGGTGGTCACAGAGGATCACAGGTGGTCAAAGTGGATCACAGGTGGTCACAGCGGATCACAGGTGGTCAAAGTGGATCACAGGTGGTCACAGCGGATCACAAGTGGTCACACAGAATCACAGGTGGTGACACAGGATCACAGGTGGTGACACAGGATCACAGGACCACAAGGATACAGTCATGAAGAAATAGCCCTCTATCATTTAGTTGAGGAACATGTAGTAAGGTTACATTGGTTAGTCAACTCACATTTCATTGTGGCAGGTAGGTAGTTTTTCAAACAGGGATCAGTTTTATGATGCCCTTCCTCAAGTTGGTATTGATATATATAACTTAGATCTCAAATATTTCCAAAATCTTGTTCTATCAAAGGTAACTGTAAATTGCTGCCAAAATATCTACATTCCTTCAACCAAACATCAAGGGTAGAATGTATATACTTTCAAGTGTGCTACTGGCCACTCGCAAAATCTCTCGCTGTGCCCTTTGGAATTTGACCAACAAGAAAATTCTTTTGATCCATTTTTTAACTTTGATGAGTGTCATTTCACTTTCAGCAAGATAATAACCAGCTGTGCCTGGACTGACAAACTCTCTCAGTCCATGAACCCAAGGTTTATTTCTTACTGCAGATGAAAGTCAAGTGTGTATATACTCACTGCCAAGAGAAACATGAATGCCATACATGTTGGTTAAAATATGAAGACTTACTCATATTAAACAAATATTACATTTGTCCGATGCACGAATGAACTTAATGTTATCTTGTGTGAACCAACGCTCGTGAACGCATCACATGTGACGTCATAGATCCATGGCTCAAATCACACCATATGTCTCCTGCAGGATTAGTATGTTAAGTTTGAAAACCACGTGCAGCATATTGTGATAAAAATAAAGTCACTCTGCTGTAACACTTGACTGATTGTTAGTTTTAATTGGTGCACATTGGAAACATCACTTCTCAAAATATTTCTATAATTCGCGTTTCGTTTGGCGGTGAGTATATATATGTTCATAACTTTGCATGCCCAGCTACTTGTGTGAAAGAACACTTATCACTGGCTTGTTATTATCATCGTCACAAGATGCTTGTATTACCTCCATTCAGTGTGGAGCCTCTCCAGGACTCATATCCAGCGCTTACAGAATATTCACACCAGGCATAGAAACTCTACACTTATCGGAAACATTTCCTTAAATTAAACCAGAATGATTATTTAACAAGAAAAACATATTTAATTTACATCATCTTTTCACAGAGTTAATAATGCATTAAACTCCCATGTTGTAGAATATACATTAATACACACAACCGACTTGATTTGACAGCAAGAAATATATTAAATAATCTCCTTCATATACAGAAGTAAGTTAATGTGATGAATGTCCACATTGTGAGAGTGGTGAAGGACGAGAGACACAATGATGCTGACTATGATATTATCACAGTTGTGTGAAGGCACTAACAATGGAACAATCACTTCATTGTCTCCAGTGAGTGAGTGAGTGAGTGAGGGAGGGACTGAGATGATTTTTAACAGAGGACAGGCTTCACAAATTGTATCATGTGGGGATTCAAACCCAAGACTTCTCAGTGCCCCCAGTCAGTGCTGTAACCACTAGGCTACCCACCCACACCTGTAATATTCATCTTATCAGTTTGTGAAGAACCTTACTTCCTTAACATGTTCAAGGTGAGCAATAATTTTACGTATGAAATTGGTTTAGAGTGAGTGAGTATGGTTTTACGCAACTTTTAGCAATATTCCAACAATGTCACGGCGGGGACACCAGAAATGAACTTCACACATTGGAAAAGTCACTCTTGAATCAGATAGTCAACATCTGATGTAACTGATCATTGGGCACTATGAACCCAGTCCTTAGTCCAAAACTTCACCATACTTATTTCAGATTAACTTCACTATATTTACTACTTCACAATATTTACTTGTGAATAACATCACCATATTTAGTTATTTACTGAATATTAATTTCACCATATTTACTGGTGAATAACATCACCATATTTAGTTATTTACTGAATATTAATTTCACCATATTTACTGGTGAATAACATCACCATATTTAAGGCATATTAACTTCACCATAATTACAGCTTAACTTCACCATATTTACTGCAAATTAGCTTCACCATATTTACAGCTAAACTTCACCATATATACAGCTGATCTAAGGTGCATTATAAACTTTGAACATAACTAATTTTGAACTGTCCTTGGAATTAGATATAAAGTGACAAGTCAATATTAATCAGAAAACAAAGACTTAATGTAAGAATACAGAAGTGGTCAGTGGGATGGTAGCATTTTGAAACCATGAAGAAGATTTTAAAAATCTTACAAACAAATATTTTTGCCAAAAAAAATCAGTTCCATGCTAATGCCCATACTCTGAATGACATATTATTTGATTGGCTATATGTGTTTGAAGTCTTTGGCTGTAACCAGAAATATATCACATTTGGCAAAGTAAAGCTCTACAGGTGTATTTGGTTGAAGTGATTAGAAAATTAATTCTCATACCATGTATGTGTATCAATAAAACAAAACCCTTCCCTTTGTAAAATGAACAACAGTGAGTGAGTGAGTGAGTTGGGTTTAACGTCGCTTTGAACAGTATTCCAGTTATATCACGGCATGTCAGCTTAATGTGGGAGGAAAGCCCGAAGTGATGCACTTTGGTGAAACCCACGAACACGAGTTTGGTGCTGACAAACCTAGAAACATAATCGGGGCGAACCAGGATTTAAACCCACGATCACCGAAAGACAACTCTGCACAGCGATATGCGGTGCCTTAGACGACTGGGGAGTGCCCAAAAAATGAACGACAAAATCCTGAAAATGAATTATATATTACAAGAATGTTAATTCTTTTAGAAAGAAAATACATTCATGTTCATCTATAGAAGGAGAATTAGGGAGATTCTTTCACAGATTTGTCTTGAAGTAAATATCAAATGGATGGAATGAAATATTGAGGAATTTAAGTGATGAAGTCTCAGAGCCTCTTGACACAAGTGATGAAGTCTCAGAGCCTCTTGACACAAGTGAAGAAGCCTCAGAGCCTCTTGACACAAGTGATAAAGCCTCAGAGCCTCTTGACACAAGTGATGAAGCCTCAGAGCCTCTTGACACAAGTGATGAAGCCTCAGAGCCTCTTGACACAAGTGAAGAAGCCTCAGAGCCTCTTGACACAAGTGAAGAAGCCTCAGAGCCTCTTGACACAAGTGAAGAAGCCTCAGAGCCTCTTGACTCAAGTGATGAAGCTTCAGAGCCTCTTGACACAAGTGATGAGGAAAGAAAGTTAGAATTATTCAAAATGAGTGTGAATACACGGCTTTCAAAGTTATGACATCCTAATTAAATAATGGAATGGTTACTAGGCAACTCTTACACTATCTAGATTGCCATGGTGCCTGCTTGTGCAATCAACAGCATCAATAACATCTCAACTCATAATGCTGCAGAAACTCAATGAACATTTTCCCACAATGGTTGATTAGACATTGTTTTCAGATCAGCACCTTCGAAAAATAAAGACTGATTTCTAAGATTTTTTCTGAGTTTGAAAATATTAACAATGTTAACAGCCCCCAAAATACCACATTGTTCGAAATTCCCGAACACAGAAGAGCATCAGTGAGAAAATACAAACCGGGTATATGTCATTCAAGATTTCAGAATATATTGATGAGAATGAAAACTACCTTCAATGTGTCTGCAACCCAAGTACCTAACACAGGTGTCAATGTGTCCAACATTGCAAGTACCTGACACAGGTGCCAAAGTGTCCGACATTGCAAGTACCTGACACAGGTGTCAATGTGTCTGCAGCTCCAAGTAACTGACACAGGTGTCAATGTGTCTGCAGCTCCAAGTAACTGACACAGGTGTCAATGTGTCTGCAGCTCCAAGTAACTGGCACAGGTGTCAATGTGTCCGACACTGCAAATACCTGACACAGGTGTCAATGTGTCCGACACTGCAAGCACCTGAAACAGGTGTCAATATGTCCGACACTGCAACTATTTGAAACAGGTGTCAATGTGTCCGACACTGCAAATACCTGACACAGGTGTCAATGTGTCCGACACTGCAAGTAACTGACACAGGTGTCAATGTGTCCGACACTGCAAGTAACTGACACAGGTGTCAATGTGTCCGACACTGCAAGTAACTGACACAGGTGTCAATGTATCCGACACTGCAAGCACCTGACACAGGTGTCAATGTATCCGACACTGCAAGTACCTGACACAGGTGTCAATGTATCCGACACTGCAAGCACCTGACACAGGTGTCAATGTGTCCGACACTGCAAGTACCTGACACAGGTGTCAATGTGTCCGACACTGCAAGTACCTGACACAGGTGTCAATGTGTCCGACACTGCAGGTACCTGACACAGGTGTCAATGGGACACGTGAAACAGTAGGAAATAAGACTCATGTTTTGAAACAGTCGCACAAATAATGTCAAACACTCTTGTACCCAAATATATACTGGCTGATAGAAGTGAAGAAAATGAAGTACTCGTGCCGATCATGTTCAAGTTGAAACATCTTGCATAGGTCACTCCACACTGGGTCAAATCAATGTGATTTGTAATTTCATATGGACAAGTAGACTGCTGACATTATGAATCATGGATTGGAAGTGGACAGTATATTTAATGTTTTTGTAGTCTTTCCCCTCTTCCTGAAATCTAACTGATTGTCTGTACACTCCAAATGGACACATAAAAAAGATGAGATAGCGCATCATATTTCAAATCTGGGGTGTTACCTTAACACTAACCATCAAGGTCACACGTCTGTTTACTTGCCTTAAGGTTTTTTACAGGACAACACTTGTCAGTAGGTGCCAAAAGAGAGAAAAAAAAAAGCACTTCAATTTATTCTTTCTTCTCCTTCTCTACCGGTTGGCTGGTATAAAAAATACAAAGTGGTTCAACGTGGGAGGAGAGCCTGCAACACAGCTGACGAACCAAGCGGGAACACTGTTGTGCACCCATGCATCGTATCAATTCCAGGAACAACAAAAAACTTTATTTGGAATCCCAAATTATATATATCTCAACTCAAGGGGTACTTGTTTAGAAGATATGTCTTGGTGCAATATGCTGTCAGCTTTTCGGCAGGATAAAAGAAAGAGCAAATTAAAAATAATATTTCCCCATTTCAACAAAATTTACTGTCAGCCGATCCATAAAACAAGTAAAAAATGTGTGGCCTCAGATTCAGCATGTTCTGTTTATCGATAAACATGACTATCCATATATTGATCTCAAAGTGGGCCAATGTTCCAGCTCTTTGTGTAGGGTACTAATTAATGACAGTTTGATTTACACAACTCAACCTCAGACAGGGATACTGATATATTTCATACTGTTTTATAACTCAAAGGACAGTAACTTATTGAAATGTGTGTTTTGATGTCTTTACTTACTCCAAGTTAAAACTGTATAAGCTCATTGACATTATCACATACTACTAGACTGACAACATATCCAAGCTATTAGTCACCCGCTGTCTTCAAATGGCGACTCAGAATATCCCTGTAAAGTTTGCAGAGAAACAAAATGGGTTTTGAACAACTTGAATCAAATTAAAAATATTCATTTTTTGCGAACAGCAGTTCATATCATATCGTCAAACCACAGCATCGCAATATCCTTATTAAGCAATATTGATAAGGGACTCTCAGGTAGGATGATACACACAGAATGAGTTACTGATGTGGGCTTTATAGTAGTTTGTGCAATATTCCAGCGATATCACAGCAGGGGACACCAGAAATGAGCTTCACACATTGTACCCATGTGGGAAATCGAACCCAGGTCTTCAGCGTGAGCAAATGCTTAAACCACAAGGCCACTCCATCGCCCTCGATACATACAAAAGTTCCAGGATATATAGGACTGTTCCAGAGTGATGACATAATCAGGTGAGTAAGAAAACCACCGTACATCCCTCCCTGAAAATATGTGGTAATAAACCCCTTAATAACATATGTACATAAATACTTGTCCTGTGGGTATATAAAATGTTACATCCTGACATAACGGTATTGTGTAATGGGGAGTAGATGCTGTGTATTCTGAGATCTTGTATTGAGACACACAATAATAGGTTTTAGTAGCTGACCATATTTACTGAACTTGCATAATTACTGGTATTTGTAAGCATAAGTGTGGACCTCTTCAACTAATCAGATGTCAAGAGTCATCATACATTGGAATAAACTACTCAATAAATAATATAACAAATGTCTGTTTAACATGCGAGGCTGTGGTATAACTGTCTATACATCCATCTCAGCTCTTGACAATAAAGCACAGTTGACGGTCTCATCAGATTCATCATCCAGTGCAGTAAAACAGGCTTGCAACCAACTCCAAGGGACATCAGAAACTTGTTACATCCAGGAAGAGTCTTCCAAAATCATGTCCTTCATTTTTGGTCTTTACTTTTTTTCCCTGTTGTGTTAATTTGTTAGAGAGTGTCATGTGACAAAGAGGTTTTTGATTCAACCATGATGGTGACTGACTGACAACTTAATCATTGCAAGTTTGTTACTCACTTAAGTTAATATTGATGTTTAGGTAAGTTTACCAAATCAGTTGATTTACTCGTCACCATGGTACAGTAATACAGTCAAGAAATTGTTTCTGGACCACTTAGAGTGCTATATCCATGTTCCAATGTATATGTGCTTGTAATGTTTTTGCTAATTTTATGGATTCAGCCACTACCAAACTAAAACAGGTTCACATGCCAAGCAACCATTCATGAACGCAATCTATCAGTATATACAAACTGGGGAAAAGAAATGGCATTTTCATTTTCATCAACACTGAAACACTTAAGCACTTATTTGATTCACTCAAAACAAACACAGGTTATAAACTTTATAACCTGTTCAATCAGTAGCTCACTCAATACCTCTCTTATACAAATAATAGTGTGATGTTTGTGAAATGAATTTCATAATCTTATTTCACAAGCAGTGTAACATGGCCATTATATATCAATCACCCATTACTACCAGCTACCCCTCAATCTGGAAAGTAAGTTCTTCCAGTCTGTGTACAGCTCAGTCAATGATTGGTATTGAGGGGTGTTAGGTTGTTGGAAGGACGTACAAATGCTGGGCCACATGAACACTGGAAAACAGACAGGAGTCACGGCACACCAAGGTCACATGCTTGCTGGACTGACTGGAAAGAAACTTGTCACCCTTTCATGCATCAGTCAGAGACACAGAACACCAGGACTGGAGACTCCCATCATGGCATGGTGTCATTTAGAGCACATATTCACAGACCTGGACCAATACAGCTTCACATAGATGCATCGTATCTGAAGGTCATAAATTTGTGTGAGGTCATAAACATTGTTGCTTTGTCTTTTGATCTGGAATTCTTACTTCATTCAGATTCACGCATCAAGTATCAACCAATGCAGTAGTTGTCTCATCACAACACCATCCAGCTGAGTCAACCTGGCTGTAGACATCTTGTTGCCATTGATCCAAGAGGACCGTCAAGCCCACTTATCCCCACACTGTAGACATCTTGTTGCCATGATGGCCGTCAAGCCCACTGATCCCCACACTGTAGACATCTTGTTGCCATGATGGCCGTCAAGCCCACTGATCCCCACACTGTAGACATCTTGTTGCCATGAGGACCGTCAAGCCCACTGATCCCAGACAATGGACATCTTGTTGCCATGAGGACCGTCAAGCCCACTGATCCCAGACAATGGACATCTTGTTGCCATGAGGGCCGTCAAGCCCACTGATCCCAGACAATGGACATCTTGTTGCCATGAGGACCGTCAAGCCCACTGATCCCAGACAATGGACATCTTGTTGCCATGAGGGCCGTCAAGCCCACTGATCCCAGACAATGGACATCTTGTTGCCATGAGGACCGTCAAGCCCACTGATCCCAGACAATGGACATCTTGTTGCCATGAGGACCGTCGAGCCCACTGATCCCAGACAATGGACATCTTGTTGCCACGGATCCTTGAGGACCGTCAAGCCCACTGATCGCAGACAATGGACATCTTGTTGCCACGGATCCTTGAGGACCGTCAAGCCCACTGATCGCAGACAATGGACATCTTGTTGCCACGGATCCTTGAGGACCGTCAAGCCCACTGATCGCAGACAATGGACATCTTGTTGCCACGGATCCTTGAGGACCGTCAAGCCCACTGATCCCAGACAATGGACATCTTGTTGCCATGAGGGCCGTCAAGCCCACTGATCCCAGACAATGGACATCTTGTTGCCGGGGATCCTTGAGGACCGTCAAGCCCACTGATCGCACACAATGGACATCTTGTTGCCACGGATCCTTGAGGACCGTCAAGCCCACTGATCCCAGACAATGGACACCTTGTTGCCATGAGGACCGTCAAGCCCACTGATCCCAGACAATGGACATCTTGTTGCCGGGGATCCTTGAGGACCGTCAAGCCCACTGATCGCACACAATGGACATCTTGTTGCCACGGATCCTTGAGGACCGTCAAGCCCACTGATCCCAGACAATGGACATCTTGTTGCCATGAGGACCGTCAAGCCCACTGATCCAAGACAATGGACATCTTGTTGCCACGGATCCTTGAGGACCGTCAAGCCCACTGATCGCAGACAATGGACATCTTGTTGCCACGGATCCTTGAGGACCGTCAAGCCCACTGATCCCAGACAATGGACATCTTGTTGCCACGGATCCTTGAGGACCAACAAGCCCACTGACCCACATCTTGTCACCATGGATTCAGAGTACTTGACAATTATACAGATTCCAGAAAACAGGCTTGTCTTATATGTATATCTTACCCTATAGTATCTTAAGCCATTCAGCAATGATGAATCAGACACTGTCCAGTTAAGCTGCACACTCTATCCAGTTAATGTTCAGACACTATCCAGTTAATTTCCAGCCACTGTCTAGTCTAGTCAAGCCGCAGTCACTGTCTAGTCAAGCTGAAGACACCAGCCCTCCCTCCCCCATCTTCCAGCCCACGTCTGTCACTGGTGAACTCTCTTGATGTTGACGCCGTGTCCCTGCAGGCCTACTGCCATCAGTCCAGGGTGCCCATGAGAAGCATCACTTGCTTGAAGGTGCTGCCAAGCTTGCCGGCCAGTCCCTGCCTCTTCTCCAGCAACAGACGGATGTCCATCAGCGCCATGTAGCAGGTGTGACACTTCTGGTGCCTGTCAACACATACACTCACATTTCAACACTGATTTGTTTGTTTGTTCTTAAAGTCAAATTAGAGCTGCTCAGGGTGTATCTGGCCCCAAGTCAGCAGCAAATGACAGTAAAAATTCAAATTTGAGGTGAGGTGAAATGGGGTTTAACGTCGCGTCGAAGATTATTGCACTTATATAATGACGTGCATGTACTTGTGTGTGTTTGTGTGGCTGCTTGTACTAGTCCGGACTGATGCCGATTTATAGTGCTAGCTCACTGAGATACCATGCTGCAGTTTAACATGAACACCCCACTCAGACACAGTATACTGACTCCGAGCCGACCAGTCCTTGTTTTAGCCCCTTAATGCTGAGCGCCAGACAGGGTAACAACAAGTACCATCTTTTAACGTCTTTTGGTATGACATGGCCGGGGATCGAACCCCGGACCTTCCGCTCTCCGGGCAGACGCTGTACCACTAGACCAAGGAGGCGGTCTCAAATTTGAACTATAAATGTCCCAATACCTCAGAATATTTGAAAATAAGAACAAGTAAAAAATCCAATTTTGAACAATATCATGTTTATCAATCTGCCTGCCAAGGATATTAGTTTGAAATCTGAGATAAATCCCTGATGCCCCGATTCCACCATGTTCCAGCTGATGTTGACTTGTAAATAATAGAGTTTAGACCAGACAATCTGGTGGTTGATATTATCACCACTGTATGTTGTTTGTCATATTAATGTATGCATTTCATTAATGTCAAGTTACTGAACACGTTTTCTGTGTTAAACAGAGTGAGTGAGTTTGTTTTTACGCCCACTTTTAACACTTCTCCAGCAATATTATGGCAGGAGACACCAGAAATGGGCTTCATACATTGTACCTATGTGGGGAATCTAACTCCAGACCTTTGGCATAATGAGCGAACACTTTAACCACTAGGTTACCCCACCGCCCGGGGGTGCTGTCATGTTGGCCACCGCCCCTGTGTCAAACAGAGAGTCTGACTGATGGCTGGCTATTCTTACCTCTCTTCCCTGGAGATGTCCACACCTATACTAGAGGGGGCTGTCATGTTGGCCACCGCCCCTGTGTCAAACAGAGAGTCTGACTGATGCCTGGCTATTCTTACCTCTCTTCCCTGGAGATGTCCACACCTATACTAGAGGGGGCTGTCATGTTGGCCACCGCCCCTGTGTCAAACAGAGAGTCTGACTGATGCCTGGCTATTCTTACCTCTCTTCCCTGGAGATGTCCACACCTATACTAGGCGGGGCTGTCATGTTGGCCACCGCCCCTGTGTCAAACAGAGAGTCTGACTGATGCCTGGCTATTCTTACCTCTCTTCCCTGGAGATGTCCACACCTATACTAGAGGGGGCTGTCATGTTGGCCACCGCCCCTGTGTCAAACAGAGAGTCTGACAGATGCCTGGCTATTCTTACCTCTCTTCCCTGGAGATGTCCACACCTATACTAGGCGGGGCTGTCATGTTGGCCTTTATCACGGGGCCCATGTTCCGCAGGATCATTTTGATAGACGTAGCTGTTGTAAGTACATAGCTGGAAAATAGAACATCACACTCAGGTTTCCCGACCTCAACACCATCAAATATACGGTAAATGGCAGATCAGATTATGTTGGCGAGTTCTGACATTATGAAGGAATCACTACAACCACATCTTGTACTACCTCTGTGCAAAACATCTGACAAACCTCTCATTGGTGTGAGAAAGTATGGTTTTACGCTGCTTAACGCAATATTCCTGCAATAGCATGGCGGGGGACACCGGGAATGGGCTTCACACATTGTACCCATATGGGAAATCAAACCCGGGTCTTCGGCGTGATGAGAGAATGCTTTAACCACTAGGCTACCTCACTGCCCTCACATCAGGTGGACTTTCTATCGGTCAATCAGCAATAATGCTTCAAAATTCTCAATGTGAGTAAGCAAGGCATTCAGAGCAGCATAACTGACTTCAGCATGTCTGAACTGAACATGAACGTCTATCCACAGTTGGCAAACAATACAGGAAATCATCTACACTGTGTAGTATTAACGTAATATTTGTCGTGTGTCTGGATTTTCTTCTTCAGAAACGAAACTGAATCATCCCAGACAGCCGACATCTGACTGGCTCAAGAACCAATGCTTCCTATATTGAGTTGTCAGTCTGGGTTCACTTGCTGCAGCCTTCAGTGGAGTATCTTCCAGATATTCAAGCAGAGGGGTATTGTATTGGTGGAAAAGATCTGATTTTATCACCCACATTTTGTCTCATTCAAACAGGGTTGGTTTGGTTTGGTTTGTTGTTTAATGCGGCACTCAGGTCTGTAAATAATTGAGTCTGGACCAGACCATCCAGTGATTGATATCATGAGCATCGATCCATGCAATTGGGATCGATGACATGTATCAACCAAGTCAGCGAGCCTGACCACCCGATCCCATTAGTCGCCTTTTACGACAAGCATAGTCGCCTTTTACGGCAAGCATGGGATGCTGAAGACCTATTCTACCCCGGAATCTTCACGGGTCCATTCAAGCAGGGAGTTGTTTGGGATGAGTGACTACGGTTTTATGTCTTTCTTAACAATATTCCAGCATCATCTGGTCGGGGACACTAGAAATGGGCTTCCATGTTGGGAGGAGAAGTGATGGGCCCACCTTTCATATTTGCTGTTGAGCATATCTTTGAGATGAGGCAGGAGGGTGGAGCACAGATCCAGGTTCCACAAAGACCTGCAGGGGAAACAGTCGGTGGTCATACACAAATACGTCACGAGAGCTAAAAACCCTTTAAAAGACTTTGTCATATATCACATCATGTAATATTTCTGTAACCAGAAAATAAATAGAAAGTTGTTGATGAACTTAATGAATGGAAATTTCACAACACACTTATAGAGGTAGATTTCTGTACTAGTTGCTAAAAGTGGCCTAATCTTAACCCTGAGGATGGATAGAAATAGTTAAACAATGATAGTGAGGAAGTTAGTGAGTGAGATTGGTTTAACGCTGCTTTGAACAGAATTTCAGTTATATCATGGTATGCAAGCTTGATGTGGGAGAAAACCTGAAGTGATGCAGGTCTCAGATATTTACCACTTTGCGAAAACATAGGAATGGTGCTGACAAACCTTGAAATATAATCAGGGTGAACCAGAATTTGAATCTAGTATCATAGGTTTCTGGTGTGTCTAAGGGCCGCAACTCTGCAACCCTTGCCCCCCAACATGATAAGATGGTGGTGATACTCACGTCTTGGTGTTGAGAACATTGAGGATGTCGATCATCACTGCTGGATCTTTCATACTCAGAGCAGAGTCAATGGCAGTCTGTGACAAGACAGATACAATACCATCAATACAGGTTCAAACAGCCAGTGGAAGAACTTGCCCATATCTGCATATGTACATTTAGCTCTTCTAAAATCAAGTGAGCGAGTGAGTGAGTGAGTGAGTGAGTGAGTGAGTGAGGTTTGAGTGAGGTTTGAGTAGGGTTTGAGGTGAGGTGAGGTGAGGTGAAATTGGGTTTAACGTCGTGTCCAAGATTATTGCACTTATATAGCGACGTGCATGTACGTGTGTGTTTGTGTGGCTGCTTGTACTAGTCCAGACTGATGCCGATTTATAGTGCTAGCCACTGAGATACCATGCCGCAGTTTAACATGAATACCCAACTCAGACACAGTATATTGACTCTGAGCCGACCAGTCCTTGTTTTAGACCCTTAATGCCGAGTGCCAGACAGGGTAACAACAAGTACCATCTTTTAACGTCTTTTGGTATGACGCGGCAGGGAATCGAACCCTGAACCTTCCGCTCTACAACTAGACCACGGAGGCGGTCGAGTAGGGTTTGAAGCTTCTTTGAAAATGTGGCAGTTATATCAGGGCATGTCAGACTGATTCAGGTCTTTGACATTTTTCACTTTTTGTGTAATCCATGAGAAAGGCTGAAGTGAAAATAAAACAATACATTGTCATGACAACCATACACCACACTTACTTTTCTTCCCTGTAATCCCAAACAGTTAAACACAAAGACAACATACTTGAAATTTAGAGTTAATAATTATCCTGCTCACAATAGGCATGAAGCTTACACAACTCACTCATGACTCATTCGTGACAGGCTCCATAATTCCTTGGTCATGCTCCAAGTGTTCAAGGGTGTACTTCAACCAATACACAAACATTACACACTCAACACTTGTTACTGGTATACATCAAGTCCTGTGCAATCTTTGTCTGACCTCACACATACAACACAAGATTTGTTTGTTTCTTTGCTGTTTAACGCCACACTCAGCAATATTCCAGCTATATGATGGCGGTCTGTAAATAATCGATTTCGGACCAGACAATCCAGTGAATGCAATAATAAGCATAGACCATGCAATTGGGACACGATGACCTGCATCAATCAAGTCAGCCAGCCTGACCACCCGACCCAGTAAGTCGACTCTTACGACAAGCATAGTCACCTTTTACGGCAAGCATGGGTTGCTGAAGACCTATTTTACCCCGGATGTTCATGGGTCTACAACACAAGAAGATATTCACCTTGGTGTTTCCTGACGTCCACATGGCACGGACTATCTGCAGGTTTCGCCCCCGACTTGTCATCACCTTCATCATGGCATCATGGCCTTTCTGTATCGACGACAGCACCTCTGACTCAGACATGTTGCTGGAGTTACCTCCCCTGTCATAGTCTGCTTTCTGTGACAACAGCAACACGATGAATCTCAAAATTGATTTGATCATATGAACATGATAACACAAACAATAATTCTTAGAGAAAATAATTAGACATGTCAGAAGGTCTGTGTGACTGATGATTGTTTGTTTGTTGTTTAACGCCGTACTCAGCAATATTGCAGCTATATGATGGCGCTCTGTAAATAATTGAGTCTGCACCAAAACATCCAGTGATTGACATCATGAGCATTGACCTACATGGTTGGGATGTGATGAAATGTATCAGCCAATTCAATGAGCCTGACAACCCAATTCCATTATTTGCCTATTGCATGGGTTGCTGAAGATGAAATCTAACCCAGATCTTCATGGGTCATAGATCACAGCTGAACTGGCCAGATAGGGATGGATATTACCCTCCCCTGTGGACCTAGAGCAAGAGCTGGAGCTGGAGCTGGAGCTGGAGCTGGAGCTGGAGCTAGAGCTAGAGCTGGAGCTGGAGCTGGAGCTGGAGCTGGAGCTGGAGGCAATTTAGTTTCTTCCTGTTCTAAATCTCAGTTACCATGATTAGCCAACAAAATACATTTCCGAAAAGAATTTGATATTGGTGTGAGTGACTGTTTTATGCCAAGCTAGCAATATTTCTACTTCCATGACAGGATCTGT
Source organism: Haliotis cracherodii (assembly GCF_022045235.1). Classification (NCBI taxonomy): domain Eukaryota; kingdom Metazoa; phylum Mollusca; class Gastropoda; order Lepetellida; family Haliotidae; genus Haliotis; species Haliotis cracherodii. The sequence continues at coordinate 56,358,087 of NW_027266265.1, forward strand.
TCTGAACCTGGGACAGGCAGACCAGTGGTGGATAGCATGAACAACAATCTATGCCATCATGGTTCATGGACACACAATTAGCCATTTAGGTCTGCTCTCACAACAAGCATTGGGTAATGAGGATGATCATGTTACAACAATGAGCCATATCATGACAACTTACAGAGAGGAAGTCCTCCGCAGCTATCCCTGAGTTCTCCTTGTGGGCGGGGGAGATGTTCCTGGTGGCTTGGTCCCGACGTGGGGGTGAGGGGTCCTTCCTCCTGGGTGGGGAATGATCTCTCCCCCGTGGGGCTTCGCGGGGCGGTGATCTCTCAGTTCTGCGGGGGGACTCCCGAGGAGGTGATCGCTCAATTCTCCGTTGTGGCGGGTCTCTTGGTGGAGATCGCTCAATTTTCCGTGGGGATTCTTGCGGCGGTGACCTTTCAACTCTCCTGGGAGGGTCTCGCTCAGCTTTTCTAGGTGGGGAATGTACTACTTTGTGCGTTTTTCGGTCAGCAGATGTATTGGATCGTCTGTCTGATGTTCTCTCAGGTTCAGCGACTGCAACAAGTCATTAATATTCAGCAAGGGGATTGCATTCTTTGTTCACTTCTTAGTTAAAATTAACCATTTCTAAAACATCATTACAATTAATCATCCTAATACACAATGTGTATGTGAGAGAGTATGGTTTTATGCCGCTTTTTGCAATATTCCAGCAATATCATGGCGGGGGACACCAGAAATGGGCTTCACACACTGTACCCATGTCGGGAATCGAACCCGGGTCTTCGGGTTGACGAGCGAAAGCTTTAACCACTAGGCTACCCAACCCCCCCCCCCCCCCCCCCCCCCCCCCCTAATAATTTCTAAAATATCATTCGAAATATGCCCTTGCAGCTGAAAAAAGGAACAGATCTTGTTTTAGAACTGATGAAAATGACTTTGTAAGTATGGTTTTATGCTGTTTTTTTGCAATATTCCAGCAACGTCACGGCTAGGGACACCAGAAATGGGCTTCACACATTAATACACAATGGATGCAAGCAGTAATTACATATTTGGCAAATACAGTGTTATCTTCCAATGTGCAAAGACTTCGACTTGGCTCATTTTCTTGTACATGTTGTAGCAACTACCTGTTTCTACAGGTGCTGATACAGTGAGCGAGTATGGTTTTACGCTGCTTTTGGCAATATTCCAGCAAAATCATGGTGGGGGACACCAGAAATGGGATTCACACATTGTACCCACGTCAGGAATCAAACCCGGGTCTTCAGCATGACAAATGAACGCTTTAACCACTAGGCTACCCAACCGCCCCAGGTGCTGATAGAGGAGGAATTCTTTGAATTTATTTGTGATAATACTTTTCAGAACTAAAACTCTGCAACCATGTTTTGCTAGAAGTAGCTTCATACTATCCTTCACATCCAACATATTATTAGCACCAATCACAACTGTATAACAGGCAAAAGATATACCTCAGCCATGTTGTCCCAGTTAGCATGTGCACTTTCAGGCCACTAGTCCTTGCAATGATAACATATAGCCAAACCCCTAAAAAGGGCACATTTCTACTAGTCCTTAGGATACCTTAACTATTGGACAGTTTGGCAAAGGACTACAAGACTAGTGCCAGTTTCTAACAGCTGATGTGTAGATATGACATGGGTAAAAAAGTAACGAGAGTCATGCATGACAGACCCACACTTGGAGGAAACTCACTGTCAGTGGCAAACCAGCAATTATGTTCTACACCGAGAGGTTGATGTGTGAGGAGTGACTGTTGAGGGCATTGTAACTATCTATACTCAACAGTAGTGTACGAGAACCGTCTAAGTCCTTCATCTTCCCACAATGCCTGGCACTGTTCTCAGGACGTCAAGTTCTTATGAACCACCATTGGCTAAGTTCACAGTTGACAGTTGAGGGAGGTAACTCTGATCTGACTGGCTACTCATGACTCTCCAAACAAGGCATAGCTTATACATAAAGCAAGGGGCTTAAGTTAGGGGTAGGCTATTTTTTTTCGGTCACTGCTTCAAATCATGCAATTGGTAGTAGCCAAATAACTTCAAAAATTCACAACACACCTCAATGGCCAATGTTATGAGACAAGTCCTCAGTGTTGAGGTAGGCCCTAGCTGTTAAGCTACCAGGAGGACAAGTTTTCTGTCTACATGAAGTACTTATTTTGACAAACCTAGGCTTAGTTTGTGTTGGAACCAAATTATTGTTTCTTGCTTCATTAGCATCCAGTGATATCATTTAACTGTTAGTTATCCCAAGCATCCTTCCCTTCTCAGTGTTGTATACCTCCATTCCATCAGGACAAATACTCTGCCTCCATCTCCTGCAAATTTGAGCTAAGCTTGAATAATATGGTGCTAAAAATAACCGTCCAATCAAATTACTCTAAGCAACGAAGGTGATTCCGTGCTAACCTATTGATGGAGATGGTGATTTAATAATTGACAAATAGGTCTAGAGTAATTACGATAATTGACATCATTATCATAACGGAATGGAGATATAATACATTGGATAATCGGAAATGATTATCCCCGAATGAAAAACTCCCAGCATGCACTTACAGTCATCAGGCGGGGGCTGGAAAGGCTCCATTCTTTTGGGCGGAGAGAAAGCTGAAATAAATAGAGCATGCAACTAGAAACACAATCTACATACTAATACAGGTTAGTCTTTCAAAACACAAGAACAGGGCAAACGTAAAATATAAATACACAGAAGTCAATCAACAAATAGAACACAGATAAGCCAATCTCAAATCTTAGAAATGTTACACGTTAATCAAGAAAGTATGAAGATTCAGTCTAAAAAGGTTTGGCTGTGAACTCACCTTTTGGCAGAGTGAACCAGGGATTTATCTACGACCCAGAATTAAGTGCCCGAGGCAAGTTGTGATGTCAGAGTCAACATTATATTTGAACTCTGCTTTCAATGTAACAGTCTAAAAGTAAGGGTTGAAGGTTCTTCCTCCATATTGGTCCTGTTGTTGGTGAAGTACAAGTCAAAGACTAACACACCACATTAGTTATTACTAGTGACATGAATTGGGAACTTTTGTATTTCCATTTTTCACTTCCATTTGTTGCAGACTAATGGCCAAATATTGGCCAAAGAACAGGTCTAAATAATTCCCTGGTGACCTCAAGTGTACTACTCCAAAGAAATTAAAGAACACATAATTCATTTACATGGCATGATAGATTAACTATAGCAAATCAAGGTTTCTTTAACTTCCCTGAGGTAGTAAAAATTTAGTCCTTAATCTTCGACTGAATGTTTGGCATGATATCAGACAACAAACACATGCCATTATAAAAAAGTGTCACGTCTAAGTGTTAACTAAACAAAATGAATTGCACAATAAGTGAACTAATGCGCCATGCAGACAACTTGAATATGTTCATGCAATGTCTGTCTGCTGGATTAACTAGTGATTAAGCTCTGCTTGTATTGTCATATTTAGCATGCAGTTTAGGGTCCCGTTCCTCAAAGCGATCTTAGCACTACGATGATCGTAAACCTATGTTAAAGTATGGGACTTACGATCACCTTAGTGCTAAGATCGCTTTGAGGAACGGGGCCCAGAATACCCGTACAGAATCTAGCCCTCTGTCACCTGAATACATGCAGTACATGGGGTAAGTGCTGTACCTTGACAGCGACACCTGATCCACAGATATCTCCACTGCACTAACAGCACTGATACCCAGCTCATAACACAGACTGTGATGCAGCCAACAGGTGCACACATGCATGCTGACACACCGGGATGTCAATCAGTGAGTGAATGTTGTTTTATTGTGCAGCTGGCATTACCATCTTCGACGTAATAAGCGCCCACGGCGATATTTGCTAATATATTGGCAAGTGAACAATCCCAATTAGCACCCCTACCAATTGATCAATGTACACAAGACTTATTTATTCTCGTATAATACGTGTTATATGCATCCTTATCCGTGGGAAATTAAATTCTGGAAAAATATATGTCGTATATAAACATTTCAGGCTATCAGCATAAACCCCGAAATTTACGATCTTCAACTAATATAATATTCTAATAAGAGCCCCCTATTTCTAATTTTGAGAGCACCCTGTTATGCCATGACCAATTCACTCTCCCTAGGGTATCGGGTACTGGGTCTTGGGTACTGGGTACAGATGGCAGACCAACCCACTCTCCCCAGGGTATTGGGTACTGGGTATCGGGTACTGGGTACAGATGGCAGACCAACCCACTCTCCCCAGGGTATTGGGTACTGGGTATCGGGTACTGGGTACAGATGGCAGACCAACCCACTCTCCCCAGGGTATTGGGTACTGGGTATCGGGTACTGGGTACAGATGGCAGACCAACCCACTCTCCCCAGGGTATTGGGTACTGGGTATCGGGTACTGGGTACAGATGGCAGACCAACCCACTCTCCCCAGGGTATTGGGTACTGGGTCATGGGTACAGATGGCAGACCAACCCACTCTCCCCAGGGTATTGGGTACTGGGTATCGGGTACTGGGTACAGATGGCAGACCAACCCACTCTCCCCAGGGTATTGGGTACTGGGTCATGGGTACAGATGGCAGACCAACCCACTCTCCCCAGGGTATTGGGTACTGGGTAGTGGGTACAGATGGCAGACCAACCCACTCTCCCCAGGGTATTGGGTACAAGGTAAAGACAGCATGAGATGGTACACAGTTGATAGTGGACTGTCTGTTCTCTCTGTAATGACCTTAGCCCTAAGACAGTCGTAAGACTATGTTAATGCATGGGAGTCACAATCACCTTAGCGCTAATATCGCTTTGTACAACGCCCTGTTCTGATCTGATTCTTGATTGTGTAATTCAGAAATAATCTTTCTTTTTTCCAAAGATACCATTTCCACAGTTGTCTTGTTTGCCGTGCAGAGTTGTCTCCCTTGAATCAAAGTCAGAATAAGTTCTACATACACCTTTCATAAGGTAAATATGGACGGCCAAAATGGAATGAAGAATTCTCAATAATTTCTGATCAAACAATAAAAATAACCCTGGAAAACCCTGTCACATGCTAACGTCAAGTTAACTCAAGCATTCCCATATTGCAATCTGGTGGTTCTGCCTCAAATCTCCGTAACACCTATGATTTAATAATGTTACCATGGTTACTGGAAAAATACTTTTCTGATATCCTAGCATCAATATCTTCTTGACATATCTTCATACCAATATTCATACAACTATTACAGAGAGTTTTTATGCTGAAATGTAATTGCAATTGACATAATGTGGAGTGAGTGAGTGAGTGAGTGAGTGAGCATGAATGAGGTTTTCCAGTAGTCAATGTTGGATATATCAGAGACCAGCACCAATGACCTCAAACAAGTGTTGTTTTATCTGGAGTAGGAACACCAGTTGTAGTCATGAGTGAGTGAGTGACTTGAGTCTAACAGTTTTCCAGTTATACCACGGCTTGTCAGCATAATGTGGGAGGAAATCCCAAAGTGATGCAGGTCTCAGACGCTGATGAAACCCACAAGTATGTGTACGGTGCTGACAACCACGAATCTGGGATTCAAATCCACTGGCATACCTAAGGGACACAACTCTGCACTGCTGTGGCATCCATGGCACTTTATGGCTCAGTGTTCAGTGAAGTGGCTTTGAGCAACGCCTGGACAATCATCCTTAACCCCAACTTCAAAACAATCATGGAAAAAATACCTTGACATGACTCCTGGAGATGTATTAGTAAAGGTGTGATTATATTTCATACTCATGAAAACATTCCACCATATGGGGTTTACATGTTTTGGTTGACATTGTGCAGCCATGTAGAGATCAAACCGAGGTTGACAGTATGTGGACTGAGGGCTTTACCCTCTTGCTGCTCACCGCCACCCATCTTCCTGAAGCAAGGGAGTTAACTGACTGTATAAGTCCACTTTCCACCCTTGCCGAACTAGGCTGGAATTTCATGGCTATTATGAGAAATGTCCCTTATATGTCTCTCGTACTGACCAATCAGAGTCCACCTCTCATAGCACTTGCATTGGTTTCAAACAACATGGCGGTGCCAAGTCAAGATGATCTTTATCATAATAAAACAGATGATATCTCGTGAAGAGCATCAAATCACCCAAGCACCTTGAATAAATACATGTCAACGCCCACATGCTCCGGAAAATCCTGCACACGACCGAAATCAGCATGGCAGTCGCTTTGTTGTTTATGAACCAGGATGCTTGCCTCGGAAAGATGACCACCGCCACCACATATCTCTCAATTTGTTATTCATTAAAAGGGATTTGCACTGGCTGTGAGCTATATGTTAAGGTTATATTCATTTGTACATGATAATGGGATATAGGATATAGTATTACACATTAAATCAACTACAGCACAGGGCTTGAAGCCATGTTGGTTATATCGATCACCACCACCATCATCAGGCTATACTTGGTGTAAGCTGGTATATGCATGTTACAGTGATGGTATAATACACTTATCATCATATGTCGATATACAAGTTATGCAATAGCTCACCAGGAGATTTCTTGGCTAACTGCCAAGTAAGATTGAATTGAGGTTCTGTGAAAAATAATTAATTACTTTCATAAATACTATCATGTCTTCGTGGTCATACTGTTACAAAACTCTATAACTTTATAAACTTAAAAGCACATCTGGGATTAAATTATTCTTGACAATGCTCGTTAAAATAAAATGTTTGCATGCATATTTCCTCCACCAAAAATTGGATATGATAATTTTGACTGAGGAAAATAGTACAATATTTTCAGATCAGGCATAAGTTCTAATTCTTTTCTAAATGACGCCTCCACCAAAGTCTCCCCTATGTTTATTATGGCCCACGTTTCTAGTACATGCGGAAGTAACTGTTTCTCACCACTTGACTTCTTTCTAATCTGCCAGTTATGTTTACTTGGAGAGACTGGAAATCACAATGCATATATTTCGAGGTCAAGAAACGAACATCTGCCATGTACCATTATATGACTGCAACATTTATATTTCTGAAATATACATGACTTTGTGTACATCATCTAACAAAACCAAAGCTCCAAAATCTACATTTCAATGACTTAACATTCAGTCATTTATGTCAGTAAAAATGTTCGGATATATGAACATATTTGACACTACTTTTAGCATATGCTCATGTTGATAATTGCTGACAGGAAAACCCCGGTGACAGCGCCACAAACACAACTCTTTGTGAATGGAACGTGAAGAAATAGAGAATCTGTCTGTGTGTCTTTAATATCAACAATATCAGCACAAGTCGACAAAAATAGAAAGCTCAAAGGACTTTTTAACCTTTATCGACAAGTGTTGATATATTGGGTGAAAAAAGACGTGAGGACAAGATTCTATCATCCAAAATCATTCTTCCAACTTACAGAAACCAGTTTTGGATGATAATGAACGTTAATGATATGCCATTCATTTCTTATTGGATGGTTTACAAAACTGACAAATATAAAAAATGAAACTTGAATTATACAATTTTACAATGAGGTGTAGTCTCCGGGATGTGAGAGTGACATGAATCAGAGTGCGTGGAGGTGAAAACAATGACAGAATCAGTCCTGAAGCAAAACAGTAACAGAACAACGAAAGCTTACAGAAAACTGATGACTGAATAGTTACAACATACACGGCTTGTTCCTAGGAGATGCACGCAGGCTCGTACTTCTCAGTTCACACATTTGTCTCAGTTTTAGTAACATGTACTGAGCAAAACAGTCAGGGATCACAAATATTTGGGGGATATTTGTATGATATTGTGTACTCAGTCCTAAAATCAAAAAAATATTTTCCCCAAAACATTGATGATCCCCAACTATTTTGTTCGGTACATGTGAGTGAGTGAGTGAGTGAGTGACCAAAGCATCCATGTGCAATACTTCAGGATGCTATTTGGATTGCCTCCCTTTACAGGTTCACGCGAACCAAGCAAAACCAGTGAGTGAGTGAGTGAGTATGATTTTACGCCGCTTTTAGCAATATTCCAGCAATATCACGGCGGGGGACACCAAAAATGGGCTTCACACATTGTGCCCATGTCGGGAATCGAACCCGGGTCTTCGGCGTGACGAGCGAACGCGTTAACCAGTAGGCTACCCAACCGCCCCAAGCAAAACCAGAAGTCACATTGAAAAATAATTCAAATTCTTGATCCTTTTATCCAGCTGGGAAGTGATCATGAAGCAATCCTAACCAGGACATCAGAGTAGGAGTGACTATTGTGGCTATTTCCCTATTGCAACAGTATTGTGATAGTAGTAAACCAACTCTAAGTCCAGGTTATTATATTAATCAATGTAATGAAATGAATAAAATATTGCTAATAATCTTGAAGTCGGCCATTTTCCTCCCCTAGCTAATCAAACCAAAGGGAAGTAATTCTAATCTGAAGCTGACATAATGCTTGCAAACCAACACACAAGTAGGTTTGAAATTAGCACAATTATGTTATATTTATATTTAATTGCAACTATTGAAACTATCAATTGTTCTGCAAGCTATCGACAATACTATTGGCATTTTTAAATTCCTATCAATATAGTACTATTGTAGGGCAAACAATTGCATTACATTGATGGTTCAATATATACACTCCTATATCAGAGTGCATTTTTAAACACAGACATAGGCCATGGATTTCATGGAAGGGGTACATGGTCACAGAGTTAACGATCACTAAGTAAAAGAACTAAAAAATATACACTGATGAACTTGAATTCAATATTTGCATTTGAAATCATCAATGCTAAATGCTTCGGGATCCCTCCTCCCAGTTTAGCTGCAGCATCTTTCCCCCTATCCGGATGCGTGACTGATTACCTACCGAGTCTGGCGTTGGACTGGAAGTGTTCCCGGTAGTCGGCCTGGTTCTGGATGTCGGTGGCTGACTGGCTGTCGTCGCCATCGCCCCTGCCTTGGTCATCATTCCTCTCACTGGCATCTTCCTTAGGGACACTGAAATGTGGGGCAAGTTTGTCACTTGGCCTAAGTGGAGAAATGTGGAGTGTCAGTGTAGAGAGAAAGATCACAACAAACAGAATGGTGACACTGCACGCAGGCCCGTTTACACAGGGCTCAGTCATACCTGCATATTGACCACTTATACATGGACCAGTTCAGGGTCTGATTTCAGAAACTTGATCTAAATTGCACCAGGTGCATGTTGACATGAAAACCTAGTTGCACCAGGTGCATGTTGACATGAAAACCTAGTTGCACCAGGTGCATATTGACATGAAAACCTAGTTGCACCAGCTCCATGTTGACATGAAACCTAGTAGCACCAGGTGCATGTTGACATGAAACCTAGTTGCACCAGGTGCATGTTGACATGAAAACCTAGTTGCACCAGGTGCATGTTGACATGAAAACCTAGTTGCACCAGCTCCATGTTGACATGAAACCTAGTTGCACCAGCTCCATGTTGACATGAAAACCTAGTTGCACCAGGTGCATGTTGACATGAAAATCTAATTGCTTTAGCTCCATGTTGACATGAAAATCTAATTGCACCAGACGAAACCAGGTTGCATCCTGGTCCCATAAAATTATCAAAGTTGGATTTAAAAAAACAAACAAATCTGATCTATGATGACTGTGTGACGATTTTACTTAAATTAATGAAGTAATGCACGTGCAGAGTTTGATTACGTCAAGCCCAAGAAAGCATGACAAATTACACAAAACAGGGATGAGTGATGTAAACAAAGCTTAGAGGTATCGAGTGTGTTCAAACATCATTGTTGTGTGGAAGAGCAAGTTTAGTCAGACAGACCTGGTGCATGTAGACATAAATATGAGGGTGCACTTTTCAATAATAGTGTGTACTGGTGCATGTTTTATGTAGTTAATCGAGCCCTGCAGTCATACACTGGGCTAATGTGTTGTTATACCCTGAGCCAAACAGACCTGTTATACATAAGTCACACAAACCACTTATACCCCAAGTGATATGGACCATAGTCATAAAGACTTTTGCTGATTTTTTAAGGCAAATCAAATGTGTGATCTTTTAAGTCAGTGATCACAGACATAAACATTTTTTTAAACCCTGCCATTATCAATTAATATCTCATTATCGGAGCGGGTTGTCCAAACGAGATTACGACCAGATACTGCAGATCAATTTTGTGTTTGTGTGTGGTGACTAGATTGTGTAGACAGAGTTCCCAAATAATGTCAGATCCAAGTATTTGATCCCAAGTTGCAAGGAAACCTTTATTTCTAATGCCGGGAGCCCATGAGTCTCCAGCAGGTCAGTATGGAGGAGGACAGACTACATGGACTTGCTCACCTTGAGTTTCTGGACGTTGCTGTCGGGGGACGTTCTGTTATGAAACTTTTACGACCACTGAAAAAATGATAAAATTGTATCACATATTCAAGACTGGTCAGGCATGCAGAATTCTTGCTTAAATGCCTGTCTAGAATATTATGTTACTTTCAGAGTGAGTGAGTGAGTGAGTATGGTTTTAAGCCGCTTTTAGCAATATTCCAGCAATATCACGGCGGGGGACACCAGAAATGGGCTTCACACTTTGTATGCATGTGGGGAATCAAACACGGGTCTTCGGCGTGACGAGCAAACGCTTTAACCACTAGGCTACCCGACGGCCCCTGTTACTTTCAGAATGTTATGTTAGATGATTAAGTTTTACCCATGTTAACATGAGTACTCGCATGCCACCATGTACAAACAAGAACATTCCTTTCGGAAATGAGCCCTAGCATGGACTAACCTCGACAAACCGCTTCCCTTTTCAGAGGTGCCACCGACTGGCTGGACTCTCTGACAATGAAAACAAAAGTTACATGAACAATATTTTATACAATAATAATATACAATATTTTGAGCATAATATTCTTCAGGTGTCTTGGTTTGTTGTGTGCTTTTGTTGTTGAGTCAGTCGTTGTGTTGCCAATGATTCAATGATGGGCCACAAACCAGAGACGATGTTGCATTGGTCATAAACAAGATCATCATAGAATTCAATGATGTTAAGTAGAGCTGGAGGCTTACACCAAGTATTTTTTTTCAATTGCCTGAAGGCAGCAGAGAGAAATTAAAACATTACAAATTGCTATGTTTAGACTATTTGTTGATATACATATAACACACTGATATATTGATATATATAACACTGCATACTCACCTTTAAATCTATTACAAAACTGCTGACATTAGTTTGAGCAAATGAAGATCCTATCTGTAAAACAACAATGTTGGAAATTGTAAAATAATGTTAAACCAGATAAAATGACAAACAAGCAAGCCAGTTGTCAAGGTATTGGCTCGCAGAATGTGGACAGGGACAAACAATTCTATCCCTTGACACTGACAGCACACCACAATTCTATCCCCTGACACTGACAGCACACCACAATTCTATCCCTTGACACTGACAGCACACCACAATTCTATCCCCTGACACTGACAGCACACCCCAATTCTATCCCCTGACACTGAAAGCACACCACAATTCTATCCCTTGACACTGACAGCACACCACAATTCTATCCCTTGACACTGACAGCACACCACAATTCTATCCCCTGACACTGACAGCACACCCCAATTCTATCCCCTGACACTGAAAGCACACCACAATTCTATCCCTTGACACTGACAGCACACCACAATTCTATCCCTTGACACTGACAGCACACCACAATTCTATCCCCTGACACTGACAGCACACCCCAATTCTAATTACAGCTTGTACAACTCAAACCCCTTCTTTCAGGAGGCATATTCTTTGCTTGTATCTAAACATGAAGCAATAGCATTTTTCAGGTACTTTATCGCCCAAAAGAAAGGCTGGTCTCGGAATGTTCATTTTGTCTTTCCCGAAGTGGTGAAATCGTAATTTGAGATGTGCAATACACATCATACTCAGGAAGAGAGTTGACTGACCATGAAAGTCCAGATTCCACCCTCCCCCAAATAGGCTGGAATGTCTGGGCTCATTTTAGCATGACCAGTGGCTATTATGAGTTATGGCCCTTCTATATCCGTCCTATTGACCAATCATATTCCACCTCTCATATCACTTGCATTTTCTTCATACAAAATGGTGGCGGCCATGTTGTTATTTCATGAAACGATTTTGATTGAATTTTGTCTCTTAGTCCAGCCATATATAACTTCCATTCAAGTTTGGGAAGAGTGGACACTGGCATCAGTAAACTCCCTTGCCTCGGAAATATGAACAACATAAGGCAGTGGTTTGACCTACCAACTGATCTTGTCCCATGGTTATTTCTGCCACATCTCCCCACGCTATAGGCACAGAGTCGTAACACGTGGCCGGCTCCCAGCTGTAGGCCTTTAACATGTCCTTACACCCACTGTACACACACAGGCCATCAGGGTGGAACAGCAGGCTCCTGGAGGACAATATCAGTGTTATACTACTGTCAGGGGAGTCATTGTAACACACACAGGCCATCAGGGTGGAACAGCAGGCTCCTGGAGGACAATATCAGTGTTATACTACTGTCAGGGGGTCATTGTAACACACACAGGCCATCAGGGTGGAACAGCAGGGTCCTGGAGGGTAATATCAGTGTTATACTACTGTCAGGGGGTCATTGTAACACACACAGGCCATCAGGGTGGAACAGCAGGCTCCTGGAGGACAATATCAGTGTTCTACTGTCAGGGAGTCATTGTAACACACACAGGCCATCAGGGTGGAACAGCAGGGTCCTGGGGGACAATATCAGTGTTATACTACTGTCAGGGGGTTATTGTAACACACACAGGCCATCAGGGTGGAACAGCAGGCTCCTGGAGGACAATATCAGTGTTATACTACTGTCAGGGGGTCATTGTAACACACACAGGCCATCAGGGTGGAACAGCAGGCTCCTGGAGGACAATATCAGTGTTATACTACTGTCAGGGGGTCATTGTAACACACACAGGCCATCAGGGTGGAACAGCAGGCTCCTGGGGGACAATATCAGTGTTATACTACTGTCAGGGGGTCATTGTAACACACACAGGCCATCAGGGTGGAACAGCAGGCTCCTGGAGGACAATATCAGTGTTATACTACTGTCAGGGGGTCATTGTAACACACACAGGCCATCAGGGTGGAACAGCAGGGTCCTGGGGGACAATATCAGTGTTATACTACTGTCAGGGGGTCATTGTAACACACACAGGCCATCAGGGTGGAACAGCAGGCTCCTGGAGGACAATATCAGTGTTATACTACTGTCAGGGGGTCATTATAACACACACAGGCCATCAGGGTGGAACAGCAGGCTCCTGGAGGACAATATCAGTGTTATACTACTGTCAGGGGGTCATTATAACACACACAGGCCATCAGGGTGGAACAGCAGGCTCCTGGAGGACAATATCAGTGTTATACTACTGTCAGGGGGTCATTGTAACACACATAGGCCATCAGGGTGGAACAGCAGACTCCTGGAGGACAATATCAGTGTTATACTACTGTCAGGGGGTCATTGTAACACACACAGGCCATCAAGGTGGAACAGCAGGCTCCTGGGGGACAATATCAGTGTTATACTACTGTCAGGGGGTCATTGTAACACACATAGGCCATCAGGGTGGAACAGCAGGCTCCTGGGGGACAATATCAGTGTTATACTACTGTCAGGGGGTCATTGTAACACACACAGGCCATCAGGGTGGAACAGCAGGCTCCTGGGGGACAATATCAGTGTTATACTACTGTCAGGGGGTCATTGTAACACACACTGGCCATCAGGGTGGAACAGCAGGGTCCTGGAGGACAATATCAGTGTTATACTACTGTCAGGGGGTCATTGTAACACACACAGGCCATCAGGGTGGAACAGCGGGCCCCTGGAGGACAAATCAGTGTTCTACTGTCAGGGGGTCATTGTAACACACACAGGCCATCAGGGTGGAACAGCGGGCCCCTGGAGGACAATATCAGTGTTATACTACTGTCAGGGGGGCATTGTAACACACACAGGCCATCAGGGTGGAACAGCAGGGTCCTGGGGGACAATATCAGTGTTATACTACTGTCAGGGGGTCATTGTAACACACACAGGCCATCAGGGTGGAACAGCAGGCTCCTGGAGGACAATATCAGTGTTATACTACTGTCAGGGGGTCATTGTAACACACACAGGCCATCAGGGTGGAACAGCAGGCTCCTGGAGGACAATATCAGTGTTATACTACTGTCAGGGGGTTATTGTAACACACACAGGCCATCAGGGTGGAACAGCAGGGTCCTGGAGGACAATATCAGTGTTATACTACTGTCAGGGGGTCATTGTAACACACACAGGCCATCAGGATGGAACAGCAGGCTCCTGGAGGACAATATCAGTGTTATACTACTGTCAGGGGGTCATTGTAACACACACAGGCCATCAGGGTGGAACAGCAGGGTCCTGGAGGACAATATCAGTGTTATACTACTGTCAGGGGGTCATTGTAACACACACAGGCCATCAGGGTGGAACAGCGGGCCCCTGGAGGACAAATCAGTGTTATACTACTGTCAGGGGGTCATTGTAACACACACAGGCCATCAGGGTGGAACAGCAGGGTCCTGGGGGACAAATCAGTGTTATACTACTGTCAGGGGGGCATTGTAACACACACAGGCCATCAGGGTGGAACAGCGGGCCCCTGGAGGACAAATCAGTGTTATACTACTGTCAGGGGGGCATTGTAACACACACAGGCCATCATGGTGGAACAGCAGGGTCCTGGGGGACAATATCAGTGTTATACTACTGTCAGGGGAGTCATTGTAACACACACAGGCCATCAGGGTGGACTTGATGGGTGTTGAGATAAAGACTTACTTGATAGGTGTTGCTTCTGGATCGGTGGTGCTCACCACCTGGAATGATTCTAAGTCCCAGAACTTGATTGTTCTGAAACACCAGTATGCATTCACTCAACACAATAAACCAAAAAGTCCTGAGCTTATGTCTTCTCTTGTTGATGACTTGTTCACAGTTTGTTTTATTAATGTAAGGAGCATGTGAGTGAGTGACGTTTGTTTCATTCTGCCGTGAACATTATTGCAGGTATATCACAGAATGTCAGCTTGGGAAGGGAAGCCCAAAGTGATGTAGGTCCCAGATGTTTACCACTTTGACAAAACCCATGAGCACAGGTATGGCAAACCGAGTGACATAATGAGGGTGATTCTGGGATTAGAACCCAGGACCATACATATGTGGCCCACCTGAGAGACACAGTGAATTCTCCACCTGTGCTTCCACGTGAGTGAGTGAGTGAGTGAGTGAGTGAGTGAGTGAGTGAGTGAGTGAGTGAGTGAGTGAGTGAGTGAGTGAGTGAGTGAGTGAGTGAGTGAGTGTGAGAACTGCTGCCATGTCATGGACACCAAGCCATCTAGTGAGGGGAGACAACTAAGCTCATCCTGACATGTAGCACAGAACATGTTTCTAATCAGATCAGGTAATTGAGTGAGCTTGAAAAGTTGGTTGGTTGGTTGGTTGTTTAACGCCACACTCAGCAATATTCCAGCTATATGACAGCAGTCTGTAAATAATCGAGTCTGGACCAGACAATCCAGTGATTAATATCATGGGCATCGATCCACGCAATTGGGATCGGTGACATGCATCAACCAAGTCAGCGAGCCTGACCACCCGATCCTATTAGTCGCCTTTTACGACAAGCATGGTCACCTTCTACGGCAAACATGGGTTGCTGAAGACCTATTCTACCCTGGAATCTTCACGGGTCAGCTTGAAAAGTGATACGATAATAACGTATATGTTATTTGGTACCAAATTAATAATGTCACGGTTGGAAACACTAAATGACCAAACCTGCCACAACGACCTAATGCATAACTGAAAAGTAACACCTCATGGGAACCTTGGAAGGTGGAGAATCACAGAGGGAGAGGGGGATCAATGTGTCCCAGAACACCATCTCTCGACTTTGGTATTGGTACCAACAGCATGGTAAATCACATGCCTGACCCTGTCAGGCCAACCCTGTGTTACAATGGCTGTTTAGGTTTACTTCACATGGCTACATCATAGGTGTACAAGAGGCGTCAAGGACATGTTACCAGGCATTGCGGAACAGCCTATTGTGAGTCAGGTCTCAGGTCTCAGAGCCAGAGGTGTTGTGATGCAACAACATCGTACACTGTGACATTAGTGGAGTTAAGCAGGCATATAATGGCTTATCCAGTGATTGAGAACTATTTGGTTCAGAGACAAGTCAAGATTTATGCTGTATCAAGCTGATGGTAGAGCCATGATATTGTCATCTTTCAACACAAGGCAGGACCACATACAGTGTATGTAACAGTAGAGCTCTATAACATATATCTACAATGCTAGACCACATACAGTGTATGTAACAGTAGAGCTCTATGACATATATCTACAATGCTAGAACACATACAGTATATGTAACAGTAGAGCTCTATAACATATATCTACAATGCTAGACCACATACCATGTTTGTAAGAGGAGAGCTCTATAACATATATCTACAATGCTAGACCACATACAGTGTATGTAACAGTAGAGATCTATAACATATATCTACAATGCTAGACTACATACCTTGTTTGTAAGAGGAGAGCTCTATAACATATATCTACAATGCTAGACCACATACAGTATATGTAGCATATCTAAGATGTTTGGCTGTCAAGGTACCTGTCCGCACTGCCCGAGGCCAGGAGCAGTTCATTGGGGTGGAATTCTACAGTGTTGACAGCCCCCTTGTGCTGCCGGAGATCCATCAGCTGCTTGCCGGCTGTCAGGTCCCAGATCTGCAACATGACACGGAACTGAGTTGCACTGTCTGTGTGTATAAGTAATGGGTATCTCACTTTCTCTCCATCCCTGTGAGTGAGTGAGTGAGTGTGAATGAGTGAGTGAGTGTGAGTGAGTGAGTGAGTGAGTGAGTGTGAGTGAGTGAGTGAGTGTGAGTGAGTGAGAGTGAGTGTGAGTGAGTGAGTGAGTGAGTGAGTGAGTGTGAGTGAGTGAGTGAGAGAGTGAGAGTGAGTGAGTGAGTGTGAGTGAGTGAGTGAGTGAGAGTGAGTGAGTGAGTGTTAGTGAGTGAGTGAGTGTGAGTGAGTGTGAGTGAGTGTGAGTGAGTGAGTGTGAGTGAGTGAGTGAGTGAGTGAGTGAGAGTGAGTGAGTGAGTGTGTGAGTGAGTGTGTGTGAGTGAGTGAGTGAGTGAGTAAGTGTGAGTGAGTGAGTGTGTGAGTGAGTGAGTAAGTGTGAGTGAGTGTGAGTGAGTGAGTGTGTGAGTGAGTGTGAGTGAGTGAGTGAGTAAGTGTGAGTGAGTAGGTGTGAGTGAGTGAGTGAGTGAGTGAGTGTGAGTGAGTGAGTAAGTGTGAGTGAGTGAGTGAGTGAGTGTGAGTGAGTGAGTGTGAGTGAGTGAGTGTGTGTGTGTGTGTGTGAGTGAGTGAGTGTGTGAGTGAGTGTGAGTGAGTGAGTGAGTGTGTGTGTGTGTGTGTGTGTGAGTGAGTGAGTGAGTGAGTAAGTGTGAGTGAGTGAGTAGGTGTGAGTGAGTGAGTAGGTGTGAGTGAGTGAGTGAGTGAGTGAGTGTGAGTGAGTGAGTGAGTGAGTAAGTGTGAGTGAGTGTGAGTGAGTGAGTGTGTGAGTGAGTGAGTAATTGTGAGTGAGTGTCTGTGTGTGTGAGTGAGTGAGTGAGTGTGTGAGTAAGTGTGAGTGAGTGAGTAGGTGTGAGTGAGTGAGTGAGTGTGAGTGAGTGAGTGTGTGAGTGAGTGAGTAATTGTGAGTGAGTGTCTGTGTGTGTGAGTGAGTGAGTGTGTGAGTGAGTGAGTAAATGTGAGTAGGTGTGAGTGAGTGTCTGTGTGAGTGAGTAAGTGTGAGTGAGTGAGTGAGTGAGTAGGTGTGAGTGAGTGAGTGAGTGAGTAGGTGTGAGTGAGTGAGTGAGTGAGTGAGTGAGTGAGTGAGAGTGAGAGTGCGTGCATGCGTGCGTGCGTGCGTGCGTGCGGTGTTGTGGACAGTGTGAGACTGAGAATCAGTCCTCCAAGGAGGTAACACAGGTAAGTGGGGACAACTTCCTCAGACAGTGAAAATTGAAAAAGTATTGAGAAATATAAGAAGTGACTTCACGTGTGAATAAATGTTGAGTGAGGAGGAGCTTTCTTGATTACCTTGATCAAGCCATCCTGTCCTGCCGACGCGATCCATTTGCCATCCGGGCTGAAGCGGAGACAGTTCACCTTGTCGGAGTGACCCTGGAACACACCCCATGTTGAGACCAGTAAGCATGGTAACATGAAACACACAATTCAGTTTTTCCAGCAAACGCTTCTACTGCTGGTGGTACGAACCGGCATAATCAATCATACTAAATGCAACTTTCAACACTGTTTGTTTGGTTTTTTTGTTGTGTAACGCCACACTCAGAAATATTCCAGAAGTATGACGATGGTCGGTAAATAATCATGTCAGAACTAGACAATCCAGTGATTGACATTATGAGCCTCAATCTACGCAACTGAGATATGATGACATGCATCAATCAAGTCAACGAGCATGACCACCTGATCCCATTAATCGCCTCTTACGACAAGCATAGTTGCCTTTTACCACAACAACACGTTAGTTTGAATCCCAGCACTGGACAGCGATATTGATACTAACTTGATACTCAGATTTTTTATATTGTGATGTAGCACAGTGACAAGCATTAATCTCTTGAACCGTGAACTTACGTTTAAACAACTTGAAATGAAGACATACATTCTTCAGTTCCATGGCAAATTCAAATACTGTTTGTACGACAACATATCCAATCAATCAGTCATATTCAGACCTCACCTGGATACTCCAAATTCTTATCAAAAGTTGAGTAGTATATAATGGCTGCATCACCAGATTCTTATCTGTAGCTAGAGACGATAGCGTCACATGAGACATAAGACTACTCCATTCTACTTTCTTCTTCTAAAATGCGGTATGAAGAAGGTTGTAACAAGTTTTCACTGCAAAACCATATCAATTGAATAATTTAGTAAGACATGTGAGCTTCCAAGGAATTGCTATTTTGAAATACCACCATGATCGTACATACCGTGTAGGTGTAAATACATCCTTTTCTTCTTATATCCCATAACTGTAAAAGAAGAAAATATATTTAGGTTCACATAAACTGGCAATTCCTGTAAAGCATCCACCCATTCTTCACTCATGTGACACTGTGAATCCAGACGGAGGACACCATTCTGATTAAAGGAGACACGGAACATACTAAACAGAAGTTAAAGAAAACCTGATTTTTTTATGACATTAGTTAATTTGTTTGTTTGTTGTTTAATGCCGCACTCAGCAATATTCAAGAAAATGAGGCGGTCTGTAAATTATCAAGTCTAGACCACACAACCCAGTTATTGACATCATGAGCATTGATCCACGCAATTGGGATAAGATGACATGCATCAACCAAGTCAGCGAGCCTGACCACCCGATCTTGTTTGTCACCTCTCATGACAAGCACAATCGCCTCATATGTCAAGCATGGGTTGCTGAAGACCTATTCTCTCTTGGGACTATAGGTAATGTGTCATGGATGTTCTTTAACTTCTGTTGAGTAGTATATATAATGAAGAACGTGTTTGTAAGATCTATTACGTTTATATGTATTCCTGCTGCAGTCAGCAATATTCCAGCTACATCACACTGACCTGCTTATCATCGAGTCTGGCCAGACAATTAGTGCCTGATAATATTAATGACGAACATAACAAGCTGCAAGGTACAATTATACAAAATCCACCAAGTCACGGAGTCTGACCAATCTACCAAGTCACGGAGTCTGACCAATCAACCACGTCACGGACTCTGACCAATCAACCACGTCACGGACTCTGACCAATCAACCAAGTTACGGACTCTGACCAATCAACCAAGTCACGGACTCTGACCAATCAACCACGTCACAGACTCTTGACCAATCAACCAAGTCCTTGTGTGAGGTGCTGCTGATACTGACACCATGATGTACCAGAGCCTACCTTGATGTTGCTGTCCAAGGATCCCGAGGCCGTGTAGTCTCCGTAGGGATGGAAGTCGAGACTGGAGATGCCCGACTTGTGTCCAGTCAGCGTCCGCATAACTGGGGGCACAAACACAACATATTGTACAAACCTTCAAATGTATCATCACTTAGTTCCATAAAGACGGAGCTTTGTTTGTTATTTAACGCAGCACACAGCAATATTCCAGCTATGTGATAATGGCTTGTAAATAATCGAGTCTGGACCAGACAATCCAATGATAAATATTAATAACAACAATCTAAACCATAGGGTACGATGACACACTATCAACCAAGTCGAAGAGTCTGACCTACCTATCCATTAATTCCTCTTACGACCAGCACAGATTGATGGGGATGTATTCTCACCCAGAACTCTCACCCAGAACAGTGCATGATTTTGGGTTCCTACAGGTATTTCAGTGATGTCATATAGGTCAGATTAATGTGTGAGATAATGTTTTTGACGACTATGGCCATGATCTCAGAAGGGGTTACTCCAGCTGGATTATTACGTTTACATGAAGAACTGAAGATAAATGGAACAGAACATAGTGAAGCGTGACATGAATCAAGTTCCGTACCAAATTTCGCCAAGACTTGACATGGCTGCCTTAATTGTGTAAAAATGACAGCATTTGGAACACCCTACTTTTTCAATGTGTTGCTTGGCAACAACATGAACAAGAGCAAGAGGACAAATTTCAAGATTTGAAGAATTTTTTATCAGAAATACTCCATATCATGCTATATATTGCTATATACTGACTGGCAACATTATGTTTAGGGTATCCAATAATAACAGGCTTGAAATATTGATGCCCTCATGGTTTCATATTGGTTTCCCATGGAACCTCCGAGTACAGGAACTTTTAGGTTTGTACACATAAAATAATCTTCCAAACTACAAGTATGTACAGCTATAGGTTAAGCTGCAGTTGTCTCCCTTGACTCACTTTTGGCCTGTTCAAGGTCCCACACTTTGAGTGCGCCGGACAGCGAGCCCGCCACCACCATCTCCTCCTCGTGACCGAACCTCACCGCCTCCACGGATGTTGTGTGCCCAGTCAAGCTCTGTAACATAGCAACTCTCATACAATTTCAACTTTATGTAATTCAATCACAATAATTTGTTTATATTTTCAAAATTTTGTTTAAAAAATCATCCACTTGGTTCTTTAATGTCTTCATGCAGAAGGCAAAAAAATGGGTGAAACAATCTGGAATTCTCAAAAACAATTGCAGTAATGTTTAGACTGTTAGAACATTTGACACTGTTCAAGCAATTCTGGATATGTGTCGTGCACACATGGAAACAATATGTTTCATGTATTTCCTGATGTGGAGACTCTTTCACCATGTTTACCAGGGTCAACACAAGTGGCCAAATACCTGTGACAATCAGCTGGTGTTGGATGAGACTGAAGTACGCAGGTAATGGCTAGTTTTAACTGCTTTGGATAATGCTTCAAATACCTTGTATCAATTTTTAGGCCTTTTTCTGGCTTTTTTCAGGCAATAGTAATACTTTTCAGGGCTAAGATTAAGACGCAAGCTGTCTTCAAAAAGAATTATTGGGTCAATCGTGCTTCAGTTCATGCATAGGATAGCTCCATTTGTCCTAGCCAGGTCCACACGGCAGTTTTATTTATTGATCAGGATAAGAGTGAGTGAGTGAGTATGGTTTTACGCCGCTTTTAGCAATATTCCAGCAATATCACGTCGGGGGAGCCCGGACACCAGAAATGGGCTTCACACATTGTACCCATGTCGGAAATCGAACCCGGGTGATCGGCGTGATGAGCAAACGCTTTAACCACTAGGCTACCCGACCGCCCCGATCAGGATAAGACCAGGACTAGGCACTTGATACACAATGCCATCATGCATTACTACACGAACAAAATATTTGTAACATGTTCATTTGTTGCCATTGTATCCATGCCCAATTTAAGCCTTTTTTAAGGCAGATGGCACAATTCAAGATCTTTCAAAGCCAGAATGCCGAGCGTTAGAAATTGGCACTAGTCCAAAAGTCCTTGCTAAACTGCCAAATAGTGAAGGAATCCCCAGGACGAGTAAATATTTGTCCTTTTTAAGGGTTTTGCTACATGTTATCATTATAAGGACTAGTGGGCTAAACCTGTTAGTTTCTATGGCTGCTGCACAATTCAAGGCCTTATCAAGCCTGTGTGTATCTTGTGGATGTTTAATGTCATCATGTCAGAATATACAGACGGGACAACTAAATAATACTCAATCTGTAATGGTCTTTGGTAATATACACTCATCAGGCTCATCCAATACATTCATAACACATGACAAACACAATCAACACCTAATGACACCTATAGCCATGTAAGGGGGGCAATACTCTTTAACCATGTCAACCAGACATGTAATACACACTCATCAGGCTAACGGGGCGGTCGGGTAGCCTAGTGGTTAAAGCGTTTGCTCGTCACGCCGAAGACCCGGGTTCGATTCCCGACATGGGTACAGTGTGTGAAACCCATTTCTGGTGTCCCCCGCCGTGATATTGCTGGAATATTGCTAACAGCAGCGTAACACCGAACTCACTCACTCACTTATCAGGCTAACGTAACCAAGCTAGTCATGTTGTGAGACTCCCTTTGTCTCTGCTGGATCGGCCAGGACTTGGCACGTACACAGATGTCTATACATAAAGTTATGAGTTATGAGGAGCATGTATTGCTAGAGTGGGGATCACAATTAAAGCTGACAGCTTTATGAGATTATCTGTCACTCACTGGAACTATAAAAGTACTACTTGATCACAGAAGACAGTTTCTTGATTGCTACCAGCCTAGTTCTTATCAAACTTGTTGTTTAATAGATGTACCCCGTGTTCAATATAGCTGCCAGACTGGTATCCCCATGGACATTCACATTTAATGATAAGGTCAGACATTTTAAAAAACTTGCTTTATGAATCTGCTGACTTAAAAAAAATAACTGAAAAGTGACAATAACAATAAAAATGAAAAGCAGTGAGTTTTCATACTCTGCTGGCCAGAAGCAAGCAAAAATGATAAAAAAACCCCCTATATTTAACAATCACTATCAATATAAAACAAATGATTTAAAATACTATTATCAAAACCTTTTGAAAACCTATCGTAAAAACTAAAAAAACACAACAAATAATAACAAAACACAAGAGGAAAAATTATAAAATATATTTAAAATGACAAATATTTTTTTATTTTTCAACCCACAGATATAAAAATCTGCAGGCTATTTAAAAAACAACAATGTCTGAACTAACCATGCTAACCAATGCAAAGTACAGTCTCATATCAAACCTCTACAGTTTTTCAACACAATACTTTTCTTATTCCAGCAAAAGCATTTAAGGACTAAATAATTTTATTCATTTCATTTAAATATATCAAAATTAACAGTGAAAACACCAGGGTACTTTCTCATATCATTACTTATTTCCCCAACAGATCGACTGTCACAAACGACTACCATACCCATTAGCTAAGCTAACCAGCAGTCCTCGGACACGCCCCAGTACAGGTACATCAGGTGTTCATTCAAGGAAGTTGTTAATCTGCCTGTGAGGTAAGGTGACCAGAGGTCAAGTCTGTGGCTGGGTCAGCAACCTGATCCTTGGACAAATATTGCAGCCACCCGCACCCTTCACATGGCTCTGTGATCACACAGGCTGATGGCGAACAAGTCACAAGACGTAGATAATAACAAATCACTGAAATGTACACTTGTCCAGTGTTTGAAGTAATTTAAAAACCCAACAAGACAGTCGTCCAGGTGACCCACAAGTGTTCCCTGCCCACCTTCAAAGTGACGTGCCTGCATTCAGGCATTATTAATATTTAATTATTATTATTAGTATAATATCAATATATCACAAAAATTGCAAGATACTAAGAGACAAATCGTCTTAAGTTTAAATAATGCAAACTCACTGGAGAATCTGCAACAAGTTATAATAAAAGTGAATACATAAGTAGTCATATAATTATCAGCCAGTCGGGCAGGTGGAGGAAATTTTCATGTTGCCCGACAGAAAAGTTATCAGCCACGGGCAGGCAGGCAAGCAGTTATTTCAGACACTGCACTTGTCTCATGTCCTTTCCTGCTCTGTTATATTTGTTCCACATGTTTAATGTCACCTAAGAAATATTCAAGCATGTCGGCCTGCAGACAAACCAGTGATTGATGTCAAGAGCACTTCCCCATAGGCTAAGGGAAACTCTGGTCACACGATACAGAGAACTGATCTGACAGATTGTAATGGGTTATGTGAAAGTTCTTTGACAGTCACACAAATATATCTTGTGTGGGCTGTCATAAAGGTCCGCTGAGTAATAGAATAAGGAAGTGGGTGAAGTCTTGGGTTTAGTGTAAGACAAGCATGACCAATATTCAATAGGGTGACTCAGAGAATGCTATTTTAGGCCACTGTCAGCAAAGAAAATATCATATCTGTACATACTTCAGGTAATGGAATGATTAATTCACATAAGTGAGTAGGTAAGGGTTTTATTCCGTTTTGAACAGTATTTTGGTAATATCACGGCATGTCAGCTTAATGTAAATGACTGAGAGAGTGAGGTTTTGTGCCACAATCAGCAATATTCCAAAATATTTCATGAAGGACAAATGTGATTTATAGTTTAAGGAATTTGGTAATTAAAAATGTATGACTTAGTATAATTAATATCAGGACAACTGATCCTGATTTCAGTGATGCACTGCTCCCTGTGTTAATACAACACAGGGGGTGTAAAGTTCAGTGTTTAATGGACCGCTATTTGACAGAGCCAGGCCACAAAACATGTCTGTGTGTAGCGTTTTCCTGACAACTTTGCTCAGGTGCTGTTCCAGTATCAATATCTAGCCAAATATGTCATAGAATATCCTATCAGAGACGCCACAGACCCTAATGATGTCATGACTTTGATCAACACACACATGTGAAATCAATAGTTGTGGTAGTGGGAGGTGTGTATGTGTGTGATGGCTTCAAATTTCAGTTATACATGTTTAAAGGTGTTCATGGTTTTGAACCAAATAAAAACATGTGAATTGCGAAACTTCTACTTGTAATATTTTGAGACATTTGTAGACATTCATTTTGCACTTATCACTTTCAAACCAAATCACATCTTATGCCCATTAGATTATACTTTTGGAATCTACGGAAGGAAAACGCCAATCTCCATCTCAGCATGATTACCACTGATTAAAAACAAATGCATTTTTTAGCCTAATAGTGGTAATTACATTTATTGAAAATGTTAAAATAATAAACTTATGAGAATCAGAAAACAGCATTTATCCATACAAAGAGGGTATTGGGGAGCTCAATGTTACTGGAAGTGCTAGAGCTACAAGTACTTTCATAAATTTAAATCAGATACACAACTTGGGAGCAAGTATTTTTAAGTGATAACACGCTTCAACGCTACCTATGGGGTCCAAATAATATACAAGTGCTGTAGATGGAGGAGACAATCCACAGTGTTTCCGCTGACTTTTGAAACCGCCAGTCTTGGCGGACTGGCAACTCTAAAACTTACCAGTCCCCCCTAATCATGCTAATTTTTGCCAGTCCCATCTTTCAACAAATAAAAAAAACGTATGAAAATTATTTGGTTTTAATTCTTTCAACATCATGTCCAGTACAAAGATGTCATCTCTGAAGTAACTTTGTTAGATCTATACATCATTCACACAAACTCCAGTCACAGTTTTCTCTTTGTTTTTTAATATTTCGAGATGAAGTCGCTACAAATAGGTATTTAACCTAGAAATAGACAAGGGGAAACCCGGATGGTAACAGACAAGCTGACTTTGTTTGAAAAATGTACTTCTATGGATCATCACCGATGTGATTTATAAGTACTTTATTTGCACAGGGACTGACAGTCACAAGAATTACCGGTCCAAGCCTAATTTTATCGGTATAAAACTGGTTGTTGGTTAGTTGGTTTGTTGTTTGACGCCGCACTCAGCAATATTACAGCTATATGACTGCGGTCTGTAAATAATCGAGTCTGAACCAGACAATCTAGTCATTGTTATCATGAGCATCAATCCACACAATTGGGATGCGATGACATGCATCAACCAAGTCGTGTGAGAGAGTGCGTGCATACTATTTCCCTTTTAGAAACATACAAAGCATGTTGATGTATAAACAAACATATAACTGACTTAGTAAAGCTACATGATGCAGGGTTTGACGCGATAAACAAATGTGTGTCCAGTATGCACAAATGTAGATAATGGACGCAGAAAAAAATGTGTACTACATGTATGTCCCAAGGGCTGAAAATGATATTCATCATACCTACAGCACATCAAGGCAGTTGTGGGATCTGATATTTTGTCCATCAATCATGACCACTGTCCACATGACCATTGATTCATTCCAGGCTCTCAAGTACTTATGTAAACGTACAGTACACTACACCATTTCATTACTTCACAGGACCCTCATACTGCCTGCAAGGACCCTTAATATTAATTTTTGGGGGTCCCTTGGACCTCCACTTCTGTAAGTCATGGTAAAAACCTTATCATGTCATCAAAAATGATTGATTAAATTTTGGCTAACAAACATAAATTGTTTCACAAATTGTCCATTCATTTTTTATATTACAACTGCACACCCTCTTTTAAAAAAGATGTATCAGTATTTGTAATAGCAATCTTGCCATCATGGTCAATCTAAATCAAGTTCTATTAAAAACAAGATCAATGTTTTGCTCCGTATTTAGAATGAATAACTTATTATTTGTCAAATACAAAGATGGTTAGCATAGTTAGAAAAACAGGGCTGACATGAAACATTTGTTTTGGACTCTGTCAAGACACAAAGTGGCCTCTCTGAGGACTGTGGCATTTCAGTGTTCATCAAGTCAACTGCCATATATAAACTGGTACACCTACCATGATGCAATGTGGCTTGCCGAGGGCCCATAGGTTGACCTTCCGGTCTTCCCCACCAGTGACCATGACCCTGCCGGACTTGTGACCCATTGCCAGACACTGGATATTGGCACTGTGAGCCACAAACTCCTCTGTCAAAACAGAAATAAAAACACTCATGAATTCTAACACCAGCTTTTCTTGGTTTCTTAACTAGCATTTTTTTCACAAAAAAAACTATTTAAGGATATTTCTTCTTTGATACTGTTTATAGGTAGATTTCTGGTTATCAGTCTTATTTGTTTATCTATTATTCTGCTACAAGATGTTGGGACACCAAGAGAGTGCTGCCGCCATTGTACATGTTGTACACATGATGTTTGCTTGCTGTTTATCGCCGCACTCAGCAATATTCCAGCTGTATGATGGCGGTCTGTAAATAATCAAGTCCGGACCAGACAATCTAGTGATTGACATCATGAGCATCCACCTACGCAATTGGGACATGACATGCATCAACCAAGTCAGCGAGTGTGACCACCTGATCCTGTAGTCTCCTCTTACGACAAGCATAGTCGCCTCTTACAGAAAGCATGGGTTGCTGAAGACCTGTTCTACCCCGGATCTTCATGGGTTTGTACATAGGATGGAAACAGAATCCAGGTCTTCGGCCTTACTACCATAACTTTAGCCACTAGTAACTTCAGTCCTTAGCTCACATGCAATTGTTAAGTGAAGAACAAACTAATCATAAATAAATCTTTAGCTTTAAACATGGTGAAATAATTAATTTTTTTTTCACGTTTCTCCTCCCAAATTCACTTCTGATAACATTTCAAACCAAAGCTACTCATTTGATGTGAAAAGAGAAAGCAAATTTGCTTAAAATCATTAGC
This sequence comes from Haliotis cracherodii, assembly GCF_022045235.1. Taxonomy (NCBI): domain Eukaryota; kingdom Metazoa; phylum Mollusca; class Gastropoda; order Lepetellida; family Haliotidae; genus Haliotis; species Haliotis cracherodii. The sequence goes on from NW_027266265.1 coordinate 56,385,989, forward strand.
AGTGTCAATAAAAATGATTAATAAATTCAATATATCAGTTTACTAATATCCCTTGTAAGCTAGTTTTCCCATGCTAAAAACAAGAAGATAGATATTAATCACATTCATGACACTAATTATGCAAATGGTGACACATCTATCATCAGTTATTACAACCGTGTTCATTAATTTGTAAGCAGGCAGAATTTATAACATTTATCATATTCCTTTCCAATCTCTATTTGCCCCAGGATAAACAAGTTCAGTTGTCAATGTTCTGAAGAAAATGAAATTATATTCTCCAATAACCAGTAATGAAAAGTGTATTAACATGGCACTCATATTTTTTAGCTCTTGTATATTTGGATTTACCACATGCAAGTATACCTCTTATTCTACTACCTGTTTCAAGAGGTTGGTTTAACACACAGGGGATGATATACCAACCAGAGTGAACATGGTGAAGGCACCTAGATCTTCCAATTCACATGAAAAGATTGTGTGTTTTGTCAGTTTGTGCGTTTTAACACGTTAACTGTCATCACGATATCTTAATCAAAGTGACCATAAGAATGAAAAACACATTATCACGTATATCAAAACATGGCATAGATCCTAGCATCACATAGATACACATCCTTTTTATGTCAGTCAAGATTTTGTGAGGAGAAATCATTTCTAGTCTTATTTGGCATGCCAGCGGATCGTTTAAATACTTACGTAGTTTCCATGCTCGCTTCGTTTGTGACATTTTATAAGTTAATTATTCTAAAATGAACATTAATTTCCTAAAGACGTCATTAGATGTAATGTGAAACGTCAATTATAACACAAAATCATTGTTTTATCACATGGTGAGATTCCCATTCATGACTCCGACATGGAAATATGGGGAGAAAATCGCCGACGCAGTGTATAAGCCTGTCCATGATTGGCTCAGATAGTTCCTTCTAGCCAATTGAATTTTAGTTTACTAATAACATTCCGGAAACAGTGCGCGTGACATGCGTATTGAAAACTTCCGATGTAAACAAAACTGGGAAGCATGACAACTGTCAAATTTACAAGAAGTTTGTTCAATTTGACATCACGCAGACATTTTCTTAGCACAGCCAGATTCATCCATTATGTCCAGGGACAGTCCCCTGAACCGAAAATCAGAGAATACTTTTACTTTATTGATCATCAAGGACAGGTAATTGACTAGTTGTCATCAAGATGATTACTTGGTGTTGCAAAAAATGACCTGATCAGATTTAGATAACTGGATCTATTACTGAAGAGTAACAACCAGAGAATGTTTTTTTTCGTATTCATCATAAGTGATCAGTTTTCATCTGTAAGCAGAATAATTAGTTGATCAGTTTCAGGTTACTGCAGCTTGACGGATATTTTTTTAGTGCTACCATTATTAAGAAGGTCAACATTTCAGCAGTTTATTTTATGCTGGTCCACGTGTAATATGACATCAAAGCATCCAGATTAAAGTGATTAAAGTGATGAAAGATAATCATTCACTACTTGACTGATATCACTAACTTTGAGTATTCAGACAAAGTTGGTTTTGACTGACTAGGAAATTGAATCATACTTGCCCACTGGCCTACGCCAGATCATGCATGATGCCAGTTCTTTAAAGGTTTTAATGGAGTCCGAGCTATCACATAGTCAGGCCTATTAATGATTGACAGCAGTCTTCGAATTTAGCTACTAGTCCGAGCCAGAGTCAAGTAAAGTTTCTTCCTGTCCTGTAAGATCAGCTTGTCCTTGCACTCATCTCCATCCCAACAATAACTGCTCGCCTTTCAATCTTCAAATTGTCTTGCATGTTTAAATGTCTTGTTATTTCTTAATCCTTTATTCTTCTACATGATGTTTGAGATATATAAACACCATTCAATGAAATTAAAACTGTATAATTTGGATCATTCCCCTCATTACGATGGAAAGGGACAATATGAAACTATATTTGTTCACCCCTCTCATTACTATGGAAAAGGACAATATGAAACTATATTTGTTGTGGTCATTGTGATTGATGTTGTTTTGTAGCTTTTCCTGGATGATTCCAAAATGAAGAATTTCACTTCCTGTTTCAAAGGTATGTTTTTCTCTGACCTTCACCATAATGTCAGCCATTACTGAATCTTGTAGCAGTTTTTAATGTTCTAAGTTTGGATGAATCATATGTTTGACTTCAACCAAAGTGTTGAAACTCAGTTGTTGTGTTGGCCTCAAGAAGGACAATGGTGGAATATCAGGAAATTCATTCTGTTTTCCTATTTTGTGCTATGTTTAAGGGTTGGTTTCAAAATTCAAAAGGATACCTTTAACCATCTCTTGGTAATTGAACCTTGTAATTTTACTTGTCATTAACTACTATGGGATTGAATTTGGGCCTCCAAGTTTCCCCAAGGGCAAACACCACTTGCAGGTAACTTCATATAGTTTTATGCAACTCAGTCATCAGTGTGTTGCATACACTGGAAGTATACTCATATTAATGTTACTTTATCGAACCAACTACAGCATCTTCTTTTCCAGAGAAGGCCTTTCTTGCATTCTTCTTCTCTCGGCTGAAGATGAACGAGACTGATCGCTTCAGAGAGGAATTTCCCTATCTGTCACCGTGTGGTCGAGAGAGGAACTTCGTCCGATGTGATGACAAACCTGTAGTCTACACCAAAATCCTCCCTTCCCGACAAGCAGATGGGTCCAGCCTCCTCTCCTATGGGGGTGCTGGAGAGTTACTGACTGTGCGCTTTGAACCAGAGAAAATATGCATGCTACCTTCCAGTGGGAGAGTCTACCATCCTGCGGCCCCTGTAATTGGGGGCGTAGGATTGATCAAATCCAGCCTTGCCATCGAATTAAGTCGAGACTTTGAGTTTGAAAAAGGGGAAACTAATCCTCCGACTCATTTTACATGGAAGGGTGTCCGACTGGAATTGACCAATGAGCTTCTCTCTCTCATGGGGGAAAGCCAGTAGGAAAATATTTTCCATTCTCAGAGTACTGTATTTCATCTGTTAAGAGACTGGGCCCCTATTAACTTAACTATCAGACCTGGCTTGTATCAGGGGCCGAGGAGAAGGTGGCTAGTTGTCTTATAAAGGTCCTACTCTTTGCTGTGCGGAGTTGCGTCCCTAAAGCATGCCAGAAATCCGTCATTGTGGGTTTGAATCACGGTTTGTCCTATTTATGTTTCTAGGTTTGTCAGCACCCAACCCATGTTCATGGGTTTCACCTAAATGGTAAACACCTGCATAACTTCAGGCTTTCCTCCACATCAAGCTGACATGCCATGATATGACTGCAAAGCTGTTCAAAGTGACGATAAGTCGAACTCACTCACTCGTTCATATCAGAGGCAGAGTGCCAGACCTTATTGATTCTATGACGGCTTTGTTTAAAAACCTTATGGCATTCAATTGTTATGGGGAGAAATAATTAGCTTGGTCATCTTATCTGTAAACATTGCCTGCAATAGAGGCTGGCTTTTAACAGAGGATATACGGTATTATACTCTCCGCTTCAATAAATGCACCCTTGTTTTGAGAACCACATTTCATGTATTACTGCCACTGCTTGACACAAATTTGTCACAAAGAAACCTTGTTAGTCCACACACCCTGCTTTCTGGATGATTGAGCGTGTACCCGTTTTCAACCCCTGTGAAGATCCAGATTATAATTTGTCTCCAGCTACCCATGCTTGGTGCAACTGATGAGATCGGGTGGTCGGACTTCCTGACTTGGTTAATGCTTGTCATTGTATCCCTATTGTGTAGATTGATGCTCATGATGTCAATCACTGGATTGTCTGGCCCAGACTCGATTATTTACAGACAACTGTCATGTAGCTGGAATTTTGCTGAATATGGCATTAAACAGACAAAGAAACAAAGAAACAAATATAACTTGTTCGCATATGAATTGAAATGATATTACTCTGAAACACAGATTGTTAATCGGGACAAGTTCACGGGAACGGTATCCCCTGGGCTTACATGGCTTCTCTGTCTATGCATCTCGTGAAGCAGAACTTGCCGCTCACTGAATGCTGATGTAGATAAGAAATTGAAGTATTGGAATTAATATAGAAAATAGAGATTTCTTCAAATCTGTTGTTGTTCTTATTATTTGTATAAGGTAATTAAATATTTGGAAGATAAGTATTTATGCATTGCTTACTACATTCTTTACATCAGCCCGTCTTTATATGTGTGCATATTTATATTACACTGTTATCATTTCCGTAGTCAGAAACACATCACAAAATTTGTTTCTATGAAAGTTTTGAAGTAGCCTAGGAATGTTTCAAGTTTGCTTATTTAGTTTTTTTTCATTTATGTCAAGATAAGTATGGATTTTGATATTGTGACATTTGATATTTCTTATTCAGGCTGTTCCGGGATTTTTGTAATTATAAACAAGATATATATTTCTTTGTGTTGTGCTTGGTATGGATTATGTTACAACATCGATCTCTGTCTTGTTACATTTTTCAGCATAGTATTTCTCGCCAGTACGCCATGCTTTAATAAGATGAGTGTGGTTGCAATGTGTCAGCTGGGCCATAGCGCCTGTTTACCACTACCAGGTGTCTGATTGTCAGTTGTTACTTCCCGACTGCTGTGATATACTAGTAGCTGTACTATTGCAGAATGAGATGTTGTATATATATCTTTCCCATATAGTGCCTTTGTCTGAATGATCAATCCCTGTGTACAGTTGACAGAGACGGACACTGTCATGGAGTTTGGTTTTCATAGCAATTTAAGAATATATATTTTGTTATAGGAAAATGCAAGTGAAATCTTGGTACTTTAAGAAAGTGTTCCAAAGCATCATGATAACTTAACCGTTATATTGTCCATTTCGGGGGACATTACACCAGGACATTATTGTTGGCAGTATGCATGCTTGGGTCACTTTATATATGATATTAGGGCCAGACCAAATTATTTTATTGTTTTATGGCCAAATGCAGTCAAGTTTTGGAAAAAGTAAAATAAGGCAAAATTGGACATATGTTTATTCCCCATCTGTGGTTGAATATTGGTAAAACTATTATTTTAAGGGTTTTCTTTTGGAAATTGCCTCAGATCAACCCCAGCTACTTGGACTGTGAAACCCTGTATCCACGTCCCTCCAGTCTAGGAACTTTGGTCTTCAGACTTTTCTATTAGGAACATCCAGAGACACAGTCTGCAACTTTAGCCAACAGTCGAGTCTAGAAACAGTAAACTTAGCCAGTAATAGTCCAATAACCGTATTCAACGTAATAAGCGCCCAGGGCACTCTCAAAATTAGAATTAGGGGTCTCTTATTAGAATATTATTTTGGTGAAGAAAAAGAGTTGAAGGATAAATTACGTGGTTTATGCTGACAACCTGAAATGTTTATATACGACAGATATATTATTCCAGAATTTAATTGCCCATTATTAAGGGTGCCTTTAACACACAAGTGCATATTATACGCGAATAAATAAGTCTTGTGTACATTGATCAATCGGAAGGTGTGCTAATTGGGATTGTTCACTTGTCAATATATCAGCAAATATCGCCGTGGGCACTTATTAGAGCGGGGGCGCTTATTACGTCGAATACGGTATAACAATTTACAGAAAGTGATGCTTACAGTCAAGCTAGGTTGCAGACTCAAAGGTTTTTGGCACAGACTGCATACATACAAGAAATGTTTTTCGTGACAAGGACTCTTTAATCCAGACATTTGTTCACTGGGAGCTGTATTGTCTGGATTAACAGGTTTCAACGGTATGTATGTTAGACTTCTCGCCTTGCATATTGTCCAAGAAGATCTGTTAAAAGAATAGAGTAATTGAGTCTGGTCTTCTGTGTTATGAAGATAGTCACATTTTGATCTCATGTTGCCTTTTTGACATCGGTTTTGTCTTCTGTAGTATTCCCTGCATCCTGAGCATCTATAGCTCACCTGGATGCTTCCTTCCATGAACGTAGTCTGGTCTTTGATTGGCTTATTTATATGGGCCCTTTTTTTAAGCCAGCTTCATAACTGAGCATTATTAATATGCGTATAATAAGACTTAACATTTAAGGCCAAAATGTAATTTATTATGTTATTTTTATCCAAATTTATAAAAGAATTTATCCAAGAGGTATTTTATTGTTTACTATTTCTCATTAGATACATGAACTTACAGTCAGTGTCTAGCATCACCAGTGAGATACCAGTGTTTACTAGTTATTCAGTGTTCACACAGGGCTGTAATGATTCGTGACAGTTTTGGTATGCTAGGATACCAGTGTTTACTAGTTGTTCAGTGTTCACACAGGGTTGTATTGATTCGTGACAGTTTGGGTATGCCAGCATACCAGTTTCATATCATGGTAGTGGTATAGACAGTTGTGAAATGCTGTCACTTCGAGAATGTCTCAGTTTGATTAACTCAGGTTTACAAAATATATATTGTCAGGGCCTCCTGTCATTCCCACTGATAATGTCATACATCTGTGAGTGTTGAGTTTTTCATGTTTGTTAATTATTGTGAGCTAAGGGAGTATTTCACAAACTTTATTTGTGAAGAAAACCTGTATTCCATAATTTGAGATATACCCCCGCCCCTCTACCAATCTCCCATCCTCAAATGTATTTGAGAAAGAAAATCACATCAGAGTTGATGATGATGATGATGATGATGATGATGATGATGATGATTTAACAAGTGCTTCAGGGGACCTGATTTCACGGCTATAAAGTATCCCTACATAAATCATTATTATTATAAATGTCATCAACACAGCCCAACAGAAGGAAGATCTTTCAACTGGAATAACCTTCCTTGTATTGGACTCACAGTGTACCTGTTGACTGTTATTTATTGCCTTGAACTGTGAAACTGATTGTGCTGTATGAAAACTGCCAACATGTTAACCCCAGAGGCGGATACAGCTTTTTTTAAAAGGGGGGGGTGCACAACTAAGATCTATTTATTGTCTTTGGTGGTAATTTATACGGAAATAAAGATTATTTTCGATATAAAAAGGGGGGATGTGCACCCCCGCACCCCCCCCTCTGTATCCGCCCATGAACCCCCACCCAAACTTCAGAATGAAGATGTTTATCAGACATGAAACTTACGAACAGCTCCCTCTCACCATCATCGATGTACAATGTACATCCATTGTACCCTTTGTATTGAATTATAGTGTATTGTATTGTATTGCCACGAAGTGTACCACTACATCCCTATTGAAAACTACTCCATATTGACTCACAGGCAGCACATTGCTTGATATTCATGAAATAATCGTCCCTGTGTTTTACTGATCCTCCCAGGGGCCTCGAGTTGAAGAACCCAGCTACGTCAATTGGGCGACTTCCTGGTGTTTTCAAATACTGGATGTAGTGTTGCAGCAAGAGGCTGTGTTGGGTGCCATCCTTGGGCTGATTCGAGTTGAAGAAACTCAGCCACGTCCATGGGGCGACTTCCTGGTGTTTTCAAATACTACATGTAGTGTTGCAGCAAGAGGCTGTGTTGGGTGCCATCCTCGGGCTGATTCGAGTTGAAGAAACTCAGCTACGTCCATGGGGCGACTTCCTGGTGTTTTCAAATACTGGATGTAGTGTTGCAGCAAGAGGCTGTGTTGGGTACCATCCTCAGGCTGACTACCAGTCCTAGCAGATGGAATTGAAACACTTTTGTCTGCTGACTAACACTAACCGATCAAGCCGTTAATGTTCAACCTATTTATTCCAGAAGTGCGTCACATTTCGCTTGTCCTGGACTGGAAAACAGCCACCAGGCAGTGTAGCATGGTGTCTCTGCATGTACTACTCAAAAAAAGTTAAACAATACCTGACTCTTTTCATTACAGATTAACTCGTCATAACTTCTTTTGAGTAGTATACATACCATGTCAGTACATGACATACTGCCTGTGGAGAGGTTTCACCAGTTGTTAACATACTAAACACTAACTGTTTCTGTTGATTGTGGAACACTTCAGAGTTGAATATAAGATGACTGTATGACTCTGCTAAGAAAACAATTTCCTGTTTATTGCATCTAGCAGCATTTCCATGTATATTCTAACACCGTTATCAAGCTGGAGTGATCACTCTAGCTTGATCATAAAGTTGTATGTTTTTTTATTAACTCACTAACTTGTAGAGTGCCCTGTTGATAATGTTAAAGTATTGCCGACACTTCCATGTGTAATGTATGTCGGTCAAATCTCTCCGCTTTTCTTTCACATTCGAGGGCTGAAGAAGCATCTCAAGGATGTCTGGTGGAATGTTTTGAAAGAATTTTTAACTCTTTTTTTCTAAGAGCGATTAAGAATGTTCAAATGAAGATCGTCGGTCTCTGTACATCTTCTTGTGCTTGGCCTGATGCAAATTGCAAGCTATACTGTATTATTGAGACAATTTGGAAATCACTCTGTCTCAGATTCGTGCAAGTCACAGAATTACCAAATGATGATGTCATAGCTAAAAAGTGTTTTGAACTCTCATTCACTTATGCCCAAAATGATAAGTCATCTGTGCTAAAAAGACAGGTTTCTATTTCATTTGCCATGCTGTATCCTCTATGGGACTTTTAGTATATGATTCTAAGGCATTTCTTTTATGTCATTTGGATGGTGGTTGAGATAAAGATATACAATAAAATTAAAACCTCCAATTAAATCTTTCTGCTGTTTTTAAAAAAAAATATAGGTTTGATAGAAAGAGATATAAATTAACATTTAATTTCTTGTTCTTTTGGAAATATGACAGGCAGGTCAGAATTGTACAGCATTTACCATGGAAGAATGTTCCACTGCCAGGAGTACTGGTGCACCTATCAATAGTATTTGCAGGAGACTTGCTTGTCTGTCGGCAAATACCACTTGTCTGAGTCAGGCAGTTACAAATGTGTGATATTTTATTCACAAGTGTCATTATCAGGCCTGGCATTAATGAAAAAACATATAGTCCTATTTCTTAGGATGAACAAGTAACAGAAAACAAAACGCCATAAGATCGATGACAGATGAACTTGAGAGATACTGTGAGTTGTGCACTGCACACATACTGACATTACAGGAGAACTTGCACCAACTGCTGACAGGTGACAAAGAACATTCATATTTATTTTTTGTTGATCAATAATCAAAGCACTGATCTAATACATCACACATGGAAGCATGATGCACAGGAAATTCCCCTGTTCAATTCTAGCGAACACAATAGCAACACTGAGAGCATCAGCACTTCCTGTAGGGTGTGTTGGCATTACATGTATTATGAAACCATGAGGCTGGAGGCTGTATCTGGAAACTGCAGCAGATTACAACAGTGGCGACAGAGAGGGATGACTTTATATCAGTGTCTAACACAAATAACATGCATCTGGATTGTTGGCAGTCAGTGTAATGAATACCCAATAGTTTTTGCATTGATCTTATTTGAATGTTATAGATGGTTGTTTGTACCAGTTACCATGGTTACTGAATAAATATATTCATATGTTACTTGAAGGTTCTGGGTGTTCATTTATATGTTTTAATTAATATAATACCGACGGACTGTTGGACTGAGACATATAGCATGTACAATCTGGGCTCAATCAAATTCGACAATTGGAAATCACATTCGTTTTTGATTGCTCATTGCAATAGGTTGTACATTTTTAACTTTAGCCAGCTAACATAGAGCTACATTGAGGCTGATTCATGGTTTAGAATAATTGTATAATTGTATTACTTATTGATATCAGTTATACTAAGACATAGATATAGATGACACATCAGCGACAAAAAAAATGATGTCCAATGCAATCCCCTACTTTGGCTTGAACCATATGTTCCCATGTTTTGTCAGGTGAACAATTGACATGCCTTTGCATGTCTTTGTGGTGGGGTAGGATACGCTCACCTTTTCACAAACACTTGGTATCATCTCTGTTTGATAGTGATTCATAAACTCATGTTCATGATAGGTGGAATCATACAATGGACTCAGCTTTTAGAAGATTTCTTATAATTTTGGGAAAGGTTTTGTCACTCTTATTGATATACATCTATAGTTGTAAATGGAGTGATTTTGAATATCATTGAATAACATTGTGCCATTATGCATCTGCACTGTGTGGATTCCAGGTTAGAACAGATCCCCAGCAAGCTTCCCAGGCTGCAAGAGGCGACCAAATGGTCTGTGAGTCATCATACGAGGACAGCGTGGATCGTTGTTCATATAGCATTCACTGGTATCTTTGGTCCAGTCAGGACATAGCTGAGTGAGGTTTTAACAAACAAGCAAACAACATTATGGATGTAACAACTTCTCTCCAAAGAAAAATCAAAATTGCAATGTCGTATTCAAATTTCATTTAATTTCTGTCATCTTTATTCCTAACTAGAAAGAAACATAACTTAATAATGCTTAACATGAAAATGGTGACATTACGATAAAGACACAAAACATACAAACACAAATTTAACAAGTAAAATAAATAGTGATTAATAATATACGTATATATAATAACACAAATAATGTAATAAAACATATTAAATAACAATAATACAGTTCAATACAGTTATCAGTTAACTGAAATCTAAATCTTTATGTTTTCATATTCTTCATAACACAGAAGAAAAGTCTGGAAACAGGTGGGATGGGTCATCTGTCATGCAAAGCCCCGAAATACAGAAGGGCCCATATCGGTTGTTATTTTGACTCTAACAGGGTTCATCATGTTCAGAGTTGACCTAACTGTAGTCCGTGAGTTATTCCTCCAAGTGCTGATCAGACAATACAGTAGATCATGGTCATAATAAACATGGATATAAAGTACAAACTGTCATAACAAACTATTTCGAAATCTATTTCAAAAGTCATGACAGCTTTAACATATATTTCTTAACTAAATTCTGTGCAACGAATTAACAGCTCTAGGGAATTGATTTCAACCCAGCGTTAGAAATTACCACTAGCCTGCTAGAAGGAGGCTAGTACAAGTTCCTGTGGGCTAGTTCAAATTTTGCAATGTCACCATTGTTTTAACAAACGCATTTTATCTTTACCAGGCCTACTGAAGTCTTTCAGTTAAGTTCTAACCCTGTGTGTGTGTGTGTGTGTGTGTGTGTGTGTGTGTGTGTGTGCGTGTGCGTGCGAGGGCTTGCATTTGTGAGAGAGAGTGTGTGTGTGTGTGTGCGTGCGCTTGCATTTGTGTGTGTGAGAGAGAGAGAGAGAGAGTGTGTGTGTGTGTGTGAGAGAGAGAGATTTGTCACTATCAGTGTTAATACCTGGTACTGTACATGGGCACAATGTACTTTTTTAAACAACCATGAACCCATACCCATACTAACCCATGCCAGTAGCCCTACTTTTGAAATGTATAAACACAACATTTTATTTTAAGGTCAACCGAAATACAGAATGCCGTGATAAAAAGGTGTCACTTTATACAAGTGACACTTATTGTAATCAGCCCCTTTAGTGTAGTTAGGGTAATACTTAACTGTTGGATTGATCTGTACACACTTAACACAGAGAAACATACAACAGTGTCTGCAGTATTTTCATCTGAGTACTTGACAAGTAGGCTGAGGTTACCATGGTTACAACAATTCGATGAAATCATTGTACTTTCATTGTAAGTTTGGCTTTGCTCGTGCTTTGACTGTACACCGGCCTGTAGTTGGTGATAAGGATGTAGAGGATGTAGCTGTTGATGGTGAAGAATGCCAGTCCAGCGGCCCAGATGTACAGGAACGTGTTGACACCTTCAAACTCCAGGTAGTAAGCTGGTACAAGCCAAATACCCTGGAAATAAAGTCACAATTTCCATTTGAATAAACCACAAAGATGATTCAGAGATGACTTATTCAGTATTGCAAATATTCTTCTAATCAAATAGAGTTGATGAAACTGAAGACTGGGTGGTCACAAAGGCTATTGAGTATTAATACTATGTATTAACAAGGTTATCCATTGGGGAAATAGTGAACAAACAATATTAGTTTGAAAAATGTTCTTTTAGTATTTCATAATTCATACACTTAGCAATAAGTGCCATTATGTCACATAATGTGTCACATTGATTCTTCTACATAACAAACAAGCATGAAATACTCAAATCCCCCCCCAATATGACATGTCTGGTTGTGTGTAGGGCGAGAAATATTGTATGGTTTTCAAGATTATCTCTGGAAACGGGAAATACCGCAAATTTCAGTCGCTGCCATGGAAAATCGAAAAATAAATTTGTCAAATATCCCACTCTAAAAAGGCACCAGTTCACTGCCAGACCTATCTATGTGCCAAGTTTGGTGAAGACATATTGTACGGTTTTCAAGATCTGCTCCGGAAAGGAGTACTACCGCCATTTTCCATGTTTTCAGTCTAAGTCAAAGTCGCTGCCATGGAAACTCGAAAAATAAATTTTGCTTAAGATATCTCTCATGGCTTTTTGAGTTCCACCCCAGAAACGAAATGTTACAGATGGATGGTAGGCACCCATTCCTATATCTCCTTCCACTTCATGGAGGGAGGCAAAAATCCCAACAAAACAGAATGAGGTTCTTGAAGAGGTTGAGTAAGAATAGATGATAATACCTGGCCGAGGAACCAGAGAGAGGTCAGCATGACTCCCCGGGACACGGAGACGTGGATGGAGGGGAGAATGAGGGGCACCAGACACAGGTACCACAGGAAGTACTGAAACGAGATACAGCAGGGTGTAGTCAGTCATTGTCAACAGGTGATGGAACTTATTAAATCATTCAGCAGTCTAGGAGTGACTATGTTTTCATGCTGTTTTTTACAGAATTATTTGAGTTAAATCACAAGGAACACCAGGATGGGTTTCCCACATAGTACTGGTACCCATTTGGGGAATTGAACCCGGTCTTTGGTGTGAACAATCAACTCTTTAACCACTAGGCTACAATTCTGACCCCAGTGCCAACATTTAATTCTTCACAAAAGTACTTTCATTTATCTAAAGGTCATATCTACAAATGTTTACAAAAAAATGTATAACAATTCTTTGATAAACATGTTTAGAGATATTCTATAAACCTGATTATCATAAACTCCATTTATCCAACTTTTTAAAACCACTGAACACTTATTTGTTAATATATGTTACTAAATCATTTTATAACAAAGATGCAGTAACATCTTTCTGTGTGTGTACTAATGATGGACTTAAGCAAGTCCATGACTGTTAAGTTAATAAGTATTAAAACAAATTGTAAATACTTGTGAAAGACTTCTCACCTGTGAAGTACACACTTTATTGAGAGCTACAAAAGCAAATGTAATGAGGAACCAGCAGAAGGGTGGGTCTCTATAATACTTGATGGCGAATGTGAGGATCAGGAAGCACTGTGGCAGGAAGGCGAGGATCTTGATCCATGCGGACGTGAGAGCCACGCCCATCAGATACAGCATGTAAAAGTATGGGGAGAAGTTGTGGCGTGTATCTTGCCGAAACACATGATACAGGTAGGTCTCGTACAGGAACTGCCAGCCATACCTGCACACAGAGACACAATGAACAACAGTGGTTGGAGGACAGTCTCAACAAGGAGCGTGATTATTATTACTAGTTATGTTTACTTGCAGAGATTCTATGTAAAATTCTACCAACTAATCCACTGGTTTATTTTCAAGATAAACATGAAATATTTGCATGGGTTTAATGAATGCAAAATACAACACTCACAAAAACAGAAAATGGGTGCAATTAATCTTTCCATGGTATGTAAAAAGGTTTGAATATCTAACACGTTAAAACCAATAACACTTTCAACCCGTAGATAGCATATATAAATATATGGGAGTCGGGGTTGTTTATCATACAATAAAACACTGCACTGATCGTTGTTTACATTGTGTACAGCCTCTTAAGGATGTTTATAAAATGTGCAAGATTTAAAAATAGTTAATTTTAACAACGATGACTCCCGCAGAATAGAATTCGACCTTGTCAATGTCGGACAAGTCTATTTATGAACAGGTGGGTTCAGTTTGGTATTTCACGCATATTCTCACAATCCTCACATCGATTTTCTGTACCTTTTTTCCCATTACTGATTGTCATATCTCTCCCAATTTTGGATGGGATTGTTCTGCCACAGCGTTTATCTGCGTACCGCAGTTACATCTAACTCACTAGACTCTGCCCTAAGGGCTAACAATAAGTTGTCCAAAACATGACGTCATCAAGTTGCGAGCGGATATTCGAACCTCCAGAAATGACGTCATGATAAAACTATGTATTATCGTCAAATAAACATTGCTTTGCTCTTCATTGATTTTTAGCTATCTTATATCACTCAATACAGTATGGAGACATGAACCATAAACGGGCTACATAACCTACCACACATAGAATACTGCATTGAGTCCTACCAGCACTGTAGCCCCCACCAACATAAACACCAGTCTGTTGATATTGGGGATTAAGTCCAGTAATACTTCCCTCCAGACTAATACATCCTCTCTTGTCCTTTTCTTCAGCTGAGTAAATTTTGATCTTGCTGTCCTCTGAATCTTGTCCTTCTCAAAATCCTTCCCCAATAGTAAGTACAATGGCAGTGCATATGTTATGGGATATATCTTAAAGTGAACTGCTAAAGCATATGACACTGCAGACATGAAAACGTGGCGGTTTTCTATCAGCTGAAGAGTTGCAAGCACTAGAAAGGACATGATACTCTCTGCATTTCCTCGACTAGACACAGCCATTGGGAGGGGGTTGAACAACCAGAGACAGGCGCAAACCACTGCAGTCTTGTGACTATGACCCTTGGAGGAAACAAGGGAATATGTCAGAGCCCCTGTCATCACATCAAATATGATGAAAAGGATTTTCCCGAAGCTGTGAAACCATTTGTTTGGTAGAAGCATGAAGGCTAACAGTGGGGTGTAGCGGTAAGTGGCTCGTTCATAAGGGGATTGTCCCTGAAATAGGAAGAAAAAATATGTATGGTCCAAGGGAGATCACTCATGACATGCAAATATGCTTTCTTCATTGACAAAGTCGAACCAGGTCAGTTTCTTTGTTTACGAATCAGCCAAGTCTATCATACTCTCAATATGCTAGAGGATGAGTAGGATCAGGTTTTCTCTTGGCCAACTGAAAATGTTGAGAATATTGGAATGACAATTATCAAACAAGTACAAATATCTGACAACTAGCCTTGTTTCTTCCTTACACAAGCCATTCTTGAACTTTTCACATCATCAGATACATTCATAAGTACTTCTTAATGGTGTTTTTTAAATAGATATTACCTTAATAACAAAAGATGCTGCATCGTCAAAGACAAAGTAGTCAACGTCTGTAAATTTGACCTCCATAATGCGGTCCTGCCATTCTCCGTACAGCAAAAGAACCAGTCTTGCTACTAGACCAAGAGCACAGTACTTCCACATGGTCACTTGGAAAAATCTGGGAGTGAAAATACAGTCATGAATATCTCAACTGAATTTATTCACTGAAGCAAGACATCAAGCTGTGTACTAGTAGATAACATTTGACTTCCAGACTCAATCAGGCAAATGTTCTAGGGCTGCTGACTAGTTTTGATTTCTACAAAGTGTGAACACATAAAAATCTTTGTTGACATTTCATCAAGGATTTTGTGTATGAAATTAATTCCTGTCAAACCTGAAGTTCTTGTTGAGCAAAGGGAGATAATTTCAATGAGGAAACTGAATCAAAATTATCTCCCCCTTATCTCCAACACGTGATAATATGGTTCCTCAACATTTAGCATAAGTAACATAATTTGCAAAGTTTGAGGTGCATTTTCTTAATCTCAGCACAAAAAGAAGAAGAAAAAGAGTAACAATTTAGACCCAGTTCATGTGTAATTGGTCTCATTTCACAACTGGGCATTGTTTTTAGTTTTTTCTTTGCCATCTTTTACCACGTTTTATACAAAAGCACAACAAAAAATCTACATCAATAAAAATCATGATAATATGATATCAAGTGTTACCAAGCAGGGTCGTGCCTACAGTTTTGTAACGACAAAAGAGATTAATGAGTACGATGTGAAGCTTCTAACAAACTGACTTTGCGATAACGGTTTTCTTTTACACTATCAATTCCGTGGTTCGGTCATGAACAGCTTCAATGAGCGTTGCAAAGTCAATTGTTCAAATATTCTTGTGTTGCAGCCACAATGCCATACTAGCCACTCCGAATGAAAACTTGGCAGTTGAAACGTAACCTGCACGCGTTCATGTTCATTTAATCATGAAGATGATAATGATCAAAGGGTATGCGGAAAAAGCAGGAATCCAGATTTTACTTGAAAAAACATACGATAGGAGCTATGATAGAAGAAAATAAAATGTGTGCATACGTGAATTCAGCCGCGCGATACACGATATGTCAACAAAGTAATCACAAGTGTACATTTCATTTCACTATTCCGACAACATGCTGAGATTGTTTAATTTTGCCGCCATGTTGGATTTCAGGTAAATCTCAAACCAAATACAATATGTTGTTTTACACGTACCAAAGGACATGTAATCATATAAAACCGTTTTAATTAATACAAAAATATAAGTATTGCGTTTTCAGGCTCCTTAGTCCAGAAATATTGTATCTAGAACTATTTCACTCGTGGACAATATATTTAAAGAGTTTCAAGGGAGAGCACTCTCAGCACTGGTTCCCGAAAGACTGAAAAGGCGTGACATGTGGATGGCCGCTGACAAGGTTTTGCCTCTGTGTACGTATTGATCTTCTAAATGGCATTTTAAATGGTATAAGAATATCCGTTAGAATCCCGTTCGTGGTTCTAGGCTACAGCCACATACAAGTTTTACTGTCTATTTATCAGCGTACAATACGTCATGCGGTAACTTCTATTCATCAGACACTGAGAGGTTAACCGCAAATGTAAATGATTCTGTTTCCAATTAATTCTTATTTTAAATTCTTTAAAATTAATTCAGATGTATTTTCATAATTCTGCAAAACCAAACTATTATATTAAGAGTTTCAACATGTCATGTGTCTTGTCTATCATACAGTACTTATGGATATTTTGGTAATAGTTTATTCAATGGTGCATTATAATTAAAAAGTATTAGTCAGGTCATCAAAGTTTACTGACACTTTAGAATGGGTTAAACATGAAGGCGTCAAGCCAGAGACAAACATTTCACCTGTAAGTTTTGTCATAGGAAACTTGAAAAATGTCATTGTTGTTGATGGAAACATGTTAGAATTGCCACTGTTAATTTGATATTGGTTCGCATTTTTCACTAAAATACATTCAAGATGCTATTTAGATTGTGTATAGACTGTTCAATGACTGATACCTTAGAATGTCCTGTTCTATAATTTCAGCTACGCCACTGTTAATTTGATATTGGTTCGCATTTTTCACTAAAATACATTCAAGATGCTATTTAGATTGTGTATAGACTGTTCAATGACTGATACCTGAGAATGTCCTGTTCTATAATTTCAGCTACGCCACTTTCCAATCAATAATGGGCATCCGAGGCTTCACAAGTTTTGTTGACAGCAACAACAATCGACTCCTTCAGGATCACAACCTGCACTGCACAAGAGTTGTGATAGATGGAAACAACTTCTACCACTTCCTGTACCAGTATCTGCATGTCAAACACCATTATGGAGGAGACTATGATGTCTTCTATAAAAAGGTCAAAGAAATATTTCAGATGTTTGAAGAATGTGACATTAAACCATTTATCGTCTTTGATGGAGGATATGAAGCAGATGGGAAAAAGTTAAAAACAACACTCACTCGAGCCAAAAACAGAATTCATCTTGCAGGATTTATTTCTCATGGAGGTAGAGGAAGGATTTTGCCTATCTTGGCATACGAAACCTTTAAGACTGTGTTGGTTGACATGGGAGTTCCGTATATCGTGTGTGACTTTGAGGCTGATAGTCAGATTGTCAAGCTAGCCAACCATTGGCACTGCCCTGTAATGAGTAATGATAGTGATTTTTTTGTGTTCGATTTGAGAGGTGGTTTCATACTGTTTGACTATGTAGATTTTCGATTAGCCTCCCCAGAAGACCCGCAAACTGGCAAAACCTACCACTGCTTGTCTGTCCAGTTGTATCACATCGACCACTTTGCTAAAGAGTTTCCAGGATTTGATAAAACTTTATTGCCTGTCATTGCAGTCCTTCTAGGGAATGACTTCATTGAGTCGTCATTATTTGAAAACTTTTTCCACACCCTGAAATCAGCCTGGTCTAAATCTCTGCCGCAGAGACATCAAAGGCTGGCAGCCATATTGAGCTGGTGTGAGGACTACAGGTCTTGGGAAGATGCCGTGGAGAAGATCCTCACATATGTTCCGAAAGAATCAAGAGACAATCTAAGACTGCTCATTCACAGATGTATCAGATTCTATATAGACTTGGAGGAGTCCTTCAGTTTGAGTGACTTCTTTGATAGTGATAGTAACACTGCGTTGCAGCAGCGGACTGATGAGATAAAGAGTTATAATGGCAGCCTATCTCCATCCTGGTTCATCAGTGCTCATCGATCTGGTGCAATCCATCCGTTTTTTCTCAACACTGTGGTGCTTCATCGGAATGTTCTACTGACTCAGGTGGAAAACATGAAGGTTGCTTCCTCGTACTCCACTTCTGAAAGGATTAGACAGGTCATGTACGGCATTCTTTTGAAGGATGATTCTTGTACTCCGATTGATAATCTTTCTGGTCGTAGCCAGGATACACATGTCTTGGAATACACGCGAGATGAGAGTAAGAACCTGAAGAAGACTCTTCTTGAATCTATCAACTCTTTACCAAATTTTGGCCAACTTCCAGGACTATCTCAGCTTGGAAACATTTCTACTGGGCAGCGTGTAGATATGATACTTGAGGTTCTTTCTGTTCCAAACACTTTCCTAGAACTGTGGTCACCTCCTCTGCAGCTTCTTGCATGTGTGATTGTGTACTGGATTCTTCAGTCCCAACCCAGAGTGACAAGGTATCATTATCACGCCTTACTTGTGTGCATAATACTCCTACAGTCAAAGACAAGAATTCGTCAACTTAAGCAGAATTCTAGACATTACAAACATGAACAAGAAACAGACGAAGTTTCAAAGGATGATATCTTAAGTTCAACATCTAATGAAGGATTAAGTGATCCAAAGATGCAGTCCAAACAGTCCTGCCAAAAGGCAGATCCCATCTCACAGATATGTGTACAGTCAGCTTGTGAGAAGGCAACCGAGTCACAGCTGACACAGTTTCTACAGAAGGTTGACAAACACCATGCCAAGTTTGCTCCTGTCACCAAGTGCAGCCCAGTGGAGTCTGCCATCACTCATGGTTCATCTCAGTTCCAGGCCTGTCTCCTGGACTGTCTCCATCTCAACCAGCTGCTGCAGAGTCCCCTGGAACATCCCCGACCTCACACCTTCTTCAGTGGGGTCTTCCTCTACAACTTCACCAAGGAACTGAGGTCAAGGTCAAAACCTCTTTCCTACATCAGTGACATTCTTGGACCGAAGTCGCCCATGTCAGCTGTCTTCACTCAGATGGAATCTTTAATTTCTAAACACATTGGGGAGGATTGTTTTCAGGAAACAGGAACAGGGAAGAAGAACTCCAAGAAGAAAGGGAAGAAGAAGGGAGACAGGAAGAAGACTGACTATGCCAAGTCTGATGTGTGCTCTGAGAACTCAGACAATGATCTGCCCGAGATGGTGCAAGCAGCGTGTGAGCTGGACAATAGGTTCAGCTGCCTCCTCCTTGATGTTTGAGGATGGAGGCAGAGTGGGCATGGTAGGGGTTGTCACAAAAGTTGAAATTCCTTTTATATAGTAGGTGTCTCGTTGGGAATCCCATTAGTTTCGAACATTTTGTAAATTGTATTTAGTGATCACTGATGTATTTGAGAAATATCTGTTTGTTTTTCTGACGCTTCTTACGTGCATTCAGTTTGTTCAGCGTAATCAATGGCATAATTCTCAAGTTTTTATTTCCTGCATTATAAATCAACAAAACAGGTATTTTTTATTCTTGTCTGAATTGTGAATTGTATTGACATTGAACACTACAATGAAAGACTTATCACAATTTGAGGATTATTTTCCATGTTTTAGGTAGGTGGATATTCATGATAGTCGGGTGGTCAAATCTAGATTTAAATTTTTATGCTTATGTTTTTAAGCTAGCTGTTGATTGCGGACTTTTGAGACGATCCGTATTGACTCTCTAACAGTGAAATGATACAAAGTATCTTATTATCCAGCCCCTAAACATACCTCTGGGGGCATGCTGTTCCCCTTCTACAGGCGTCTTTATGTCACCCATTGTACATATACCCCTATGTTAACCTGCCAGTGGGCTCCAAACAGATGTGTCCCCTTTCAGTAACCATGACAACCGTTGTCATGGTACTACAGGGTTGTTGTTACCAGTGTTACATATTTTTGGAAAATGTTATTGTGTAAATAAAGGAAACTGCACAGACATATTGTTTGTTTTTCTTTTATCGTTATCATGTACTTGTGCGTGAGACTGCAGTGCTATGGCTGACCACTTCTAGGACCCACTTGCATTGGACAACCTTAGATATAATCATATAGACATTAAAGCGTGACTTCCCTTGACAATGCAAACAGATGTGATATTGCTGACCTTCTTCAGGTCTGATCACACATTGCAGGCTGCAGTGACAGCTGTGATATTGCTGACCTCCATCGGGTCAGATCACACATTGCAGGCTGCAGTAACAGCAGTGATATTGCTGACCTCCATCAGATGTGATCACACATTGCTGGCTGCAATGACATCTGTGATATTGCCAACCTCCATCAGATGTGATCACACATTGCTGGCTGCAATGACAGCTGTGATATTGTTGACCTCCATCAGATGTGATCACACATTGCAGGCTGCAGTGACAGGTGTGATGTTGCTGACCTCCATCAGGTC
The DNA here is from genome assembly GCF_022045235.1 of Haliotis cracherodii. Classification (NCBI taxonomy): domain Eukaryota; kingdom Metazoa; phylum Mollusca; class Gastropoda; order Lepetellida; family Haliotidae; genus Haliotis; species Haliotis cracherodii. Next base: position 56,406,917 of record NW_027266265.1, read on the forward strand.
TGATCACACATTGCAGTCTGCAGTGACAGCTGTGATATTGCTGACCTCCATCAGGTCTGATCACACATTGCAGGCTGCAGTGACAGCTGTGATATTGCTGACCTCCATCAGGTCTGATCACACATTGCAGGCTGCAGTGACAGCTGTGATATTGCTGACCTCCATCAGGTCTGATCACACATTGCAGGCTGCAGTGACAGCTGTGATATTGCTGACCTCCATCAGGTCTGATCACACATTGCAGGCTGCAGTGACAGTTGTGATATTGCTGACTCCATCAGGTATGATCACACATTGCAGGCTGCAGCGACAGCTGTGATATTGCTGACCAATCCCTAAGCCTAATATAATAAACCAGCTAATCAGGCTAACTCCTATATACCAATTTACTTAACTTCAAACTAATGTAAAGTAATGGAATCTATGGTTAAAAACAGACTACAGCATTACCTAACTCAAAATAACATCATAAACCAGATCAAAGTGGTTTCACTCCTGGCCGCTCAACCTTAGATAACCTCGCCCGTTTAAAGCAGGACAACTCAGCAAACAATATACTACAGGCATCTTCTTAAGACTTCTCCAAAGCTTTCGACATGGTATGGCACGACGGGCTAATACAAAAAAACTACAAAAAATAGGACTCAAAGGTCAAATAATAAACTGCATCCAGGACTTCCTAAACAATCGTAAAATAACCGTGGGTATAGACCACACGCTATCGGACCAATGTCCCCGAGAAAATGGCACTCCCCAGGGCAGTATCCTCAGCCCCACACTCTTCAATATAATGATAAATGATCTATTCGAGGGCCTATCCCCTAAAATAAACACATCTAAATGCCACTAAATCTACGTAGGGAACAATTAACACTAAATTTCTGGGCCGCGTCTCAATCCAACCCCCTAATCCAAAACCTAATAAACAAAAATATCAGCCCCAAAAACCAAGCCCTAGCTCGAAAACACCCTCTACTTACTCCAATATCCCAAAGAATAACCAATTCATAAAAGAACACCAAATAAACAATCTTAAACAAAACTATAAAAAATCAAATATCTTCACCCCAAAGCTTAAAACACCCAAAATAGACATAGCACTAGCTAGCACAATAAATAAACAAACCGACCCAAACATAGCAAAAACCACCACACTAGCATACATACATGAAAATTGGCCAAATTGGTGTCACATTTACACAGACGGATCCTCAGATCCGACCTCCAAATACACAGGTTTCTCGGAGTCCACATCACACAACCAACTAAAGCCACACAATCCTGCCGACTCCCAAACAATCAATCAATATTCACGGCCGAACTAATGGGCATGGCCTCAGCCCTTCATAATCAACAATCTAAAAAACAAACAAAAATCCTAATACTTACCGACTCGCTCAGTGGACTACAAGCCCTCCAAAATAAAAACACCAAAAACCGCCCTGAACTAATAAATCAAATACTAAAAAGCTCAAACGATTTAACTAAGGCAGGCAAACAAATAGTATTCATTTGGATCCCCGCCCATGTAGGAATATACGGCAATGAAAATGCCGATAAAGCAGCTAAACTATCCCTTACAATTCCAGAAATAAGCTTAAACCTACCCATCTCCAAATCAGAAATTAAAAGTGTCAACAAACAAATAATCACCCAAAAATGGCATAACTTATATCTAAACTCAAATAGCCAAATCAAAAAGGTTCTAAAAAAACCCTAACCAAACCAAAAAATCTACATTTGTCCCCAAAAAATCGACAGAGTAATCACTAAACTCCAAACAGGACATACCAACCTAAATAACCACCTCAAAATAATAAAAAACACGCAACAGGAACCTGCCCACATTGCAAACAACAAGAAACCCCAGAACACGCACTCATACACTGCACCCACTACCTAACACGCCGAACTACACTACAAACCACCCTAAATCTAAATAAGGCTCTTACTCTAGAAGCAATCCTAAACCCACAAAATAAAATAGAAAAATTCAAAGCCTTAGGCATATAATTAATCAAAACAGGACTAATAAATCGCATTTAAAACCCCAATAAACTACCCAAACCAAACCACATAATCAAACTAAGAAACTTCCATACTCTGCTCCCTTAGTTCGTCCCCCAAACCCTCTTGGCATTTTTTCCAAATCTCAAAATGTCCAAAATTCTATATAAGCAACCACTAAAACACCCCTACTGGATTGCCAAACAACTTTTTCCCCTTTTCGGAAACACTGGCCGACCGGGCCCGTGTGCGAAATACGCTGCAGTCGGAAGGCGCACGTAAAATCTCCAATATAAGTAAGTAAGATGTTACAGTAGTGAGATATACTCGTATTTTAAGTAGGGATACATTTTCACTCAGCACTCTCAGCGGCTTGAAGTCACGCGATAACGAAACTCACCGCCCTAAAGAAACGCGAGCCATAGAAACATATAGAAAAGGCTAGGCCTGGATGTTGTGATTCCTGAAAAAGGCTGTTAGTCTTCTCGTGTGAGATCTGGCGTTGTCTTGATGGGAAATTACGTTCACTAGCAGCATAATGGGAAGGACTTGTGGCCAAAGAATCGCATCCGTGTAATGTTGTGCCGTTAAATTCTCACATCATCACATCACCACCACCAAATTTGTCCACTTCCTGTATGCAGTGTCGTGCATTAAGTTCACCGTGACACCTGTAAACACGACGTCTTCCATCCGCACGGCGAAGCATAAAACGTGACTGTCACTAAACCTAACTTGTCTCCATCGCAGTTGAGGCTATGCTCTGTGACCTTGACACCATTGACGTCGCCGCCGACGATGTAGTTCCGTCAAAATGACAGCTCGAACTGGTCGAATACCCTCGCGCAAACGGTTCCTGACAGTCTGGACTGATATCCTACGCAATCCTGGTATTGTCAGTTGTAGAGGTGGCCGTGGTGGTTCTTGGAAGTAGGTGCCGTAGCCGTATGAATCTGTCCTGTGCTCTAGTTGTGATACGTGGCCGACCGGATATGGGAAGGTCACGTGCTGTCTAACGTGGTTGTGTTTTGCATTTTTTTCATCCTTTCACCAAATGTCTGCAGTACCTCATTCTTTCCACACAAATCAATCCCAATCCTTGCAGAAATTACCAAATTTGGTATTAATGTTGCATGGATGTCGGCAACACTCTGTCAGATATTTACTGATGTCGGCAACACTCTGTCAGATATTTACTGATGTCGGCAACATCTGTACGGCAATATTTACGATTTTACTTCTTCTGCGTTCCTTTTTTCGCAGAGTATATCACCTAATGTAGACTTCATTGGGAGTTGGGAGTGTTTTCACGTACAGTACATTCTGGAGCTACACACGTCATCTCTCCGTATGGAAGCAGCGGTCAATGAAGACATATCATGTCAAGTCAGTTACAGACAGTTGCGATAGAATGAAATTATGTTAATGTTCACACTGACAGACAGTCTGGTCTGAATACTGATATACCTAACTTCTTTTATATTGTCAATGTATTAGTCATTTGGACACTCGGAATACACGATTTCATTTCTCCGTTTGTTGTTTAACGCTGCACTCAGCAATATTCCAGCTATATGACGGCGGTCTGTAAATAATCAAATCTGGACCCGACAATCCAGTAATTGACATCCAAGTTTGATTGGAAATGTAGGATCCTTTTTGCTTTTTTCACGTTTTTTATTTTTTTGCTCGGTTTCTTGCAATTATTCGTAATAAGCGACAGCGTGAGAAACTGACTTTGACATGAGAACAAGATGGGCTATTATAAGAATGGCAGACTCGTCATTGTGGACATGCCAGCTACTACTCTGGAAGGTCATGAGAATCAGTTGTCGGCTCCAGTCGCAGATCGCGACTCAAGTGGAACATCGTCAACTGTGGATCAGGAGCGGGTGCTGCCGTCGAGGTCGAAGGTTATGCAAAAGCCTATCTTACATTGCAAGGAATATAGAAGATTTAACCTTCAACCTGTCCGACATTGGCTTTGTTTCTTTTGTACCTGAACATGACATTGTTTCTTTATATTAAACATAGTCAATAGAAAATTACCAGCCACAAAAAGGTCTGGAGTCCTGGAGATATTCGGGAGGTATACTTTTGATAAAATATTACCTGGTAAGATATGTTATTAATGTTCGATACAGAGAACATGTTATTACTATTCTGTTGGATAAAAGTAGGTTTGGTTTCGGTAGCGCTACATTATGTGTGTTTACATATATCCAGCCGGAGAAATCGACCTGCTGTGACAACAAAGATAGACAAAATGGGGTAGAGATTTTGCTGTATTTTTTATTGAGTACACTGTAAGAGTACCCAGCTGTTTCTATCATTGTACTTGGATTTGTTTGTTTATTTGTTTGTTGTTTAACACCGCACTCAACAATGGGTTGCTGAAGAGCTATTCTACCCCGGATCTTCACGGACTATGTGGAGAAGGATGTTATTCACCATGCTGAAAGTAATATTTACTTTGTAGAGTTATTTACACAATTTGAGATGGAAAGATATTCATGTGATAAATTACTAAATACCTTTGAAAACTCTTTTGAAAATGTGTTCAAATTTGAACATACATATTGTCAATGGAAGATTTGGAACTGACTATCAAATCGGTGACTGTACATTTATTGGGCATTTAGTGAGTGATGAGTTGGTTTTAACTCCGCTTTTAACAGTATTCCAGTTATATCACGGCGTGGCAGCTGAACGTGGGAGGAAAGCCCGAAGTGATGCAGGCCTCAGACGTTGACGGCTTCGATGAAACCCCGACCCGTGAAGATCTGTGGAAGAATAGGTCTTCAGTAACCCATGCTTGCCGTACAAGGTGACTATGCTTGTCGTAAAAGGCGACTAACGGGATCGGGTGGTCAGGCTCGCTGACTTGGTTGATGCATGTCATCGATCCCAATTGCGTGGATCGATGCTCATGATATCAATCACTGGATTGACCGCCGTCAATGGGATGTAATATTGGTGTGCGGCGTTAAACAAAAAAACCAAACCAAAATCGATGAAACCCACGAGCACGGGTATGGTGCTGACAAACCTAGCAACATAATCGGGGCGAAACGGGATTCGAACCTACAATCAAAGGTTTCTGGTGTGCCCAAGGGAAGCAACTCTGCACAGCGAATCGCTGCGCTTTAGACGAATGGGCCACCCGTGCCCCCTATTGGACATTTTGGGTGTAGTTCTGATATATATTATTGTGGGACATGTGACATGTGACACGTGACATGCAAGAACTAAGAATTGACGTATCAGGATTCCCAATCACCAGATCCGAACTTTGAATAATGTAAATATTTTTACATAAAGAGTGATTTTTACATTAAGGGTTGTAACAAGAGTTAACAAGTCGCCCGATCCCTTTAGTCGTCTCTAACGACAAGCATATTCGCCTTTTACGACAAGCATATTCGCCTTTTACGACAAGCATGGGTTGCTGAAGACCAATCCTACCCCGGATCTTCACCGGTGGAAATACAAGAAAACAGAATCAAAATCGCGATAGCACCGAGAACAAGCAAAAACAGCCGAAATTTTATGCTGTATAGTGTTCCGTCCATATTTCTGTTACTTCCTGCTCATCACGTCTCTGCCGGTTCCATCCACATCATCTAAAACAGAAAACTTTTCAAGTTTCAAGACTGATATCACCATAGAAAAAGAGAAAAATATCTGTATGTGTCATTTATTTCCATTAAGAATACAACTCATTCAAGAATGCGGTCATCCCACTTAAGGTCTTCCAGGCTTAGGGCATCTATTGGCGTCTTCCTTAAGAGCTCATGAGATAAACACGACGACAAACAAGCATTTCCATAGTCGTAGGACATCTCAACTAAAAGTAAGTATGTGTTTATGAATCATTTACCCATAGTGACGATACTAGGTGTTTGCTAAAAGCTGAGTGTATCCTGCTCCACCGATGATACCCGTCACAAACACATGCAAAGGCAAGTCAATTGTTCACCTCAACAAACACAGGAACATATGGTTCAAGGCAAAATAGGGAATTGCAACGGACATAGTTTTTCCCATGGGGCGTCAGATTTGGAAATACCCTCCATTTGTCTACCGTAACCTCTTTATGGAAGCTTTACTGAGTTTTTTTTGTTTTGTTTGTTGTTTAACACCGCACTCAGCAATATTTCAGCTATATGACGGCGGTCTGTAAATTATGGAGTCTCGACCAGGCATATCTGGTCAGTGTGATGGACAGTGATGGACATATGAGCATCAGTCCACATGCATCAACCAAGTCAGCGGGCCTGACCACCCGATTCCGTTATCCGCCTCTTACGACAAGCATAGTTGCCTATTACAGTAAGCATGGGTTGCTGAAGACGCATTCTACCCCGGATGGTCACGGGTCTGATCAAACAACGAATGACGCACTTTGAAATCTTCATAGAAAGAGCATGTTCGAGTATGCCTCAAAAGATGTGTAATGCGGACACCAAAGACTTGAGCTGCTGAAATATTGTTTGACATAAAAGGGAAAGTTGGCCATTTGAAAGTTGAAGTCATCCCTCTGTTCATGCATTACATACTACATATCATGTAATATTTGTTCAAGGAAGGACGATGAGAAGATTTGAGGCTAGACCTACATGCTGCTGTATCAGTTGGGACGTAGTGTAGCGAGAGTCTACGTTATTTCGCGAGTTCAATCAGCGAAATTTGTACCTCATATGTTGTGAAATGTCGTAGGCTGGTACTTCTGGCATATTGCTCGACATAAAGGAGAGTTAACTACTGGACAGTTGAAGTCATCCATTTAGTCTTTGTGGAAAATGTTTGCCACTTTGTCCAGATTAACGAGGTTTCACGGCATACAGTAACGTCAAACGTGTGTGAATGTTTTTTTTGCGCCTCACCAATATTTAAACTATATCCTGGCAGCCAGCAAACGCTCTCTCTACTAGATCATGGAGGCGGTATAATTCGTAAGTGTAGATATTGCACAGAAGTACACTTTACCTGTCCGGATGGGGGGTATTCTGTCACGGGTAAGCACTTTCCCTCTACACCGCCAGTGAGTGACACCCAGGCAGTGAGAGAAGGCTGTGCAGTGACGCAGTGGTAAGGCAGTATATATATATCATTATACACTGAATGCTGAATGGTTTATCTGGGTATTGATGTGTATAGAAACACGAACATAGTGTAACTGGTCATCTTATTTATCAAGTATTCCTTGTTGAGGATATTTATAACTCTCTAGCCAAGATCACAACAAAATCGTGTATCGTTTGTTGGATTCATTCATATACAGATCATGACGAGTCAACGTTAATCGATAATCAAGTGTATATATTGTCAACAATGTGTGTGTATTAATATCCTGTACTTGTTTATACCATAGTCACCACAATCTCCAGTGTGTTACCTGTATACCTACCTACTGTTTACAACACGGAAGTGAGTCGTCTACTTTCGTTATGGTAATGAGGACCAGTGACCCACTGGGAATATGGTGGGAGATTTTCAAACGTGTTTCAGGGCTTAGTCGAGTCAAGAGAATGTCTCAAACACCGGTTATGATATCAACCGTTACTCACTTAACAATAATTAAGACTTTGCAGTTGAAACCTTTACGATGTTCACTTATATCATAGAAACGAAGATTAATTAAGTTTTGGTAGTTTATTTTCCTGTTTTTTGAAAGAGTAGCTTTCTGCATTTGGCAAAACAGACTTAGCATGTTTAGTATTATGCAGCCCCGTCTGAGGTTTTGGAGTTTGACCACCGCTTGGATATCTCAAGGATATCCGATCTTGCACATCTTCTTTATAGTCCTTGGAATATGTTTATTTACACACCGCCTAACTCGCCTATGTATTTAACTAAAAGCAACAAAACACTTTCCAATGCCACAAGAAATATCTGCTAAAAGCAGAGTCCACTGACCACTGTACGATTCCGACTGCATTATGAGCAGTTGTTTATGAATCACTATCAGATAGGGAGGATTCCAGATGTGCGCGGAAAGGTGATAGTGTCCTACACCACTGGTAACATCACAAATACATGCAGAAGCAAGTCAATTGTTCACCTGAATTTACACATAGGGAATTGCATCGGACAGTCTTGTCACTGATGCATAACATTTTGAAATGTCATCCAAATGTGTACCATAAATCTTTCTGAAAGCTCTGCTGAGGCCTAGAATGTTGTAACCTTGATCAAACCACATTTGAGCAAGAATTGTATCACGTGAATATACTTGGATATATATTCATGTCATGAAGGCTCAATTATAAGGGGGAGGTCAGGTAGCCTGGTGATTAAAACGTTCGCTCGTCACGCCGAAGACCCGGGTTCGATTCCCGACATGGGTACAATGAGTGAAGCCCATTTATGGTGTCACCCGCCGTGATATTGCTGGAATATTGCTAAAATCAGCGCTAAATCATACTCACTCATTTATAAGGTATATGTATTATGTAAAATGTTCTTCAAATGTTTCAGATGGCGACCTCTCAGAAGCTAACGGAACATTTCCTGACCTGTACAATTTGCACAGAGGTGTTTGATAACCCCTGTACACTTGTGTGTAATCACACCTTTTGTCGGAAATGTGTCGTCAACTACACCAAAACCAGACCAGAAGCCATCAGTGCCAAGTCCCTCCTCTGTCCATTCTGCAACAAGATGACGAAAGTGTCTGCTCCTGAGAGACCAGTGGAGGAGTGGGCGGATGACGTCAAGCCAATCTTTATCATCCAGGGACTCTTGGACTCGTTTGGTCCTGGATCTAAAGGTACAGTAGTGGTTGTGTCTCAACAGGAGATTTGATATACAAAAAGTAAATTTAACTGAGACCTGCACCTATATGTATTTCTGCACAGGAAGGTGTATGTTTTAATGTGATACTTGTTATTATTGTTGCTTCACGTTTGTGCATGGTGGTTTTGGTGTATTAGCCGAAATTCTGACAGTATGAGTGAGTGAGTGAGTTGGGTTTAACGCCGCTTTTAACAGTGTTCCAGTTATATCACGGCGTGTCAGCTTAGTGTGGGAGGAAAGCCCGAAGTGATGCAGGTCTCAGACGTTTACCAGTTCGGTGAAACCCACGAGCACGGGTATGGTGCTGACAAACCTAGAAACATAATCGGGGCGAACCGGGATTCGAACCCACAATTATAGGTTTCTGGCGTGCCCAAGGGACGCAACTCGCCAAAGAGAATCTCGGCGCCTTAGACGACTGGGCCACCCGTGCCCCCTTCTGACAGTATGAATTCATAGAAGATACATCCTCATCTTACATGGTGGCAATGTCTGCAGTAACAATATCATCTAGTTCACATGAGCTGTGTGAATACTGGAGAAGAACTTGGACAGATGTAGATTCAACAAATAACATAGAAAATACATTGTAGTGAAAATAGAATTATGGTTGAAATACACCACATATAGATGGCCCCTCTTCTCCCCACAATACACACACCACATTGAAGATTAATATACATTTGCAGATACAGCCTCCTGCAGCTACTGTAGAGAGGAAGGGGAGACAACTCCAGCTGTTGTTTGGTGCTCGGTCTGTGATGAGGCACTCTGTGACAAATGTACTGGAGCTCACAACCGCATCCCGTCATTACGGAAACACAAAGTCATTGACCTCTCCGGCGAGGTCAAGGTCAGAAGAAGAAACAAGGTGACATGTAAAGAGCACAAGGACGAAACTATCAAATATTTGTGTAAAGATTGTAAGAAAGCTGTTTGTCAGACATGCTGCACTATCTACCACAGGAAATGTGACTCGGTCGTCACACTCGAGTCGGAAATGATGGCTGTGAAGGCAGAGCTGGTGAAGATGAAAGAGACTTTGTCAAGGAGAAGACACAAACGAAATACAGAGGTGCAGAAAATGAAATCAGTGATGTCAGAAGAAATATGTCGACATTCACAGAAGGAATCCGACATCCAGTCTGCAAGTCTGAAGGCAATACAAAGGATAAAACTCAAGGAACAGAAACTTCTTGATCAACTGAGAGAGATGTCAGAAAAGCACATTGGACAACTGAAAGCAGACATTAAGTCGGGTGAGATGTCAGTACAAATGTACCAACAACAGGCTGAGCTGATAGACCAGGCTCTACAATCTGAGTGTGACATGGATGTGTATGAGATGTATCAGGGATGTGAGGCGGGTGATGTGGAGGCTGTCGGAGTTGCAGATGTGAAGGAGAGAGGAAGAATATCCAAGGTCACATTCAGACAGGACACAGACAAGCTAAGTAAATCTCTGGACGATCTACAGCTGGGTGAGATAGACGTCATGTATGAGAGTGTGCTGGACCTGACGGCTACTCCTGTGTTACAGGACACCATTAACGTCAAAGTAGCAGGCGACAGTAACACACCATACTCGACTGACGTGACAGTGATGGTGGTGAATGACACAGATACAGTTGTAGTCACCGACAACTACAACCATAGTGTGAAGTCCTTCTACACCAGGAATAACCAGACACGTCACATTAAACTCAGTCTGGGTGATCAACCATTGAGTGTGACAAAGTTGACACACAACCAGGTGGCCGTGACTGTCCTGAACATGAATCAGATTGTAACAGTAGAAGTCAACCCTGACCTGGTGCTGCTGTCAACCGTCACAACCAGCAAACAGTACTGGGGCATAACGTCCCTGACACCATCAACACTAGCAGCTGGTTCCCGGTCTCCTCCCTGTGTTGATATCCTGGATATGACGGGAAACGTGCTGAGGTCAATCAGTCCACTCCAAAATGGTAACAACATCTTACGATACCCCAACTTCCTCTGTACCACGAGGACAGGAAACATTCTTGTGTCTGACACTGGAACCAAGTGTGTCGTGTGTCTGACCCCGGAGGGAGATGTGGTGTTCACCTACAGCCCTACAGGAGACACAGCACTGAAGTATCCCCATGGTATCACAAGTACCAGCACAGGTGACATCCTGGTGACAGACTACTCTATACACAGAGTCATCCATCTGACGGAGTCAGGACAGTTTGTCAGAAACATACTGACACAACAGGACGGTATCAACCACCCCGTGGGTGTGTGTGTAGAGGGACATGGCCACGTGTATGTTTGTCTCATTGGCGGTGTAATTAAGGTGTTCACATGTAAACACTGACAACGTGTGTTTGTCACGTATATATGTGTGTAGAACTCTCAGGTCCCTGTCGTCTTAAGGAAGGAATTCATAAACGCCCAAACTGTATGATACTGATTATCCGCAAGTTGCCTGATGGATAACGAGATGTAATTTAGGCTATCTCAGAGCTGTTTTTTGTGTCAACCTGTGTGGGGTGTGTCAGTACCCAGAAAATTTGAAACTTTGCAAACCCAAAGTCACTGCATAATGAAACGATGTATTTTTTGTGTGAAAATAACTAAATGTCTGTAGTATTCTTTTCCCCGTTGACGGTCATACATGTGTTGATTTTACTTGTATGTGTTATAAAAAGATATGTTGATAGACCTGAAATTGGATCTGTATCAATATATTTTTAAAGGTCTGCAAGTGCTGTTTTGGACTGTCCATGTTTCTCTCAAAATACATCAACGTAGTGAAGTAATCAGGAAGACGTGTGGTGGACGGTCATTCATTTTTTAATTTTACTTTTACGTGCTATTAATCAATGTCGATAGGCCTGAAATTTGATCTGTGCATCTATTTTTAAAGTTCTGCAGGCTCTGTTTTTGACAACTGGTAATTTTAGAAACGTCTTCTATTGACATCCACAATGATTCATACTTCCATACTTTAAGAAGTGAGTCAGTATGATTTTACGCCACTTTAAACAGTAGTTCAGTTATATTACGGCATGTTATCTTCATGTGGAAGGAGAGCCAGAAGTGATAGAGACCAGAGACATTTATTAAGTTTGTGAAACCCACCAACCCACGATCGTATGATTCCAGTACGCTTTGCACAGACAACCCTGTCTTTCCCTCGCATCACCTTCTCCTCCTCACTGACAGACACACCTGTCTTCCCCTCGCATCACCATCTCCTCCTCACTGACAGACATCCCTGTCTTCCCCTCGCATCACTCTCTCCTCCTCACTGACAGACACCCTTGTCTTCCCCTCGCATCACCATCTCCTCCTCACTGACAGACACCCCTGTCTTCCCCTCGCATCACCTTCTCCTCCTCACTGACAGACACACCTGTCTTCCCCTCGCATCACTCTCTCCTCCTCACTGGCAGACACCCCTGTCTTCCCCTCGCATCACCATCTCCTCCTCACTGGCAGACACCCCTGTCTTCCCCTCGCATCACCTTCTCCTCCTCACTGGCAGACACCCCTGTCTTCCCCTCGCATCACCATCTCCTCCTCACTGACAGACACCCCTGTCTTCCCCTCGCATCACCTTCTCCTCCTCACTGACAGACACACCTGTCTTCCCCTCGCATCACTCTCTCCTCCTCACTGGCAGACACCCCTGTCTTCCCCTCGCATCACCATCTCCTCCTCACTGGCAGACACCCCTGTCTTCCCCTCGCATCACCTTCTCCTCCTCACTGGCAGACACCCCTGTCTTCCCCTCGCATCACCATCTCCTCCTCACTGACAGACATCCCTGTCTTCCCCTCGCATCACCATCTCCTCCTCACTGACAGACACACCTGTCTTCCCCTCGCATCACCATCTCCTCCTCACTGACAGACACACCTGTCTTCCCCTCGTATTATCTTCTCCTCCTCACTGACAGACATCCCTGTCTTCCCCTCGTATTATCTTCTCCTCCTCACTGACATACACCCCTGTCTTCCCCTCGCATCACCTTCTCCTCCTCACTGACAGACACACCTGTCTTCCCCTCGCATCACCTTCTCCTCCTCACTGGCAGACACCCCTGTCTTCCCCTCGCATCACCATCTCCTCCTCACTGGCAGACACCCCTGTCTTCCCCTCGCATCACCATCTCCTCCTCACTGACAGACACCCCTGTCTTCCCCTCGCATCACCTTCTCCTCCTCACTGACAGACACACCTGTCTTCCCCTCGCATCACTCTCTCCTCCTCACTGGCAGACACCCCTGTCTTCCCCTCGCATCACCATCTCCTCCTCACTGACAGACACCCCTGTCTTCCCCTCGCATCACCTTCTCCTCCTCACTGGCAGACACCCCTGTCTTCCCCTCGCATCACCATCTCCTCCTCACTGACAGACATCCCTGTCTTCCCCTCGCATCACCATCTCCTCCTCACTGACAGACATCCCTGTCTTCCCCTCGTATTATCTTCTCCTCCTCACTGACAGACACCCCTGTCTTCCCCTCGCATCACCTTCTCCTCCTCACTGACATACACCCCTGTCTTCCCCTCGCATCACCATCTCCTCCTCACTGACAGACATCCCTGTCTTCCCCTCGCATCACCATCTCCTCCTCACTGACAGACATCCCTGTCTTCCCCTCGTATTATCTTCTCCTCCTCACTGACAGACACCCCTGTCTTCCCCTCGCATCACCTTCTCCTCCTCACTGACATACACCCCTGTCTTCCCCTCGCATCACCATCTCCTCCTCACTGATATACACCCCTGTCTTCCCCTCGCATCACCTTCTCCTCCTCACTGGCAGACACCCCTGTCTTCCCCTCGCATCACCATCTCCTCCTCACTGACAGACACCCCTGTCTTCCCCTCGCATCACCATCTCCTCCTCACTGACAGACATCCCTGTCTTCCCCTCGTATTATCTTCTCCTCCTCACTGACAGACACCCCTGTCTTCCCCTCGCATCACCTTCTCCTCCTCACTGACATACACCCCTGTCTTCCCCTCGCATCACCATCTCCTCCTCACTGACAGACATCCCTGTCTTCCCCTCGTATTATCTTCTCCTCCTCACTGAAGAGACACCCCTGTCTTCCCCTCGCATCACCTTCTCCTCCTCACTGACAGACATCCCTGTCTTCCCCTCGCATTATCTTCTCTTCCTCACTGACAGACATCCCTGTCTTCCCCTCGCATCACCTTCTCCTCCTCACTGAAGAGACACCCCTGTCTTCCCCTCGCATCACCATCTCCTCCTCACTGACATACACCCCTGTCTTCCCCTCCCATCCCCTTCTTCTCCTCACTGACAGACACACCTGTCTTCCCCTCCCATCCCCTTCTCATCCTCACTGACAGACACACCTGTCTTCCCCTCGCATCACCTTCTCCTCCTCACTAACAGACACCCCTGTCTTCTCCTCGCATCACCTTCTCTTCCTCACTGACAGACACCCCTTTCTTCCTCTCACATCACCTTCTCCTCCTCACTGACAGACACCCCTGTCTCCCCCTCGCATCACCATCTTCTCCTCACTGACAAACATTTCTGGCCTCCCCTCGCATCACCTTCTCCTCCTCACTGACAAACAGCCCTGTCTTCCCCTCGCATCACCTTCTCCTCCTCACTGACAAACAGCCTTGTATTCCCCTCGCATCACCTTCTCTTCCTCACTGACAGACACCCCTTTCTTCCTCTCACATCACCTTCTCCTCCTCACTGACAGACACCCCTGTCTCCCCCTCGCATCACCATCTTCTCCTCACTGACAAACATTTCTGGCCTCCCCTCGCATCACCTTCTCCTCCTCACTGACAAACAGCCCTGTCTTCCCCTCGCATCACCTTCTCCTCCTCACTGACAAACAGCCTTGTATTCCCCTCGCATCACCTTCTCTTCCTCACTGACAGACACCCCTGTCTTCCCCTCGCATCACCTTCTCCTCCTCACTGACAAACAGCCTTGTATTCCCCTCGCATCACCTTCTCTTCCTCACTGACAGACACCCCTGTCTTCCCCTCGCATCACCTTCTCCTCCTCACTGACAAACAGCCTTGTATTCCCCTCGCATCACCTTCTCTTCCTCACTGACAGACACCCCTGTCTTCCCCTCGCATCACCTTCTCCTCCTCACTGACAAACAGCCTTGTATTCCCCTCGCATCACCTTCTCTTCCTCACTGACAGACACCCCTGTCTTCCCCTCGCATCACCTTCTCCTCCTCACTGACAAACAGCCTTGTATTCCCCTCGCATCACCTTCTCCTCCTCACTGACAGACACCCCTGTCTTCCCCTCGCATCACCTTCTCCTCCTCACTGACAGACACCCCTGTCTTCCCCTCGCATCACCTTCTCCTCCTCACTGACAGACACCCCTGTCTTCCCCTCGCATCACCTTCTCCTCCTCACTGACAGACACCCCTGTCTCCCCCTCGCATCACCATCTTCTCCTCACTGACAAACATTTCTGGCCTCCCCTCGCATTACCCTCTCCTCCTCACTGACAGACACCCCTGTCTTCCCCTCGCATCACCATCTCCTCCTCACTGACAGACACCCCTGTCTCCCCCTCGCATCACCATCTTCTCCTCACTGACAAACATTTCTGGCCTCCCCTCGCATTACCCTCTCCTCCTCACTGACAGACACCCCTGTCTTCCCCTCGCATTACCCTCTCCTCCTCACTGACAGACACCCCTGTCTTCCCCTCGCATCACCATCTCCTCCTCACTGACAGACACCCCTGTCTCCCCCTCGCATCACCATCTTCTCCTCACTGACAAACATTTCTGGCCTCCCCTCGCATCACCTTCTCCTCCTCACTGACAAACAGCCCTGTCTTCCCCTCGCATCACCTTCTCCTCCTCACTGACAAACAGCCCTGTCTTCCCCTCGCATCACCTTCTCCTCCTCACTGACAAACATTTCTGGCCTCCCCTCGCATCACCTTCTCCTCCTCACTGACAAACAGCCCTGTCTTCCCCTCGCATCACCTTCTCCTCCTCACTGACAAACAGCCCTGTCTTCCCCTCGCATCACCTTCTCCTCCTCACTGACAAACAGCCCTGTCTTCCCCTCGCATCACCTTCTCCTCCTCACTGACAAACATTTCTGGCCTCCCCTCGCATCACCTTCTCCTCCTCACTGACAAACAGCCCTGTCTTCCCCTCGCATCACCTTCTCCTCCTCACTGACAAACAGCCCTGTCTTCCCCTCGCATCACCTTCTCCTCCTCACTGACAAACAGCCCTGTCTTCCCCTCGCATCACCTTCTCCTCCTCACTGACAAACAGCCCTGTCTTCCCCTCGCATCACCTTCTCCTCCTCACTGACAAACATTTCTGGCCTCCCCTCGCATCACCTTCTCCTCCTCACTGACAAACAGCCCTGTCTTCCCCTCGCATCACCTTCTCCTCCTCACTGACAAACAGCCCTGTCTTCCCCTCGCATCACCTTCTCCTCCTCACTGACAAACAGCCCTGTCTTCCCCTCGCATTACCCTCTCCTCACTGACAGGCCCGGATAGTTTTTCACAAGATCCTAACACTATCAACACCGGTGTTACGTTAAACGCTGATTGTCCAAGCGAAACATTCACCTTTCTAAGTTGGAATGTTAATGGACTTCGAAACAAAATTGATGATGCTGATTTTATATCATACTTACAACAATTTAAAATAGCTTGTCTTGTGGAAACTTTTGTCGACTGTAGTTTTGATAATAACTGGTTAGTTGGTTATGATATCTATTATAGTCCAGCAATAAAATTATCTGACTACGGAAGGCTGTCAGTCTGTATTTGTGTATGTGTTCATCAATCCGTCAGTAAATTGTGTAAGTTGATTAAATCAGATGTAGATAATCTCCTGTGCTTGAACATATCAAAAGTGTTACTTACAATTGACAAGATCGTAAACTTGCTATGTACATACATACCACCAGCTGGTTCGCCGTATTATAACCATGTGGTCTAAAATTGTTGTATTGACCATCTTGAAGAGTTTATGTTAGATAATCAGTCGCAGCTTAAAGATTCTATCAGTGTAGTCTATGGAGATATGAATGCTCGTACTGGTCAAAAAACGATTTTGGTCATTGTAACTGTTCATACCCAGAAGATGAAAAACGTATGTGTTGGAGATCGGAAACCCATGACACCGTTATTAATAAATTTGGTCAGATACTGCTAGATATGTTGTATACATTTCAGTTGTTCATTGTCAATGGGAGAGTGTATGGGGATACCCTTGGAAAATTTACCTATTGTGGAAACCAAGATGCGAGAGTTAATGATTATTTTATATGTTCCCCCGATTTCTTCGATTATATTAAGATGTTGAATATTGGCGATCGTCTAGAATCTGATCATTTACCTTTGGAATTGACCTGTAAGTTCTCTCATATGAATCAAAGACATACCAAATTAAAATATGAGGGTGTCACTAAGAAGAAACTAATATGGAATGACGAACTTTCGAATAACTTTCTAAGCAAGCTACAAGAAAGTATAACTTAATTTAAACAGTTACTTCTAGATAAACTTGATAACAATATTGAGGTGGCAATTGATGACTCTGATGAAATTATGCTAACTTCAGCAGCTTTTATGAGAAAATAATTAAAACTGAACATGGATAAAACTAAAACTTTTAATACTGGATGTAGAATTGCAAGGCGTAACGCCCGCATAGCGCTGAGAAGATTTAGAACAACCCGTACTAGTCTTGACAAAAAAAATATTGCGAAAGCAGGAATAAATATAAAGGTTGCTGTCGGAAACACAAATTCGATATGCGTAGACATAGACAAGACAAACTGAAAAAGTCCATTAACGACCCTTCAGCGTTCTGGAAACAAGTACGATCTCTAAAGAATAGATCTTCTGCTACAGATGACATAACAAAGTCGCAGTGGCTTAGTCATTTTAAGAAGGTTTTTTCAAATGATGCAATATTCACTATGGCAACTGATGATATGATTTTAGTGAAAGCTACACGGATGTTGATGAAGTTCTGCTAGATTCACCCATTGTTGAAAACGAAATATTAGATGCGATAAATCACCTCAAGAAGGGAACAGCAGCTGGTCCTGATGATGTATTTATCGAAATGTTGAAGTGTTCTAAGTTTGAAGTTATACCTTTTCTTTGCAAATGTTTTAATAAGCTATTTGAAAATGGAGTTTTCCCAAGCAATTGGTCATGTTCTATAATAATCCCCCTGCATAAAAAAGGAGACAGGAGTGACCCAGATAACTATAGAGGTATTTCATTAATTAGCATTTCAGGAAAAGTATTTACTACAATATTAAACAATAGAATTTCAAAATGGGCGACCATGCGTGATAAGATTCCTGAATTTCAAGCTGGCTTCAGAAAAAGTTATTCCACCGTAGATCATGTATTTACACTATATGCACTTATTCAAAAAACCTTGTCACGGCGTAGGCATAAACTGTATGTAGCATTTGTAGATTTTAAAAAGGCTTTTGATTCTGTCAATCGCTTTAAGCTGGACATGTCTACGAAAAGCTGGTTTACGTGGGAAAATGTTTACTATTCTAAAATCAATGTATTCTAATGTGAGATCATGTGTTCGTTGTGGGGATAGTTTTACAGATTTCTTTGATTGTCCTTTGGGCCTAAGACGAGGCTGTATTTTGAGTCCGATCTTATTTTCATTTTTCATTAATGAATTATATTACGAAATAGCTGCCAGTGGTAAACATGGTATCCAAATGTTCCCAGATTGGATAGAAATATTGATGCTACTTTTCGCAGATGATGTCATTTTAGTGTCGGATACTGTTGTCGGTCTTCAAAGGCAATTAAATATTTTAAGTACGTACACCAAAGAATGGAAATTATCCGTAAACTTGGAAAAAACTAAAATTGTGATCTTCAGAAAAGGTGGTCCAATAGCGTCGAAAGAGAGATGGTCATTCGATGGTCAGTTAGTCAATATAGTAGATCACTACTCATATTTAGGAATCTGGTTCTCACACACAATGAATTGGAAAAAATGTGCCCTTGACTTGTCCTTGCGTGCAAAGAAAGCTTTAATAAGTGTAATGTCTATTTCTCATAAAGTGGGATCGATGTCACCTAATATCTTCTTTAAGCTTTTCGATACCCAGATACAACCAATTTTATTGTATGGTTCTGAAGTATGGGGATTTCAACGTTATGACTGTTTAGAGAAGGTTCATTTATTAGCATGTAAAAAGTTTCTAAGTGTCGGATCTTCTACACCAAATTGCATGGTTTATGGTGAATGTGTTAGATACCCATTATATATAAATTCTCAGATCAGATGTTTAAAATTCTGGTTTAAAATTCTTCATATGCATGAACAACGTCTCCCCAATTTAGCTTATAACATGCTTCTACATTGAGATAACATGGGAAAGAATACTTGGACATCGCATATAAGAAATCTTTTATTTTCGCATGGTTTTGGTTTTATATGGCTATGTCAGTCAGTTGGAAATGTAAATATGTTTCTTAATGAATTTTGGAATCGGTCTATAAATATGTTCTACCAAGAATGGCACTCCACTTTAGAGGATAGTTCGCGTTATGAATTTTACAAAACTTTCAAGACTTTACTTCAACCAGAAATATATTTATCAGTACTCACTACGGAAAACTTAAGAAAACAGTTAATTAAATATCGACTTGGTTTGCTAGACCTATTTGTAAATGAAGGAAGAAAACTGTCCATTGAAACAATTAAAAAGAATTTGTCCATTGTGTAAGCTAGAGATAGAAAATGAAATTCATTTTGTGTTTGTCTGTCCATTTTACAATGATCTCCGAAAGAAATATATAAAAGATTATTTAATAGCAATGTCACCGATAAACGCCTTTGTAGTTATGCTGACGACAAAGAACGAATCAAATATATTAAATCTTTCTCTTTATATTAAGCATGCATTAGCCAAAAGAAATGAATTACATCACCCTCTCCCCCTCACTGACAGACACACCTGTCTTCCCCTCGCAACACCTTCTCCTCCTCACTGACAGACACCCCTGTCTTCCCCTCGCATCACCTTCTCCTCCTCACTGACAGACACCCCTGTCTTCCCCTCGCATCACCTTCTCCTATCACCATCTCCTCACCACTGTCAGACACTCCTCTCCTCTATGCCTCCATCTCCCATCTGGGATTTGAACCCACGATAATAGGATCCAGGCACTCCTGACTTTCGCAGCTCTGCATATGGTGTTAAGTAACTCTTCAATCCTTGAAAATATTGGACCTTTGACTACATAGGCTATTCTTCTCCTTAAAACACACCGTTACTTTGACAAAACATTCTCAAACAAAATATTTGAAAACTTAACCAGAAATGTTTGTCGCCTGTATTTACAGTGTTTGAGTCGTGATGCGATGTACGTGGATTATGATTTCTGCTGCTGTTGCACGTGCGCCAAGCTTCGTCGATACGATACGAGGTTCACGACTCTATCCAATTACGTGGGGACCTAAGTGTGAACTTTTGAAATCGCTTGCACGTTTTAAATACACGATAACTAGAATTAATGGGCCCTGACAAGGATATTTATTGAACACACAATGCCATTTAGAAAGTGTAACAAATGTAACATATTTGGGATAACACTTTCTTTATTAAAGTATAGATTCTCATACTTTTTTATGTTGAGTCCCGTCCGGGATTCCAACCCACACTGCCAGTGTTATCCCAAATATATTTGGTACAAGGATTTATATGTTTATATGATCCTTAGTTTCTTCTCGTCAAAGGTTTTTTAAACGCGAACATTGTTACAGGTATCAGGATGTAACACGACATTATGCATATCACGTTCTGAGCTTTTAAGGATTTTGGATATTGGAAATTATAAAAAAGCTAATTTCACTGTGACGTGTCGCCGTATTCGAGGTCAACTATCACACGTCATTAAATCATACAAATCGGATTCTAGCCACGCTGGAGACACATGCTCCGATAACATTAGTAATCATTCACTTGATTGTCAAATAAGAACTATAGATCAGTCTGTTCCGAGTGACAATGAACCGAAATGTTGATTCAAGATAAAGTGTAATTGATAGCCAGCTACATTCCTAAAAAATATTGGAGCTCTTAAACAATGGAGGACGTCACATATATCTTTAAAAACGAACCCGTGGATCGATTACACTGAACCAGGTTCTATCTGGATTAACAGGATATTACGGTTTACAATTACTGCCTGAATGTTGTTTTACGGCTCAGTCCGCAATATTTCAACTGCATCTTGGCAGCCTGGGCCAGAGAAATCAGTGATTGACAGCATGAGCAACGACGCATGCTGTGGGGCCCCGCTGCCGCACGATTGGCAATGTCAAACGTCCTTAGGAACTGCCACTATAGTAAAGAAGAAATGTCAAAATTATTTATAAATACATGCACACGATTATGTGTCGACATATTTAAACGAGGATAGTCCAGGTCAGAGCTGTGGACATATTCTCATAATGTTATTTATTAGATTCCCTGAATCATAAATCTTATAATATCCCATCAAGATCCAGGCTATTGCGTGTCCATTCGATTGCGATAAATACCATGGACCAACTGGACACGATTGCTTTGATTTAACAGGATTACGTCAGCAAGGTTTTTGTCCAATCTCAGCATGTAATTTATTTCGCAAAACTGGATTTGCCTACAGATATTTATGTGCAGCAGCGCAGAGTGAGAAGGAAGCCATCAATCATATTGAGTTGATACGGCATCCTCCCATCAGTCATACAGGCCATGTGCCATACAGCTTATAACTTATAGCTTATAGGATATGCATGACAGGACCACAAATCCCCTGCCTTCTACCTATCAGTATGAACTGTTCCACACAGATCATTAACTGTGTTTATGTTTAAGTTTGAATTATAGGGAACACCAGGATTATAATTATGAATGATCTTGTGCTAATTCATTTCAGATTGTAAGAAAACAAATTGTAAATCAGAAATGTAATTAATAAATAAGTATGGTTTATTCAACATAATATTATAAATATGAACTATCTTTAACTAGAATTACTAACATAATTCAACATTCAAAGCATCATAATGGCGGATAATGGCTACCCAAGCTTCAATACGTGACCTGCAGCATCAAGGAACTAGACTGGACTTTTCCTTCCTTGGGTCAGTTGATCTTTCAGTCTCTGGAGTCTATTGTCATCCTCACGGTAGACCCGCTTTCTACTTGGTTCAGGTGCACCGAGGTTGATCTGCGCCAATTTCACCTTGTCAGCTTTCTCAAGTATCTCAAGATACAGGGTGTTTATCATAACTGAATGGAGATATGATGGCCTTGATAATTGGAAGAAGATTATCTGTTAATATTTGTCTGAAATGATTATCCGAAGATCACTATGAAACCTAAAATGGTTACAATTACGGATTTAATAAATTAAAATTTGATTCTGACCAGAACAAATATATTGGATGTTAGAATAGAACACATTCATGACACATGATACTTCAGATTTAATATAAATTCATGTTTAAATGGCATTATGTAAGAATTATGCTCAATTCGTATCCTTCTTAAAAACCCTTTAACAAACTTTTGACCCAAGATAACAAATGACTGCCGACGCACATAGACATGTCATGGACTTTGTACTTTGTGCACAGTGTCCCACCCAACTACAGGGAATCACACGGGTTGCCATTGTGTCCACGTTAAACACGAGATATTCAGACAGTTCTCAGACTACGTTCACCAGAATCTCATCACAAGCACGGTAAGGTTGCATGGATGTGTATTTGCCTTGCTGGCTGGTGCTGGGTATCCACTGTGTCAGATCTGTCTGTAATGTGCTTTGTTAGGTAAATGCCATCTAACTTACACATTACACCCTGAGTTGACTTCATAGTGGGTAAACACGTTTCTTGATATATGCCTGCAGTATTAGCACATGTGTATCTTGTCAACTACATCAGATCATGCCACCTTGATAGCAGTGACAGTACTGTAGTGTTATATGTCATGTGGAGATGTGTCTGTGTACACGTCAGTGGGGTACATGACACACCCGGAAGTTAAATCTGGGTATGGGTATAGAATAACTGGGTCATGAAAGCGTGTTAATCATTGTTCACGTTGAAACACGACTTTTGAGTGGTAATATAAATATCACGGGAACGTATATACTACCATGAAATGTTTGTTTCTGTATGTAATGTTGTGAAACTATTTGTTTGGCCAAGCCAAGAGTTCAAACCGAAACCTGCTGTGTTTAAAACTGAACAATTTTGGTGTCAAATGGAATTGACAGGAATCGAATCTTCGTGCAAAACCTCTTAATTAATAACACTGTTTGTATAGTTCCTTCCATGTCATCGTATCCCAATGGCGTGGATCGATGCTCATGATGTCAATCACTGGGTTGCCTGGCCCAGACTTGATTTTTTACAGACCGCAGTCATATAGCTGGAATATTGCTGAGTGCGGCGTTAAACAAAACAAACAAACAAACAAACAAACAAACAAACAAACAAACAAACAAACAAAAACAAACAAACAAACAAACAAACAAACAAACAAACAGAAGTTTGGAAAGTCAAATTCGAGATCAGTGACGATCGGGTTTAATCGGTGTATGTTTGTTGTGCACAAATCATTATCACCTTGATACTAAATGACTCACATATAAGGTAAAAGATCATCTATCGCTGATGCCTTGCTTGGACTATTGTAACGGTCCCACAGACAAGTTCAGTCGATACTGTAGACATGAAATCGATGTAGCTCTCTGTAAACCATCCTATGGTAATGCTGTTTTTCGTGGGATTATCTGTTGAATAGACATCGTCACAGCGGTTCCGGGTACAACTCTTCCCCAACAACCCATGGTTATTGGGACATGCGATTGAATGGATTGGGTGGTCAGACTCAGTGTCTGCGTCACCGTACCCCGACATCATTGCTCATGATATCAACCACTGTCTGATCCAGAATTAATAGATCTCCAGGATAAAACTCTGATATATTACAGACTGTCTTTAAGAAAACAACATCAAAGAAACAATGTTTGAAATTGCCTGGCCGTCGGGTTTGAGAAAGTTGTGCTTTCAAATAAATATGTTTTTGCTTATTATCGATACGGCTGAAGAAGCTAGCTGAATGCAAGATTTTTACAATGTAGTGGTTGAATGTATACTCATGGAAAAAGTAACTGTGCTTCATTAAGTTCCTTAGAAGTAGTTTTATTCTGAAATTAAATATCGCATCTTTCAACACAAATTCATGAAAGTCGTGATTCACAGTTTGCACGTGCATTCTGATACAGGGCACACAATTTAGGATGTTTCTGTGTTTGTTGGGAGTATGATACTAACACAAGTGATGGTTTGGTAATTTTGACAGCTTATTATGATTGTTCAGCTATCGGGTGGTCATTAAAACACTTTCGTTCAACCGTAAATAACACTTACACAATGCCACGCCTTGCTGAAAATCACCGTCTACACGTTTTGTGTTTGCTGCAAACAGGAATGAAGCAAAACGAAGTTGTCAGACAATTTTATTTCAAACACAATATCACCTATTTAGAGATGTTATATACAGCAGGGCAACACTCATGACTTGCCACGTACCGGTTGTCCTCGCGTGACGCCACCTCAACAAGACACCATATTCGGTTGGTGCATCTAAGGAATCGACACCAAACTGCCCCGTAAAGAACACGGGCAATTTGAGACAGTATACAATATTATCACAGTTATATCACCAACTGTCAGCTTTTGTGGGAGAAAATCCTGAAGTTACACATGTTTTAGACGTTCACCAAATCCACGATCACGGGTATGTTGTTGACAAACCTAGAAACACACTCAGGACCAAACTGGGATTCCTACGATCATACGACATAAGGGACGCAACTCAGTGCACGGCGAATTGCGGCACCTTACACGACTGGGCCACCCATGTTCCACTAAACAATCAAATTTAAAGTTCAAATATTATCATAGCATGACGACTTCATTTGTATAAACATGGATATCATTTTCACCACAGGAAACCTATTTTGTAAGTGACTTATACATCAACTTTCCTTTTAACTGAGTTTTGTTGTATTAACCATAGATAGGCATGTTTGATGCACGGGATGTGGTGATGAGGACTGCAGCTGTTCTTGTACTCTTTCAGATGGCAACTTCTCAGAAGCTGACGGAACATTTCTTGACCTGTACAATATGCACTGAGGTGTTTGATAATCCCTGTACACTTGTGTGTAATCACACCTTCTGTAGAAAATGTATCGTCATCTACACCAAAACCAGACCAGAAGCCATCAGTGCCAAGTCCCTCCTCTGTCCATTCTGCAACAAGATGACGAAAGTGTCTGCCCCTGAGAGACCAGTGGAGGATTGGGCGGATGACGTCAAGCCAATGTTTGTGATCCAGGGACTCTTGGACTCGTTTGGTCCTGGCTGCAAAGGTATGCATGTCTCATGTCGTGTGTGTGTGTGTGTGTGTGTGTGTGTGTGTGTGTATGTGTGTGTGTGTGTGCGTGCGTGCGTGTGCGTGCGTGTGTGTGTGTGTGTGTGTGTGTATGTGTGTGTGTGTTGTGTGGTTTGGGTTGGGTGGGGCGGGGTGTGTTTGTGGTGGTGGGGATATGTGTCTCGCATGTCGTGGAGGGTGTGTAGGCTTGGTGGAGTTTAAGGTGTGTTAATGGTGGTGCTGGGGGTGTGTATCTCACATATATGACACAATACCGGTTTCTATTACACACACACACACACACACACCATTATTTACTGAATGGGACACATATTTAAAGCATATTTACTTTGAAATAGACGTCAAGGCTCTGATACGCCGAGGGATACTTTCAGTTTTACATCTGCCAAAATATAGGAACCACAGTCCAGCTTTAACGAACAACTGCTCTTATTCACTGGGGAAGTCGTCACAGAAATATGCTCCGTTCTAAAATGATCAAGGCTCCTGAATCAGAAGTACGTTATTTACATTTGCTGTTTCAGGAGATAACCGTGGACTAGTAGGAAATGTGTAGCTGTAGAGTCAGTCATGTAAAGTATTGAATACAGTGAATACAGGCTGAATACCAATATATATATTATACAGAATATACAGATTATGTTGGGGGGAGAGGCCCTTATGACGTAATCTTCCCAAGACAGGGTTCCATACATCTCAATCATATCATTTCCGATACATGGTGGATGAAAGGTGACAATTTTAACACTTCCAATACTAATAAAAGATCCTTGTCCCATTCTCTGATAAAATATGGTTGTTTGATTATATATACATGTTCCTTGATTCATGATATGTTGCGCTTCAAGTTATCGACACTGAAGTTCATGTTGTAAGTAAAATATTATGGAACAGCTGTTTTTTTCCAGACGCTACCAACTGCAGTTATTGTAAAGAGGAAGGGGAGACAACTCCTGCTGTTGTTTGGTGTTCTGTCTGCGATGATGCACTATGCGAGCAATGTGCCCGTATACACAAACGTAATCCATCCTCCCGACACCATGATGACCTGTCAGGGGAGGTCAAGGTCAAGAGGAAGCGAAAGGTCATGTGCAGGGAACACAAGGAACAATGCATAGAGCTGCTCTGTGAAGATTGTAAATTGGCAGCCTGTCACAAATGTTGCACCCTTCACCACAGAAAATGTAACTCAGTTGTCACGATCGAGTCAAAGATACCAGCAATGAAAACCAAATTGACAAAGACAAAAGAGGATTTCCTAAAGCAGCGAAATAGGATTGAAACAGAGATGCAGAAACAAAAGTTGAAAGTGGATGAAGAACCTGTACGGTATACCGAAATTGTATCCAGCATCACGACCACGAGCAAGAAGGCCTTAGAACAGATCAAGGTGAAGGAAAGAAAACTGCAGGTAGAACTGAGAGAGATGTCAGACAAGCACATCAAACAACTGAAATCAGACATTAAGTCAGGTGAGATGTCAGTACAGATGTACCAACAACAGGCTGAGCTGATAGACCAGGCTCTACAATCTGAGTGTTACATGGATGTGTATGAGATGTATCATGGATGTGAGTCGGGTGATGTGGAGGCTGTCAGAGACGCAGATGTGGAAGAGAGAGGAAGAATATCCAAGGTCACATTCAGACAGGACATGGACAAGCTGAGTAAATCTCTGGAAGATCTACAGCTGGGTGAGATAGACGTCCTGTATGAGGGTGTCCTGGACCTGACGGCTACACCTGTGCTACACGACACCATTGACGTCAGAGTAGCAGGCGACAGCAACACATCATACCCGACTGCCGTGACAGTGATGGTGGTGAATGACACAGATACAGTTGTAGTCACAGACTGGAACAACAACAGCGTGAAGTCCTTCTACACCAGGGATAACCAGACACGTCACAGTAAACTCAGCCTGGGTGGCCAACCATGGGGTCTGACAAAATTGACACAGAACCAGGTAGCCGTCACTGTCCTGAACATGAATCAGATTGTAACAGTAGAAGTCAACCCTGACCTGGTGCTGCTGTCAACCATCAAAACGAGCAAACAGTACTGGAGTATAACGTCCCTGACACCATCAACACTAGCAGCAGGTTCCCGGTCTCCTCCCTGTGTTGATATCCTGGATATGACAGGAAGGGTGCTGAAGTCAATCAGTCCACGCCACGACGGAAACATCATTTTAGAGCAACCTAGCTTACTCTGTACCACGAGGACAGGAAACATCCTAGTGTCTGACGGTGGAACCGAGTGTGTCGTGTGTCTGACCCCCGAGGGAGATGTGGTGTTCACCTACAGCCTGGCAAGAGACACAGCAATGAAGGGTCAACGTGGTATCACAAGTACCAGCACAGGTGACATCCTGGTGACAGACTACTCTCTACACAGAGTCATCCATCTGACGGAGTCAGGACAGTTTGTCAGAAACATTCACACGTCATGTTATATTACCTTGCCAGGTGGAATCTGTGTAAACGGACGTGACCGTGTATATATTACTTATAACCAAGGTGTTTACGTGTTTAGGTTTGATGACTCAATTTGGGCCAGGTTAGCTTCCTCATGTACCATACTGTGAACTCTGATACTTGTATCACATAGACTAAGCACATCATGACGCCTAGAGTTTCCAATACGATTTTCGATAGGGCGGCCATTGTAAGAGCAATTAGGAGAGATACTTGATGAGTGAAATTTCTTGCATATGCAAAGGAACGTTACTCTGGTTTGTGAACCAGTTGAACAATGTGCTTTGAGGCAACATGCCTGATGAGTAAGACAATGTGTGAGAAAACACGGTGTGAAATGGGCCTAACGAAATGGTATGTTGTTTTAACTATAGCTGTGTCTAATATTTTGTTAGGAATATTTATGAATATTTATGATAAATAAGCATAAATATTTTCATTTATTCCATAGTATAGTGTACACAGTTTTCGTGTTGTGTTCATTTGAATATTGTTTTTGTAAACATGGTAAACTATGTATGCAGCATATGATGTAAAGGTGTAATTTTAGTTTGAATTATTTATTGAATGTTTTAGGGCTCAGTGAAACAAAATGTTTTCTACCTGTGACAGTCTATCGGAGAGAATTTGAAATTGAGAAATAAACTAAGAATAAAGGGACGGATAAGTGAAAGGGCATTTTTTTCATAATAGCCATTACGAACCCATTTGGCGTCTGTGTTAATAGTTGGGTTTGTTGTAGAACTATGGAGGGGCGTTGAAGATTTCCAAGATTAACCTCAGTACGGAGTGTGATGAATGCCAACATTTCTTATATATAACGTCAAAATGTGTTTTCATAATAACTAGTACACATGAACATGTTATGGGAAAGAAATAATTAAATAAAAGACCTTTTTTGACATGTCGTTTGTTTGTTGTTTAACGCTGTGCTCAGCAATATGCCAGGTATATTCCGGTATGTAAAAAATCGAGTCTGGACCAGACAATCAATGACAGACATCATCGATCTACGCTATTGGGATACGATGACATTCATCAACCAAGTCAGAGAGCCTGGCCAACCACCTCTTACGAAAAGCATAGGTTGCTGAAGACCAATTTATTCTAACCTGTATCTTCACGGGGTTGATATGTATAACCTGCAAAAGTAGGGCCGCCAATGTTGTAGTGTATTCGGTAATTCCTACACTTATTTTATTCACGTTATGAACATAAATCATACTAAACTGTCCATATCTATAAATATAGTAGTTAACATTGGCCACTAGGAAAGGGGAACCTGTTCAATGTTTTTCAGAGTGAGTTAAGTCAGTACACGATGTTGCATTAATACCACGTGGCTCCTATTGAATGCTAAGGATTTGCTTCAGGAAAACTCCATTACGTGGATAGTATTCCATAAATCGAACGCTTGTTGTCAGCTGATTATATAACATACGATTTATACGACTTTGCCGCCATATCTTCGAATAGATACCATTGATTGCATCATATGCTTCCTTGACTATGAACTCACCACATCAACAAAATTAATGTAGTGAAAAACCTAGACAGATGTTCTGATCTATTTCGTCAAGTCGAATGGCACTTTCTTTTCAAAACTGGGATTGAGAAAATCATACACTTAAAAGTATTCAAACGAGATTGAAAGGAAATTTATTGACAAGGCTTTAGAAAGTTTAATCAACCACTAGGTTTATGACACGTTATAGGAACATTGGCCATACAAGGAACAAATGCATTACAGTGACGTAATCGACATCCTGTTAGTCGAAGTACTGCATCGAGAAGACTACGGCAACATGGTAGTCGTGCCGTGAGACCGTACCACGGAATAGCATTGACGCCTCAACATCGACATCAAGGATTGAGGTGCGCAGGGAGCGTTAGCCAATGGCAGAACAGAAACTAGGAACGGGCACTCTTTTCTAACGAAAGTCGATTCCAGTTCTTCAGTCCTGATGGCAGAGTTCGTATTCAGCGTCGACTGGGAGAGCGAACTGCACGGTGTTGCATTCAGGAGGTCGTGCCATTCGGCGGTGGTGGAAGCGTCATGGTTTGGGGCGATATTTGTAACAGAAGATGTATCTCGTAGTTTGCAATGCCAATCGGGACAACGCAACGTGGATGAGGTAATTCGCCAAGTTATTCTCCCGTACCTGCAACAAAACCCTCGGACCATATTCCAGCAAGGCAGCACCCGACCACACGCAGAGCGCATCTCCAAAAGTGTGAACGTTTAGCGATGGTCAGTCCGAATCTCTGACATGTCTCCATGTGTTGGATCATTTGGGAGGAAATATGAGAGCAAGACAGATCCCTGTGATGAAGTTGAGTGCAGGCACTAGTAGAGGATGGCGCAGCATTCCAGGTCTGACGATGTCTCGCCATTGAGTATACTAAGAGCCAAATATTTGACAAAATTTTGGCAATTATGTAACCATGACCTTAAACAGTTCACAAAATGCATTTTTAAATGATCCAATACGGGCAACTTTATCCAACCTCACGATTGTGTCCCCAAACTCTTGATTTTATCAACTTACCATGTCTATGCACAATTATATATACTGAACCAAATTAAAAACTTCACAATCATAGAATTTTAACATTTTGACCAGTTATCATTGTGGGCCCTTATTGTGTATCTAAACAGTAATGGCCACGTATTGTCTTCAGATAACACCCGTCTGTGTGCAGGTGAATCGATCAAAATCATGTGCACAGCACTATAGTGGCAAAAGTGGTTTTTCACGTGCAACTGATCACGTGGCCATAATACCGCACGTGTTTTCAGCCATACTTGTTAGCAGTCATTAACCAAAAAAGAAAAACACACGAAAACAAATGTCTTTACGGCCATTTGTCATGCCACGCCTTTCAAATGTGCAACGTGAACGTGCCATCGGCATGTTGCAGACGGGAACGTCCGTAGCTGAAGTCGCAAGGAAGATGGGTTGTAGTCGACGGACTGTTTATGATTTACAGACGCGTCTACAGCAAACGGATACCACCGCTGATCGCCCTCGGCCAGGTCCATCACGTGTGACGTCACCTCCGTAACCGATTTTTGACGGCTACATCAACCAGAAATAAACTGTTATCACAGAGGCATCACAGAGACAGAGATAAGGTATCACAGAGAAGGAGATAAAACGTCACAGAGATAGAGATAAGGCATCACAGAGATGGGGATAAGGCATCACAGACACAGAGATAAGGCATTACAGAGATGGGGATAACCATCAAAGAGGCAAGGATAAGGCATTACAGAGACAGAGATAAGGCATCACAGAGACGGAGACAAGGCATCACAGAGATAAGGCATCACAGAGATTGAGATAAGGCATCACAGAGAAGGAGATAAAACGTCACAGAGATAGAGATAAGGCATCACAGAGATGGGGATAAGGCATCACAGACACAGAGATAAGGCATTACAGAGATGGGGATAACCATCAAAGAGGCAAGGATAAGGCATTACAGAGACAGAGATAAGGCATCACAGAGACGGAGACAAGGCATCACAGAGATAAGGCATCACAGAGATTGAGATAAGGCATCACAGACAGAGATAAGGCATCACAGAGATGGAGATAAGGCATCACAGAGATGGAGATAAGGCATCAGAGACACCGAGATAAGGCATCAAAGAGACAGAGATAAGGCATCACAGAGACAGAGATAAGGCATCACAGAGACAGAGATAAGGCACCACAGAGATTGATATAGGGCATCACAGAGACAGAGATAAGGCATCAGAGAGAGAGAGACAAGGCATCACAGAGAGAGAGAGAGAGAGAGAGAGAGAGAGAGAGAGAGAGAGATATAAGTTATCACAGAGATGGAGATAAGGCATCACAAAGACAGAGATAAGGTATCACAGAGAGAGAGAGAGATAAGTTATCACAGAGATGGAGATAAGGCATCACAGACACAGAGATAAGGCATTACAGAGATGGGGATAACAATCACAGAGGCAGAGATAAGGCATCACAGAGACAGAGATAAGGCATCACAGAGACAGAAATAAGGCATCACAGAGGCAGAGATAAGGCATCACAGAGACAGAAATAAGGCATCACGGAGGCAGTGATAAGGCATCACAGAGACAGAGATAAGGCATCACAGAGATGGAGATAAGGCATCACAGACACAGAGAAAAGGCACCACAGACACAGAGAAAAGGCACCACAGAAGCAGAGATGAGGCATCACAGAGATGGAGATAACGCATCACATAGATGAGATAACGCATCACACACAGAGAGATAAGGCATCACAGAGACAGAGAAATATAGAAGGTAATATAAGAAGATAGGTAAACATGTATGGGTAATATAAGAAGATAGTTAAACATGTATGGGTAATATAAGAAGATGGTTAAACATGTATGGGTAATATAAGAAGATAGTTAAACATGTATGGGTAATATAAGAAGATAGTTAAACGTGTATTGGTTATATAAGAAGATAGTTAAACATGTATGGGTAATATAAGAAGATAGTTAAACATGTATGGGTAATATAAGAAGATAGTTAAACATGTATGGGTAATATAAGAAGATAGATAACCCCGACTCGGTAATACAAGACTATAGTATATGAACTTACAACAGTGGGGAAACTGCAGTACGGATGTCTTCACCATGTGACATGATAGTGGTACGTCATTGTAGAGGGTACACTTTCTGAGTTAATGTATTGTGAATTTCAATTCTTCAAAGGCGAATATGTTACTTAGTAAATCTGTAAAAGATATAACTGAATAATATTAACTGCCTGACAGTAACAATGTTTTCTGTTTGATATAGAAACGAACCTACAGTCCACTGTGTTTACTGCTTGATATAACAACATAGCTGTATTGCAAAGTAACAATACTTACTGCTTGCCCTAACAACATAACTATATTCCACAGAGACAATGGTTCCTGCTTGCCCTAACAACATAACTATATTCCACAGAGACAATGTTTACTGCTTGCCCTAACAACATTACTATGTTCCACAGAGACAATTTTTACTGCTTGCCCTAACAACATAACTATATTCCACAGAGACAATTTTTACTGCTTGCCCTAACAACATAACTATATTCCACAGAGACAGTGACTCATGCTTGCCCTAACAACATAACTATATTCCACAGAGACAATGGCTCATGCTTGCCCTAACAACATAACTATATTCCACAGAGACAGTGGCTCATGCTTGCCCTAACAACATAACTATATTCCACAGAGACAATGTTTACTACTTGCCCTAACAACATTACTATGTTCCACAGAGACAATGTTTACTGCTTGCCCTAACAACATAACTATATTCCACAGAGACAATGGCTCCTGCTTGCCCTAACAACATAACTATATTCCACAGAGACAGTGACTCATGCTTGCCCTAACAACATAACTATATTCCACAGAGACAATGGCTCATGCTTGCCCTAACAACATAACTATATTCCACAGAGACAATGGCTCATGCTTGCCCTAACAACATAACTATATTCCACAGAGACAATGTTTACTACTTGCCCTAACAACATTACTATGTTCCACAGAGACAATGTTTACTGCTTGCCCTAACAACATAACTATATTCCACAGAGACAATGGCTCCTGCTTGCCCTAACAACATAACTATATTCCACAGAGACAATGACTCATGCTTGCCCTAACAACATAACTATATTCCACAGAGACAATGGCTCCTGCTTGCCCTAACAACATAACTATATTCCACAGAGACAATGGCTCATGCTTGCCCTAACAACATAACTATATTCCACAGAAACAATGTTTACTGCTTGCCCTAACAACATAACTATATTCCACAGAGACAATGTTTACTGCCTGCCCTAACAACATAACTATATTCCACAGAGACAATGTTTACTGCCTGCCCTAACAACATAACTATATTCCACAGAGACAATGGCTCCTGCTTGACCTGACATTGGGTAGGATACTTTCACCCTCATCATCACCTGGTATCCTAACTATTTGAGTGATTCATAAACACATGCTAAAGGAATCGTAGTATGAACGTTTAGCGCAGACTTATGCTTATGGAAAGAGTTATCTCTGTGCCTCATAATGTGTTTTTAGGGATCAATGACTTTATTTATTCCTTTCTGGTAGACAGATTACTCCTCTATGGTTTGATCTTACAGGACGACATCCTATCCTTGCCCCTACACTGTAGCATAACAATACAGCATATTGGTTTCAACTCCAATAGGATCAACAAAGCTGCAACATTCCTGTTCACGGCTGAGTAAGCCCAAGGGATTTGGCTACATAGATCAGGTACCCGCTACAGCCAAGGTGTACGGTAGTCTATAAAGAAGACGGGTATGCTGCCCCACCTGTGTGATAGTGAGAATATTCACGCTGGTTGTTTGTGGAAACATTTCATCACATACAGAGGTCAGTGGGAGTTTATGAATATGTGTACTATACGGCTATTTGTAATGCGTGACAACGAAGCTTCGCTTGTTTGATGTCTGTTGGCACGACAATGATATTTCTGCGGGTAGTATTATGGAGCTTAGAGCAATATTCCAGCAATATCACGGCGGGGGACACCAGGAATGGGCTTCATACACTGTACTCCTGGTACAATAGCTCTATGAATACCCTCTATGTAGGGTGTTTCACCGACAGATGAATGCAAATTGACATAATTTCATGTCAATTTTGTGTTCTGCACTGCAACCCAAACATACGATACCGTGAATGAGGTGCTATCTTTAACCGCATTCAATGGCAGGGTATTCCCCACTGACGTCATCAGCGCGATCAGGTGTGACCTGTGACAATGAACTGCAACCTGACTCATATAGAATGTCATTAAGGGTGCAGTGGAGGAGTCGATTCGATGTTCATAAGCATGTATTATCTAGGATAATCGGGGCGGTCGGGTAGCCTAGTGGTTAAAGCGTTCGCTCGTCACGCCGAAGACCCGGGTCGATTCCCGACATGGGTACAATGTGGTAAGCCCATTTCTGGTGTCCCCCGCCGTGATATTGCTTGAATATTGTAAAAGCGGCGTAAAACCATATTCACTAACTCACTCTAGGATAATCGATGCGACATTGCAGCTACGTAGCACAGCCCTCGTGGTTTCATGTCGCAATGTAGAGGTTTACGACGAACGCGCCACGACATGAGCTCACGTGACTTAGATCACGTGATCTTAACATAAATGTCACACGTCGAAGGGAGGAATGCTATACTGCGGGTACTCATAATTAAAACGTGGCTACCCTACACTCTAGAGAAAAAACTGAAGTGGTTTTCTATAAAAGGAGTAATGTCTAATGTTTAATTTCTTCATGAACACAAGGCTTCGTCGTCACACAAACCGATCTCACAGTCACGACACACATCATAATGTAATTCCTATAGTCCTATAGTTTACTTCCGTTGTGCTTTGCCTAAAGGGGATATGGACGGCTCAGAGTCCGTATGCTGTGTCTGAGTGGGGTATCTATGTTAACCTGCGCATGGTTTCTCAGTGGGCTAGCACTTGGGCATGTAAGTCTGGACTAGTACACGAAGCCACACACACACGTGGATGCACCCAGCAATATCAGTAAAATAGTCTTCATCGCATTGTTAAACTCCATTTCACCCCGCTCCCCCCGATAGATACGCCACGGTTGATTTACAAGAGAGAAGCTGTTGAATGGCCATACTGCATGTAAAGGCATAATATACAATATAATGTATCACATTTCAGATGGCGACCTCACAAAAGGGAATAGAAAATTGTCTGACATGTGCCAAATGTCACGAGATGTTTGACAAGCCCTGTACACTTGTGTGCAATCACACCTTCTGTCGGAAATGTGTCGTCAACTACACCAAGACCAGACCAGAAGCCATCAGAGCCAAGTCCCTCCTCTGTCCATTCTGCAACAAGATGACGAAAGTGTCTGCTCCTGAGAGACCAGTGGAGGAGTGGGCGGATGACGTCAAACATAGCTTTGTCATCCAGGGACTCTTGGACTCATTTGGTCCGGATTCTACAGGTAGATTATATACAGCCAATACTAAAACAAAATGTATGTGCCATGTAAGGCATTGCACAAA
Organism: Haliotis cracherodii; assembly: GCF_022045235.1. Lineage (NCBI taxonomy): Eukaryota > Metazoa > Mollusca > Gastropoda > Lepetellida > Haliotidae > Haliotis > Haliotis cracherodii. Next base: position 56,442,789 of record NW_027266265.1, read on the forward strand.
AATATGCAATCATCGTCTATATATACGTTTAGTACATAATTGTAAAATTAATCAGTGTGTGTCAAATTGGGTTTAATTCCAGAAATGTTCTGGAGTGTTCACTGCGTATGCATGCTTTTAACTACAAGTATATTTTTTCTCAATCCCAGTTATAAAATGAACGTGTCACACAGCTCAGCGAAATCAGAACAACATCTGTGTAGGTTCTTTCTCTAGTAGTAGTAATAGCAGCAGCTGTAGTAGCAGCCGTATCAGTAGTAGTTGTAGCAGCAGTAGTAGCAGCAGCAGTAGTAGTAGTAGCAGCAGCAGCAGTATGAGTAGCAGTAGTAGCAGCAGCAGTAGTAGTAGCAGTCGTAGTAGTAGAAGCAGCAGCAGCAGTAGTAGTAGTAGAAGTAGCAGATGTAGTAGCAGTCGTAGTAGTAGCAGCAGCAGCAGCAGTAGTAGTAGCAGCTGTAGTAGCAGTCGTAGTAGTAGTAGCAGCAGTATTAGTAGCAGTCGTAGTAGTAGTAGTAGTGGTAGCAGCAGTAGTAGTAGGAGTAGTAGTAGTAGCAGCAGTAGCAGCAGTAGTCGTAGTAGTAGTAGAACCAGCAGCTGCAGTAGCAGTCGTAGCAGTAGTAGAAGCAGCAGCAGTAGTAGTAGGAGTAGCAGCAGCAGTAGTAGTAGCAGTCGTAGCAGTAGCAGCAGTAGTAGGAGTTGTAGTAGCAGCAGCAATAGTGGTAGCAGTCGTAGTAGTAGTAGTAGTAGCAGCAGCGGTAGTAACAGTCGTCGTCGTCGCCGTAGTAGTAGTAACAGCAGCAGCACTAGTAGCAGTGGTAGTAGTGAGTTGGGTTTTCACGCCGCTTTGACCAGTAGTTTTCTGAACAGTAGATTCGATGTTCAAGTATACCTCACTCACGTATAACAGAAAAGCCCATTTGACCGAACCGAGGTAGAAACGGAACACAAATACGTTTCTTTTTGTAACACAGTCTATAAGATCTGAATGTATGTGATGATGAATAATAAGGATTTAAGTATTACTATTCGCATTGTAACTATTGTAATCATTGCTTCTTACGGTTTTTAACCGTCCGTTTATTGCTTTTTCATTTCATTTATTGTTTTCTCATCATTATAAAATATATACTGCTAATAAATATAACAAATTCATACTTTGCTAAGAGAGTTACATAATTTATCTGACGAGTTATGCCCCCTTTTGTTGCCACATCTACCTACTTCTAACGAGGGCGGTCGGGTAGCCTAGTGGTTAAAGCGTTCGCTCATCACGCCGAGGACCCGGGTTCGATTCCCGACATGGGTAAAATGTGTGAAACCCATTTCTGGTGCCTCGCCGTGACATTGCTGGAATATTGCTAAAAGCGGCGTAAAACCATACTCGCACTTCTAACGATAAACCTGCTTCACGTCAGAGAGGAAAGAAATGTTGGGAACATTTTCAAGATAATCCCTTTCCACATGAAGGGTATTTTATCCTAGTTTCGTAGAAGTCTCTTGGCTGTCATGAGGAGCTATGATGTCATCGTTGGAGTCGAAATGTGCTCCAGCTGGAGCTTCATTCAGATGGAGGTCTCAGAGCCAGATCAGGACAGTAAGGTGGACGCTGAAGGAGTTCAAAGACTGATTTGTGCACAGGCGCAGTATCGTGGTTGAAGAACACACCCTTCCTCTGCGTTCCACGTCTCTTAGTCATAATTTCATCCCGTAATTGCCTCAAACGCGCAGCACGTTATGCTCTGTTTATTGTCTGGTCTTTTGAAAGATAGTCCCGATGATGACCCTCAACATCCCAGAACACGGAGGTAATAACCTTTCCATCTGATGGGACAGTTGTTGCCCTCTTTTGTGGTGGGAGTGTCAAATGGTTTCACTGTTTTGATTGTGGTGGGAGCGTCAAATGGTTTCACTGTTTTGATTGTGGTGGGAGTGTCAAATGGTTTCACTGTTTTGGTTGTGGTGGTAGTGTCAATGGTTTCACTGTTTTGGTTGTGGTGGGAGTGTCAAATGGTTTCACTGTTTTGACTGTTATGGGAGCGTCAAATGGTTTCACTGTTTTGATTGTGGTGGGAGTGTCAAATGGTTTCACTGTTTTGATTGTGGTGGGAGTGTCAAATGGTTTCACTGTTTTGATTGTGGTGGGAGTGTCAAATGGTTTCACTGTTTTGATTGTGGTGGGAGTGTCAAATGGTTTCACTGTTTTGATTGTGGTGGGAGTGTCAAATGGTTTCACTGTTTTGATTGTGGTGGGAGTGTCAAATGGTTTCACTGTTTTGATTGTGGTGGGAGTGTCAAATGGTTTCACTGTTTTGATTGTGATGGGAGTGTAATTAGATACGATGATATGCATCAACAAAGTCAGTGATCCTGACCACCCGATCACGTTAGTCGCGTCTTACGACAAGCTACATGGGTTGCTGAAGGCCTTTGTTACCACGGTTGTTTATGGATGGATACACCTTCATGACATCATCTAACATTATGATAGGGGCACAGCTTAAGCATGTTCAGCACAACACAATGGTAAGGGTTCATTCAGAGAGATACTGCAGATATCTTTTTGTATTTTGCAATGACGAAAAACAGTATGCATATCTAGAGTTACGGATGTTACTGAGTATTTGATGCAAAGACATTCAAGTCCAAATTAAATCAAATATTTAACAAAACCTGTAACTCTGCAAAGTGTTTTTCTATTTACTGAAAGTCCAGAATCATTCCAGAATCAACAATCACCAAGCATGTAACCCGTGAACATTCAGGAGTAGAATTAATAGGTCTTGCAGTAAAAGGTGATTATGCTTGTCGTAAAAGACGACATACGGATCAGGTGATCAGGCTCGCTGACTTGGTTGATGCATGTCATCGATCCCAATTGGATGGATCGATGCTTATGATCTTAATGACTGGATTGTCTGGTCCACACTCGATTATTTACAGACCGCCGTCATATAGCTGGAATATTGCTGAGTGTGTTAAACAACAAACCAAAACACAAAGCATGTCTTGTTCTACAATGTTTCAGATTCCACTAATTGCGGTTATTGTAGAGAGGAAGGGGAGACAACTCAGACTGTTGTTTGGTGTTCTGTCTGTGATGATGCAATGTGTGAGCGGTGTGCAAGGATGCACAAACGTAATCCAGCTTCCCGCAATCATGAGTTGCATAACCTGTCAGGAGAGGTCAAGGTCACGAGACAACGAAAGGTAATATGTCACGAACATCAGAACGAATATCTTGAAGCGTTCTGTAAAGATTGTAACATTGCAATTTGTCATAAATGTTGCACTTTCTATCACAGAAGATGCGCCTCAATTGTCTCGATCGAGTCCGAAATACCAGCCATGAAAAGGGAACTGAGCAAGAAGAAAAGAGGGTTGCAAAATCGTCAAAATGAGACAAACTCACAGCTACCAAAGCAAAAAGTAAAAGTGAATAAAGAAACAGTTCGGTATTCCCAAACAGAAGCAGACATCAAGACCGCCAGTGTTGAATTAATACAGCAAATAAAACTAAAGGAACGGAAACTTCTGGATGAACTGAAAGAGATGTCAGACAAACACCTTGGACAACTGAAAGCAGACATAAAGTCAGGTGAGATGTCAGTACAGATGTACCAACAACAGGCTGAGCTGATAGACCAGGCTCTACAGTCGGAGTGTGACATGGATGTGTATGAGATGTATCAGGGATGTGAGGCTGTCCGAGACGCAGACCTGAAGGAGAGGGGAAGAATAGTCAAGGTCATTTTCAGACAAGACAGATCACAACACAACAGCCTCCTTGGCGTCCTAGATGTCATGTATGAGGATGTGTTGGGCCTGAATACCACTCACGAATTACACGACTCCATGGACGTCAGATTATCAGACAGCGAGAGTGCAGCAGGACCTACCGATGTGGCAGTGCTGGTGGTGAACAGCGAGGACACAGTTGTCGTCACAGACTACGACAACAACAGCGTGAAGTCCTTCTTTACAACGAAGAGCTTGCCACATCACGGGGTGTTAGATCTTCACAGTGGCCCATGGGGTCTGACAGTTCTGACACAAACACGTGTGGCTGTAACAGTGCCGGACACAAAGCAGATTGTAACAGTAGACGTCAACCCTGACCTGGTGCTTCTGTCCACAATCACAACTAGCAAACAGTACATGGGGATAACTGCTCTGACACCATCAACACTAGCAGTAGGTGCCCGGTCTCCTCCCTGTATTGATATCCTGGACATGACAGGAAACGTGCTGACGTCAATCAGTCCACTGCACAATGGTCGGGACATTTTAAAGTATCCCACTTTCCTATGTACCACGAGGACAGGGAACATCCTGGTGTCTGATGGTGAATCCAACTCGGTGATGTGTCTGAGTCCCGGGGGAGATGTCGTGTTCAACTACAGACCTACAGGAGACGCGGCCATGGGGTGGCCGTGCGGTATAACGAGTACCAGCACAGGCGACATCCTGGTTACAGACAACTTGCAGCGCAGAGTTCTACATCTGACTGAAACGGGTCAGTTTGTTAGGGACATTTTAACATTACAAGATGGGGCTGAGGATCCATATGGAGTTTGCGTAGATGGGAGTGTGCGGATATACGTGTGTCTTCGCAATACAGGATTTATAAATACATTCAAAAATATAAACTAAATATAAGCGTTAACGGTCAGAAAAAAACCGTAAATTGTGCAATGCAAATCTATTCAACAAATGCTTTTATAGAATTGTGACATGCATTGCCATACGTGGTTTGCGGTATATAACAGTTATCAGTTATTCAACAACTGACCTCGTTGACATTCAAGAGACAATACCTATGGCGATTAGGTAGCTCCGACCATGTGCGGTCCAACTGGATATTGTGAAAATGCTCTTTATACAGTGCCACTCTAGCTGTATCTGCAAGGAGTTGGGTTTTAGTGGACATTCGCTACTACACGTATGTGTTTTTCACTCGAGCATTGTACTGTGTTCAAAGACATAGCCTAGCAGTAGTATAGTAACAGTAGGCAGGAGCTCCTTTTGGTTGATCCGGTTGATCCAGGCGGATGCGAAGGTGATTGGCTGATCCAAGTCACGTAATCGGATAGGATGACTCATGCATCAACAGCGCGTCGGGAAAGGGCGGGGAATGAAAGGTGTGTGTTTATAAGACAGAAAAGAATTCGTAAGTAAACAAAAGTAAAGGGTATTCAATAGAGCTATGCGTATGGCGTGCTGTCCTGATTAGACAAGCAGCCCAGTTTGAATTGAGCGCGCTTGATAACTTACGTGACCTCGTCGTTTCAAATTGTTTATTGGTCATAATAGTTTCGTTTATTTCAGGCGTTAGTAGAAATTACAATTAGTGTACAACTTACGTAGTTGTTTCAAATTGACCGCGCTCGCTAGAGCGTGCGATCTGGTTTGATGAATGCAGGGTGTGTGTTGAAAGTACAAGTACCACCATAGAGACGGGTTGTGTCAACACGATATACGCCGGATAATGTAAGGAAAAAAAATGTACGTCTAGCTGGATCAAATTCATCTTGTACGGTCTACACGTTGTACACTATGAACGTTAGACAACCTGTATAGAAAAAAATTATAGACAAAATAGATAAGACTACGCAATCATAGCTAGCGGTGTCGTTTACGTTTAGCGCGCAACAACGAGGTAGTCACGTCACCCTGCATTGACTATAACGCTGAAGGCAGCCGGATTTCGAATCACCCCGCGTTGCGTACTATTGTGAACCATTTGTATAGAGGGCGTTCACTTATTCAACCCTGTCCCGACTTGCATAGTTGATGTTTCAATGCTAGCGTTTCCATTTAACGCGATGACAAATAAACCGTGCGGTTTCAGTTTTAACCGTGTAACACGATGTGCACAGTTTTACTTCAGAACGTGCTATTTTGACAATAGATAGTTAGAACCATGTCTATGTTCAATAGGAAACTGATGAGTACATGTAGCAGTGTGACAGCACGAAGCTAGGTTTGTTGGGAAAGTGATGGAAGCAATCTATAGGACATTTTCATGTTTACAATACTCACCCTTAATTCGAAGAGAGAACAAAGTTTATCATGGAAAATTGTTTGACAAGGAAAATGTTTTATTGTAAATATATGTCGAAGCAGGTTTATTCATAGCTAATGTATAGCAGAGAGACTAAGCGACCGACCGCCCATAACAATGTCAACATACCCCGGCCTTACAATTAATGTCAACATACCAGCCTCGCCTGAAGCTTCCCATTCAGAAATTGTGTGACCAGTGTCCCGTATTTATGATATGTTAGGGAAGATGTGTTGTACATTTGTTATTTTAAAAGGGATTTATTTCAGAGAGGATATATATGGGTATTCCCCCTCATTAAACCTTTCTTTCGTTGGTGTCTATTAAACGTATCTGGTATTTAATACATTTGAATGATGTAGGAAAGTATGTGCGTGTAGATGTTGTACCTATATCCGAACACGAATGTATGACACCTTTCAATAGATCAATTACGGTTCTAACCACTACACGCAACATGACTATGAGCGTGGTTAGTGTCTATAGGGTTATGTTCGCCCGAACTGTAAACAGTGACACATTGATAACAGGAAGGGTGTGTGGAATGCACTCGTCCTTGTAAGGGTAAAATACGCGTTTAAACTCACCATTTAAATGATGACATTACTTTTTAGATGTATTGGTATCAGTGAGTGAGTGAATTTAGTTTTACGCCACACTCGGCATTATTCCAGCTCTAGGACGGTGGTCTGTCAATAAACGAGCTTGGACCAGACAATCCAATGATCAACAGCATGAGCAGCGATCTGTGCAACTAGGAACCGATGGCACGTGTCATCCGAGTCGGCGAGACTGACCAACCGATCCCGTCAGTCGCCGATAAGCATGGGTTACTGAAGGTCGATTCTATAACCCAGACCTTCACGGGTGTAGTATGACGAAGACTATATACTAATATGATCGCTTTTTTAACATACTCACAAGTGTGCTGTGAAGAAAAGAGTGTCTTCCAAGATTCCCTGCACGTGTAAGACAGTATAAACTCTACAGTAGTGTAGCCTGACAAACAGTTTCATATTTATAGTAAGCGGGTGGGCTTGTAATGGTCGGTGGACTTGCGGCGACGGGTGGGCTTGTAACGGGGGCGGTATGCTATGTTTATTTCTCCTGTGTCGTAACATGACATCTCTCCTTGAAAACATTTTTTCACAGTCCGGACAGGTGGCAACCCCCCCGTGGTGATCCAATACGGTGTGCGATTAGAGGGTATGAAGCTTTCTTTTATACCCTTGACTCTGTTGACGCTTCAAGGCAGCAAGTGCCCGTTCCACCACAGCCTTCACCTACGACACATGTTGTATTTTCACGGGTTGGGGTGTTGTCTTCGATCCCTGTTTGGTTGTCATCGTTTTCATTTTAGGTATTACCTGTCTCTTCTTTGTCTTCAGCGTCGACTTCTTGGCTGCTTGTGGTTTCTTTCTCTGTTGTGATTTTCTCAACGTAGTCTTCCTAAATATATCTCTAGGGTCAAGTCTAATCTCTGATGCTTTCTTCATGTTGTTCACGTCCAATACGTTTGCTGGCGAGAGTAAAACTGTTTGTCGGGCTACACTACTGTAGAGTTTATACTGTCTTACACGTGCAGGGAATCTTGGAAGACACTCTTTTCTTCACAGCACACTTGTGAGTATGTTAAAAAAGCGATCATATTAGTATATAGTCTTCGTCATACTACACCCGTGAAGGTCTGGGTTATAGAATCGACCTTCAGTAACCCATGCTTATCGGCGACTGACGGGATCGGTTGGTCAGTCTCGCCGACTCGGATGACACGTGCCATCGGTTCCTAGTTGCACAGATCGCTGCTCATGCTGTTGATCATTGGATTGTCTGGTCCAAGCTCGTTTATTGACAGACCACCGTCCTAGAGCTGGAATAATGCCGAGTGTGGCGTAAAACTAAATTCACTCACTCACTGATACCAATACATCTAAAAAGTAATGTCATCATTTAAATGGTGAGTTTAAACGCGTATTTTACCCTTACAAGGACGAGTGCATTCCACACACCCTTCCTGTTATCAATGTGTCACTGTTTACAGTTCGGGCGAACATAACCCTATAGACATGTGTGGCGGGCGAGTTCATTCATCAGAAATCTGTCATTTACGATGTGTTTATAAATTTGAACTGCTAAACCACGCTCATAGTCATGTTGCGTGTAGTGGTTAGAACCGTAATTGATCTATTGAAAGGTGTCATACATTCGTGTTCGGATATAGGTACAACATCTACACGCACATACTTTCCTACATCATTCAAATGTATTAAATACCAGATACGTTTAATAGACACCAACGAAAGAAAGGTTTAATGAGGGGGAATACCCATATATATCCTCTCTGAAATAACTCCCTTTTAAAAAAACAAATGTACAACACATGTTCCCTAACAAATCATAAATACGGGACACTGGTCACACAATTTTTGAATGGGAAGCTTCAGGCGAGGCTGTTATGTTAACATTAATTGTAAGGGCGGGGTAGTGTATGTTGACATTGTTATGGGCGGTCGGTCGCTTAGTCTCTCTGCTATACATTAGCTCGTTGTTGCGCGCTAAATGTAAACTGCTAGGTTGCTGATTGCGTAGTCTTATCTATTTTGTCTATATTTTTTTTTCTATACAGGTTGTCTAACGTTCATGGTGTACAACTTGTAGACCGTATAAGATGAATTTGATCCAGCTAGACGTACATTTTTTTTTCTTACATTACCCGGCGTATATCGTGTTGACACAACCCGTCTCTATGGTGGTACTTGTACTTTCAACACACACCCTGCATTCATCCAACCAGGTCGCACGCTCTAACGAGCGCGGTCAATTTGAAACGACTACGTGAGTTGTACCCTAATTGTAATTTCTACTAACGCCTGAAATAAACGAAACTATTATGACCAATAAACAATTTGAAACGACGTGGTCACGTAAGTTATCACAGCGACTGACTGGTTTTTCTTGAATATCTATGTATATATATATATTTTATAAAGCCTATTTTGGCACAGTTTCTGTTTTTAAATACCCCCCTCCCCCCTGTACATCTCGCAACCCTATATACAGGTCCAATAATGCTTCTGTAGGCGTTCGGAGGGCTCTTTCACGACATTAGCTGATTAAAAGACGGCTTTTAATCATTGCTTTTGTTTTGTTGCTGAAAGCACATGAGAGCCCCAGGCATCTTTGTGTTTTTAAATACTTCACACCATCAAAGACATACACATTTCTGTCTCGATACATCTCAGTCATATTCTTCTTTACCCTCATGATGTCTGCACCAAAGACGACTGTCGCTCTCGATAGGATATTTTAAATATTCTAAAATACATGAAATCCCATACGCCGACAGATGACTGAAACTTTTCAACGCAGTAACTTGGGTTAAATTTAAAGGTACGCTATCTATTTCTCTTGAATATACACAGGGTTTATTTTATTGTAAACTCGCGCGGTATTTTAAAATATTGAGACTGAGGATGTTTTATCATTCATGTTTAAAATGTTCAGAGTCATATACGCCAACTGCTACGAGATGAAACTATTTTCCTAAAGTTGACGGATAAAATATTCTCTTAAATATATTTTATATTCGCGAACTCGCGAAGGTGTTCGGGAAAAGGGAACGACGTCCTGCCCTTCTGGTAGCACCCACCATTCACACAATTTCCATAAAAAAGTATATAAGTACGTCACAGTGCCTCTCAAGCTGTAACGGCAACGAGTTGGGTTCTCGTGCAGCCTACCTACCTACCTACTGGAAAAGTCTACACAGTGCCTCACAACAAAGAATAGTCCACATGTTTATATAACACACTATCACCGTCCGTGATATACCGGACCGGAATTTTACACACCACTCAAGCATCTAAAAATAGTAACTTCCTCACGACTGCTTACATTAAATAGTACTACATTGGTGACGACTAATCGTAGTCCAAACACAATGCAATGAGCGTCTACCGAATCTCAATAGAAACATTTTGACTCTGTTACAAATCATTGATCAACAGAATAATAACAGAATTGTCGGAGGTGTGTTTCGAGGGCAACTGTATCATGGCCATAGTGGGACCCAGGACACGAAAGTTCACCTGAATATCTGAAATGTGTTCACCTGATATTGCGGTCCTGTATTTGATTGCATTTTATTTATCTAAAACTGTAATTCGGTCATCGAAAGGCTTTTAAAAGTGATACACATGAGGAAGAGAATTTATGGATGTCCATTGCTAATCACCATCAGCGCCAATCATCAGTTGTCTTCCCTTGTTTCTGCCCTTTGTTATTTTCCACCTTTTGTTTCTAATTTTGTTGTCCTTACCTTACATATATATCCTCTTTGCCTCGTGGCTTTCATTCACCTGATGAAGGAGTAAGCATATACTCCAAAACGTTGTGTTCCTCATAATAAAGAAGTTGACATCCATAAATTCGCTACCTTAAAACTGTGATGTGGTTCCAACTCCGGGCACTGAGACGGGATGCCAACAATTGGTCAACCTTGCTTGCTTGTTTGTTGTTTGACGCCGCGCTCCGCAATATTCAAGCTATATGTCGGCGGTCTGTAAATAATGGTGTCTGGACCAGACAATCCAGTGATTGACAACATGCGCATCGGTCCAAGTATCTGGTTCCCGTCTGTTATCCATAATGATAATGCTGGGGTTGTTTAGATTGAGCAGTTGCTGATGTTCGAACCAGTCTATGAGCACATCACCATTATCATCAGATCAAAAGTGTGTATTGGATAGATTTCATGAAATTGCTGCGTCTGCTAATGGTAAACCTCTGGACATCTGTGGTACTATACAAGTATGGATCAAACTTTGCAATTTTGAGGTTGTGCAGAAAATACTTATATGCAAGGACTTGTTTGATAGGTACATATCTCCTGTCACAATTAAAAGTCTGCATTGTTTTAAACAATTTGGAATTGAGAACAAGAAGAGGAAAGACAAAATCTACAAAGAAGACGATGTGAAGGGTGTCTTTAGCTAAGACTGTTGTTGTGAGGAGAGACATCTATGACGTGCAGAACTGGAGGAAGCTTCATTACGCGTTAAACATCTCTGGAAATAGAAATCACCAAGAGATTCAGAATGATGTGTTGTGTGTGTACTCAGACAAGGGAGAGAATAGAAAGTTGATTGTCTTGAAAAAGGTTTCACAAAATGTACACAGCACTGTAACTGGTGGTCACTTGAGATCTGCAAAGACACTGGAAATAATTAAGCAAAGGTATTGCTGGCCACGGATTGACAGTGTGGTGGAAGATTTTTGCATTCTTTGTCAAACACGGAAAGATCCATCTGTGACGCCTTATCTCTGCCTCTGTGACTCCTTATTTCTATCTCTGTGATGCCTTATCTCTGTCTCTGTGATGCCTTATCTCTGTCCCTGTGATGCCTTATCTCTGTCCCTGAGATGCCTTATTTCTGTCTCTGTGACGCCTTATCTCTGTGGCTGTGATGCCTTATCTCTGTCTCTGTGATGCCTTATCTCTGTCTCTGTGGTGCTTTATTTCTGTCTCTGTGATGCCTTATCTCTGTCCCTGTGATGCCATATCTCTGTCCCTGTGATGCCATATCTCTGTCTCTGTGATGCCTTATCTCTGTCTCTGTGATGCCTTATCTCTGTCCTTGTGATGCCTTATCTCTGTCCCTGTGATGCGTTATCTCTGTCTCTGTGATGCCTTATCTCAGTCTCTGTATCTCTGTCTCTATGATGCCTTATCTCTGTGATGCCTTATCTCTGCCTCTGTGATGCCTTATCTCTGCCTCTGTGATGCCTTATCTCTGCCTCTGTGATGCCTTATCTCTGCCTCTGTGATGCCTTATCTCTGCCCCTGTGATGCCTTATTTCTGTCTCTGTGATGCCTTATTTCTGTCTCTGTGATGCCTTATCTCTGTCTCTGTGATGCATTATCTCTGTCTCTGTGATGCCTTATCGCTGTCCCTGTGATGCCTTATCTCTGTCTCTGTGATGCTTTATTTCTGTCTCTATGACACCTTATCTCTGTCCCCGTGATGCCTCATCTCTATCTCTGTGATGCCTTATCTCTGTGTCTGTGATGCCCTCGGTGATGATCTCAAATTCTGTGATAACTTATCTCCATCTGTGACCCCCTGACGTCGTACAGACACACAGTTACCTGACGTCATACAGACACAGTGACCTGACGTCATACAGACACAGTGACCTGACGTCGTACAGGCACAGTGCACTGACGTCATACAGACACACAGTGACCTGACGACATACAAACATACAGTGACCTCCTGACGACATACATACATACAGTGACCACCTGACGTCATACAGACACACAGTGAATGACGACATACAGAAATACAGTAGCCTGACGACATACATACACACAGTGACCTCCTGACTTCGTACAGACACAGTGACCTGACTTCAGCCAGACACACACACAGTGACCCCCCGTCGTGAGGAATAATACAACGAACGCATGGAAATATTGAAAACACATGGAAATTCTAGATCTATGGATGAAAACACTGACTTCATGAATTCAGTTTATTACGCTCCCGTTACCCATCACTGCAGACGCTGGGGTTACCAAGTGACAAGGCAAGGACCCGGATTACAACCCCTATCATTGTGTGAAAAGCAATTTTTGGTGTCCCTCGTCGTGATTATGCTAAAGGGTGCGTAATATCGCTTTATTTAATTATTTTATTATGTAATTATTCTATTTGTTGTAGATGTTCCGGGATGAATTTCTGACAACGGGAGAACGATGCTGGTGTTGACACAGTATGAAGCATTTGGTTTTTAAATGTATCAACCAGGCATTGTAAAGCCAAAATAAAGGTATCGTGTAAACATCTTGAGCACGGTCCTGTTATTCTTTGTTTTGTTTGTTTAACGCCGCAGGGTGAAATCATTGTTCATTCCATATAAGTGGCCGTGTCAGAATACATCATTCGTTGACGCTGTCGTGTGTACCGCCCAGCTATTGGAAGAAGCGGCCGTACAATGCCTTCACGCGAAAGAAGAGTCCTGCCGACAACCCCAATATGGATTCTTACGCTCGTATGTCTGTTGCTTAAAGCCGCACTCATCGATATTCCAGCTATATGACGACGGTCTGTAGATAATCGGGCCTGGGCCATACAATTCAATTATAGAAATCATGTGCATCGATCTACGCAATTGGGACATGATGACATACATAAACCAAGTCAACGAGCCTGTCCACCCGATCCCGTTAGTTGCCTCTTACCCAATGGATGGGTTGCGAACAACCCCCTCCCCAGAGTTTCAAGGATATTCCTACCACAATGATAAAGCTGTGTATCCTTAACCAATCAAACGTTTGCCCTGACAGAAGTAATGCTAGATATGAGCCCAAAATGACTTTCGAGGAACCTCTAATGAAAGAAATATCCTCACCGAATGCTCCTCACATGAAAGCAAAAGAACAGTGTTCAGGTGCGATGCAAGACACGCTGTTTTCTAGATTACCTACTGTATAATGTCAGCAAGTGGATTTTAATCCTTTTTTTAAACCTACATATCATCCAAAATCATTCTTCAAACTGTTGCAGTTTGTAAACAGTAGTAACCAGTGTCTTGTGTATACAAGGCAGAGCTAACCCCCTTCAGTGGCAGAGAGATACGTAATGTCATTTGATGAATGTCATGTGTGTGGGGAGTAGGGCAACGTCCCCTTTAACCTTGTAACACGCAAAAAGGAGGCCAGTGACACCGTCTTCACACGATGTGCCGACACATTCCCCATGTTATGCTACCCACAGTCAACACAGGAGTAAATCATGTCCGTGTCTTGTGACTCACTTTCAACACCGAAGTAAGACATGTCCTTGTCTTGTGACTCACATTCAACACCGAAGTAAGACATGTCCGTGTCTTGTGACTCACATTCAACAGAGGAGTAAGTCATGTCCTTGTCTTGTGACTCACTTTCAACACCGAAGTAAGTCATGTCCGTGTCTTGTGACTCACATTCAACACCGAAGTAAGTCATGTCCTTGTCGTCTGACTCATATTCAACAGAGGAGTAAGTTATGTCCTTGTCGTCTGACTCATTCAACACAAACGTACATTATGTGCATGCAATGTGATCGACATTAAACCCCATAGTAAGTCTATGCTTGTAAAACTGAATACGTTGGGACATACTTTTCATGAAAGCGTTTCTAAAGAAACATCATTTTGAGGAAGATTACCATATGTGCTTCCGTTGCATTTAATTACATCATCTAAATTCATTGAAATAGGTTATATTCTAAGTATATATAACGGTTATGAAGCTACCTTAAAACTAAGCCGCTCAAAAGGCTGCGTGTACTGCTTGATCACGAAAGTTTTGTCGATAATAAGACGTTTATATCAAATGTTTTCATAAGAAAAAAAGGCTTGAATATGTTTCAGTGGTGTTGATCGTTTGCAAACATTTCTTGAGAAGTCAAATGACATTTGGCACTTGGAATTACAGACGGTGTGGACAGGCAAGCGCCTTTAATAATGACCCGCACAGAGATGTACAGGAGTCCCAGGGCGCTACCTGCATCACCACATCCGCACCTGTCTCGTGAAGACCCGGATTAGTAGTAATCTTCAGCATTCATGCGTGTCGTGACTGACGGCATCGTGGACCAGGCACGCTGACTTGGTTGATGCATGTCATCTTATCCCAATTGATGTCAATCGCTGGATTGTCTGGTCCAGACTTGATTATAACAGACCGCCGTCATATAGCTGTACTATTGCTGTATGCGGCGTTAAACAACATTATCATGAATATCATGAAATAACAGCTTGGCATGTACCCTCTTGCACAAAACGATCAGTTATTATAAACACAAAGGGATTTGAAAATGAAAGCAGTGCATTGTCTCTCATGATTATTTCGTCACTCATACTAGACCAGTGTCGCGGAAACATTGTAATTACATTGTGAACGACGATGCGGAGATCGGCTCAAAGGACGCCATATTCAATATATTTGATGCTATTTGGCATGTATAACTTCAAATTGAGATTAATTAAACGTTACTTCAAGAAATAAATAAATTGAGGATCAAATGTATTACCCAAGCCACAATGGGACTAAGTTCACACAGCCAGGGATCAGCGGAACAGAATGTTCTGAAGTGTTTTGAAACAACCAAAGTAAGGTGATTTTATCGATGTTTTTCAATAAGATTTAAGCGCTGAATAAATGAATCGCAATGTAAGCAATGTAAATATTGCAGCAATATTTTAAAACAGATTTGAGAAATAACTCACATCATATGTCAGAAGCGCAATTGAATTGAAATTATTAACATAACTCCTTATTTTGCTTCCAACGCAGCGCCCTCGTTCCGGCATTACATCCGGTCCGGTTGATTGGTCATCTCAGTGGCGAAGTTCCAGATTCTGACATATTCTTTGTTACTAGTGGTCATACAAGATTTCAAAGATTTGTTTACACTTGGGAGCAGGTGGAGCATTTCGCAGGAACTTTAGAGCGCATGTCAAATAACTCTCGAGGTTTCTCGATACTTCAAAACAGAGAGCCTGCGGTAATTTAGAATACCATTGGAAATATAGACAGCCATAAATATTGAAATTATCAAACTCCCTTTACGGTTTAGACGTACAAGCATACAGACACATCCGCCCACACAAATGTCATCTGGACGACCGATGTCAGTATGTGTCTCACAAACTATCCTCACTCAGCTGTGTCTCCTGTCAGGCTGTAGGTGAACACCACATCTCCCTCGGGGCTCAGACACGCGACACACTGTGTTCCACAGTCAGCACCAGGATGTGTGCTGCCCTCGTGGTACAGAAACAGCAGGGACAGTGTACCATGTTGTTATCTTTGTTCAGTGGACAGATTGACCTCAGGATGTTTACTGTCATATCCAGGATATCAACACAGGCAGGAGACTGGGAACTAGCTGCTAGTGTTGATGGTGTCAGGGACGTTGTGCCCCAGTACTATTTGCTGGTTGTGGTGGTTGACAGCAGCACCAGGTCAGGGTTGACTTCTACTGTTACGATCTGATTGGTACTGTGAACAGTGACAGCCAGCCGGTTGAGTGTTAATTTTGTCAGACTCCACGGATTAGTTTACTTTAACATGGCTGACTGTTCCAGGTGAAGGCGGACTTCACACTGGTATTGTACTTATCAGTGACTACGAACTGGAGTGAAAATAGCCCCGTAAATCAAAACAATACACTCTTGAAACAAGTTCAAACTTTTAATGTATCTCATGAAACTAAACTATTTTCTATTTTAACAGTGGCAGCAAAGAATTGATGTGATAGTAAAATGTCAAGTGCTGTTGGCGGCAGGAAGTAATTGGAGTTACCTGCCCCTGGTTGTTGTCAACAAACATGGCAGGCTTGATACTTCGAGTAGTTTCGGAATTGGACAGTTTCAAGAAAGTTGGCTAAATCTATATAAGAACGACACAAGGTCGATTCCACCTGACTTCTGTCTTAGCTACTTGCCAATTAGAAGATTGGATACCTATTTGAAAACGCAGAATTCCTGCAAGCTTCCAAGAATATTATGGATTTATTATGGAGAAACATTTGACCGTGACACTCTGACACTCTGCGTTTTAGTTTTGAAATTACCGCGTAACAAATCTTACTCTGAATTGTCTGAAATACTCAAATCTCAAGCCCACTGTAATAGCCTCGTGTGCGATAACCTCCTGATACGCCCACCTCCTATTAGAACTATATCAATAGCCTTTTCCCACATTTGTTGTGATTCAAACGATTTTTCTTTTAGATGCTTTTTTAAATATAACTTTGCATTCATGACTCACTTGTGAAAATATCAACTTGGTCCCATTTCCATATGGCTGAAATAATGCCGATGAGACGTTCAAGTAAAACTCACTCACACTCACTCTTTTGGATGCTGAAATTGTTCTCGTTCATGTATTATTTACGACATTCATACACGTTTTCGGCATATCATGGAAGGTCGCCTTGGTGAACAGAGACCTTGACATGGCAAAAACAATGACCTACGTGTCGTAAATACAACCCACGCACTCAACCCGTGTGTGCAAAGGAAACTCTCACATTAGATAAAATTAGTTAAGATTAGATTAGCCTGACAACGTCTTCACATTAGACTTTCGTACTAAGCAAATGAAACAGAACTCTTCGTTTCAGCTATTTGGTCCGAGCAATGCAGTGTACGATCATTTGAGATTGAAAGTTTAATTCAGTTTATGTAATGTAGACGCAATAAACACTTTTAACACGTCAGTAGAAACGGACAGATCACAATAAACCAGCACCTATATACGGATGGTATATGTGCTTCATGTATTAAGATCAAGGGGCGTGTGCGTACAACAACGTGTGACTTTGATCTCCAACCGATGACGCTGAAACTGTTTCCCTGCTGATATATATCCCCCATCATAACGTCATGTTCTGCGTCCCTATTCAAGCGTTATAAATCGAATCCTCATCAGTTTCATTGTATTATTTGGAGAGTGTCCAATCTCTAATCTTGTCCTCCGATACGTTTTCTAAAATGCCAATTACAATATGTTTGGCTCGCAGTGCGGCTTTGTGAACTACAATGCAGAGACCAAGTTAGTCGATTCGTAAAATGTACACCGAAATATTTGAAACTTCTTACATTCTCAAGTTTTTCAGTTTAAAACCATCTTTCTCGTTTTGATTATTTCCCTCCATTTTTGAAAACTGTAACCATTTTCTTATCGATATATGGACTGGACTGGATTAACTCCCCTGGGTGGCTGGGTTCTGGGCCGGAAGAGCGAAACCTAGCCATAATCAACTCGAAAATCTCTTCGCTTTTCTGACGGTACAGTAAGACTGGTCACGCAGCTTTTACCCGTGAAGATCATTGGTAGAATAAGTCTTCAGAACCCATGCTTGCCGTAAAAGGCGACTATGCTTGTTGTGAGAGGCGACTGACAGGATCGGGGTTTCAGGCTCACTGACTTGGTTGATGCATGTCATCGTATCCAAGTTGCGTAGCACAATGCTCATGTTGTTAATCACTGGATTGTCTAGCCAGACTCAATTATTTTCATATAGCTGGAATATTGTGTAGTGCGGCGTTAAACAACAAACAAAACCTCTGCGTATTAAGAAACAATGGTAGAATGGCATTCTACAAACGAAACGTTCAGAACAGCTGGCGCTGAAATTTCATCCGAGCAGTGTAAACATAACTGATATGTTTCACATGCACCAACCCCGACTCCGAGACAGTTTCTGTATGGTATAAATGTCAAACACCAAGCCAGAGAGGTGCTAACGTAGTAAAACTAATTAAACTATAGAATGTCAATGGAAGAGATTCTGGATTATCCGCCGAAATCGTTTTCATTGGGGATAAAAGAATGTTCCCTATATGTTCCCAACATGTTCGCTATATGTTCCCAATATGTACCCTATATGTTCCCATATGTTCCCTATATGTTCCCAATATGTTCCCAATATGTTCCCAATATGATCCCAATATGTTCCCAATATGTCCCAATATGTTCCCAAAATGTTCCCAATATGTTCCCATATGTTCACAATATGTTCCCCAATATGTTACCTATATGTTCCGATATGTGACCGATATGTGACCAATATGTTCCCCAATATATTCCCATATGTTCCCAATATGTTACAATATGTTCCCAACATCTTCGCAATATGTTCCCAATAAGTTCCCGAATATGTTCCCAATATGTTTCCAATGTGTTCCCAATGTGCTCTCAATATGTTCCCTATATGTTCCGATATGTGACCGATATGTGACCAGTATGTTCCCCAATATATTCCCATATGTTCCCAATATGTTACAATATATTCCCAACATGTTCGCAATATGTTCCCAGTATGTTCCCTTATGTTCCCAATAAGTTCCCGAATATGTTCCCAATAAGTTCCCGAATATGTTCCCAATATGTTCCCTATGTGTTCCCAATATGTGCCAATATGTTCACCAGTACCCACACTGATGATTATGTGAACCTCAGGCCCACTGCTGGTTCGTCAGTTGTGAATTATTCCAGTGTAAACTCCAACCGATTATCTTTCCTCATGAGGGAAGTGTGGAAAATGTCCCCTGATGATGACATGTTCCGTCCGAGGCCACACACTGCAGCAGGCCACACACTGGAGCAGGCCACACACTGCAGCGGGCCACACATTGGAGTAGGCCACACACTGCAGTAGGCCACACACTGCAGTGGGCCACACACTGGAGCAGGCCACACACAGCAGCAGGCCACACACTGCAGCGGGCCACACACTGCAGCGGGCCACACACTGAGGCAGGCCACACACTGAAGTACAAATCCTTGACCATCCATCATTGCTCTCATGGTATGTTTTCATATTGATTTCTCCCAGAGGACGCATGGCCGTGACCTGACTATTAGTCTCGTGGTGGTCTGATTAAGGTGGATATATCACTGTCAGAAAGGACAGAAGGCCATACTCACAAAGGAGATGGCACAATTGACGCCTTTACAATTATAATACGTATTTCAACAAGACCATTGACAAATTGAAGATATCCTTCTTCAACTTGGAACGCCTTCTCTGCATGTACAGACGTAGCGTTATCCTCAGTCGCATCAGCTTTTAAGATATAAGATGTAAAACTGTCATTCTGGATACAGAAAGTTGATAAGGTACAGATGGGCTCTCAGTATTGATATATGAGGTAGGGTTTTGCGTGATTTGATCACTGAACTCAATCCTCTCAAGGGGTATAGAGATCCCCCTACACGATGAAACATTAATCTTTGTGCCAAGAATGATGAGTGATGCTTTGAAGCGATGGTAGATGATATTGTTGGACTGTTAGGTTAGGCGGAATGTAAGATCTAAGCCTTGGTATCATCTGTATGGTCTCTCTTCAACTGGACTGTATTAGATTCTTAGAGACAGAACATTTTCTCTCTCGGTGCTTCATGTTTTTTAGGATGGACTAACCTAACACTCCTAATTCCTTTAAATCACAACACAGTTGTTTTCAGGGCATCACTCTGTGGTTTGCGTGTTGTTATACGTACTCTCTCTCTCTCTCTAGGGTGCCCCTAGTTGATAGTTGTTCTTAACCAACTTTCACCCTCTATAGCCATTCAAAAAACATCACTTATCGTTCGAATCCCTTTGTGTGTTTAGATCTGACCCAAGGAAACCTACATCATTTCGTGCTTTCCTCCCATCTTGAACTAACACGCCGTGATGTAACTGAAATACTGTTCAATGCGGATGTGGACCCAGTCACTCAATATTGTCCACAGGATCCAGTGGCACCAAGCCTTGACGTTCTTCATATTACATGTATGTGCAATGTTACAGGAACTCATCGAGCCATATCTACAGACTGGTAGGTCACACACTGCTAAAGTAGCAGGTTTTCTGAATAGGTCACAATGTATTCCGCTGCACACGACCACGCGACACCTATGTCAGACCTACCTGACAGAAATACTGTATACAGTGAGTGAGTATGGTTTTACGCCGCTTTTAGCAATATTCCAGCAATATCACGGCGGGGGACACCAGAAATCGGCTTCACACATTGTACCCATGTCGGGAATAGAACCCGAGTCTTCGGCGTGACGAGCGAACGCTTTAACGACTAGGCTACTCGACCGCCTCTAAAGACTATATACTAAACACAATGCCAATAAAAGTAGCACAATAGTGAACGTTTGATGACTACCATTAATTGATCGGAATTATTCTCAATCATTACCTTGTTTGAAAGTGTTCAGCATTGCGACGCTGTCAGCTATGTAACATACCAAACAATACGTAAGACCCAAACCGACAAATGTAAGAAAAACAACGAACAGCCTCATAAAAATGGATTCCATTTATAAGTAACATTGTATAGATTCATGGGGTGAGAGTTATCTCCAAACTAAGAATAGGTTAACGAAGCGAAAAACAGCAAACCTCTTTGCGTATAACATGAATAAGGAACATATGAGCTGGACTGGTTTTATATGTGTAGCGTTGAACAGGTTTAGAGGTATATCAAGGGAAGTAACTCTCACTCCTAGATTTACACACTGGAAGACACTTCCCACCACCGAAATAAGGGATCACAGACAAAGTTCAACATTAATTAGATTAAGTTTCCGCTCACACACAATCATCTAGTAATCTGATTTTCTATTACAGTCTTGTACCCGCTCACAAGGGATGTTAATTGACTTTCAGCAGTCCCAGTTATCGATCTGAGATTTGTCCATATCATCACCACTGTCGCTCTTGCACACACTGCTATCTATCTACCGGCGACTCACACGTCCTCCGTCGCCTTGCACCCTCCCTATGTGATTCTGAATATTCCCAAGTCTTTGATAAATGTTAATGGCTATAAACACCATGGGGCATCGTTTGCAGAAATCATACGAGCCATCGATGTTGTCAATATGTGCTTAAAGGCAAAGCTGTTTGGGGTATCTTAAACTCATCCGCAATGTGGACAGATGACACCTCCGTGTCGTCGTCACTTCCGTCGAAATTCGATGCCTCGGCAACAGCCTGCGCCTGCTCCCGTTCTTTCGCTTCTTCTGGTGATATCGTCACTTCAAGCACCGTCCCATTCATATTGTCTAAAACGTTTGGATGGGGTTTGTGTATGCGCCTAGCGGTGTCTCTGGTATTGCTGGTGTAGGGATCTATGAACTTTGACACGTAAGAGGGAGATCCGCGGGGATCATGGCCGCCTTTCTCAACTGGGGGGCACCAAAACTGCACTTGACCTTCAGGGAGAGGTTTGACCTTGTTGAGCCTTATCTCATCCAGCAGCCACGCCGTCATTTCATCGGAGAAATATTTCTGGAACGTTTGTAGAATTTTCCTCTTTGACCTGACTAGCTTCATCTTGGAGACTGTGTTGTCGTGGAGGAAGATCTTGATGGCCTTCCATACTCCGTGGAAGACTGGGCTGTGGTTGAGGCACATGACGAGACCCAGACGCTCAGGGTAGTGGTTGGCCATTATCTGTGTCACGCCATAGCCTAACTTGGGGTTGCACGACTGCAGCGTCATACCTGGAAATAATGATAATAACAATGATAATAATAATAATAATAATAATAATAATAATAATAATAATAATAAAAAAGGCTTTCTGTTTGCTGCCCAGGGCCAGTCACTTCCCACTCGAAACCGTCTATGTGCGATTTTGCATCAAGCTGTGAATATGAAATATAGATTATGTAATTTCATGAGACTGTCTCACACATTGTCAGTGGATGCCCAGCTTTGGCACAAACTTTGTCTTAAGCGACATGATGGCTTGGCTCGATCATTTTATTACCGTCTTCACCATGCTTGTGGTTTTGACCCAGAGGTCCATCCATTTTACGATCCGGAATGTGTAGAGGGCGTCACGGAAAATGATAAATACAAAATCCCTTGGAGTAGGCCCGTATACAGCCTCAGACGTATCTAGGCCAACACACCTGATCTTGTCCTTTTTGATAAATCCAATGAAATCATTTATATCATTGAATTTTCTGTCCCTTTTAACACTAATGTGATTGACAAGATTCAGGAAAAACATGGCAAATATGCGGATCTCGCTTTCGAAATGTCACGCTTGCATCCGAAGTACCAAGTTGTCCGACTCCCCATTGTTCTCGATGCCTTAGGTTTGGTACCTCCCAATCTGCTGACTGACATCGGGGGAGTACCCGGGTTTGCTACCAGGAACACAGCCCTTCTGACAACTTGGGTAATGCCGAAGGCTGGGTAGTCTTCACATTCTCCAAAAAGTTCTGGGTGGGTTTGACTAGCCAGCGCTTCCTGGGAGAAGTCCCATCCGCTGTCTGGGCTGCGTGTCGAGGGGGCAAGGGCCCTGACCTGATGATGAACCTAACCAGCCTGACTGTGCCAGGATCACCCAAACCCTCTTTGCTGCATTTTTTATATTATTCTTTATAAAGACATCATATGTGTAACATGCGTGAGCAGGACCGAGGTAGTGGAAACTCTCAAACACGGTCACCCATCCAACTACTCTCCGCGTTTCCACCTGATTTGTCATCTGTCTGCTGTTCACCAAGTGCCACAGCTAACTAGTACTTCAGCAAAATACATTCAGAGTTTAGCACTGAATTGTAAGTGTGTTTGCTGCTTTTTGTTTAACGTCACACTCAGCAGTATTCCAGCTACATGACGGTGGTCTGTAAATAATCGAGGCTCGACTAGACAAGCCAGTGATTAACACCATGAGCAATTAGGATACGATGACATGCATCAAGCAAATCTGCGTGTCCGACCACCCGATCCTGTTAGTCGCCTCTCATGAGGTTGGGTTGCTGAAGATCTACTCTATCCCGGATCTTCACAGATATGATTGTAAGTAAATATACAAATAATGGAAGATATAGAAAAACAAACGAAACAATCATTTGATACTAATCATTCAATATTCCAAGTTCGTGTACCTGTACAATCTATGATAAACACCCAGGTGGAGATCCCCGGCTGCATCGTCAGCTTAGCGTTCTCTATGAGGTAGGTCACGTGACTGACCGAGTCTTCCACCGAGTTCCGGTGAGTTGTAGCCTGGGAAAAGTTGGAGTAGATGACAGGACGGCCCATCTCATCATGGCCGATCTGGCGCTGGAACCATACAGGTAATACATACATACAGTCAAGGAACTTAACGAAACTATATGGATCCTCCAGTTCCATTCAAATGTAGCCGAAGATTGTTATTTACATCCTGATCTCCCTGACCCCCATTGCTCTCACTGACCCCCGTTCCTTCACTCTGATCTCTCTCAAGCCCCTCTTCCTCTGCCTCGCTATCCCACCTGACCCCTCTGTCCCAGAGACAAATAACAGTTTTTGAAGTAATCTTGAAATAACGAGAAAATAATCGAAATTATTGAAATCCACCACGAGAAATTTCGATTTAGCAAAATAAAATTATACTACCAAAGTGGCACCATTAGACTTCCGTACTAGTGAGTATTTATAAAGTCAAGGCTAGAAATTTCCCAAATACAAGGGTGTAATATAAGCACCAAGAACGTGTTTGATATGGCAAAGGAGGCACGGGTTACCCAATTCACTTTGCAGCGTTGCCAGGGTCATTGTGGAAACCACTTCAGAAGGTTTAAAACTCCCTCTATACCAAATACCTATTTGTTTCAGTACTTTCAAAGTGCTCCGAGCTTTGTCTCCTGTGTCTGTTCACTATATTCAGCAAACATTCGTGTATCCTCTCTAATCGTAAGGCCCAACCGGGCAGGGCCCATACGTCTCAGAGCCATCCATGGCTATCAACAGGTGCTCTTTGGCTCAAGTTTCAAAGGGAATGGGATATGGGACATTTGGAAGAAGTGAGGTATTTAGAGACTGACCATGGAATGGAAGCCAGGCCGGTCGTGGCACCAGCGACAGTCGAGGTGTAAGGGGCGGTTCTGTCTCCTGTAGTCTACAGTCTCTTTCAGAAGACGCTCAGCCTCCTCCAGGTTCCAGTCACGTGATTTCAAGTAGCGCGCGACTCTGCAAAAACGCATAGTGTTCAGAAATATATTGTAACACGTCATCTGGTTCATATACTGCCTGACTGTTGTTATTTGGGTATGTTTCTACAAGTGGAGGGTGGATGCTTGTCAAGGATAAACAATATCATTAATCAAAAGCAATATACAGAACTCTTAATGGTGATTGAAATTGACAGTATTCAATCAACATTTCAACTGTGACGAAGACACAAATCGATTCCTACCATAAACCCGTAAAACAATTAAATACTTTTATCGACAATACATTTACAGGCCGCAATCAAGGCCAGGAGTTTAGCCTAGTATAGCTTTAACAGACATATCTTATAATGAAAAATGGGTGCGTGGCGGGTGCTACTGGCATAGCAGAGCATGCTTACCCTTCTCGTGAACACCTGGTGTTAGAGTTCCATTCCCAAAATGATCATAACTATTAACCCTTTAAGGTATATATTCGATACTGAATTATCTCTGGCGTTGACCTTTTGCATTAAGAACGAAAACTGAATAATCAATCATAACATATGCAGAACAATTTAGTTCAGTGACAGATGAAATGAACTACTGAAATATGACGGATTTCATGATTCAAATTAAATCCTGCTATGTAGAACAGCCCACGACAGGTGTCTGTCAAGTTGATTATTGGCGGCTAGATGTGGCTGTTGATTTCGCTACAAGGCCACACACGTCAGGGAACAGCTGGTGTTAGTCGAATACCACACCAGTCGCCTCACTGTCGCCTAACCCAATTCCTCTAACGACTGCTTCCTCTCGCTCGGCCCTCTTCCTCTCCATGGCCTCTTTATATTTCCCTCACGCCTCTGTCATCTCATATCTCTTCCTCTTCCCGACCCCTTTCTATCCCTCACGCCTCTGTCACCTCATCTCTCTTCCTCTTCCCGGTCCCTCTCTATCCCTCACGCCTCAGCCACCTTATCTCTCTTCCTCTTCCCGACCCCTCCCTATCCCTCATGCCTCTGTCACCTCATCTCTCTTCCTCTTCCCGGCCACTCTCTATCCCTCATGCCTCTGTCACCTTATCTCTCTTCCTCTTCCCGACCCCTCTCTATCCCTCATGCCTCGGTCACCTCATCTCTCTTCCTCTTCCCGACCCCTTTCTATCCCTCACGCCTCTGTCACCTCATCTCTCTTCCTCTTCCCGACCCCTCTCTATCCCTCATGCCTCTGTCACCTCATCTCTCTTCCTCTTCCCGACCCCTTTCTATCCCTCATGCCTCTGTCACCATATCTCTCTTCCTCTTTCCGACCCCTCTCTATCCCTCATGCCTCTGTCACCTTATCCCTCTTCCTCTTCCCGGTCCCTCT
The DNA here is from genome assembly GCF_022045235.1 of Haliotis cracherodii. Classification (NCBI taxonomy): domain Eukaryota; kingdom Metazoa; phylum Mollusca; class Gastropoda; order Lepetellida; family Haliotidae; genus Haliotis; species Haliotis cracherodii. The sequence continues at coordinate 56,468,711 of NW_027266265.1, forward strand.
CTATCCCTCATGCCTCTGTCACCTCATATCTCTTCCTCTTCCCGACCCCTTTCTATCCCTCACGCCTCTGTCACCTCATCTCTCTTCCTCTTCCCGGCCCCTTTCTATTCCTCACGCCTCTGTCACCTCATATCTCTTCCTCTTCCCGACCCCTTTCTATCCCTCATGCCTCTGTCACCTCATATCTCTTCCTCTTCCCGGTTCCTCTCTATCCCTAACACCTCTGTCATCTCATCTCTCTTCGTCTTCCCGACCCCTCTCTATCCCTCATGCCTCTGTCACCTCATCTCTCTTCCTCTTCCCGACCCCTTTCTATCCCTCATGCCTCTGTCACCATATCTCTCTTCCTCTTTCCGACCCCTCTCTATCCCTCATGCCTCTGTCACCTTATCCCTCTTCCTCTTCCCGGTCCCTCTCTATCCCTCATGCCTCTGTCACCTCATATCTCTTCCTCTTCCCGACCCCTTTCTATCCCTCACGCCTCTGTCACCTCATCTCTCTTCCTCTTCCCGGCCCCTTTCTATTCCTCACGCCTCTGTCACCTCATATCTCTTCCTCTTCCCGACCCCTTTCTATCCCTCATGCCTCTGTCACCTCATATCTCTTCCTCTTCCCGGTTCCTCTCTATCCCTAACACCTCTGTCATCTCATCTCTCTTCGTCTTCCCGGCTCCTCTCTATCCCTCACACCTCTGTCACCTCTTATCTCTCTTCCTCTTTCCGACCCCTCTCTATCCCTCATGCCTCTGTCACCTTATCCCTCTTCCTCTTCCCGGTTCCTCTCTATCCCTAACACCTCTGTCATCTCATATCTCTTCCGCTTCCCGGCCCCTCTCTATCCCTCACACCTCTGTCACCTCATGTCTCTTCCTCTTCCCGGCCCCTCTCTATCCCTCACACCTCTGTCACCTTATCTCTCTTCCTCTTCCCGGCCCCTCTCTATCCCTCACACCTCTGTCACCTCATCTCTCTTCCTCTTCCCGACCCCTCTCTATCCCTCACACCTCTGTCACCTCATCTCTCTTCCTCTTCCCGGCCCCTCTCTATCCCTCACACCTCTGTCACCCTAGATCTTCAGATAATATTGTGAACATTTGAGTATTTACTGACATGCTCTCCTTCACGATCATTATACTCGCTTGGTCCAATCGGTTTATGTATTTCAAACACATAAGTGGACCGTTTATAGTAATAATTCTGATTTAAATGCTGGCTTCTTACAGCCACACATGTCTCAGTTACAATGATACGTTAGACATTACACCCTGCAGTCGAGTTCATGTATAAGTGATGCTCCCCAGACTTATAATTCTCCCCTCTCCCCTCTTTGTATCGCGCATCATCCGCAGCCAAAACCTATTCTCTTCTCCTACCTTATTCCCCTCCTCTTCCCCCCTCTAATTTCCCCTCGACCTCAACCTAACCCCCATTTCTTCTCTAAAACTTTCCACTCCCTGGCTATATAATCATGGCCACTTCCTCTCCTAACTCCTCTCAGGCCCTTACATTCCCTTCTTATTGAAATGGACTTTGTAAGCACACGGATCATATGCTGTTTATGCACACGCCGCTTTCAGTACAACTAGCCAATGTATAGATGTGCTGACATTGAAGGGTATGAACATTTTTCTATTATGATGTTTTTGTTATATCACCGATTGTCTGTACATGTTGTTCTCCTGCATCATCCTACATTATCAAATAATAAATTATAACAGACATTTGTACCCGAAAAATGATGGCGGATGTTCCATAGACAAATAGCGTTTGGTACACACGACAATCAAGTACATACTCTTATGTGTGTGTCATTATATTCCGAGGTTTATATTGCAATACAATCTGATACATATACATAATAGAGGACATTTTAGCGGCTTTTTGTTCAACAAGTGATTTTCTCCAGTACATGTGCACGATTGCACAGATGGCTGCCGATGTGTTCGGATACATTTTGCAGATGATATTCTCTCACACACAAAAAATGGTTGTTTGTTGCTTTTTTGAAGATTTCTCAAACGGAACTGACAGTCACCTTCATGCTTTAAAATTAAAGATCTTTAAAGTATGAAATACACACCATAATGAAAAACGCTTTGGTCTGAGCTTAATGTTTCGATCCTAAAAGCTCTATTCGTAAGATTCAAGCAGAACATTTATCGACCAAAGCTCAAAACGACTGGTTTCAATCCTAAATCTATCAAATCACACGGCCTGGTGATAAAGTATTGCCGAGACACGCCGCGATGACTTAGGACCATCTTAGAGCGGAGGGAGATTCCCCTGATCCTAAAACTAATCAAGACTCTGAGTGGCGTTGAGAAAGGGAAGTCTAATTCAAACGGTACCGGATACCCGCGCGGACCTCCGAGAAGACATCATCAATTGAACCAATTAGATGTCAGTATTAGGCTACGTGCAAGATTAAAGATTTGTTCGTTTTGAATGACGTGGTCAACATAACGTTAACTGTTGGCACCGAAATATATAAGCATGTAGTAATGCATAGGAATAGTATTACACTTTCTGCACCGTTGTATAAATATAATCATGAATATACATGGGAACATATGTGCTATAACAAACAATAAAAACATCCTCAAATTAATATTTTTTACCTCAGGTCACTGAGGGTAATCGGCGTTGAATACATGAAATATGTGTCGTGCATATTACACGTGATCTTGGATTCTTTTACATAACTGGCACTAGAAAATACTTTTTGTTCCTTTACATAAATCAAATATTAAGTATTGACATGAACACGATTGCACTATGAATACATTGATGCAAATTGGAATTTGCTGTTTAAATTAGAGGAAGTTCAGGTCCTATAATTTTCCGCTAATAAAGTGAAAGGTTTCACCTAATAAGATGGCATCTATAAAATGCTCTTTAATTAACTATTTCTGTGGGTCTGTGATTATAGACACTCTACATCCTTAATGAAAACGGACATTTCCCAAAAGCTCCCGTTAATCGTGAAGTTGAAAGGTGGAGACATCGTCGTAGATAAAGAGGGTGATTATAGGAGTTTCGCTGTATCTTCATACAAGTAGTCAGCGCATAACGGACCTGTTATTACAAATTATCATTCTGGCAATCACAGCGGGGCTATCGATTGGATGAACTAACGGTGTGGTTAAGGCTAGCATAGGAGGCGTGGGATTTGCTGTTTCCTTCTGTAGACAATCACATGACTGGCATAGTTTGTCCGAAATCTGGTCAGATATAAGAGAAACCGACATGTCTATGAATATTGCTATATATACAGGATGATTTATCGTGTGAGACTTAAGAACAATCTTGTCTTGTTTAAGAGCAGAACAAAATAAAATGATTGGCACGTCCTCTGTGTTTTTATGTGTGTATTCCATTGAGAATAAACTCTATTAATTAAACAGACTGATAAAAGGGACGGCACGATACGCCAATACTTGTGTATTCATTTGAGAAATGCACTTTGCGGTTTCTGTTGTCAGAGAAGGAGTGTAGGGTAAATAAAGAAAGTCTGCAGAGATTCAGACGAACATGTATTGATTCTTTTATACTTACTGGTATCTACATAATGAAAAACGTGACTACACGTTACAAAACGTCATTCTACTATCGAAATGAAACGGTGGGCATCCAGGGGGCATCAGTAGATCCATATCTAGTGTTATACCGTATTTATTGATAAAACTGACAGACCTATCACCCGTATAGAGCCATTTCTTCAACACACACAACGCCGTGAGAACCCAGATAAGATAAAGGCATAGCCCTCGTTTGCTAGGGGCGACTACAGTAGCCGGGATGGACAGGTTTGGTGACACATTAGTCTTCATCTCACCGTCGACGTAGATCGTGATATAGTAGGGATACTGCTGACTGCGGCGGTAAACAACTGTCACTCACATCACTTCATACAACCAATGTGTGTACGTCACGTTAATCAGGACTGCACATGTAACGTTTATTCAACGTTATCGCGCTTAAACCGCTTAAACCAACATTAAGATTTATGATCTCATTTGACGCCGTCGCTGAAAACAACACCTGGTCTGATCTACTTTGAGAAACAGCATACTTAATAATTTACATGTTTGCTATCTATTGTCTGGATATCAACATCAGTGTTTTCGCAGAAAAGCAAAAGCAAAAATCACTTTGGATTTTCTTCACAACCGCATCAGCAGCGGGAATACATTTACATAAACGCCTCCATAGCCGATTGTTTTTGTTAGCACAGATATACCTCTCGGAAAAGACAAATACGAACATGTAGTTTAATTCTGACGACAAATGGAAAGGTAAATTAACAGCATCACTAGGTTTAGTTGTAAACAGTTTGGTGATATGTTGGACCTCGACACATATGTCTTACAACAATAACAACATGCAAAAGAGCCAAGAAGACTTATCCCACCTTACATTAAAATACTAGCTTTTGATTGGTTAAGGAACGGGAGATTATTTTCTATGTATTTTCTATGTAGCCCTCTGAGAAATCAATCAGAACACACCTCAGGTAACTTGCTTATATCGCATTAGTATCGTTGAGCTGAAATGAACCGATGTTTATTCGAATGCATTGGGTAAAGGAAAGTAAGTTCGATTGCGTCGTCTGCTGGCAGACAAAATGGCTAAATTAAAGCTTTTTACACAGTGAAACTTTGGACATATATTCCGTGTCTGTGTGAATGAATGTCGGTGAGATAAATTCGTTGTCAACCGATCGCTTGGGGCGTATGGTGTGATGTATCCTGTGTATGATGTACCTGTGTGTGATGTAGCCTGTGTGTGATGTACCCTGTGTGTGATGTACCCTGTGTGTTCCCTGTGTGTGATGTACCCTCTGTGTGTGATGTATCATGTGTGTGTGATGTACTCTGTGTGTGATGTACCCTGTGTGTGATGTACCCTGTGTGTGATGTACCCTGTGTTCGATGTAACCTGTGTGATGTACCCTGTGTGTGATGTATCATGTGTGCGGTGTACCCTGTGTGTGATGTACCCTGTGTGTGATGTACCCTGTGTGTGATGTACCATGTGTGTGATGTATCCTGTGCGTGATGTACCCTGTGTGTGATATACCCTGTGTGTGATGTACCCTGTGTGTGATGTATCATGTTTGTGTGTACCCTGTGTGTGATGTACCCTATGTGTGATGTACCCTGTGTGTGAGTCTATGCCTGACGGCTGGGGGTACGTTATCACTTCAGTAGAAAATATGAAAAGAAAGAAAGAGTCTGTTGGAGTGAGGACTGAGCATGAGAATATTACACAGAACGTGCACTGTAATTAAGCTGATATACAAGATGAACTTACGTCTCTGAATTAGTATGAAAATCTGGTTCATCAGCTAGAGGCTCTACACTCTGCATCCGGGTCCGTAGCTGAGTGATAAGATTCTCCTTGTCCGCCATTTTGGATGTTTGACGGCAACAACCTTCACCGCTGTAGTCCGAGACGCTGTTGATGATGCTGATGTCTGTAAGACAAGGTAAGAGGCCTATAAACAACTCGACACAGATGATTTACGTAATCCTTCAATGCAAAGAGTTAAAATCAAAGAACGATCTCCCATGAATGGTGCAATAGACGATCGCTAAATTAGGCACGTGACGTCTTTCATCACCAAACTTGTATCCTTGAGCCGTTGATGGTATAAAGTAGTTCCAAACTCAAAACATGTTGATACACTACCTGTGTCCTTATTTCCGTATCTGTGAACAAACCGTTGCACTGATGTTTATCCTGAACAGGACTTCACTCTGTGACAAGTAAATCTGTTTCCAAACTAAACATCATATATCCAGCTGTCGCAACGTTAAAACTGTGGCTCTACTCGGACAACTCCAGGTTGGATTTAGATTATATTTTCTTGATGGGTGAGTTGGGTTTATGTACAATATATTTAATCCAGACTATTAAGGTGATTATCTTTCTCAAACCCGAACGCCTTCCTATCTCCCCATTAAACACGTGGCGGGTTAAAAAAAAGGGGGTGGGCTAACCCGCACATTGTTTAGGGCTGGTGCTGAGTGAATGAGTGAGTTTGATTTTACGCCGCTTTTAGCAATATTCCAGCAATATCACGACGGGGGAACAGCAGAAATAATTTTTTTAGTGGTTTTAGTGGATGTTAACTTTGGGTGGCAAGCCACTCTCATGGGTGCAAGACGTTCTCGTATATATAATGTTTGTGTCACAGCACTTCGTCGTCAAAGCCAATAATATGTGGCATGAGATGTTATGGGAGACATCGACCGTCTTGGTGGCCGTTAGGTGGTTCTGGGCCACGTTTCGGAAAATGACCTTATCAATGCGACTGACGTAATACCTATAATGTAACAAAGCCAGTCGTAACGATAATGCCTCTTTCTGTCTCTACCCTGAGTCAGTCTGACCGAATGTCTTTGAACGTCGACGCATTGATCGAGGAGTCCAGACTCCACTCAACATTAAGACATGATGATAAGGTATTCTACTCCAAAATAGTCCAACATCACACCTAGCAAAGTCTATGTTTGCATCGATGGTATGTCAACATCCCCTGGTCGTCTAACCCTCCCCATCCACTCACACCCATACCTCTCCGACATATGACCAATCAGTACCCCACAGCTATCTCGCCGCCCCCATACCACTCCGACATATGACCAATCAGTACCCCACAGCGTCTCTCGCCGCCACAAACCACTCACACCCAAACCACTCCGACATATGACCAATCAGTACCCACACAGCTATCTCGCCGCCCCCATACCACTCCGATATATGACCAATCAGTACCCATACAGCATCTCTCGTCGCCCCCATACCAATCACACCCATACCACTCCGACATATGACCAATCAGTACCCACACAGCGTCTCTTGTCGCCGCCATACCAATCACACCCATACCACTCCGACATATGACCAATCAGTACCCACACAGCGTCTCTTGTCGCCGCCATACCACTCACACCCATACCACTCCGACATATGACCAATCAGTACCCACACAGCGTCTCTCGCCGCCCCCATACCAATCACACCCATACCACTCCGACATATGACCAATTAGTACCCACACAGCGTCTCTCGCCGCCCCCAACCGGATTTACAAGACGTCAACGACCAGTCTCGGTTATTCAGCGAAACCGAATCAACTGGGCGGAAAACGCAAAATAGCGCAATTTGCATATAATAACACTCCTCCGCGTAATGAAACTGCAGGATAAGTACAGCAGTATATTGACTGGGCTGTATCGACCAGCGGATGAGAGTTTGTCACAGAGGCTGGTCACAGCTGGTGTGACAGATGCCGGAGACCGGTGACGCGGAGTGCATACGTCATCTGCTGCTGTACCAACGCACCGTGTCGACATGTGGCAGTGTACACACGTTGCTCCTGGGGATTGTTACAATGGTTACTTTTTATATATATATATATACACTCACACACCACACACATACATACACACGCACACACCACACTCATACATAGATACGCACACACAACGTTCATATATACACACGCACACACCACACTCATACATACACACACCAGACTCATATATACACACGCACACATCACACTCATACATACATACGCACACACAACGCTCATATATACACACGCACACACCACACTCATATATGCACACGCACACACCACACTCATACATACACACGCACACACCACACTCATATATACACACTCACACACCACACTCATATATACACACGCACACACCACACTCATACACATACACGCAGACACCACACTCATACACAAACACGCACACACCACACTCATATATACACACGCACACACAACGCTCATATATACACACGCACACACCACACTCATATATACACACGCACACACCACACTCATACAGAAACACGCACACGCCACACTCATATATACACACGCACACACAACGCTCATATATACACACGCACACACCACACTCATACATACACACGCACACACCACACTCATACACATACACGCAGACACCACACTCATACACAAACACGCACACACCACACTCATACACAAACACGCACACACCACACTCATACACAAACACGCACACACCACACTCACATATACACACGCACACACCACACTCATACATACACTTGCACACACCACACTCATACATACACACACCAGACTCATATATACACACGCACACACCACACTCATATATACACTTGCACACACTACAGTCATACATAAACGCACACACACAACACTCATATATACACACGCACACACCACAATCATACACAAACACGCACACACCACACTCATACATACACACGCACACACCACACTCATACATACACACACCAGACACATATATACACACTCACACACCACACTCATATATACACTTGCACACACTACAGTCATACATAAACGCGCACACACAACACTCATATCTACACACGCACTCACCACAATCATACACAAACACGGACACAACACACTCATACATACACACGCACACACCACACTCATACATACACACGCACACACCACACTCATACATACACACGCACACACCACACTCATACATACACTTGCACACACCACACTCATACATACACACACCAGACTCATATATACACACTCACACACCACACTCATACATACACACGCACACAACACACTCATACATACACACGCACACACCACACTCGTACATACACACACCACGCTCATATAAACACACGCACACACCACACTCATACATACATACGCACACACCACACTCATATATACACACGCAGACACCACACTCATACACAAACACGCACACACCACACTCATATATACACACGCACACACAACGCTCATATATACACACGCACACACCACACTCATATATACACACGCACACACCACACTCATACAGAAACACGCACACGCCACACTCATATATACACACGCACACCCAACGCTCATATATACACACGCACACACCACACTCATACATTCACACGCACACACCACACTCATACATACACACGCACACACCACACTCATACACATACACGCAGACACCACACTCATACACAAACACGCACACACCACACTCATACACAAACATGCACACACCACACTCATACACAAACACGCACACACCACACTCACATATACACACGCACACACCACACTCATACATACACTTGCACACACCACACTCATACATACACACACCAGACTCATATATACACACGCACACACCACACTCATATATACACTTGCACACACTACAGTCATACATAAACGCGCACACACAACACTCATATCTACACACGCACACACCACAATCATACACAAACACGGACACAACACACTCATACATACACACGCACACACCACACTCATACACAAACACGCACACACCACACTCATACATACACACGCACACACCACACTCATATATACACACGCACACACCACACTCATATATACACACGCACACACCACAGTCATACAGAAACACGCAAACACCACACTCATCACACACATATACACACATACCAACACAAATATCACACATACACATATATCACACACACGCACACATCACACACATATCACTCACACAGACACACACACCACGCACACATCACACACACCGACGGACACAAATACCACACATCAAACGCGCACACACAACACTCATATATACACACGCACACACCACACTCATACACAAACACGCACACACCACACTCATACACAAACACGCACACACCACACTCACATATACACACGCATACACCACACTCATACATACACTTGCACACACCACACTCATACATACACACACCAGACTCATATATACACACGCACACACCACACTCATATATACACTTGCACACACTACAGTCATACATAAACGCGCACACACAACACTCATATCTACACACGCACACACCACAATCATACACAAACACGGACACAACACACTCATACATACACACGCACACACTACACTCATACACAAACACGCACACACCACACTCATACATACACACGCACACACCACACTCATACGTAAACACGCACACACCACACTCATATATACACACGCACACACCACACTCATACATACACGCGCACACACAACACTCATATATACACACGCACACACCACAGTCATACAGAAACACGCAAACACCACACTCATCACACACATATACACACATACCAACACAAATATCACACATACACATATATCACACACACGCACACATCACACACATATCACTCACACAGACACACACACCACACACACATCACACACACCGACGGACACAAATACCACACATCAAAACATCCACTCACATCGCACATTCACACAGACACTGACACACACACATATCTCACACACACATACATACAAACACACACACACACACGCAAAATGGGTACCTTCGTAGGTTCAACACATATATCCTCACCAATTATAAGTCTTGGTTTGTCAGTTCAGTACTCGTGCCCATGGGTTTCCTCAAAGCGTACTGTCTGCCTCACTGTATGCGCTTTCCTCCCACGTTAATATGGGATGCTGTGATATAACAAAGAGACTCATCTCATATAACCGCTATGTATTCATTGATATTTTTTCGCATTAAATAGTGTAATCGCATAAATCTAAATGAAATGTTTAAAAAATCGCCATACGTACATAAGTGGACACCGAACACAGCTTAGGTTCATGATTGCGATGAACGACCCCACGCATCACAGGACTGATTGCTGACACGAGAAGGACGAGGCAACGTTTGCATCGATTCCTGGAGGTTGGAGTGAGGTCAACTAGACAACTGTAGACATCCTGGGTATGTCCAGTGATATTACCCTGAAGGTTATGTTGTGTGAGGGAGATCGATTAGACAGCTGTAGACATTCTGGTTATGTTGTGTGAGGGAGATCGATTAGACAGCTGTAGACGCTCTGGTTATGTTGTGTGAGGAGGACCGACTAGACAACTGTAGACACCCTGGTTATGTTGTGTGAGGAAGATCGACTAGACAGCTGTAGACACGCTGGTTATAATGTGAAGGAGATCGACTAGACAAATGTAGACACGCTGGTTATGTTGTGTGAGGAAGATCGACAAGACAAGACAGTGGACACCCTGGTCATGTTGTGTGAGGGAGAAAGGCTGGACTGTAGACACCCTGGTTATGTTGTGTGAGGGAGATCGGCTGGACTGTAGACACCCTGGTTATGTTGTGTGAGGGAGATCGACTAGACAAATGTAGACACGCTGGTTATGTTGTGTGAGGAAGGTCGACAAGACAAGACAGTGGACACCCTGGTCATGTTGTGTGAGGGAGAAAGGCTGGACTGTAGACACCCTGGTTATGTTGTGTGAGGGAGATCGACTAGACAAATGTAGACACCCTGGTTATGTTGTGTGAGGGAGATCGACCAGACAAGACAGTAGACACCCTGGTTATGTTGTATGAGGGAGATCGGCTGGACTGTAGTCACCCTGGTTATGTTGTGTGAGGAAGATCGACTGGACTGTAGACACCCTGGTCATGTTGTGTGAGGGAGAAAGGCTGGACTGTAGACACCCTGGATATGTTGTGTGAGGGAGATCGGCTGGACTGTAGACACCCTGGTTATGTTGTGTGAGGGAGATCGACTAGACAAATGTAGACACGCTGGTTATGTTGTGTGAGGAAGGTCGACAAGACAAGACAGTGGACACCCTGGTCATGTTGTGTGAGGGAGAAAGGCTGGACTGTAGACACCCTGGTTATGTTGTGTGAGGGAGATCGACCAGACAAGACAGTAGACACCCTGGTTATGTTGTATGAGGGAGATCGGCTGGACTGTAGTCACCCTGGTTATGTTGTGTGAGGAAGATCGACTGGACTGTAGACACTCTGGTCATGTTGTGTGAGGGAGATCGGCTGGACTGTAGACACCCTGGTTATGTTGTGTGAGGGAGATCGACAAGACAGTAGACACCCTGGTTATGTTGTGTGAGGGAGATCGGCTGGACTGAAGACACCCTGGTTATGTTGTGTGAGGGAGATCGACCAGACAAGACAGTAGACACCCTGGTTATGTTGTATGAGGGAGATCGACTGAGCAGTAGACACCCTGGTTATGTTGTGTGAGGGAGATCGACTGGACTGAAGACACCCTGGTTATGTTGTGTGAGGGAGATCGACTGGGCAGTAGACACCCTGGTTATGTTGTGTGAGGGAGATCGACTGGACTGAAGACACCCTGGTTATGTTGTGTGAGGGAGATCGACTGGACTACTGTTATACATTTTATACAAACATGTCAATGTGCATTGTGTTGACGTTACATTCTACACGACCGCGTGTCTTTGATGATCACGCTGTACCGGAAGATACACTGATGGGAGAGAGCTGGCTACGTAACATTACGCTACAGTTAACAATCGTAATGGGGTCAGGGCCCTGTTACACATACGCGTTCTTAGCACAAAGACTCCCATACGTAGACTTACAACAGTTCTAGCGCTGAGGTCGCTTTGTGGAACCGGGCCCTTGCCGAAATAGATCATTGCCTTTCAAGTTCAACAAACGTGAACAGTACGATGTTGTACTGAGACGCAAGGCTATTCCGAGCAGTACGATGTTGGTAATATTACCAATACTATTCCAAGCAGTACGATGTTGGTAATATCACCAATACTATTTCGAACAGCACGATCTTGGCACTGAGACGCAAGGCTGTTCCGAACAGTACGATGTTGGCACTGAGACCAAGGCTGTTCCGAACAGTACGATGTTGGTTTTATTACCAATACTATTCCAAACAGTACGATGTTAGTACTTAAACGCATGGCTATTCCGAGCAGAAGGAGTTAGTACTAATACCAATACTATTCCGAACAGTACGATGTTAGTGCTAATACCAATACTATTTCGAACAGTACGATAATAATACTAATACCAGTACCATTCCGAACAGTACGATGTTAGTACTAATACCAATACTATTCAGAGCAGTACGAAGTTAGTACTAATACCAATACTATTTCAAACAGCACGATGTTGGCACTGAGACGCAAGGCTGTTCCGAACAGTACGATGTTGGCACTGAGACCAAGGCTTTTCTGAGCAATACGAAGTAGTACTAATACCAATACTATTCCGAACAGTACGATGTTAGTGCTAATACCATTACTATTTCGAACAGTACGATATTAATACTAATACCAATACCATTCCGAACAGTACGATGTTAGTACTAATACCAAAACTATTCCGAACAGTACGATGTTAGTACTGATACCAATACTATTCCGAACAATATGATGTTAGTACTCATACCAATAATATTCCGAACAGTACGATGTTAGTACTCATACCAATACTATTCCGAACAGTACGATGTTAGTACTAATACCAAAACGATTCCGAACAGTACGATGTCAGTAATAATACAATACGATTCCGAACAGTACGATGTTAGTACTAATACCAATACCATTCCGAACAGTACGATGTTAGTACTGTTTCGAACAGTACGATGTCAGTACTAATACCAATACTATTCCGAACAGTACGATGTCAGTACTAATACCAATACTATTCCGAACAGTACGATGTTAGTACTAATACCAATACCATTCCGAACAGTACGATGTCAGTACTAATACCAATACTATTCCGAACAGTACGATGTTAGTACTAATACCAATACCATTCCGAACAGTACGATGTTAGTACTAATACCAATCCCATTCCGAACAGTACGATGTTAGTACTATTTCGAACAGTACGATGTTAGTACTAATACCAATACTATTCCGAACAGTACGATGTTAGTACTAATACCAATACTCAAATTTCCACCTACTACCGTAATAACATGACAACCTGTGTTAAAATGTCTCACCAAACTAACGTGGGATAACGTTATATCATCGGGTGGCTGGGATTTTACTGAAAAAAATAATTTGTCCCCGAATTAATTCTTTTAAAAAATATAAAAAATGCTTCAGACTGTTGGGAAAAATTACCCGCCACAAATTACATCGTTGCAAGCTGTTTTTCTTAAATATAATTCCGGCTCACAGTTTTAAATATATCAAAAAAATATCTGGTCATGAATATGGAAAGGTTTTGTCGCTTTTATATAACTTCCAGAGTTATAGTTCTACATACACATACTCCGTGTGGCACTGTCGCACTCAGCCGAGTCCTGTTCAGTGTTCACTGATTATGAACTAGTAATGAAGGAAATTAGAGTCGCCTCAACTGAAGCGTGTGTGCACATGATTGTTTTGCTATGTCAGACTTTGAAAAGGTGCATGCATATCAATACCTTGCCTCGGGCTGACTTGTGATAGTCTGCAATATTACCGCAACATCACTGCTGCTTGTGATAGTCTGCAATATTACCGCAACATCACTGCTGCTTGTGATAGTCTGCAATATTACCGCAACATCACTGCTGCTTGTGATAGTCTGCAATATTACCGCAACATCACTGCTGCTTGTGATGTCTGCAATATTACCGCAACATCACTGCTGCTTGTGATAGTCTGCAATATTACCCCAACATCACTGCTGCTTGTGATAGTCTGCAATATTACCGCAACATCACTGCTGCTTGTGATGTCTGCAATATTACCGCAACATCACTGCTGCTTGTGATAATCTGCAATATTACCGCTATCGCCTGGACGCCTGTGATTATTGCAATTATTGCATGGCGGCCTGAAGCAGTCAGCAATATTACAGTTATATCATGGCGGTCAGTAATAGTCTGCAACATTACAGCTATATCACGATCTTTGCACTTGTCAGCAATATTACAATTATTACACGGCGGAATGTAGTAGTCAGCAATATTACAGTTGTATCACGATCTTTGCAGTTGTCAGCAATATTACAATTATTACACGGCGGAATGTAGTCGTCAGCCATATTACAGTTATATCACGATCTTTGCAGTAGTCAGCAATATTACAATTATTAAACGGCGGACTGCATTAGTCAGCAATGTTACAGTTATATCACGATATTTGCAGTAGTCAGCAATATTACAATTAATAAACGGCGGAATGTAGTAGTCAGCAATATTACAGTTATATCACGATCTTTGCAATAGTCAGCAATATTACAATTATTAAACGGCGGTCTGTAGTAGTCAGCAATGTTACAGCTCTATCACGGCGGTCTGCATAAGAGAACAATATTACATCTTTATCACGGCGGACTGCATTAAACAGCTATGTTACAGCTATATCACGGTGGACTGCATTAGTCAGTAATAGTCCAGTTATATCACGGTGGACTGCATTAGTCAGCGATATTCCAGTTATATCACAGTGGACTGTAGTGGTCAGCGATATTACAGTTATATCGAGGCGGAGTGCATTACTCAGCACTATTACAGTTATATGACAGCGGACCGCATTAATCAGTAATATTACAGTTATATCACAGGGGCTTGTAGTCGTTAGCAATATTACAGTTATATTCCGACAGACTGTAGTAGTCGGCACGGAGTAGCCTTCAACAAGAATGCCCACGCCCACATTCAGACGTTCATCATTAACGGCCGTAATCACTGATGATGCGTTTGATAACATCACCTTAGAAGCAATCTGGAATATAATATGAGAGATAGCAAACAAATATAATGAGTCGGAAATATATAAATGAGTTCAGTGTCAGATATTGAGTACAATTCCGATCAAATAATGAACAAATAATTGGTTTATGATAATCCACGGAAGTGGGAGGTTGGTTGATGTTTGATCAATGTTGTAGTTCGTCACGGATGTTGATCGGGAGTTCATGAAATCAGCAGCCAAGCTATAAGTGCGTCAACTGCAACTCTAAGGAATAGAGCGTAGTGACTAGATGTTCTTAATATACATGAGATGACTATCCGTATACACAAGAACGCTTTCGTACATACTCACAGTTCGACTGACCACTCCGACATAGGTAAGCCTTGGGGCGTATTCCAAATCCCAGCTTCAATCACAGTGACAAGTGAGCAGCCGATTCACAGTTCTTCCATGCAATGAAGAAATAGTGGAGGCATTGCCCATCAACTTTGGGCGCTATCAAACGCCTGCACTTGTGCATGTATCCGCATTCATTGGATGTCTGAGGAAGTCGCTCGGTTCTTGTCAGAAGGAAACGTCATGACCTTCAACTGTCGGGGTCACCTTATTCCCGTGTCCAGGAAATTGGAATATGATCAACATTGACCAATCGGCTGATCGCAGAACCAAAGCAGGCTCAGACAGAACAAGTACATAAGGCACACACGTATATTATAGTGTATGGATGGAGGGGTAATGGTAGAGAGGTGGCTGGGGTGGAGAGGGGGATATTATAGTGTAAGGAAATGAAAGAGAGGCATGGGACGAGTAGAGAGTTGATACTGAGTTTGTTTGTTCGTTCTTCGAAGCTACATGCAGCAATATTCTAGCGATATGACGAGGGTCTGTAAATATTCAAATTTGGACCAGACAACCCAGTGATTCATATAATGAGCATCGTCCGCGAAATTGAGATACGATGACAAACATCAACCAAGTCAGCAAGCCTGACCACCCGATCCCGTTAGTCGCCTCTTACGACACGCATTGTCTCCTTTTACGACAAGAATGGGTTGCTGAAGACCTATTCTACCCCGGATCTTCACGAGCCGGATGTAAAAGACCAAAGAAAGTTTGATAATAAATGCACGAAGACATGTTATTCTTGACTTTACTCCTGGCCTTCCGACCAATGTAACCAATCTCCACACAACCAAGCGTCAGTGCTTTCACAATTGTAGACAAGCACTTCATACAAGTTAATTTATTAATGGAATAAAGAGGAATATGAACTCTTAAGTAAACATATTAGCTGAGACTATTCCCGGATCTTAAAGGGGCCTCAAAATCGATTTGTGTCCGAGGCTAGAGTCCTTGGGTGATTATCAATCAATAACCATGTTTGTCCGAGCTGTGATAATTCAGAGTCGTCGGTCCGATAAACTGAAACGCTCAGACACCCTTTCAACAATTACATTGATTTTAGGGCCACTTATTTGCCGAATTAAATCATTATTTTTTTGTAGCATTGTTGTTTTCTTCTGACACAATACAGTTGATACCGATTCTACAACTGATTTGTTGAGTAAAGTGTTGTTCAATAGAGAAAATCGTCCATGTTTGTACGACGGGGTTGTAAAGTGTTGTTCAATAGAGACAATCGTCCATGTTTGTACGACGGGGTTGTAAAGTGTTGTTCAATAGAGACAATCGTCCATGTTTGTACGACGGGGTTGTAAAGTGTTGTTCAATAGAGACAATTGTCCATGTTTGTACGACGGGGTTGTAAAGTGTTGTTCAATAGAGACAATTGTCCATGTTTGTACGACGGGGTTGTAAAGTGCTGTTCAATAGAGACAATCGTCCATGTTTGTACGACGGGGTTGTAAAGTGTTGTTCAATAGAGACAATCGTCCATGTTTGTACGACGGGGTTGTAAAGTGTTGTTCAATAGAGACAATCGTCCATGTTTGTACGACGGGGTTGTAAAGTGTTGTTCAATAGAGACAATCGTCCATGTTTGTACGACGGGGTTGTAAAGTGTTGTTCAATAGAGACAATCGTCCATGTTTGTACGACGGGGTTGTAAAGTGTTGTTCAATAGAGACAATCGTCCATGTTTGTACGACGGGGTTGTAAAGTGTTGTTCAATAGAGACAATCGTCCATGTTTGTACGACGGGGTTGTAAAGTGTTGTTCAATAGAGACAATCGTCCATGTTTGTACGACGGGGTTGTAAAGTGTTGTTCAATAGAGACAATCGTCCATGTTTGTACGACGGGGTTGTAAAGTGTTGTTCAATAGAGACAATCGTCTATATTTGTACGACGGGGTTGTAAAGTGTTGTTCAATAGAGACAATCGTCCATGTTTGTACGACGGGGTTGTAAAGTGTTGTTCAATAGAGACAATCGTCCATGTTTGTACGACGGGGTTGTAAACAGAAATCAATTACGTTAACTGAAAACCACCAACAACGTTTAACATATTGGCAAGTGCGTCTTCAAAAAAAATATTTTTTGTTCGTAATATATTTCAGGTTTCTAGTAAAGCCGTTGTACAATGCAAGGTACATTCAGTCAAATAGGCTTATTCGAATACCGACTACTCCGTTAGTTCTGACCGAGAACTTTCAATTAACTCGCCCTGATTAAACATATATGGTTATTAGCAAGTATTGGTGGATAGTAATGTCAATGTGTGTATGCATATACAAGTATGCTCACTCACTCACTCATTCACTCTGGGTTTCCGGATTACCGAAATGCGTGTTCAAGTGGTTTGATGGTATATCTGAACATGAAGATTAATATTTCCTGGTGACGTCACGTCGTCGGCAAACTTTAGTACATTATATATATTATATATTAGAGTAAACACTAACTGGTCCCCTGTTCCTACACTTCACATTAATCAATACGCACAAGCTAACACTCACAGACAAGCTGGCTGGCTGGCTGGTGTTGCATTTACAATGCAAACATAATTTAGCTTCAGCGGTTTTTAAATTTATAGCCCAGTCTAAATTTAATCGCATTTTAATCATGTTTACATATAGTGTGGTCGAGCTAAAGTTAGAAGCTGTCAGTATAACGATGCACGGATGGATACATTACAACATGAACAGCGAGCGGTGGTGGTGTCTCGACACTGCTTCATTCCATCAATAGTTGGTTGAAACAGTAGCTGGGTTATGCACATGTTTCCCTGTCTTCTGGGGGGCAGGGCGCCAGACAGCGAGAGCGCCAAGCCACTAGTCTTTGACCTTGAAGGATGGTTTAAGGTTCCAACACAAGAATGATTTTACGTGCTCAACATAGTACCGCTACTACTTACTACTACCACTACTGCTGCTGCTTCTGCTACTACTACTACTGCTGCTGCTACTACTACTCTACTACTACTACTACTGCTGCTGCTGCTACTACTACTACTACTACTGCTGCTGCTGCTACTACTACTACTACTACTACTTACTACTTCTACTGCTGCTGCTGCTGCTGCTGCTACTACTACTACTACTACTGCTGCTGCTGCTACTACTACTACTACTACTTACTACTTCTACTACTGCTGCTGCTGCTACTACTACTGCTGCTGCTGCTGCTACTACTACTATCACTACTACTACTGCTGCTGCTGCTGCTACTGCTACTGCTGCTGCTACTGCTGCTACTACTACTACTACTGCTACTACTACCACTACTACTGCTACTGCTGCTACTACTACTATCCCTGCTACCACTACTACTGCTGATACTACTATTACTGCTGCTACTGTTACCACTACTATTATTACCACTACAACTACTACTGCTACTACTACTGCTACTACTACTACTACTACTTCTACTTCTAACAGTATATCAGACATAATTCAATGTGTTTGACGTAGTACTACTTAACTACAAATCATTCTGAGAAATGGCGAGGTGAGGTGACATGGGGTTTAACATCACGTTAAATATATTTGCATGTATGTGTGTGTCTGGCTGCTTGTACTGGTTCGGAGGTATTGTCAGTTTTCATGTCAACCACGCTGAGATGCCAGTTGAACATGCTTACCCAACACTAACACATACTGTTTATCCCCCTAATGTCGATCACCAGGAATCGTAGCAATAAATACCATCTTATGTTTAACGTTTTTTTTTATTTCAAGCGGCCAGGGGATTAAACCACCGACCTTCTACTCTCCAGAAAGACCTACTCTCGACTGTAGGGAGATGCTAGCAAGGTGGTACATAGCTGTAGGGAGATGCTAGCAAGGTGGTACATGGCTGTAGGGAGATGCTGGGAAGGTGGTACATGGCTGTAGGGAGATGCTAGGAAGGTGGTACATGGCTGTAGGGAGATGCTGGGAAGGTGGTACATGGCTGTAGGGAGATGCTAGGAAGGTGGTACGTGGCTGTGGGGAGATGCTAGGAAGGTGGTACATGGCTGTGGGGAGATGCTAGGAAGGTGGTACATGGCTGTAGGGAGATGCTAGGAAGGTGGTTCATGACTGTAGGGAGATACTAGGAAGGTGGTACGTGGCTGTGGGGAGATGCTAGGAAGGTGGTACATGGCTGTGGGGAGATGCTAGGAAGGTGGTACATGGCTGTAGGGAGATGCTAGGAAGGTGGTTCATGACTGTAGGGAGATGCTAGGAAGGTGGTACATGGCTGCGGGGAGATGCTAGGAAGGTGGTACATGGCTGTAGGGAGATGATAGGAAGATGGTACATGGCTGTAGGGAGATGCTAGGAAGGTGGTACATGGCTGTAGGGAGATGCTAGGAAGGTGGTACATGGCTGTAGGGAGATGCTAGGAAGATGGTACATGGCTGTGGGGAGATGCTAGGAAGGTGGTACATGGCTGTAGGGAGATGCTAGGAACACATGGCTGTAGGGAGATGCTAGGAAGGTGGTACATGGCTGTGGGGAGATGCTAGGAAGGTGGTACATGGCTGTAGGGAGATGCTAGGAAGGTGGTACATGGCTGTAGGGAGATGCTAGGAAGGTGGTACATGGCTGTAGGGAGATGCTGGGAAGGTGGTGCATGGCTTAGGGAGATGGTAGGAAGGTGGTACATGGCTGTAGGGAGATGCTAGGAAGGTGGTACATGGCTGTAGGGAGATGCTAGGAAGGTGGTACATGGCTGTAGGGAGATGCTAGGAAGGTGGTACATGGCTGTAGGGAGATGCCAGGAAGGTGGTACATGGCTGTAGGGAGATGCTAGGAAGGTGGTGCATGGCTTAGGGAGATGCTAACAGGGTGGTACATGGCTGTGGGGAGATGCTAGGAAGGTGGTACATGGCTGTAGGGAGATGCTAGCAGGGTGGTACATGGCTGTAGGGAGATGCTAGCAAGGTGGTGCATGGCTTAGGGAGATGCTAGGAAGGTGGTTCATGACTGTAGGGAGATGCTAGGAAGGTGGTACATGGCTGTAGGGAGATGCTAGGAAGGTGGTACATGGCTGTAGGGAGATGCCAGGAAGGTGGTACATGGCTGTGGGGAGATGCCAGGAAGGTGGTACATGGCTGTGGGGAGATGCCAGGAAGGTGGTACATGGCTTAGGGAGATGCTAGGAAGGTGGTACATGGCTGTAGGGAGATGCTAGGAAGGTGGTACATGTCTGTAGGGAGATGCTAGGAAGGTGGTGCATGGCTGTAGGGAGATGCCAGGAAGGTGGTACATGGCTGTAGGGAGATGCTAGGAAGGTGGTACATGGCTGTAGAGAGATGCTAGGAAGGTGGTACATGGCTGTAGGGAGATGCTAGGAAGATGGTACATGGCTGTGGGGAGATGCTAGGAAGGTGGTACATGGCTGTAGGGAGATGCTAGGAAGATGGTACATGGCTGTAGGGAGATGCTAGGAAGGTGGTACATGGCTGTAGGGAGATACTAGGAAGGTGGTACATGGCTGTAGGGAGATACTAGGAAGATGGTACATGGCTGTAGGGAGATGCTAGGAAGATGGTACATGGCTGTAGGGAGATGCTGGGAAGGTGGTACATGGCTGTAGGGAGATGCTAGGAAGGTGGCACATGTCAATACCTAGTCTCAACTGTGAAGAGACACAGTAACGTTTATCCCTATCTCTGCTATCTATATCCACAAGGTCGTTGTGTATATCGTCGTTTTACGTCACATTTATTTGTTTATTACTTCATTCTGATATATTCTACTTTTACTATAAATATGACTGTACGTTAGAGGGGCGGTTGAGTTGTTAAAGCGTTGTACTCATTGTAAGTGAGTTCCCGAGGCTTTGTAAATATTCACTCGTTATAATTCATCTTATTTAACTTAACATCTTAATTTTGGGCGCTGTGTTCTCTGTGTCATAAACACAGGACGGTAACCATAGAACACACTATAACACACTATGCGGCACATCATATAACACACTATAACACACTATGCGGCACATCATATAACACACTATAACACATTATATGGCACATCATATAACACACTATAACACACTATGCGGCACATCATGTAACACACTATAACACACTATGCGGCACATCATGTAACACACTATAACACATTATATGGCACATCATGTAACACACACTGTACGGCACATCATGTAACACACTATAACACATTATATGGCACATCATGTAACACACTATATGGCACATCATACAACACACACTGTACGGCACATGGCATGTATTACAGTGCTATCTTAAGTTCAGACAATCTCTTCAACTAACTACGCAGATATAGTTAAATCATGTCACGTTCAGTCCGTTATTGCCAAAAGCCAGCTAGTTTGTTCTCTCCATGTGCTAATTCAGTGGACATGGATCACGTGGTGTGTGTTTGTCCCGACAGCGCCTGTGACAGTCGAGCTGGTAGTTACAACCTGACTCATCGGAGTAATTATCTCGCAATGTGACACGTGTAGCAGCCCCCGCCCAGTCTATAGCATGTATCTATACTGACACGTGTAGCAGCCCCGCCCTGTCTCTATCGTGTATCTATACTGACACGTGTAGCAGCCCCGCCCTGTCTCTATCGTGTATCTATACCGACACGTGTAGCAGCCCCGCCCTGTCTATAGCATGTATCTTTACTGACACGTGTAGCAGCCCCGCCCTGTCTATATCATGTATCTTTACTGACACGTGTAGCAGTCCCGCCCTGTCTATATCATGTATCTTTACTGACACGTGTAGCAGCCCCGCCCTGTCTATATCATGTATCTTTACTGACACGTGTAGCAACCCCCGCCCAGTCTCTATCATGTATCTATACTGACAGTGTGTAGCAACCCCCGCCCAGTCTCTATCGTGTATCTATACTGACACGTGTAGCAGCCCCGCCCAGTCTCTATCACGTATCTATACTGACAGTGTGTAGCAGCCCCGCCCAGTCTCTATCATGTATCTATACTGACAGTGTGTAGCAGCCCCCGCCCAGTCTCTATCACGTATCTATACTGACAGTGTGTAGCAGCCCCCGCCCAGTCTCTATCACGTATCTATACTGACAGTGTGTAGCAACCCCCGCCCAGTCTCTATCATGTATCTATACTGACAGTGTGTAGCAGCCCCCGCCGTGTCTATAGCATGTATCTATACTGACAGTGTGTAGTAGCCCCGCCCAGTCTCTATCTTGTATATATACTGACAGTGTGTAGCAACCCCGCCCAGTCTATAGCATGTATCTATACTGACAGTGTGTAGCAGCCCCGCCCAGTCTCTATCTTGTATATATACTGACAGTGTGTAGCAGCCCCGCCCAGTCTCTATCGTGTATCTATACTGACAGTGTGTAGCTGCCCCCGCCCAGTCTCTATCGTGTATATACACTGCGCCTCTCGTGGTTTATTCTCCCTGCAGAGTTTTACAGTACGAAAAACAACTCCCACTCGTCGTTTATGTCTTAATTAACTTGGAACATTGAGTAATTGGGTGGAGCAGCTAGCACTGTAATACACAGAGGGAGTCATTGGTAAGAAGTAAGTGATTCAGGCTGGTTTTCTAGCTGTACTTCAGTCATATCAGGTCGTGTCAGTGTGACGAGGGAGGCAAGCCCGAAGTGATACGCATCGAAGAAGATATGTACAACTCTCGTGACACCCAGAAGCACGGGTCTTGTGCCGCCCAAAAGGAACATAATCAGGACCAACCGAGATTTGGACCAACAATCACAGGTTTCTGACCACAAGGGCGTGATACCACTGGACCACCCGTGTTTCCTTATGGGATAACTTGGCACCGGGCAGGTCAATACTCTATTCGGTGACTCGAGCCCAAACACAGAAGAACTTGGCACCGGGCAGGTCAATACTCTATTCGGTGACTCGAGCCCACTCACAGAAGAACTTGGCACCGGGCAGGTCAATACTCTATTCGGTGACTCGAGCCCAAACACAGAAGAACTTGGCACCGGTCAGGTCAATACTCTATTCGGTGACTCGAGCCCAAACACAGAAGAACTTGGCACCGGTCAGGTCAATATTCGATTGGGTCACTCGAGCCCACACACAGAAGAACTCGGCACCGGTCAGGTCAATAAACCATTGGGTCACTAGAGCCCACTCACAGAAGAACTTGGCACCGGTCAGGTCAATACTCCATTTGGTCACTCGAGCCCACTCACGGGACAACTTGGCACCGGGCAGGTCAATACACCATTGGGTCACTCGAGCCCACTCACAGAAGAACTCGGCACCGGTCAGGTCAATACACCATTGGGTCACTTGAGCCCACTCACGGGACAACTTGGCACCGGGCAGGTCAATACACCATAGGGTCACTTGAGCCCACTCACAGAAGAACTCGGCACCGGTCAGGTCAATACACCATTGGGTCACTTGAGCCCACTCACGGGACAACTTGGCACCGGGCAGGTCAATACACCATAGGGTCACTTGAGCCCACTCACGGGACAACTTGGCACCGGGCAGGTCAATACACCATAGGGTCACTTGAGCCCACTCACGGGACAACTTGGCACCGGTCAGGTCAATACACCATTTGGTCACTCGAGCCCACTCACGGGACAACTTGGCACCGGGCAGGTCAATACACCATTGGGTCACTCGAGCCCACTCACGGGACAACTTGGCACCGGGCAGGTCAATACATCATTTGGTCACTGGAGCCCACTCACAGAAGAACTTTGCACCGGTCAGGTCAATATTCGATTGGGTCACTTGAGCCCACACACAGAAGAACTTGGCACCGGTCAGGTCAATACACCATTGGGTCACTAGAGCCCACACACAGAAGAACTCGGCACCGGTCAGGTCAATAAACCATTGGGTCACTAGAGCCCACTCACAGAAGAACTTGGCACCGGTCAGGTCAATACTCCATTTGGTCACTCGAGCCCACTCACGGGACAACTTGGCACCGGGCAGGTCAATACACCATTGGGTCACTCGAGCCCACTCACGGGACAACTTGGCACCGGGCAGGTCAATACACCATAGGGTCACTTGAGCCCACTCACAGAAGAACTCGGCACCGGTCAGGTCAATACACCATTGGGTCACTTGAGCCCACTCACGGGACAACTTGGCACCGGGCAGGTCAATACACCATAGGGTCACTTGAGCCCACTCACGGGACAACTTGGCACCGGGCAGGTCAATACACCATAGGGTCACTCGAGCCCACTCACGGGACAACTTGGCACCGGGCAGGTCAATACATCATTTGGTCACTGGAGCCCACTCACAGAAGAACTTGGCACCGGTCAGGTCAATACTCCATTGGGTCACTAGAGCCCACTCACAGAAGAACTCGGCACCGGTCAGGTCAATACACAAGAGGGTCACTTGAGCCCACTCACGGGACAACTTGGCACCGGTCAGGTCAATACACCATTGGGTCACCCGAGCCCACTCACGGGACAGCTTGGCAAAGGGCAGGTCAATACACCATTTGGTCACTGGAGCCCACTCACAGAAGAACTTGGCACCGGGCAGGTCAATACACCGTAGGGTCACCCGAGCCCACTCACGGGACAACTTGGCACTACCAAGTACTACTACTGGTCAATAGACGACTACCGTGGCACATCAGCGTTAAGAAGGATAGTTATCGGGGGACATTTGTACAAATGATCACATAGCCCAACCTTAATCTATAAATTGTCAGTTGTCCGCACGGCCGGTCTACTATATACGCTCATAAACTGATAATGCTTGCTCTAGATCTTTTAACGCAATGTCCGCGCTGTCAGTGTGATAATTATACGAGATATACACGAGCTGATTATACCCACGCTATGGTGTTTTCCCCCATAATGACTGTGATGACTGTATAGTTACAATGCGACTTCAGTGACCTGTGCCTGAACCAACGCCTGCTCTATTACGCCAATGTTTGCCTAGTGCTGTACGTTGTGAATCACCATTTGATCAGCTGATCCAGCGTACTCACACATTTATCAATGTGTAATGTACACCATTTACTGTTATGTAATTATATCCAAAACTGAAAAAATAAAACAAATGATGATGACAAATATGTGAAGCCAAAGACCGCTCAGTCCTCAAGCCGCCAGACTAGACATGGGCTCCTGGAAGTTTAACCTGAGATGTTTAATATTTAACCTTCTTTGTTTGTTGTGGAACGTCACACTCAGCATTATACAAGCTATGTTAAGGCGGTCTGTTAATAATCGAGTCAGCAATTGACAACATGAGCATCGATCTGAGGAATTGGAATACGATGACACGCATCAACCAAATCAGCGATCCTGACCACCCGATCCCGTTAGTCGCCTCAATTCTAACCCGGATCTTCACGGGAATATTTGACCTTGATCCTGCCCATCGCTAATAGGAAGTGCATGATGCTGGTATTACTATTGCGTTTTCACAGAAGGCCAACAGTTAATGTTTATTCCAAATGCTTGGTAGGCCTATCTAAATCCCATGCAATTTAACAATAACAATTTAACTGCTGTTTAATGCCAAGATATTAAAACAGGTCACAGATACTGTACAGTGTCTGTTGTCCGCTGAAGAATGATAGACCTGTGTCCATTTTGTTACTTCTGGACAGTGTACTATAATACCAAATCATACAACCGAAAAATCGTTGTATTATGTTGACAGACTGGACTGAATTTGTTAAACCGGAAGCCCTGTTGGACGCCCTCAAGGCGAATGCTGATGGGTGAGGTGGAGTGGGGTGAACATCGCGATTATTGCACGTATATAGCGACGTGCATGCACATGTCTGTATTGTTTAATGAAATTGTCCGGACGGTTTAGTAGTGCCAGCCCACTGAGATACCCTGCCGCAGTTTAACATGGATGCCCTCATCAGATACTGAGTCCGAACCTAGCGCCAGGCAGGGTAACAACATGTGCTATCTCCTGACGTCTTTCGGTATGACGCGGCTCAAACCACCTACTTGCTGATACTGAACATGTATACAGCATTCAAGGGACCCTACTGTCATCTTGATTCGTTGTAGTAAAGAGCAGAATTATTTGGACGAGTAAGCAGTAAATGAAACTACTGGGCAATTCTACCCGTGAAGATCCGGGGTAGAATAAGACTTTAGCAACCCATGCTTGCCATAAGAGGCGACTATGCTTGTCGTAAAAGGTGATTATGCTTATCGTAAGAGGCGACTAACAGGATCGGGTGATCAGGCTGGCCGACTTGATTTATGCATGTCATCGTATCCCAACTGTGTAGATCGATGCTTATTATGTCAGTCACTGGATTGTCTGGTCCAGATTCGATTATTTACAGACCGCCGTCATATAGCCGGAATATTGTTGAGTGCGGCGTTAAACAGCAAACAAAGAAACAAACTCCATACTTTTTATCACACACATTATACTTCCTTTTCTTAAATGCTATTCCAATATTCAATTATGAGTAAACGAAAATTTTATCAAAACACAGATTTTGCTTCACGAAATTTATGCAACCTATCCTATAAGGTGACGGTCGGTGTAGATATGAAACATAAAGTTCTAGGGGGTGTGGGTCCCTGTTAGCTATTATAAACATCTCTCAAGAGTTGCGACCCTTAGACGAGCCAGGAAACTGTGATCGTGGGTTCGAATTCCAGACTCGCCCTGATTATGTGTTTCACCACTATACCCGTACTCGTGGTTTTCACCGAAGTGGCAAACGTTTCAGACCTGCATCACTTCGGGCTTTCCTCCCACATCAAGCATACACGCCGTGATATAATTCAATAGAAGAGTAAACGACACTTTGTAAACTGGTTCCATTATCAAGTGTTTTCTGGCAACAGCTTGCGCCTCAAACCCTACAAAATTGTGTCATATCCTGTTACAAGTGCGCATGCGTAGTGTCCTTAAATGCAAATGTAAATTGAGACCAGCCCACACCTCGACTGGCTGTTTTGATGACACAAAGTATTACAGACTGGTCTGCTGGTGTTAATTTGGCGAGACAAAATACTTCACAAACAAACCTCACGTTGTCCGCTAGTTGTTTTCATTCCATACAAAGGACAATTGAGTGCCATGTTACTGAGCGTCGTCCAATCACAGCCTAGGGGAAATCAGCGCCTGTCTACACAGGTAGACAGAATCCCTTTCAAGGTCCTTCCGTTGTTGTTATTTCTTGCTATAATTGGAACAGCTGTAGAGAGTCATGTAATAATGACGCAGCCACCATGCTTCCAGCAATGCATCTAATATGTATACAACCTACATCATTGTAACCAAACAACACAAATAGAAAGAAACAAGACACTTATTTCAATGGTTAGCCCTTGTCTTGGCTACTGGGAATTCTCGCATAATATACACTCAAGCGAGGATAATAAGGTATATCTTTCTTAGAGCAAGACTGATCACAGTGGCATTGTGCCATTTGGTCACATGACTACAGATTATTATTGAACACTGTTATTTCAGCTGTATCAAAGTGGTCTGTACACAATCAAGACGAGACAAATCAGAGGTTGAGGACAGGAACAACGATCCACGCCGACGGGGCACGATGACGCGCAATCAGCCAGGTGACACACTGTCACCTCCATATCCTGTTTAGTCAACCACCACATGATGGGGTGCGACGGATGAAGGTGATGCTTCACAAGGCTGCTACATGTTCTATTTTACTATGGGTGTAGGATAACCTACTTGCAACTCTCTGTCCTTCGTGAAATCATGTCGAAATCCTCTCTCTAATACTCTCCATGGCTCTCGAGACTTTTATTGATTCAATTCGAACAGCTGATCCGTACTTCCTTGCAGCTCGCAAGGTATTGTCTATTTCACTTATACCTCTAAAGCAGCGACCCAGATACATTCTGTTTTGCCAATACTAGCTGTTCTGTGCTGTACTGTGCTGTACTGTGATGTACTGAGGTGTATAACATACGTAATCTGGGGAAGCACACTATATGTGACGGTAGAGTCGCCTCTTCATTAAGTGTTACGATCGTTGTTCTCATTGTCACGAGTTTCCGCTGCCACGAGCGCTCTATAATGAACGACGGAAGTGAATCAGTCTCCTGTTCCTGTGTACCACAAGTACTCGATGCTGCTCAGCAAGAAATACAATGCCATTATCCAGATGGCCTAACTCTACCGGCAAGTACCGGGGACACAGAATTGCGTCCCTTACTTGTCCCATAATCCGATGATCGCTGGTTAAAATTCCCATTTTGCCCCGATTATGACCCTTGGTTTGTCAGCACCATACCAATGCTCATGGTTAAACTTGGTTTCACAAAGGTGCGTTATTATGTGCGTATCACACGCCTTAAGCTGACACACGATGGCACAGGTGAAATCCTGTTCAAAGTGGCATCAAACCTAATTTATAATATACTAGTTCCCGTTCCAGGGTAAAGCCCACGACGCCGGAGTGATGTATATATTTATCATCCAAAACTGGCTCCCACAGGAGATATCGCTTGGATGAGATCAAGCGATATCTACACTGTAGATATCGCTGCAATGAAATTACATCACAATGCTTTGCAGACCATTGTGACATCACTGGTTACCATGACGTCACAATCAAATGACATCACTAATGGCTCTGCTACTGAAGCTGTTTGCAGTACTTTTTACACTGAAGACACAGCTAATTACTGTCTACAAATTAAAAAAGTTGAAAGAATGATGTTGGATGATAAATAAAATCTCACCCTCGTGTCTTTTGATATCAAAAGACACGAGGGTGAGATTCTCTATATCTACTGATAATCCAGGCCTATAGACTGCAATAGTCTACGCACTGACTGTGTGTATACAGAGTCCTACTGTGCTGGAAATACCTGTGCCAGCTGATGTTTCTATCGCTGACTCATCGGTATGTCCTGTCAGGCCCGTAATGAAAAGCAATCATAACATAACTGAACGTTCTGATAAATTGGAAATTTAGTCCAGGTAGTATATGCGCGGATCTCTGCTTGCATATCCACACTATCACGTTCCACATGAGCGAGCCTCGGGTGGAATACCTGTTGATAGCGGATCTACTGTCTTCTGTGCTGTCTATAGCGGAAGAATAGACACAGTTCTATGTTAGGGTTTATGCGGACTTTGGGAGATTTATGCACGAACTTCTGGAGGCATATCCGTGGACCTCTTAAGCATATTCACGGATCTCTGGTGGCATATTCACGGATTTCTGGTGGCATATTCACGGATTTCTGGTGGCATATTCACGGATTTCTGGTGGATTATTCACGGATTTCTGGTGGCATATTCACGGATCTCTGGTGGCATATTCACGGATCTCTGGTGTCATATTCATGGATTTCTGGTGGCATATTCACGGATTTCTGGTGTCATTTTCACGGATCTCTGGTGTCATATTCACGGATTTCTGGTGTCATATTCACGGATTTCTGGTGGCATATTCGCGAATTTCTGGTGGCATATTCACAAAACTATCATGGCATATCCATGGGTCTCTGATGGCATATTCATGGGTCTCTGGTGACATATCCATGGACCTCTGGTGACATATCCAAGGATCTCTTATGACATATCCATGGACCTCTGGTGGCAACACAGGTAATCCCACAGTAGCCCTTCATCAGGGAGTGCTCTGGTTTATTTATTACGTTTTGTTAAGGCCAGCATCGGACAGGACAAACCGACAACAACTTGAATGGTTGTACATTTATAGAATCCTTTTCCTTCATACTTTAGTGTAGTTTTACATGACTTTAGTGATAGCATCATATGCCATTTCGATAACGTGTTTCTGATTCGACCCGTGCAGCGTGTGCACAATGTTAATCAATACAGAGCCAGTTGTCAATGTATATAACGATCAGTGTTTACAATGAGCTAACTACAGGTGCCTGCGCACGCCAAGAGGTGATGCAGTGTGTCGCCGTGTGGACACTGACGACGTTAGGCGACGTCAAGGTGTACGGGCAGTGGTCACTGGATCTAGTCTGGATCAGTAATTGATAGATGAATTTCCTGCTTGACGGATATACAGATGGACATTAGGCAGATATACGGGATATTGATAGATGAATTCCCTGCTTGAAGGATATACAGATAGGCAGATATACGGGATATTGATAGACGAATTCCCTGCTTGAAGGATATACAGATGGACATGTAGGCAGATATACGGGATATTGATACATGAATTCCCTGCTTGAAAGATATACAGATGGACATGTAGGCAGATATACGGGATATTGATAGATGAATTCCTTGCTTGAAGGATACAGATAGGCAGATATACGGGATATTGATAGACGAATTCCCTGCTTGAAGGATATACAGATGGACATGTAGGCAGATATACGAGATATTGATAGAAGAATTCCCTGCTTGAAGGATATACAGATGGACATGTAGGCAGATATAGGGGATATTGATACATGAATTCCCTGCTTGAAGGATATACAGATGGACATGTAGGCAGATATACGGGATATTGATAGATGAATTCCCTGCTTGAAGGATATACAGATGGACATGTAGGCAGATATAGGGGATATTGATACAAGAATTCCCTGCTTGAAGGATATACAGATGGACATTAGGCAGATATAGGGGATATTGATACATGAATTCCCTGCTTGAAGGATATACAGATGGACATTAGGCAGATATAGGGGATATTGATAGATGAATTCCCTGCTTGAAGGATATACAGATAGGCAGATATACGGGATATTGATAGACGAATTCCCTGCTTGAAGGATAAATACGTAAATAGAAGAATCTCGTAAGATACATAGACAGTGGTCGATAGACCCACAGACAGAGAGACGGACGGACTGAAAATGAAATAGACAGACAGACAGACAGACAGACAGACGGACACTGACACAAGTCTATATCGCCACCGGTGTGTCGGCTGATTTGAGAGATAAGCGCAAGATATAAGGAATCGTGCAGCATGTATTAAAATGAAACTCTCTTATTTCAGCTATTTAGATCCAATGAGATGGCAATCGACGTGGAAATGTAGATTTGTTTCTAATTAAACCTATTTTATTGCAATGTGAAACAAAGGTCACTGCCCCTGTCTGTTGTATCCTCCATCTGGCATTTGCAGCCCTGACGCTCCAGCTTTCCGTGCACGACGGTGCACTAATGGAACATAAACTGTCCACGCGTGAAATGTTAAACACACAATAAACATTCGTTGTTGTAGCTGGTGGTTGAAACGGGCATATTTATAGACCATTCAGTCGAATTATTTCATGTAATTTGTTGGTCTGCAGAGAGAGAAGAAAAACGGTAGAATCTGATAAAGATAGCATTGCGAAGCACCAGCGGAACATTGTCTGGGATTGAAAACTCTTTTGCACAAATTATACGATGGAGATATGATATTCCTCAACTGACATCTCGGATATTTGCATGGGTTGGCTATTTGCATTAAACCCCGGGAGATAAAACACCTGGTGTTGGTCGTGTAACACTGTTGCATGTTGTAAACAGTCGATACATGTTGTACAGCACTAGGATGGCATCTAGCATGAGTGAGTTGGGATTTAAGCCGATTTTAGCCATATTCCAACAGGTGCACATCTGACACGTCACACACAGCATCCGTGTTGGGAATCGAACCAGGCCTCGGGCGTGACGAGCGAACGCTTTAACCACCGAACTACCCCAACGCCAGAATATAACATGTAGCAGTAATACATGCATAAAAAAGAAGATGGATCTAGGTGTGTCATAAAGCAGTGAAATTGCCCAACTTTAAAAAAGATTCATTTTCATTGACGTTCATTGACATTTCATACACTGACTGGTGTATCTCAACTGTCCTCGGTTAAATGTATTTGGCCGCTTCCACGTCACGATGATGGCTGGCATATTGTTTTTACTTGGATAATAAATAATGAATAAGATAAAGTCCACGACCCCAGTAGAGGGTGTACAAGAGAAACGATAGTAAAAATGACAAGCACAAAACTACAATTATAATTAGAAATGGCTTTCGTTGACGTCACATCACAGCAATAATTGGAATTGTTTAGTTCGAACAGAACTAGGAATTTGATAAAACCCGGTCATTGATATAAAGTCAGACAGCAAACAGCACGATGTGACAGTACTCGGGGGAATTACCACATAATGGGACAGTATTCGGTATAACGGGAAAGTATTCGGTATAACGGGACAGTATTCGGTATAACGGGTACTTGATATAGCGGGATAGTACAGTTCCCTGTTAAACATTGATAGTGATCAGTGATTAATCGCTAAGGTCATAATGTAGGGAATTCGGTAGAATGAATCAATAGTCTACTGTAGTGAGCCAGTATCCGGTATAATAATTCAGTATTAGATACATGTATAATGGACAAGTGTTGCTATTCTGGGCCAGTATTCGATACAATGAATCAGTACCCAGTATTACGAACCGATATTCTCTATAATGAATCAGTATTCGGTATAACGAACCGGTATTCGTTTTTATGAACCAGTATTCGGCATACCAAACCAGTATTTGGCACAATGAACAAGTATTCGGTTCAATTAACAGGTATTGACTGTTATAAACCAGTATATAGAATAATTAACCTGTATTCGGCACAATGAACCAGTATTCGGAACAATGAACAAGTATTCGTAATAATAAATCAGTATTTGGTATAATGAACAAGTATTCGGTTTGATTAACCGGTATTCACTGTTTTGAACCTGTATTCGGCATAATTATACAATATTCGGCAAAATGAACAAATATTCGGCATAATGAACAAATAGTCGGCATAATGAACCATTATTCGGAATAATGAACCAGTATTCGGCATAATGAACCATTATTCGGCATAATGAACAAATATTCGGAATAATGAACCAGTATTCGGCGTAATGAACCTGTATTCGGCATAATGAACATGCATTTGGCATAATGAACAAGAATTCGGTTTAATTAACCGGTATTCAATGTTATAAACAAGTATTTGGAATAATGAACCAGTATTCGGCATAATGACCAGGCATTATATATAATCAACAGGGGCTCTCTTAAGTATATTCAATATTCATCCCAGTAGACTTGTATCAGATATTAGGAACAGACACAAGGCGTATTTAACTGGTATAGGTTCCCTTCACATTGTGGGAACACTGTCAGGCACAGCGAACCAACAGCAGTGAAGGTGTGCATAAATATTGAGGGCCTGACAATTGTGATAGGAATATAGGACGATTACCTTATACATATATATTGAAGTGTAGCCCACCTACACCGAGGATAATCCGTCCATATACACAGTAGTAGAGTATTATGTAACATCAATTCATACATACAGATCAAATCAACATATTGCATGTGTACATGCACGCCATGTACATCAACCCCACATCAACCGGTCGAAGATCAAGGCTATATATTTCACGTTGGATTTAAACTCCTTGATGAAGTTCTCCTTCAGATATGAACAGACTCCAGTGACGAAAACAGCGTCATGTTAGATCCGGATAAAGCTCAGAACCATAAAACATACATTTTCTTTGAAAGTGTTTAACGGAATAGCGTTATTTAATATATATATTATGATCTTGACACAATTTAGAAATGTACATGGGTATCATAATTAAAAGCAACAAAAGGAGTGAGTATGTTGCCGTTCAATGATCGCCTCGAAGCAGATGTGCACGTCGTACACGTCAGCGGTCATTAAAACACGGCGTTAAAACAGTCACACCAACAGAACAACACAACACAGACAGAAAGAAAACCAAGATTCGTGTGTTGAATTTGTGACCTACCTGCAATGTAGATTCCAAGTTATTCCGACGCGGTGTCGAGAGAGAGTGTGTGTGTGTGTGTTTGAGTCACAGCACTGTGAGAGTGACGGCAATGAACACCTGTTACAGTTGGATCAATATCAGTCAGTTGTCGCTACAGCTCCGGCAAAAAGCTGTGTACGACGCGTGCTAGACTTACACACGTCTCTAAGCCAATAATTAGTGGTTTTAATCATAATTTCTAGATTATGTAAACAATGAGAACAAGTTGTTCCTAAAAGCATGATACGAGACTGGAGTCCTTAGACTGTCCACATATCTAGACTTGCCTATTAGGAGGATAGAATTACTACCCATCTATGGACTTTTCTTTCAGTACAGCCTTGGAGCAAGGCTAGACTCGTGCTGTCGCAATGACATTCTCGACCGAAACGACCTGGTATGAATTTAGCGTCATTGGAATCTATTTATGAAATTGCAGTGTTATATATACGTAAACGATCGTGTACCGTCGCTCAATGAATGCTATCTATAACCGATATCCCGATGTCGGGTATTGTGTAATATCATCCGTCGGGGCTACGGATAAAGGGAAATTAAGTGACTTAAATGTCGTCCTTGACAGTGCAAAAACGTGGGATCAGGAAAGCCACCGTTTTCTAAAAAAAAAGACGATG
Source organism: Haliotis cracherodii (assembly GCF_022045235.1). NCBI lineage: Eukaryota > Metazoa > Mollusca > Gastropoda > Lepetellida > Haliotidae > Haliotis > Haliotis cracherodii. The sequence continues at coordinate 56,504,106 of NW_027266265.1, forward strand.
GGTAATACATTGAATATACAACTTGCAACTCCGCAGTACGGATTATCTGCCCCTCATGAATTACTGTTGACGTGTCCCGTGACGATCCGGGATAGAATAGGTCTTCAGCAACCGACTAACGGGATCCGGTTGTCAGGCTCGCTGTCTTGGTTGATGCAGGTCATCGTATCCCAAATGGGTAGATCGATACTCATGATGTCAATCACTGAATCGGGTGGTCAGGCTCGCTTATGTTAGTAGGTTTGTCAGCACCATACCCTCGTGGGTTGGTAAAACCGACACCTGCATCATTTCGTGTTTTCCTCCCACATTAAGCTGACAGGCCATGCTATTACTGGAATATTATTCAGAGCGGCGTTGAACCCAACCCACTTACTCACGCCGATACCCCCTCCAGTCCTGTATATGGCTGATGCTTAGTGTTTGAGTGTTTATTCCCCACTCATTCATAAATATACATGACTGTTTGTTATGTTATAGTATAGTCATAGTCCGGCTAACAGTCGAGGTATTAACATCACGAGCATCGATATTCCCATCTGAAATACGTTGACATGCAACTGCGAACCTGACCGTTAGATCCCGTTAGTCGCCTCTTACGTCGTGCATGGGTTGCCGAAGTCCAGTTCAAACCCGGATCACTTCGTAGGACATACATGTCGATAGAACACACGTACCGCATTGTCTGATACAAACAACAGCAGTGACAAATAACCACACGTGATAGTGAATTAACAAGGCCCGGCCTTGAACCTGTAAGATAACCAAATCATGTGTACCAAATAGATATATGTGGGCGGGAGAGAATATTATTTTAAGTCTATGTTTAGCATTATCCAGCAATATTGCTATAGCAAACCAAATTATTTGGCATCACACATTGTCCCCATACCAGGGAGGACTGTTAGCTCACTGGCATCCGTGCACGATTTTAATGTTTCAACACACGGTGTAATGTCAGCAATAGGGCGGTGCAAAGCTATCTGGTTGGTTGGTTTGTTGTTTAACGCCGCACTCAGCAATATTCCAGCTATATGACGGCGGTCTGTAAATAATTGAGTCTGGACCAGACAATTCCGTGATTGATATCATGAACATCGATCCACGCAATTGGGATACGATGACCTGCACCATGACAGCGAGCCTGTCCACCCGATCCTGTTAGTCGCCTCTTACGACAAGCATAGTCACCTTTTACGGCAAGTATGGGTTGCTGAAGACCTATTCTACCCCGGATCTTCACGGGTCGCAAGGGTACCTGACTAGCATACATTCTTTATATAAGAGGGCCACGTTGCAACATAAATGACCGCATTTTCAAACTAACTGAGTAGATGAACGCAGACGAAGTAATAGCGTGAGACACTTTGAAGCGAGAACGTGGCTGCCATTACGAAGACTAAACTACAAGTTAGATAAGTGTCCCGTGGAACTGTTTCACCACAGGGCGTGATCAATGGAATCGTGGTTTGTTTGTTTGTTGTTTAACGCCGCACTCACAAATATTCCAGCTATATGGCAGCGGTCTGTAAATATTCGAGTCTGGACGAGACAATCCAGTGATTGATATCATGAGCATCGATCAACGAAATACGGATACAATGACTAACAGGGTCCGGACTAGCTGAGGGTACACTGTGTACCATTGCGTACCATTGTATACAACTGTATACGGCTCCGAACTGTGGGGATACGAAGTCGTGGAGAGTTCAGACTAAGTATATAAAAAGAATTCTGTATCTGCCTCTGATAGCTTGTAATGATGCTGTTCTTGGAGAAAGTAGTCGACCTCTATTATTTCTCACCTATATATTCTCACCTATGTAACAAAATGTGTAAAATATGTTGATAAACTAGTCACAGTGAATAATGGCCGACTTCCGAAGCAAACGTCTCTAATGCTGTATGGATTGAATTGCGTAAACAGAACTTCCTGGGCCACTAAAATAAAACATATCTTATTCCAGTTTGGCTTTGGCTTTGGCTACGCCTGGATTATGCAAGATGTTGGAAATGGTTATCTTTTTATATCTCAGTTTAAGCAACGTGTATCCGATAACAACATCCAACGATGGTATTCATCATTATCATCAAATCCAAACCTAATGGCATATTCAACCTACAAATCAGTTTTACAGACCGAAGTATATCTTACACAAGTCGACTCTACACTATTAAAACAAGCGCTGTCAAGATTTAGATGTGGTTGGGGCAGACGCAAAGGCATCGATCCAGAATGTCGCTTGTGTAGATATTGTCTCCGATTAAATATTAGTCAAGTGGAAAATGAATATCATTTTGCACTCGTATGCCCTGCTTAATGATTCAAGATATAGATACACTGATCCTTAAATACTTTGTAAATCCGTCACTGCAATTCTGTGTTAGCCAGTTGTCATCTAACCATAAACCTACTTCTGTACAGCTATCAAAATTCATATTGAATGCAATGAAATTGTATAAGTCACTTTATGAGTAATTGTGTTCCTGTAATGTAATGTTCTCTGGGCCTGTGGCCTCTAACTTGAAGTAAAGGTGTTGTCCGAATACCACCGTGTACCTCCATTCCGTAGACCAGGTACTTCAGCAACCCATACATACTTGCCGTACGAGGTGACTATGCTTGTCGTAAGAGGCGATCAGGTGGTCAGGCTCGCTGACTTGGTTGATGCATTTCATCATATCCCAAATGGGTGGATCGATACTCATGATGTGAATTACTGGATTGTCTGGTCCAGACTCGATTATTTACAGGCCCTTGTTATTTAGCTGGAATAATGCTGAGTGTGGCGTTAAAGAACAAACAAAAATCAATCGTAATCGAAACGCCGCATGATGTATTTTACTTGCGCTTCCAGGTGATGTAACGTCAATGTATTGAGTGAAGCGTTCATAAAATACATATGTGAATTTACTGAGCATTGGGTGTAGGGTGGGATCAACAAGTTTGCTGATATCGTGTTATTCCTCCAACCACATATATTGTATACATTCCAACCTCATGTGTTAACTACCTGTAAGCAAGTGTTGTGTTATTTCAAAGTATGAAAAATATAGTCAATGAAATGTACAAAACGGTGATCCCCTGTAGTGCAATAGAAACCTGACTTCTTACAAACCAGTGGGTGAGAAACCCATTTGAGATAACTGGTATCATTCATATGTATGAGATCGAATTCCAGGTGATTGGCTACTCTTTGGTAATGACCTAAGGTCAGATTATAACGTGCTACTTTCCTGATTGAAATTCATCGATATGTTACTCGTGCTTCGGTCAAATTCAGCTGCGTCTGTGCCGAGTTTTTATGGTTTTTGAGTGTCAATTCTTTGGTCTTTTCTAGTTTGCATTGTCATGCTCGCCTTGATAATCCACAGATATGGCAGAGAGTTTTATTGTGGAGGGTCAGTAGGTATGGGCAGTAGGCAGAAGCCCGGATGACGTCACAAATAACCGATGTGTTATGTTGTTTGTTTGTTGTTTATCACAGCACTCACCAATATTCCAGCTATATGGCGGCGGTCTGTAAATAATCGGACCAGGGAATCCAGTGACTGATATCATGAGCATCGATCCATACAATTGGGATACGATGACATGCATCAACCAAGTCAGCGATCCTGACCATCTGATCACGTTAGTCGCCACGGTGATCATGAGAAAAGACAATATGCATCGATTCGATGCTCAAATGGTGCGATGTTGGGGTGTGTAAGAAACAGATTGATGAATTCATGTCTGTCGTGTAGTAATCTTTGTACATTCATCGATTCAAGCAAACACGCATCGTTAAACAGAAAAGCGTGTCAAACTGTCTGCACACTAATAGTGTTATATCCCTCGACTTGTGTGGTCGATTATACAGTTTGATGATGTATTGCTGTCTTTAGATGACATAAAAGTAGCTATGGACAAAATATGTTTAACAGTGCCCATACAACGTCTATATAGGGACCGTTTGGTGTCAGACCAATGTCCATACACTTTTCCATACAGTACCTATAAGGTGTCCATACAGTTTCCATTCAATACCATACAATGTCCCTACAATGTCCATAAAGTTCCCATACAATGTTCATCCAGTACCCTCTCTTCCCGAGGCAAGAGCGTCCACTAGCCTTTTTCCTCCCTTGCCACATCAAGCTCACTTTCCTGTGTTAAATATGATAGTCCAATCAGAGAACGTTTCACAAAATCCCCCCACCCCCCAACCCCACCCCCCACCCTCAACGATTGGCGCTGTTTTTGTGTCACGGATGAAATTGCGAATGCTTTCGTCATACGAGGTCGTCGCCTTTGGTGGTCGCCATTGTTGTGAAGCTATACGAGATACGGACAGCGATCTGACTGGTTATCATTAACCTGCCCCGCCAGCGGCCCCCGTCACAAACACATGCAAAGGCAAGTCAATTTTCCTCCGGAAAAATAAGATACGGGAACATATGGTACATGTCAAAATAGGGAATTGCATTGGACAACATTCTTGTCACTGATGAGTCACATTTGGAAATGTCCTCAACATAAATCCTAAGTCTACCATATATCTTTGAAAGCTTTGCCGAGGCCTTGAATGGTGTGACCTAGATCAAACAACTTCAGAACAAGAGTCGTATGACACTTTTGTAGAAAGAGCATGTTCGATTGTTCCTCAAAAGCTGTGAAATGTAGACACCAAAGGCTGGAGCTGCAGGAATATTGCTAGACAATATTTGAAAGTTGGAGTCATCCCTCTTACACAGCCTTTTGGTGAGTGTTTTATCGCTCAGAATCTTTATACAAAGATCTAAATATGAACCAGATGAGGCGATCTCACTGGTCCCCATTATTTCTAATTCAGGGGGGTAAATCAGTGGAAGGATAGTGGTTATTTGATGGTTAATGAACAATTTAAGATCATCGATATACCTGAAGCACAATTAGTGCCCATGGGAATGCGAACATCGTGCCAAATGTTTCCCAAAATGTTATCAATGTGGAAGTCCAGCATTCACACATATTGTGTTCTCAGTAAACTTCAGATGACATTTGCTTCCATTTTTGACAAACTTGCCCTGAACCTCTGAAGATAGATATGTAACAGCGTTTTGTATGGATCAAGGAATGCAGTTTTTCCTTAAGTTTGTCATGTGGGGATAGAGATGTATAAAGTTGAAAAACAAAATGTGTTGACAGAACTGATTTTTGCTGTTTTCTGAGATTGTGGAATTCACATGGTATTGATTTCACTTTCACTCTAAAACCTTCTGTGAATATATATAAAGTCATTTGTTTATTGTATTAAGGATTATGGTTAATCTTTGAGACAGGGATTTGGAGGTATAATTGCTGGAGCCAGCAATAGCTCTCTCCTTGTACGGACTTTTATTGAAAAAGGAACGGACATGACTTCAGGTTATAGAGTCAAGCCAAACGTTCTGATGCGTGGTTTGGACAGATTTCTTCAGTTAACAAGCTGGCATTTTATGTGGCATTTGTGATATGTCACTTATACCAATGTCTGTGATCAAACAATTAAGGTTTGTGATGCTTACATATTATGGTGATGGTACAAACTTTTCATGTAGAGCAGCCAGACTTTGGATGGCAGCTGGATGGGACAGGATGGGTTTATTCCAATTCTGTTTCCTCTTTTTCAGTTTGTGCATTCTACCAACGACAACATCACGTACTCACTTAACCCACTCTGAAAGACCTCAAGATGTTCCTCTGTCTCTTTTGCCCAATGCTTTAAAATTGTTTTAAAGTTGTGATCGCCATTGGTAAGAGCTGCCCGCGATATTTGGCTGCATATTTGAATAACTGACGAAGGTTTTATTGTCAACAATAGAAAAGTCACCTGTGAAAATATGACCTCCATGTTGGTAGCAGATTGATGAATCTTGGCAGTCACAAGTAGTGGACTTTACATCACGAGCTGCCAGACCCACGTTCTGCAACACGTTCCTATAAGTGAACAACCTGAATAAAATGGTGTTCGTATAGGAAAAGAATATTGTTGTTGGTTCCTGGAATTTGAAATATTGTGGGACATTTTGTCTGAAAATGTTACTTAAAGTTAAAGAAGGCATCAATTCCCTTGTTGGCCAATTTCAAATTCAAGAACATGCGGTCTTTGTTTTATTTTGTGGAGTATGTTTCTGGTTTGGTTAAACGTTTCAAAGCAATATAAAAACGACACTGGAATACAGTGAAACATACCGAGGCCGGTATAAAGTTAATTTACAAGTTTGGGTCCGAGCAGAATTCCATTCGACACTATGTATGGTTTATTATCCTTGGTTATACCCTAATCACTGGTTTGCCTGTCCCAGACTCGAATTTGGACATTATATCGAATTAAAGTGTGCCCGTCTGGTACAGATGTCTAGGCCACAGTGATATAAATAACAAACACGCAAACTACCGAAACCTAAGCTTTGTAATGTGTCCATATACCGTGAAACACAACTAGTGTGAGCCCACAGCCCACAATATTACCGGCATTGTCGTGGACAGTTCTTTCAGGTGGGCGACTGGACACGTTGTTTGGTGCCTATTGTTATCTCCGGTATATGTCAGTGACGCATGGGATTATCTGTCAACGTGGGTTGTATGTAGGCCGTTATTAACAGACCGAGCTGATAAGGCTGACTTGTCCAAGTATGAACTTTCACCATCTTGCAGGTAACGAGTAATCTGGTTTTTGGTGTATATTGTAATAGATTAGAGTTCAGCAATGTCAAGTATGAATTTATTTGTCTAGATTATTGACGGGTTCCAAGCAATGGACATTGGCTATATCAGAGTCACACCTATCGAAACTATCAAATATCGTATCATATGAGTGAAGTACAGTGTTGGTGTGACTGATTACACAGTTACCTCCCGTTACCTCACCGTGTTTGACGTAATTCTACAGCAGCAGTGAAGTAGATATATTGCAGGCAATCATTGCCAACTCCCGCATATAGTTCGTATGACACGACATACGCTTTTTAAGACAGAAGTTAGGCATAAGTATTCTTTGATTTAAAGATGTTGCGTCTCATGGCCATGGCTTTGAATGCTTGCATCGCTCTGTTTCTGAACCTTGCTCTCTTAGCAGTCAGAGGGACGCTTGTAAGTTTCACCAAGTGGTGAACATCACTGCCTACGGTACTTAGGTGACACACAGTGAGCCGAATTCTGTTGAGGTCCCGGTGATTGGGTAACACAACGTTATATACTGGTTGTACAGTTGTAAAACTGTTGAGGGCAGACACTATGCCTCTAGAACAGTGAGTCCCCGTGATTGGTTAACACAACGTTATATACTGGTAAAACTGTTGAGGGCAGACACTGGGCCTCTAAAACAGTGAGTCCCCGTGATTGGTTAACTCAACGTTATATACTGGTAAAACGGTTGAAGGCAGACACTGGGCCTCTAGAACAGTGAGTCCCCGTGATTGGTTAACACAACGTTATATACTGGTTGAACAGTCCTGTAGTAAAACTGTTGAGGGCAGACACTGGGCCTCTAGAACAGTGAGTCCCCGTGATTGGTTAACACAACGTTATATACTGGTTGTGTACATGTGTAATGTGTGTGTAGTGTACATGTGTAATGTGTGTGTTGTTTACATGTGTAATGTGTGTGTTGTGTACATTTGTAATGTGTGTGTTGTGTGTACACGTGTAGTGTGCATGTTGTTTGTACATTTGTTATGTGTGTGTTATGTGTGTGTGTGTGTGTGGGGGGGCTTACCTGTAGTGGTGGGGAAATGAGGTTCTACGGCGATACCTCCATCCCGACTGTTAGTACCTGTTGCATTGATGAGAAAATGTATTATGTCAACACTTGACATTGCAACGCCGTAGAGGTTTTGTCACGTCATATGGAGGGCTTCTTGAAGGTCAGGGATAGAATTGGTCTTCAGCAAACTCATGCTTGTCGTACGAGGCGACTAACGGGGTCATCATATCCAAATTTCGTGTGTGTGTGTCTGTGGGTCTGTGTGTCTGTCCGTCTGTGTGTCTGTGTCTGTGTCACATTACACATGTACACACAACACACACATTACACATGTACACACAACACACACATTACACATGTACACACAACACACACATACAAGTACACACAACACACACATTACACATTGACACACAATTCATTCTATATGCACATAAAACTCACACTTTACACATGTACACACAACACACGCATTCTATATGTACACACACACACACACACACACACACACACACACACACACACACACACACACACACACACACACACACACACACACACACACACACACACACACATTCTATATATACACCGAACACCGAGGTGCATGGAGGAATATGCACCCCGAACACATTAAGTCATCTGTCACTTCGAAGATAGGACAAATAACATTGTTACAAGTCCATCTTGAGAGATTCTAGACAATTTGTCAAAAATGAAAGCAAATACAATCTGAAGTAAACTGAGAAGACAATGTGTGAAATGCTGAACTTCTTCATTGATAACATCTATGTAAAAAGTTTTGGTAAGACATTTAGGTAACACGTAGGCATCCACATGGCTACCAATTATGCTTCCTTTCTTGCTGACCTGTTCCTTTATGCATACAAATAGTACATTCTTCTTTCATTGGTAAAGTCAACACAATGTAAATTGGCCAAGAAGTTACATAATGCTTCAGCTATATCGATGATCTCATATCCTTCAATAACCATCAAGTATCCAGTTCCCTTCCACTGATTTACCCACCCGAACCAGAACTAAAGGAGACAAACCGCCTCATCTGTTTCATGTTTAGATCAATGCACAAAGATTCAGAGCGGAAAACATTCTACTCAAGACTGTATTGCAATATTCCTGCAACTCCAGTTTTTGGTGTTTACATCTCACAGCTTTTGAGGAACAATCGAGCATGTTCTTTGTACCAAGAGAGTCAAACGACTCTTGCTCAAAAGTTGTTTGATCAAGGTTACTACATTCATGGCCTCATGAAGCTTTCAAAACGTTCTATGGTAGCCATGTAAAGGACATTTCCAAATTTGACGCATCGGTGACAATAATGATGTCCAATGCAATTCCTTGTTTTGACTTGTAACATGTTCCCGTGTTTGTTATGTGAACAATTGACTTGCCTTTGCATGTGTTTTTGACGGTTGGGGCAGGATTCGCCAGACTTTTCGCTAAGACCTTCCATCATCACAATAAAACAATTGCTCCTGATATAGTCATTTCAGCCGAGATTTATTGTGAATATGGCAAGGTTGTGTCGCTTTTCTTTGCAGAGGGCGATCAGAACAAAAAACACTCATTGTCTCATACTAGCCATAAATATTCACTAATTCAATAATTAAAATGTGAAAAGTCCCATCTTGACGGTTTAAGCAACGACAACACCGACGACGACAACAACACCGCCTCCTCCCGTCTGTGAGGACATGCAGCATCTATAAGTCTGTCTGTGGGTCGGACACACAACAGAGGTGGGCGCTGCTGTACTGCGCCAAGACTTGCCGCCTGTGTAGTAAGTCTGCTCACTACGATACACTGATAATACTTGTATACATGTACATGTGTATTCATGTGTAGATAATCATGTCAGTCTGGTCTGATTTCAGTTAGCATATATAAAATACAAATGTCAGATGAGCTGTATAATTTACCTAACCGGTTTCATGAATGTGATTTTCAGGAGTCAATGCTTAAAGTCTGGAGTCAATGAAGATAGTTCCTAGATTATGTAATAAGCCACATCTCAGGAATATTAAAATAAGTCTAATACTGACATTACGTGTCAAGGTGGCTCCCACGTACAGCTGATGTTGTAAAGCTAACGTATTATATATGTGATAATTGTCTCTCCACATGAACTCCTTACCATTCTTTCACTGGTTTTCCTTCTATCGTTTTGTCTGTCTGTCTCTTTCTGTCTCTCTGTTTGTCTGTATGCATGTCTGTCTGTCTCTCTCTCTCGCCCCATATCCCACTCTCTATACCTCTCCCCCCAATACCCCAGTCTCTCAACTCAGGATCATTCTAAATGTCTACATGATTCCAACTCCAGACGAGACGACAGTGGCGGTAACACGACCAACAAGGGCATTTACTGGTAAGCATCCATTAAAGTCCAGTTCTGCTACTCCTTACATCAAATACTGACATATTATATATTGACATTTTGCTCTCACACGAGGGATACGGGACGTCAGTATGTAGTGTGTAGTGTGTAGAAGATATAGTGCATTGTTTAATGTGTGTGGTGGGTGGTGTATGTTGTTTTGGGTGTAGTGTGTAGATATAGTGCTAAGTTGCAAATTGTGTGTGGTGTGTGATGTGTATAGTTTGAGGTGTAGTGTGTAGTATCTTGTGTGTAGTGTACATTGTGTTGTGTATATTGTGTTAATCTCCGAGCCGACCAGTCCTTGTTTTAGCCCCTTAATGCCGAGCGCCAGGCAGAGTAGCAACAAGTTCCATCTTTTAACGTCTTTTGGTATGAAGCGGCCGGGGATCGAAACCCGAACATTCTACTCTCCTGGCTGACGCTCTACCTCTACACCACGGAGGCGATCCGTTAATGGTGTTGACGTGCATCACCTTCTGCATAGAGCATTGTTTGGACGATGTGTTTGCATTGATTAAGTTTGAACTTGTGTTTTTAAATTTTGGAAATTTCATTTTATATTTGTAAAGTTTCTTTTGGCCGCCTGCTTATATAGTGTTTAATGTAGAATACGTAACGTGTGGCGTGCAGTGTATGTTGCATAGCGTGTAGCACATAATATCCCAGTATTTAATGGGCCGAGGAGTTTTCTCTTTCCAGTCCGTTCCACAACATAAAGTGAAGTTCCTTACCAATTACAATGTCAAAAAGTATTTCGTAATCCTACAGTGTTTTAATGTCATCCTGCCAGGGGCTACAGTACGTCACACGCTGCCGGCGACCTGTGTCGACAAGTGGAGCAACTGTGACTCCTACCCTCACTCGTGTGCGCCAGTGTACAAAGACTGGGCGTCCGCCAACTGTGCCCGCTTCTGCAACTTGTGGAGGGACGCATGGAGTCTGCACTGTGAGATTTTGTTGCTGTATTACACATATTAAATGACCATGTCAGATGACATCAACATACGTCGAATATATTGCCTCCAAAACCGAACTGGCCACTCCTCGTTTTATTCCCTAAACACCGAGCGCCAGGCAGGGAAACAACAAGTGTTATCTTTTAACGAGTTTTGGTATGACGCGGCCAAAGGTTCCAAGGCTCAAAAGTTAGCTGTGCAGAGTGGCTGTACTTTGCTTCATGTCAGGATCCTATCATCGTGGTCGAGAATTCCAGCTTTGCCTTGATTATGATGTTTTTGCTGCCCGCACCATGCCCGTGCCTGTAGTTTTCCCACCTGTTTAACTGAAACACCTTTCAAAGTTTACCATAACTCACTCGCTGATCCACTTCAACACCGCTTAATTAACAGTATTTCAGTTACATCACGTCGACAGCCTGTTAGTGGCCGGACTCGACGTAATTAATAGACGTTTGCAACTGTGGTGAAACCCACGTGCACAGGTATGGTGCTGACAACCCAAGAAACTAACGACATCAGGCATGGTCTAAGGGAAGCAACTCTGCACAGTCTATTACGCGCCTTACACAACTGAGCTCCCAGTGGGGAACTAAGCCAAACTGAATGGAATCACATATCCTCCACATTAATTTTGACTCATGTGATTCATGCATAGAAAATGTAGGATGATCATATAGGAATCGAATAAGTCAATTCTTTCAAATAGTTCAATAAATTACAGATACACTGATAAACAATAAAAAGACGACAAAAAACAAACATCAGGAAAATGAAGCACTGTTGTGGAGTATACACTGGACGCGTCCCTGCATGTCAGTCGCGATCAGTGTTTCACCTGCAGTGACTAGACTGGTTAACAGTATGTGCGCATCAGACAACGCACGCCAGGACACAACCGACATGGCGTCAGGCAGACTGGAAGAATGAGAGGTTAAAACTACTGACAATTAAAGGTAATGTGAGCATTGGCAGCTTGCAAGTTTGCTTGACGTCCCGTTTATACTTGATCAGTGTGACGTCCAGTATATACTTGATCAGTGTGACGTCCCGTATATACTTGATCAGTGTGACGTCCTGTATATACTTGATCAGTGTGACGTCCCGTATATACTTGATAAGTGTGACATGCCACAGGTGTATGGAAGGTGTGAAAATAGCTTCATACTTCCTGGTTGTACATGGTCGTATGGTCCCTGCGTGTGCTGTATTATAAGATTGAGTTAGAGTTTATTTTGAACGTTGCATCAGCAATGTGTAAGCAATATAGATCCAGATCCATTGTCAAAACTTGTTTTTATTAAAGTAACATATGTCAGTGTTATTTATGCTGCACGAGCCCATCTGTTCCTAGAATAGAAGGGCGGATCAAGCATTTCTGGGGAGGGGTCCAACATATCCAAATCCTCGTTCAGATAAGTTTACTGCCTACACAATTTGTTTTTAAAAGAAAGAGGAGGGGACCTTGGACACCCCCACCCCTCCCTGGGTCAGCCAAAAGAATAAAAGATTCTACTTTCGTTATGCAAATGTACTGGAATGAGCCATGTCTATATATAAGCATTTTACGGACGTTTCAACATGATTGAGCTGGCGGTGGTTCATGCATGGGGTGTTACACAAAACTGAAACTTGTCGTAAACTTGCGATGTCCTGAAACCAATCAACCAACCAACCAACCAATCAGTCAACAAATCAATCAGTATGTTTTCATGAAACGGGTGAGGCCAAAGCCTGGGTTGTTACAAGTTCTCAGAGCATAACAAATGAACAAATATATTATTATGGATTCTGTGCAATATTTTGCAAAATTTGTTTACATGTCCATTGTGGTAAAACTAGTGATTAAGTTACTATTTTCTGAAATAATTATACATTTTGACATCATTTGTTGCAACTTGTACAAAATCTAAGTTCTCTTAAAATATTTACACAATGCCACTTTCAATAAATAATTCACGTGAGCTATAACGGAGTCCAGAAAAAGATAGCAAACTTATGTCAAATTACATTTAGAAGATAATGTTCTACTATTAAAGTAGTCTTGAATATAGTCCTGCACCATAACTGTGGAATATATTTATTTTATAAAAACAAAACCTGTCTAGTTTTATATAAATACAGTTTTAGCCAGCTCTAACAATCCCTATGAAATCAGCATCAGGAAAATTAATTGTTTTCATTTAAGAAGAGAGAAATGTTATGTGTAATAAAATATTTCAAAGACGATGTATTAGTCTGTCTCAGTGTTAGTGTAGTTATTAGCTTTGTTGGAGCTGGACAAGTCATTACTTAAAATTATGATGATAAATCTTTCACTTCACCTCAACTGAAAATATGTAATTCACAAAAGGGTCAAAATCTAAAATTGTTTGTTCATAAATATGTTTTACTATTACAGATGGCGATGCACAAGACATTGACAGACAATTTCCTGACTTGCAGCATCTGCATGGACGTCTTTGATGACCCCTGTACACTTGTGTGTTATCACACATTTTGTCGGAAATGTGTCGTTAGCTACACTGAAACCAGACCAGAAGCCATCAGTGCCAAGTCTCTCCTCTGTCCATTCTGTCGTAAGATGACCAAAGTAGTCAACTCAAACAGGCCAGTTGAAGAGTGGGCACAGGAGGTGAAACCCAGCTTCTTGATTCAGGGTCTCTTGGATTCCTTCTCTCCCTGCAGTCAAGGTATAAGTATACACCAGAGACCATGGTGGTTGGACTTCCACTCAATCCATATAGTTTTAATTCATCTTCAACACAGGCAACAGTATTTACCCATCTGTGACAGACTCGTGTTTGTCCTAACATTACTTGAATATCTCTATCATTTCTTTCAGTGGCACACTATTAGACCTGCAGTCAATCCTGTAATATTTTCTCGTTTGCTTCTGAGACAAATTATTGATTTTGTAGTCATGTTATTGACCTTTCTCTAGTCACAATGACACTGTAATATTAACGCCTTTATTATTGCATACGAACACAATTTTCAGTTTATTGTTGTATTAACTTAATTTTGTAATTTTCAAGTTCATAGAATTATATTTTTCGCAAGAATGACCTTTAAGCTTTTAAAGACGAGTGCTACTTGTAGGTTTTTTTTATGACCAGTTGATGGGAACATTTTTTTTAACAGGTACTGTATTTTCTATGTTGGAAGACCAAAATGAACCAACCTAAGCGTGAAATGCGTACTTGATTATTCCAGTTATAGCATAGCGTGTCAGTTTGATGTGTGTGGAAAACTCGATCCGATGTCAAATGTCACTTTGGTGAAACCCAGGAGCACAAGAATAGTACCGACACACCATGAAACATAACGAGGGCGACTCTGGGATTTGAGGGATGCAGTAATGCAGATTTAGAAGACTGCGTCACTGGTGCCCCTTAAATGGGTACTGATAAAGGAAAGGATAAATGTCTTTATAAAGATGACGCAAATAGGTGCTCTTATATTCATATTTCCTATTCATGTGAAGCACTTTCTATATTTCTCTGTACACCACCTTAAATATTATCTATGTTAGCATAATATATGTGTATATTTTTTATCAGGAACAAATAACTGCAACTTATGTGATGAGGACGGGGAGACAACTCCAGCCAATGCTTGGTGCGTCGAATGTAATGTCTCGCTCTGTGATGGATGCCTGAAGGCACATAGACGTATCCCTGCCACCCGTCACCATGACGTATCTGACTTGTCAAGGGATGTCAAGGTGAAGAAAAGACGCAAAGCTATGTGTAAAGAACATACAGATCAGAGGATGCAGTTCTACTGCAAGGACTGTAAGAAACTACAATGTCAATCGTGTTGCATCTTGTATCACAGAAAGTGTGAGTCCATTGTCTCGCTTGAATCTGTGTTGCCTGAAATGCAAAACACTCTTCAAACTGTAAAGCAGAAACTAGAAACTGATTTAGCAACATCAAACACTCGCCTTGCAAAGAAGGAAGCACAATGTACTGAAATTAACGAGAACAAGTCCAGCCTTCAGTCTCAGGTCCGATCAGCAACCCAGACCGCCATTGACTTGATAAAGAAGAAGGAAAGACAACTCCTGGAACAAATAGATGACGTCACATTGAAACAAATAGGACAGCTGAAAGGGGACATGAAGCGTGAGGAGATGGCCAGGCAGATGATTCGTCAACACTCGGAGTTGCTGGGCAGAGCTCTGGAGTCTGAGAGTGACGTCGACATCTGTGAGATGTATCTGTGGAGTGAGTCGGAGGAGGCGGTCACTGTGTCTGTCCCGGAGTCAGGTATGGAGGATGTATCTGGGGGCAAGGCTTGTTTCCTCCACGATCGTCATCTGATGTGTGAGGAACTAAACGGTCTACACTTGGGTGTGATTGATATCATTGTTGAAGACGTGTTTGATTCTACATCTACAGCAGTTCTGTATGACACAGTGGACATACAGGCAGAAGATGATGAGAAGAAAACCGAAGCTTATGACGTGGCAGTGTTTGTTGTCGACAACACAGACACCATAGTTGTCACAGATCGTGACAACAAGTGTGTGAATTCCTTCTACAAAAGAAACAAGAAGTCATGGCAGAGTAAGCTGGGGGTACAAAGCGCTCCTCTATGTATTGCAAAATTAAACAACAATAAAATGGCTGTGACTCTCCCTGACACTAACAAAATAATAATAGTAGAAGTGAAGCCTGAGCTGGTTCTTCAATCATCAATCTCGACAAGGAAGGGGTACTACGGTCTGACATCCCTGACACCGACAACCCTGGCAGCAGGATCATCCGGGGATCCTCCCTGTGTGGACATCCTGGACATGGCGGGGAATGTGTTGAGGACCCTGGATCCTGTCACAGATGGAGAGAGACTTGTATCAGATCCTTGGTTCCTCAGTACCACCACGCAGGGTAACATCCTCGTGTCTTGCGGGGATTACGGAGCTGGCAGTGTCCTCTGTCTGACTCCTCATGGAGATGTTGTGTTCAGGTATCAGCCTATCCAGCAGTGGCCTTTCCCTGGTGGAATCACTGAAACCAACACAGGACATATCCTGGTTATATATCACAATGCAGAATGTGTGATTCAACTCAGCGCTTCTGGGACGTTTGTGAGGGATGTGTTGACGTCACGTGATGGTATTACATCTCCGTATGGTCTCTACCTGGGTGAAAGTCAGCACCTGTATGTCACCGATGATGACTGTGTGAAGATCTACAGATTTACAAGAAACACCTAAGATGTGGAAGCATAACGATTGTACCTGATAGAATCCGTCACCATCTGAGTGACAATAGTTTATGTAAATATGAATTTCCAATACAAGTGAAAAATCAGTCTAGATTGTCCACGAAACAGATTAAAATTTGACGTAAAGTGCAAAATAGTTATGAAATTTACATGAATGGACCACTGATATTGAGTGATGACACCAGGTGTTCGCGAAAAGGGTAAGCATGTCCGGCCCTATCGGTAGCACTCGCCAATCACACAACTTTCATGACAAAAGAAGTATTTGTCCCTGACGCGGCACAGCTGTACTCGTAGCGTGAGACGGCGTCCTGAAAACAAACCAGACAATCCAGTGATCGATGAACCAGAATATCCAGTGACACGTTAGTGCATTAACTGATTTTGTTGAAACTAATCAAACCGATACGTTAATTTTAACCTACGAATTAAATGCATCGATTCTGCTTCTTAAAAGAAAGAAGAACGTTTAAGAACTAATATGTAGGGCAGTGGTTGCGGGGGGTGCACAGTTTTATTGTGCCCACACCAGGTGTTCGCGATGTTTGTGTCTGACATTGATGTGGAGCTGTGAGACATCAGTGTGGTAAATGTGAACAATGAATGCACAGAACTGGAATTGTCACCCGTCACACAAATATTCCGTTATTGAATGTGCATGTATTACGTGTATATTTAAGTTAGTGGGGAGGGGAGGGCGGATTTGGGGAAAGAGCAAAGGTCACCAACAACGCGTGCCAGTTATTGCAGGCGACCTAATGGATCAGGTGACCTGGTTGATTGCATGTCATCTTATCCCCAATACATGGATCGATGCTCATGATGTCAATCACTGGACTATCTGACGAGACTCGATTAATTACAGACCACCGTCATATAGCTGGAATATTGCCGAGTGCTGCGACGAACAACAAACAAACAATATGCGCGCATTTTTTGTGGCATGTAAGCGACTGCTGGGAACTAAAGCCCTATTGCCCCGTGAAGTATATAATTATATATTTGTAAATACAATAAAACTCTGATAATTAAACCATTAACCACTTCCTGTCAGTTTAAGTGAATTTATAACCATTTACATGCATATCCAGGTGTTTTCATTTCTTTCATAATAAGAGTGCAGTCATTACCTTTGTACAGATTGTCTTTCTTGTTTAAATGAATACATAAGACACACCACACCACTATGGAACCCGTTCTACGACGGGAATTTATGTTAAAAGATGTGAAAAGGGATCGTTTTCGCGCTTGGTTCTTTTCGTGGAACAAGACGCATGTCTTTGTAACGAACATCAGTTAACGCTGTGTAATGTGAAGGGAGAAATGGTGGTTAAAATCTCATTACTTACAAATGCATATTGTTTCCATATATATTGATTCTGTTTTGTTCATCCAAGGACAAGTTTAGAAAATCTGAGCGAATATGTCTAGCTCTGTTCATCGACACCAACCACAACCCTGCCGACAAGCTGGTTAATTTATACATACTTATAATCTCTTGAAACAGTCGCGAATGCCATGGTTATCTTCAGAAATATGGAAAATAGTTTACAGAAATACATCCGTGTCATCGACAGTATTGATACCTCGCCAAGGCTCTGAACTCACTATATACCACTGGGGACAGATAACACGTACTTTCTCGTTGCCAAAAAGGATATTTCTCTAAATTATCAGTTTGTTTCAATCGGTAAAACGGTATATGATTGGCTACGGATGTGTCGTGAATTGCCAACAGAATCCTACATAGCATATATGTCTTTGTTCTCAAAATAATATTCTGCCTAGATCATACAAATATAAATGGCAAATGTTTCCATATCTTATTTTAACCGTTTATTTGGCGCAGAACTGACTTGTGATTAAGATTGCTAAACCTATAGATGTAAGTGCGACATCCGCTTAGAAGCAGGCTGTAGTTTCTCTAATGGCAGCTATGTTTCAATAAAAAAAGTCACCAATTATATATGACAATGTCCATTCTTTAATTTCACATTTGATTTACTAGGGGTATTTATGTTTATTGCTATATCTCAGATTCTGTTTTGACTCTCCATGCGAGGTGTTATGCTTCAGTTTTCACCCGTGTTTCGTTGTCGGGGTCAACAGTGACGTCATCAACTGTTTGAATGTTTGGCAGAGTAAGAGATGGGCTTTATACATTGCATCCATGCGGGCACTAGGACCCATGCCTCTGGCGAGACAAGCCAAGCTTTAACTACTAGTCTACCCCTCCTTTACGACCACCCCCATCCACGCCTTCTGGAAGATCTGTGTTTGAATCTTCAGAAACCCATGCTTGTCGTATGAGGCGACAGACGGGATGGGGTGATGAGGGTCGCTGACTTGGTTGATGCATGTCACCGTATTCCAATCGATCGATGGTCATGATGTTAATCACTGGACCGCCGTCTTGTAGCTTGAAGAGTGTTGAGTGCGGCGCTAATGAACCTACCGTCCAACCAACCAACAAACAGTAAACTGTAGCAATAAGTGACTGATATATTAAGGTGTTATGAAGAAATGAAGCTTTTCTCATTTTGTCGTGACAGTTTGACTCCGTTGGATACAGATCCGTGAGGTATTAGTGATTTGTTTGTTTGTTTGTTATTTATGACTGCACTCACTCACTGGACCTACAGACCGCCGTCTTGTAGCTGGAAGAGTGTTGAGTGCGACGTTAATCAACCTACCGTCCAACCTGTCAGCCTCGTTTTATCCCCTTATAAAAAAAATGGAAGTAATCGAATCACGTCATAACAACCGAGCGATAAATGGAAAAATTAAACAACACTGTAAATACAATAGATTTTATGCACCTGTCAATACAAAAGGGGACACAGCAGAACAAAATGATTTTATTTTTCCTTAGAAAAAATTATTTTTTCGTAAACATATTGTTTCATAACAACGCGCCTGCGCCCCCTGTGCATCTATCATCATCTCATCATCAGAAACGAACACAGTCACAGTCATCGGACCACGGAAGTATGAGTAAACACACCTACATTGGCTTCACACTGGTTGTGTTTCTCAATCTCGTTATATAACCGAAACACTATTCGAAGTGAGATCTATACAAAATCATTCAGTCGTTCATTCACCGAGATCACCCTTCATGTACATCTTGGTTTGGTGCGTGTTATGAACCTGTAGACCATCACACAGTGGCGGTTTGTGACGTACAGACGCCTTCGCTTATCAAAGTACAGGCCATAAGGGAAAGTGATGCCATCCCTTGACGTCAGTACGTCTCTCAACCAAGTGCCGGAACTACTCAAATGAACCACTTTGTTTGACATGTCGTCAACAACAAGCATGTCGCCTGTGTTTGTTCCAGTGATGCCACATGGATTCATTGCTCGATGTTGTCCTGTGGGTACATAATTAAACACAACATCTCCGTTTGGTGTCATACATAGCACATGACTTCTTGGGGCATGGCTGCATGACACTAGGATGTAACCTTGACTGGTGGTAGATAGGAATAAAGGATCTGATACAAGGGTTCCCCCATCTGTGACACGATTCAGCGTCCTCAACACATTCCCCGCCATGTCCAGGATGTCCACACAGGGAGGCGACCCGGATCCTGCTGCCAGGGTAGTCGGTGTCAAGGCCGTCAGACCAAAGTACTTCTTTCTCGTTGAAATGTATGATTGAAGAACAAGGTCAGGGTTCACTTCAATCACTATTATCTCCCTTGTCTCGGGAAGAGTCACTGCCATGTGATGGGCATTAAGTTTTGCAATCCGCCGAGGGGGGCTCTGAACAGAGAGCTTACTCTGACAGGGTTGAGTATTGCGTGTGTAGAAGGATTTGACGCACTTGTTGTTATTATCAGTTACAACTATGGTGTCTGTACCGCCTTCATTGAACACTGCCACATCATAAACATGAGGTAAACTTGTCTCATCTTCTGTTTGTATGTCCACTGTGTCGTGCAGAACTGATGTCGATGTAGAATCAAACACATCTTCATATATGGTATCAATTTCACCCAAGCTTACCTCGTTTATATTGTTACAGATGTCTTCACAATCATGCTTAAAATATACTTTCTCTCTCAGTTCATATTTTATATCTGAATCTGGGTCGTATACCGTAGGAAACTCCTCTGACTCACACCACAGGTACATCTCATAGATGTCCATTTCACTTCCAGACTCCAGAGCTCTATCTATCATCACAGAGTGATGACTTATCATCTGCTTGGCCATCTCTTCAGACTTCATTTCAGTTTTCAGTCGCTCGATGTGTTTCTCAGTGGCGTCA
This sequence comes from Haliotis cracherodii, assembly GCF_022045235.1. NCBI lineage: Eukaryota > Metazoa > Mollusca > Gastropoda > Lepetellida > Haliotidae > Haliotis > Haliotis cracherodii. Next base: position 56,524,679 of record NW_027266265.1, read on the forward strand.
TCCAGTTGGTCCAGGAGTTGTCGTTCCTTCTTCTTAATTGCTTCTGTGACTGTCTGGATTGTAGATCGGATCTGACACTGAACGGTGACTCTGTTCTTTATTACCTCAGTCCGCTTGGTTTCTAAATCTGTTAGCAAACTGTCTGTTGCTTGTAAATGAGACGCTTGTCTATCCTTAACTCCTGTAACACAGCTGATCATTTCTGGCATAACAGATTCAAACGGTAGAATTGCCTCACACTTTCTGTGAAACAGGATGCAACAGGATTGACATTGCAGTTTCTTACAATCTTTGCAGTAGAACTTCATGCTTTGATCTGGATGTTGTTTACAGAATGGTGTGCGTCTTTGGTTGATTTTGACCTCTGTGGACAGGTCAGATACGTCATGGTGACGAGTGGCAGGAATACGTCTGTGAGCCTTCTGGCATCCCTCACAAAGACTGATGTCACAGTCAGCACACCAAGCAGTGGCTGGAGGTGCCGCTCCTTCATCACTACATAGGATGCACTTCGGGGTATCTGCAAGCATACATACAAATGTGTCAGGTATTTTTCAACAATAGAACTATAATATTACGAAATAACCTTTAACCTTTCAATGTGCATACAAGGAATTCACAAACCAGGGATATGAAGAACGTAGCAATGTTAGGATGAGTTCAACACTGGTAGCCTATTCGGAAATACCTTTTGTCTTGGGTTTGAAAGAATCCATGAGACCCTGAATCAAAAAGCTTGGTTTCACCTCCTGTGCCCACTCTTCAACTGGCCTGTTTGAGTTGACTACTTTGGTCATCTTTCGACAGAATGGACAGAGGAGAGACTTGACACTGATGGCTTCTGGTCTGGTTTCAGTGTAGCTGACGACACACTTCCGACAAAATGTGTGATAACATACAAGTGTGCAGGGGTCATCAAAGACGTCCATGCAGATGCTGCACGTCAAGAAGTTGTCTGTCAATGTCTTGTGCATCGCCATCTGTAATAGTAAAACATATTTATAAACAAATAATTTTAGATTTTGACCCTTTTGTGAAATACATATTTTCAGTTGGGGTGAAGTGAAAGATTTATCATCATAATTTTAAGTAATGATTTGTCCAGCTCCAACAAAGCTAATTACTACACTAACACTGAGACAGACTAATACATCGTCTTTGAAATATTTTATAACACATAACATTTCTCTCTTCTTAAATAAAAACAATTAATTTTCCTGATGCTGATTTCATAGGGATTGTTAGAGCTGGCTAGAACTGTTTTTATATAAAACTAGATAGGTTTTGTTTTTATAAAATACATATATTCCACAGTCATGGTGCAGGACCATATTCAAGACTAATAAAGATATTGGCACTCTCAACTTAACATCATACACCTTTTCATCCATAAGAACCCATTTTTGTTTTTTAATGATATACGGGCACTTCTCTCAATAATGATCTCACAGAGAGTAGATATGATACAACGATCTTTAAAGACATGAAGTAGTTTGTTATGTGCTCATTTTCCTCCGACACATGTTCATGTTGCAATGCCTATCAATGACAACAATGTTGAACAACATATAAAGGCGGTCAGTACGTGAGAGCTCAGTTCATGAGTTACAGTTTTGTGGATGAAAATATTAATGCTTGAAAATAGCTCAGTGTCATTTCACAGTTCCCAAATAATCACTCCACAATACAAAGACAAAGTTATGTTTTGGAACGCGTTATTGCGTTATTGCGCGAATCCCTTAAGGTGCACGTGTGTGTCTGTGTGTTTATTGGATGCATGTGTAAAGTGTGTGTGTGTGTGTGTATATTTGAGAGAGAGAGAGAGAGAGAGAGAATGAATGTGTGTTTATGTGTGTTTATGTGTGTATGTGTGTGGCTGCTTGTACTTAATTAAAGTCGGTTTCATATAGTTAGCATGCCGCATTTTAACATGAAAAGTGAGTGAGTGAGTTGGGTGTAACGCCGCTTTTAACAGTATTCCAGTTATATCAGGCGTGTCAGCTAATGTGGGAGGAATGCCCGAAGTGATGCAGGTCCCAGACGTTTACCACTTCGGTGAGACCCACGAGCATGGGTATGGTGCTGACAAACCTAGAAACATAATCGGGGCGAACCAGGATTCGAACCCACAATCATAGGTTTCTGACGTGCCCAAGGGACGCTACTGTGCACAGCGAATCACGGCGCCTTAGACGACTGGGCCACCCGTGCCCCTTTAACATGAATACCACACTCCGACACAATATACTGACTCCAAGCCGACCAGTTCTTGTCTTAGCTCCTTAATACCGAGGATATGGCCGGGGATCGGAATACAGACCTTCTGCTGTCTGGGCAGTCGCTCTATCTACTAAACCACGGAGACAGTCTCAGTTGCTATGAAAACATAAACATGACCAATGATTATTGAGATAATGTCATGAGAATAATATATGTACCTAGATATTGTCAATGAAAGGCACCTGTCATGGTTTGCAAGACAGTCAGATGTTTGTAATTGAAGTATTGATTGATACATGTTAAGAAGAGCTGTAACCATGAACCTGATGATCCAGTTTCAGTCCTGTGTCACTAATAGTAATATCAGAAAATGCTGTCCAAAAGGAAGACAATGTACAATACAACAAACAGAAATTATACCTCGACACAGAAACAAAGAAAATACCACTTCACTTTGATGTAGCACCAGACAACATACTTGCTCAGTAATCAAGAAAATACCTTTAGTTTCGTCAGATGTCTCCTCCAACCATTCTGCTGGACTGACTGTCTGTCTCGGTATTGTAAGAGGCGGGGCTGTATACTGACACAGGCTGCTCATAAACGCTCTCACACAACTAAGTATATTGTGTACATAACGACTTTCTGAGCTAGGTGGTCACCATATGTTGCAATATCGATAGTTAATGCAGTATAACATTTGTATTGTGCATGTTTTTGTATGACTGTACACATAATGCACCTGAGGCGATGTTTGGTGGGCGGAAGTGTTGTAATAAGTCGGGAATTCAATCAAACTGAGTACTTTGAGAAACGTCTTATTGACCTATTTCACACTTCGCTACTTCCGGTTTGAAATCGAGGCTTGGAGAGCAGAAGGTGAAGGCTGGATAGCACATGAAACACATGGAGATGTCAACAAGGCATGCAATCGTGACAAACTGTGACATTTTAACCATCCCGGTACATTTATCGTAAGTATTGAACCTTATTCTTATTCTTATCATTGACAAACTATTCTACTGTTATCTGGTCTCCTTACGTACCGATATAAATTTGAGTCGTTCTGTTGTGATTGAACAAACTTAATACAAATGCTACTGAGATCTTGAAAAGAATAATTCATTGTTTACACACCATTAAGCCAAACTATTTATTGTGAGTTTAAATAACCTTGCGAGTTGTATTTGAAGTCGAAATATTGACCTTTTGACTATATCTAGGTATATGTCAGAAACTAACTAAATTGATATGTTGATATAATGTATCAAATTGTAACCTACTGAGAATTTACAATCGTAACAAATCAGAATTTTGCATCAGTTGCATATTTGATGTAAATTGTAATGGACTCAAATGCATTCCAATAAAAAGTTAGACTTCTAGATCTACTTACGCTGTTGTTATTGTGAACAGTTGTTATTTTGATTGTCAATGTTGACAGATTAGATATCATGAGGTGTAATATTTCAACTGAATTATTACATAAGGGTGTGTAAATATTTGAAGTAAAGTACGGTTTGATCTGCAATTTTGTAAACAATATTTCTACCAAAATGATATTTACTTTACTGTGCCAAATTAATCATGTCATGAAATGAACAAAAACCCAACTAATTAATGGCCAGTAAATGTTCAATCTACATGTGATCTTTATATAATTTAAAGAAACAGATAACTCTTTAACAGTTTGTATTCAAATATTTCAAATGCATAAATTGATATTGACATGACTATAAACTTAAAGTATAAACAGAATTATTTTTAAATTCCATACGTATTGCAATCATAACTCATTTATTCCCTTTGTTTAATTGTGAAACCCATCTGGTTTTATGTCCACAAACATATTTTGAAACTTTTAAAACAAAATGATTTATTTTGTGCAAGCAATTGCCATGTATTATTGATTATTAATCATATCAATTTTTATGTAAGAATATAGTTGTTCCTACTGTGTCATTTCGCAATAATTATATTGTTATAATGTAATATTTTACTATTGTTAACAATCTTTAGAACTTTAGTTTATTTCAATCAAGTCAAGTGGTGTGATAATTTTGATAATTTTTATAATTCATTCAAAACGAGAAATATATAAATATATAAACATATAAATACATAGAAGACATTTGTTTTCCTTGTCAAATAACGATGATAGCATGAATTTATCTCATCTTGTGATCTGACAAAGTTAATATTTTCAAGTCAAGATATCAACTTTAGTAAACCACAAGAAGAGATAAACATTTCATTTGACAAAATAAATTCAAGTCTTATATTTTTGTGTGATCTTCATGACCTTACTCGGAAAACCATAGTGTCAATGAGGCAGACTGACTATAGGTGTGACAAAACGTGATATACCTGATTTTAATAAAAATCTTATTTATTTCACTCTAGCGAAAGTATGTTTTCAGCATGGTCAGACTAAACAAAGTATTTCATGATTAAATACATACCGGTAATACAAATATCAAAACGTGTTTCATTTAAACAAGAGTGAATTTCTGTGTGACATTGATATAAACAGCTGTAGTACACTGTCATCAAATTCATCTGTTGAGTTTACTGTTTACACAGAATATACTGTTTGAGATTTAGACATATCAGATTAATTGATGCCTTCAAGATTGTTCTAAAGTAGCATGTAATATTACACACTGTGATTAATTTTCCTTAAATTTCTCTTATTTCAAAAGAATGTTGTTTTCTAAATAAGCTCTATAGAAGGTGAAAATGCATTGTTTATACAATTTTTTATTATTGAATTATTCATTTCAGGCCAGCGAGTCAACACTATGAAGTACTAGTATCCGGTGATGGATGTCAATAACACACTGCTTACAATGTGCGTCCTGTCAAAGGACAAGGAAGTGAAAAGCCATATTCATTCAATCAACAAATGTGCTTCCTGTCACATTTCACTTAAATAGGTCGAGGAAGTGAAAAGCTTTATTCACTCACAAAACAACATAGCCAATATTTATCAGAGACTAAAAAAGCACATCGTACCATTTGTTTACAAGCAAGAAAATGATTTTCTCCTGGAATTTGATTAGGTGCTTTTGACTGACAAAGACACCCAGTCCATGTTAAGTTTTGAAAACTTATATTATTAGAAATAAAGACATGAAAATTTCGGTTTGTTTTTCTTTGTTAAATATGAGAAATCCAGATTGTTCCATCAACATAATTTGTACCGATACATATATTTTATCGTGGCTTGATTACCAAATGAAGTTGATTCCTTTTTATCCTTTGTTATTTTATCTGTACTCATATCTGATCAAGACATTTATTTTCAAACTATTTAGGATAAATGTATTAGTAGCTTCCTTTTGATATACAATTACCTATCATCATACAGGATTAGGTGAGGGTGTTCAAGAAGTTGGTAGTTGTATCAATTCTTATTTTTCTTCAATTTCATGCATTATTTATATTTATCAATTTTTTGTTTCCTTTTAACTTATTTTAAACAGTTCACACATTATTACTTGCACGGTGCAATCTCAATTGGCAATAATCAGTTTAGTAAGTGATGTTTGCAGAACAAGTAAAGTATCATCTGTCATTGTAAACATTGAATAGAGTTATCGCCCCATATGAACATTTATTTTGACACACGAATTATTTTGTGAACTAATTTTATTTACATCGTAATATGTGGCCAAGTCATGTTTTAAGTATTTGTACATATAAGTTAGATATTTTAGATGTTTCATTTTAGCTTTAAACTTTACATACAGTACCCTACAAACAAACCTTTAGAGTTATACAAGCCCTCAATACAATAAGCCTATCCCTGCACCCTGCATTTAACAATAGCCACCTTACTGGGTCAGGCCAGGTTCTGACCCATGCGTATGCACACTGCACAAGTTTCTTTTGTCTGTCTGCTTTAGTTTCTGTGGTCAGCTTACTATCTATTGTGTATGTAGATTTAAAGGTTTCTGTCCGGCATATCCTGTTGGCAGTTGTACACAATTATTCAAGGAGGTCACTTAGATTTGGATTAGATCGTTTTCCTTCATATCAGCCCCTTGCTGATTGTGGATGTTGAACATTGTACATTCAGGGAACTCGATGTTTGTGTATTGAGGATTTCATTATCCAGAATGATGTGACCGTAAACAACATTGAACGTGACTGCGAACCACTGAGATAAGCTCATTGCCACACATTGGGTTTAATATGATTATTTTCTACTCTCGGAATAAAGATGGTTGTTATGTGAACTGACGAGTAGCGTCGTGTTGTGTGTGCCCCACCAACATCCACCCCTTACCCGCTACTACATTTTGGAGCCCCCGGTGAGGAGTGACAACCAGAGAGTGACACCCGTCCCCTGGAGACAGACACCGTGAGAGACACCATGTTATGTGGTGATATGTGAGCCAGTGACTATATGATTTTTGTGACATCTGACTGTATTCGGTGCTAGTGCCACTGACTATGATATAAGTGGGAGTATATTGGTGCTTGTGCCATTCAGTGACTCTGATCTGCAAGACTACAAGTGGGACTACCATGCATTAGCCCAAGTGACTTTGGGCCAGAGTCTTTGTGCTACAGACTTTCGTGTGATTTATAGGCTTCATATGTTCATGTAATTTATATTTTGATAACTATTTTGATAACTAGATCATTGCCATAAATACATATTTGACCTGTTTTCATTTCGCGCCGTTGCCATGATTTGTTGTCGCGCTGATGTTGCGATAATATTGTTGCAGGCCTTTGGTTTTCCAGATTTTGTCGCGACTGTTTAGCCTTATATTGTCGCAGTACTGCCACGACTCGCTATTGTCGCGGTAATTTATTATGTAACCAAGCGTTCATCTTGAAGTGTTTTTTTTGTCACTTCATTTGATTTTGATTGATTGATATCATGTGATTGAGTTTGCATGGTGTGAGTTTGTGTTTATTAATAAACAGGGAATCAATAAAGTATATAATTACTTACTATTAAATAAATTTTAGTAATGTAGGATTTACGTCCAGTAGATAATTTCAATTACGTGTTAAGGTGCATAGTCTAATGCTTTATTATCATAAATATAGATATTAGTATTTAGTTGTTAGTACTTAGCATTTAGTTTAAAGGGGTTGATATCTCGTTCGACTAGGTTTTAGTGTGTTGATCCTTTCTTCGGTTAATTGGTTTAAGTAGTTTGTCTTTATTGCAGTTGGATTTCTTCAGTGTTCTCCTGTTTCACCTATCATTTGCGCTTGCGTTGCACCTGCATAAGTTAAGCATGAAATTTGTACTAACCTGAGCACTTAGCCTACACATAATTGATCATACATAAATTCCCCAGTATCCTATTGCAAATATCAATGTATACACTGTATAGTGTACCCAGTATATTTACCTGAAGTATATATTATACTTGTATACTCGCCTGAAGTATACAACATACCTGACTCAAGTAGATAGTATACATACCTGCAGTATATACTCTAGCTGTTTTTGTGTTCCTTCTTAGTTGTGTTACTACTCAATTTTTGTGCTTTTTACCAGTCGACAACAAGTATGTCTTCCTAAACAAGTTTACTGCTTATTCTTCCGCCAACATGTATATTACTTAGGGCACAATTTTGTGTTTGACTTTGCTGAGTCATCATCAGATAGTACATTTGGTGAGAAGTGTTACCATTTTTCATTTTCTATCTACTAGTTTGTTTACTTATTCATTATGGAGCCAGATGGTATGACTGAAGAGGAGATAGACCAGCTTGTGTCTACTCTCAATACACTCAAGATGCGCCCCAAGTTGGGTTCCCCAGAAGACTTTATGGCCTGGATGCGTGAGTGTTCTGGTACTTCACAGGTAAAGACCGAATCTAAGCATTCAGAATTACCATTTGAGACAGGCACTCATGAGACCCCTGGAGTTCTTACTGGTACAGAGACGGTTCTAAAGGTGGCAGAGGTACCTCGCCTACCATTTTTTTCTGGGGAAGGTAACAAGGATGCCAGTTATGACATTTGGCGATATGAAGTGAAGTGTCTATATCAGGATAAGTTACACTCGGAGGACAACATCAAGCAAGCCATCAGGAGATCACTGAAGGGACCTGCTGCCAGAGTATTACTTAGGTTAGGCCCACACGTTGATGGAAGCTCTATTTTAGCCAAAATGGACAGCGTCTTTAGCGATGTGGATGCGACGGAGACACTTTTAGCCAAGTTCTATTCCGCTAAACAGACCAAGACTGAGTCAGTAGCTACCTGGGCTGTGCGTCTAGAAGACCTCTTGGGACAGGCCATAGATGCCGGAGAAGTGGAAGCTAACAAGCAAGACCGAATGCTTAAATCCATGCTATGGACAGGACTTCTGCCTGACTTAAAGGACATTTCCGGCCACAAGTACGACCAGAGCCTCACCTTCAGCGATCTTCTAATCAGCCTCAGAAGAATAGAACAGGAATTAAAGACACGTGAAGGGCCCCTGTCTTTTACTCCCAATTCTACTGTTACTAAGAAGAATCCTATTCCTGGTATGGCGGCTGTCTCCAAGGAGAACAAGGAATTGGCAGAGATCAAGGGGATGATCAGAAAACTTTCAGGTGAAGTAGCTGATCTCAAGAAGAAGTGCGACAATACCTCTCAAGCACAGACACGACCTGCCATTGATTTTGCAGGTGCCTGGTATCCACCATTTCAGGGAGTCCAAGAGATGCCACGGCACCCTCAGGGTCCTCCAGTTCGGTTTTCATCCCCTGCTTCTATTCAGGCTCAAAACAACAATGCACGGGGACAGCAAGCCTTTCATCCAAGGACAGTTCGGCCAAGGCAGGGGTGGACAACTGATGCATATGGACAGCCTACCCCCATCTGCTACCGCTGTGGACAACCTGGACACGTCAGCTACAAGTGTACAGTTAGGATGGACCACAGTTGGAATCCGTTAAACTGAGGAGAATCCATAAGGTGGGACATGTTATGGATTTCAGTGTACAGGGTCCCAAAGATGATGATATAACTGGCCTTGTGGGTACTGCATCAGAAGTGGAAGTTGCCGTTCATGGAGTGAACACTAAAGCCCTACTGGATACCGGAGCTACAGTTTCAACCATGAGCGAGTCCTTCCATCGAGATCACCTGTCCCACCTCCCTATACAGCCACTTGAAGGTATCCTGCATGTAGAGTGTGCTGATGGTAAGCCATTACCATATCTTGGATATGTAGAGACACCGCTTCAGGTAACTGGTATGTCACCAGCTGACCAGCAAGGATTATTTCTTGTTGTCCCTGACAGTGACTACAATGAGACTGTACCTATTCTTATGGGCACAAACATTTTGAATGCGCTTATGGTTAATTGTAAGGAGCATCATGGGAACAGATTTTTACAGTGTGCTAATCTCTTTACCCCGTGGTACCTTGCCTTCAGATGTCTCGTACTTAGGGAGAAGGAGCTAGTCAAGCGCCACAATAGGTTAGCTTTAGTGAAGAGCGCCGAGTTCAAGAGATTTATCATCCCACCAAATAGTGAAGTAAAGATTCATGGATATCTTGATAAACCTCTTGAGTACCACTCGACTTGTGCTGTACTGCAGGCAACGAAGACTTCCACAATACCAGATGACCTTGACATTGCCCCAAGTCTAGTCTCCTACAACAGTAAACAGAAGATGGGAGTTGATGTTTACATCTGTAATGTCACCACCAGGACCGTTTCTATACCACCCAATGCAATACTTTGTGAAGTACAGCCAGTCACCATTGAAGACATACCCCAGACATCTACCACTAGTGATGGACCATTGATTGAGAAGATGGACTTTGAAGAAGCTGCTGTGACTCCTGATGAACTGGCCAGAGGCAAAGATGTTATTAGACAGCACTTGGACATCTTCTCAACTGGGGATACAGATGTTGGTTATACTGACAGGGTGGTGCATAGGATTAAGCTGACTGATGAGCATCCCTTCAAACAGCGACACAGACGGATCCCACCACCGATGTATCAGGAAGTGAGAGACCATCTTCAACAACTTTTACTGAGTGGGATCATTCGTAAATCCTATTCACCATGGTCGTCTAATGTTGTGCTCGCAAGGAAGAAGAATGGCAAACTTAGAATGTGTGTGGACTTCCGCCAGCTCAACAACAGGACTATCAAGGACAGCTATTCTTTGCCGAGAGTGGAAGAGATGTTTGATGCTCTGGTTGGATCCAAATTCTTCACGACTTTGGATATGAAGAGTGGGTATCACCAGGTGGAGTTAGCTGAAGAACATAAAGAGAGAACAGCTTTCACAGTAGGACCACTCGGATTTTACGAGTACACCAGGATGCCCTTTGGTTTGTGTAACAGTCCAGCAACGTACCAGAGATTAATGAACGAGTGTTTTGATGGGCTTCATCTCAAGATCTGCCTAATCTACATAGATGACATCATTATCTTCTCGGACACATATGAAGAACACTTGGAACGACTTGACCGAGTTTTCGAGAGAATCAGAGAGTGTGGCCTGAAGTTAACACCAGATAAATGTTCTTTCTTCAAGGAGAAGATAAAGTTTCTTGGACATGTTGTGTCATCGAAAGGAGTTGAAGCAGATCCAGATAAAGTACAACGTATCAAGGATTGGCCACGTCCTATAACACCAGAGCAAGTTCGCCAGTTCTTGGGCTTCGCTGGGTATTATCGTAAATGTGTGAAGGACTTTGCCAGAATTGCTCAACCACTCTCAAGCCTCATGCCAGCTCCCAAGGAATGCAAGAGGACCAAGAAGAAGACATACGTTTGTAAGCCATGGTCTTGGGGTCCAGAACAAGAGTCAGCTTTTCAGACATTGAAGGATGTTCTTTCATCACCACCAGTCCTAGGATACCCAGACTACACGAGGAGTTTTGAACTTCATACAGATGCTAGTACTCACGGACTTGGCGCAGTTCTATACCAGAAGACAGACGACGGGAAGAAGCAAGTGATTTGTTATGGAAGTCGCGGGTTGAGTAAGTCAGAGAGGAATTACTCTGCACACCGGTTGGAGTTCTTGGCCCTCAAGTGGGCAGTGACTGAGAAATTCCGGGATTACTTGTACGGCAATACCTTCACTGTATTTACTGACAACAACCCACTGACTTACGTGCTCACCACTGCCAAACTCGATGCTACTGGCCATCGTTGGTTAGCTGCACTTGCAGCTTATAACTTCGACATTATGTATCGCCCAGGTCAGAGTAATGCAGATGCAGATGGATTGTCCAGGCTTCCAGGATTGTCAAGAACGGAAGAGGAAGGATCACAGGTTCCTATAGAATCTGTCAAAGCTGTTTGTAATGTAATCCATTCTCAACCCTTTGTAGAAACCCTGTGCCTATCAGCTGAGGTCATAGATATCGAATTAGACCAAGGACAAGACATCCGCCTCATGACTGACAGAGACTGGAGGAAAACACAGTATCAAGATCCGACTCTCAGGCCATGGATAGCCAATGTGCGAGCTGGTCTCAAACCAAAAAAAGACATGATTCCATCAACAAAGACGGATGCAACTCTGTTCAAGGCTTTTGACAGACTCATCCTGAAGAATGGAGTCCTTTATCGACAGGTCACCATAGGAGAAGAAAAGAGACTACAGCTGGTTCTCCCTGCCTCCTGTGTAGAAAGAGCCATGATAGGATGCCATGACGAAGTGGGACACCCTGGAAGAGACCGCACTCTATCACTTCTGCGAGACCGATTTTTCTGGCCAGGGATGTCCAAAGATACTGAAGCGTGGGTACGTGCTTGTGGAAGATGCCTCAGAAGGAAGTCTCCTACCAACGCCAGAGCACCTCTTGTGATCATCAACACCAGCCAACCTCTGGAGTAAGTGTGCATGGACTTCCTTTCACTGGAATCATCCCAAGGCTACGAGAATGTGTTGGTAATTACAGACCACTTTACCAGGTATGCCATGGCCATTCCCACACGGAACCAGACAGCCAAGACAACTGCAGAGGCTTTCTACACCCACTTTGTTCAACACTATGGAATGCCACAGCGTCTCCACACCGACCAAGGAGCAAACTTTGAGGGCAAGCTCGTGAAGGAATTATGTGACTTACTGAACATCAAGAAGTCAAGGACCACTCCATACCACCCTATGGGCAACGGCATGTGTGAGAGATTTAATAGGACCCTCTGTGACATGCTTGGCACCCTATCGCCTGACAAGAAACGGGACTGGAAGAATTATGTGGGACCTTTAGTTCATGCTTATAACTGCATCCGCCACGAGACCACTGGCCAGACACCCTTCTTCCTTATGTTTGGACGTGAACCCAGATTACCAATCGACCTTGCTTTTGGACTGGAGCTCAACAGAGAGAAGAAATCAGTGTTTCAGTACACCAAGGCCCTCAGGGAACGACTCCGGAGTGCTTATGAGCAGGCAGCCAAGAACACACAAGATGCTCAAGGTCGACAGAAGGCAGGTTATGACCTGAAGGTTAGAGGCGGAACCATAGAGGTCGGAGACAGAGTGCTGGTCAAAGCTTTGGCTTTCGATGGACGACATAAACTAGCAGACCGATGGGAAGAGGATGTTAATGTAGTTCTGGAACAGCCAAATTTAGACATTCCTGTGTTTGTGGTCCAGAAGGAATTTGGTGAAGGACGGAAGAGGACCTTGCACCGGAACCATCTCCTGCCCATTGGAGCCATTTCACAGTCAAAGGATGCCAAGGTCAAGCAGAGGCCAACTCCAGCTCCTAGACGAAGGACATCAACTGTGTTATCCCCAGCATACACTCAAGACGCGACATCAGAGATGTCTACTGGAAATGAAGATATCATGGAGATAGGAACATTTACAGTGCCTGTTCAGACGTCCCAAGATACAGCAGACGTTCATGGCTCCACAGTGATGAACGCAGAATCTGCAGAGAGGGATGAGGAATCTACCCAAGCAAAGACTGGTGACGACCAAGAACTTCTTGAGGTAGGGGGATCTTCTTCTGGTGGCGACGGTCACTCGTCAGTGTTGTCAGAGGAACAGCAGGACACAGAAGAGACCCGTGAAGAAGAAATACAGGAACTTGATGAGGACGAAACTGAACAGGAGGAACCTGGGGCTCAGACCGCTTCAGGGATAGATGACGAAACATCTGCTGCTGCAACTGCATCGATATTTCCAACTGCATCTGCACCTAGACGTTCAGGAAGAGACTCAAAGAAGCCTTCTTGGATGACATCAGGGGAGTACTTGATGAGTCACAGAGTGACAGGTTCAGAGGCTACTATGGACAGAAGATCTAGAGCAATCCAGGAACTTGCAGCTAGTGGTGTTTTAAAGCATATTAGTGAGAGTTTATCCCAGGCTTTTATTTCTATTCTGGATGGAACTTCCAAATGACGAGGACGTCATTTCTGGGGGAGGGGAAGTATGTGGCCAAGTCATGTTTTAAGTATTTGTACATATAAGTTAGATATTTTAGATGTTTCATTTTAGCTTTAAACTTTACATACAGTACCCTACAAACAAACCTTTAGAGTTATACAAGCCCTCAATACAATAAGCCTATCCCTGCACCCTGCATTTAACAATAGCCACCTTACTGGGTCAGGCCAGGTTCTGACCCATGCGTATGCACACTGCACAAGTTTCTTTTGTCTGTCTGCTTTAGTTTCTGTGGTCAGCTTACTATCTATTGTGTATGTAGATTTAAAGGTTTCTGTCCGGCATATCCTGTTGGCAGTTGTACACAATTATTCAAGGAGGTCACTTAGATTTGGATTAGATCGTTTTCCTTCATATCAGCCCCTTGCTGATTGTGGATGTTGAACATTGTACATTCAGGGAACTCGATGTTTGTGTATTGAGGATTTCATTATCCAGAATGATGTGACCGTAAACAACATTGAACGTGACTGCGAACCACTGAGATAAGCTCATTGCCACACATTGGGTTTAATATGATTATTATCTACTCTCGGAATAAAGATGGTTGTCATGTGAACTGACGAGTAGCGTCGTGTTGTGTGTGCCCCACCAACATCCACCCCTTACCCGCTACTACAATATGTTAAGTTGAAAATCACAGCAGAAAATTGTATTTTGTCAACGGGACTCATGGCAAAACGATAGTGCGTTGTGCAGCAAACACCACTATGAAACGTGAAATAAACATGATCGACGATCTCTAGTTCGCCAAGCCACGCATTGACTGAGAAATTTTGCAAAAGTAAACTGACGTGTTTCATGTTATGCGGTTCATTTACGATAAAAACCTTCTGTCATTGAATGTACTGTCACATTGTACCTATATGCCAACGTGGTTATGATAAAACAATCTATTTCTGAAATACGTATCTCGAAATGCACCTTTCGATTCACTTCCGGTATCCTGACAGCAAAATGCTAATTCCAGTGTATTACAGGCATATTTTAGTTGGACCTCATGATTTAATGTGAATTATCTTCTGTATTAGATACAGAGGATACCATTTTTTGTTTGTTTGAAATGTCCATCAGTGAAATGCACAACATGCTGTCTGTTCCCTATAAGCTGATGCGACTCACACTGCATGGAGCTATCGATCGTTTTCGATCCAAGATGGCGAAAGTGTGCAAAAGATCAATAAGTTCAAGTTTCGAGATCATGCACACGATTACATTGGAAGACAGGGTTTAAATGTTTTATCAAATATGCTGAAACAGAGGAATGGTGTTGTAGCGCATGTAGTAATTTGCGCCTTTGTCATGAGAAAGTATGTATATAACAATATTAAAGTTACTATTTGTTCAATACAGGACCCATCTCTCCCAACCATTCTGCCAGACTGACTGTCTCTGGCTAGTATGTCCCGTTATTGTAAGATTTGGGGGGTGTACATAAACGCTCTTACACAACTAAATGCACCGTGTACATAACAACCTGCCAAGCCAGGTGGTCACCATATGTTGCTAGATCGATATTTATTGTAGTATAACATTTGTATTGATCATGTGGTTATTTGAATTCACACATTTGTCACATGAGATGGTTGCTGGTGGGCGGGAGTTTTGTTGTGAGTTGTAAGTTCTATGAAACTAATTGGTACCTTTTTTCAACCATTTACACGTTCTTGTTTTAAGTTCACGCAAAAAAGTCCATTCAATGGTGAAGCATGTGTTATATTTTGGGTCTTTGTCATGTGGAGGTATGCATATTGCGATATTAATGTTAATGTAAGTTCAATACAGGACCAATTCATCGACACAATTCGTTGTGCAGAGTTGTGGCCCTTAGTTATGTCATTATCCGCTGATTTTGGGTTCGAATTCCAGATTATCCCTGAGTATGCCCTTTCTCTTGTGAGCACCGTAACCACAGCAATAAACGACTAAGTAATGAATGATTTTGCATTTTTTCTCTGAAACAAAGCTGATAAACCTTCATTTTGCTTAACTATTGCTCGAGGCGCACTTTACAAAAGCAACATAACGCTTTCCATAATCAGAAGAATTGTCCATTGTCTGATGACAACAATATCATGAGCCTTTGTTCATGATTCAACATCAAATAACAGGTGTTCGGTAAACACTCACTCACTCACTACATTCTAATGTATACTGCCGTGAATAGTGGGATAATACTTCCCTAAAAGATTCATAATTTGGCCATTAAGAGAACCTGCTCATGTGTCCAGCGGTAATCCGCTAACAGTGTGAATCAGTCGTAAAATATCTGATAGTACCCATATTCCGGACTCATATGTGAGGGGACAACCAAGATCAGAGTAAACCAGCAACAAATAACTGTAGGACTTTGTGTGTTAATGTTGCATTTATATCTGAGACGTAAACCGTTATATCGACAAGTTGAAACTATGGATAAATATATACATGACACAGAAACCTTCTGAGTCGGGGCGATGGCAGGCCGAACTGACTGTGTTGCCGCAATTTGCTGTGCTCGCGCCCCTTATTTGCACCAGGATCCGCCGATCCCAGGTTCGAATCCCAGGTTCTCCCTGATTATCATCCTTGTTTTGTCAGCACCGTATACATGTTCGAGGGGTTGATTCGTTCAATTTGGTTTGGCAACGCAAGTTTGGGCTTTCCTCCCGCATTTAGCAATTTATTAAGGAGTCGTGAACCCAACACACTCACTCACAACACTTCGAGATTATCTGTTCCTTGTCAACCTCCTCATGTTGCACCTTTTCAATCACTAAGCCGTGCAGCTTCTTTTTATTGTATTACCCTCTTCGAATCAGTTTGAAGCAAATATGGGTGAGTGAGTGAGTGAGTGAGTAAGTATGGTTTTACGCCGTTTTTAGCAATATTCCAGCAATATCACGGCGGGGGACACCAGAATTGGGCTTCATACATTGTACCAATGTCGGGAATCGAGCCCGGGTCTTCGGCGTGACGAGCGAACGCTTTAACCACTAGACTACCCGACCGCCCCTAATACGGAGGAAACTCGACGTACTTCGTCATAAAATCAAAATTGTCACTGCAAATCTTCTTTTCTTTTAAGTCTTCACCACGAGAAAAAGATAGACTAGGCACTTAATTTGCTGTAATCCATTTACTTGAAACTGCATGGACATTTTGAATCAATAGTTTACCTATAGGAGGTTTTCCAGAGCAGTTTCCAAAATACTTTAAAAAAACGTCGCTTACCAATCATGTTGTCTATATTAGGTTAAATACATTCATCTGCGTAATCTTTCAGTCATTTTTCTAATATAATCCCTTGCTAGATTTTTATCTTTCTTTACGTCCATTGATCGTGGGACTGCGTCTACTAAAAGCTGTCTAAAGTGAGAGTTAGATGTGCAATACTGTTGAACGAGCTTTCACATGATTGATAACCTCCTCGAACGGCGGGGGTCGTTAAAAAATATTGACCAATGAGCGACCAGACCTGCACACACCCATTTTAAGGCGGCTTAATACGGTTGACGTAATACCGCGAATTGACATTCATTAAGTACCAGGCACATACACTTTGAATAATGTATCTGGCTTAGTCAGCAGAGTAAAGCCTATGAATTATTTTATTACACAATATATTTGTCTTTTTATTTTTTCTAATGCTGCCTTTATACAGTTCGCAAGGTGTGCCTAATATAAATATCTAGATTGATTTGTTCAAATTAAATGCTTGTATTTCTAAGTCACAGTGCAACTAAAAGTGACACAACCCTTCCCTAAGCCACAAGAAATCTCTGCTATAAGCAGAGTCAATTGTACGACTGTCATTGACAAATGTTTCATATTATAACTAAACCCTTTTTTGAAAAAATATATATATCCATTGGATGTCTGTTCTTTTATTTCACCTTAACAACTATAAACATTTCATCTCTTGGGATAGCATGATGTGCACTTAGTGTAACAATTAAGTCCTTTTTTCAGGAAAGTAACCAATTCAGTGTCTGCTGTTTACTTTATTTCTTCTTAATAACTACATTCTTTTCAATGGCTGTTGATAGTTGGGAGCCTGCTTTTTGTAACAACTAGATCCTTCTTCGAAAAAGTAATCAATGCACTGTCATTATTTACTTTATTTCTGTCATTTCTATCAGCTCCGGGTTTCCCAGGACGACGGACATTATGTTTGTTACTGCCAAATTTAACAAACTTTCCTCATTACGAATCGTTTTTAAAATACTTTAAGCAAATTACCAAACCCTTCAATGAATCGGACTATAATTAAATCTGCATCCCTGTTGCAAGATCTCCGCTTGTAACACTACACGATTGAACGAACTATTTATGAAATGTGATCAAAATCAATCATATTAACTCATATTACACACGGCGTCTTGGATATTGTCAAGAATGTCGATAACATTGAGAAAGTTTACACAGTTCATCCACCCTCTAGCAAAGTAGAGCTGAATTTATTTGGATAGAAGCCTGAGATTGCAAGCGCACACTGTTATCAATAAACTGTGAATAGGGCCGACTTGGTAACCTTCTGGTGCGGCAAAGCGTACATGTACAGCGGACTTTATCTATGCACACGGGGCTGCTGCAAGGTTGTTTGCTTACTGGGTGACTGTTATAGTAGATAGACAAAAAGTACACGTAGCTCCATCGTTGTGCATTTTTGTATGGTGTTTTCTATTTGTATTGAATGACATGAGGATAAAATGAATTCAGTTTCAGTATAGAATCGAGATATTTACGTCTCACGGGTTTATTTTTGAAAGTATTATTTGCGATTGGGATCTATCTGGCAAGGCGAGTCAATATGTATTCAAAATGGCATTATGGAGTAATTGATATGTGTAATAGTTTTTTTCAGTTCTGGGGTATTGAGGGAAACGTTTACGATGAAAAGTGATTTCATATTGATTATTAAGTTGGCGAAGAACAATTTTTTTCCTGATGTGTTAATTCCTGTTTATCTCCATTTTTAGCTGTTTATATCCGGTTATGTTACGCCGGGAAGCAAGATGTATTCCGTTAAATACATGTTACAGTCATACATCCCTATATATTTCAAATACGTGTTTGTTTCCCCTTTACGTCCATTGATCGTCCATTGATCTACTAAAAGCCGTTTAAAGTGAGAGTTAGATGTGCAATACTGTGGAACGAGCTTTCACATGATTGATAACCTCTTCGAACGGCGGGGGTCGTTAAAACCTATTGACCAATGAGCGACCAGACCTGTACAGACCCATTGTAGGGCGACTTAACACGGCTGACGTAATATCTCGAATTGACTCCTTACTGATGTACAGGGACATTCATTAAGTACCAGACACATACACTTTAGATTATATATCAGATATTTAATTTCACATAAGTATTTTCTTTGTATAAATTTTACACATTTCCTTCCATGTGGTGTTGAACATAACATATTGTCAAAGCAATGTCAATACGATTCACGTCACATTTCGTTACACTCTGTGGTCTCATTTCCTAATGGATCCCAGTGACATCTGAGTATTCTAGGCTTAAGTAGCATGTAATGAGCTTATTGGTAATGCTGGAAATTCAAATAATGTCCTTTTTATAAAACCAACACCTCATATTCCGCAGAATGTTAAATATCAAAGGAGATTTAGCTCCGCGCAACGTGTTGGAAGATGCCAGTGAGTAAACAACTTTTTTCCAAGGTTACATCTGGACAAATGAAGACACGAGTTCCATCAATTAATAAAGAAAGTTCTTTTTCGTGACGATATGTTTTCTTTTTAAATATATGTTAAAGGAGAGGTGGCAATGTTGCAATCTATCAGGCAACAACAGGAATTCAAGCGTCCTGGCATAACTAACAGTGTCATCGCAAATTGTGTTGTATATGCTTAGTTAAACGGAGGTACTGTGTTACATGTAGATGATGTCAAGGCCGTGATACGACTAAAATATCTTCAGAGCGACGTAACACCAGTGTAGTAACTCCCACAACTTACTCCCTTGAGACCGTCAACTGTAACACGGCGGCAACACCAAAACCAGCATAATTCCTGTTGACTTGACGCCGAAAGAGTTCACTATATAAAGCTGTGTCTTCCGTTCCATGTAAACAGTCTGATCGTCTTGGCAGAAACAGCAAAGCATTACTCGACACTGTGACTTTGCTCATCGTCATTTATTTGCGATAGCATAAGGAACACAATATTCCCAAACTAACGTATCTTGTACACGATTCACATACACCACAAAATCACACACTCACGTGACCATCACTAAATATATAGTTACCGTAGTTACTGTATTACACACACACTGGGTACTCTGCGACAGATAAATCTCCCTGAATCCCACGAATACTTCTGCTGCATCTGTTGTCCCTCAGCTTAATGGAATCACCGAGACTAAACACACGAATAACCTAATGCAAGATTGGGCATTGGAAGTTGGTATTTCTAGAACATGGATCATATGATTTGGCGACAGTAGAAATAAAAATGATTAAACCTCATTTGACGTGTACTTGTATATATATACATACATTATGTTGATAAACCATCATATCAATGCTAACAGTATATATGATATAACATCATATCAATGATTGAGGTTTTTATCATGTAACGCTATATCAGGGTTCACGGTTTATATGACATAACATTGTAACATGGTTTAAATGTTGTATGATATACAATGTATCAAGGTTCAACGAATGGGTGATACAGCATTCCAGCACTGATTAATATTTCTGCCATGTAACATTTTGTGAATGATCAAGGTTCAATGTTTATATCATACATGTAGATCACTGTGGCAAAGATAACTTGTATGCTACAAAACCATATCAATGTCAAATGACTGTATGATATAACACAGTGGCCATATGATAAACATGTATCAGCGTAAGAAGGTATTCAATGTTTATATCATATAAGGGTATATTAAAGATCAATGTTTGTATGATATAATATTGTTTCAACATGTATATTACATGAAGGTTCAACGTGGTATATCAATGTTTCAAGGTTCTATCGTTTAATGGTTTATCACATACTGATGAACATGATCAACATAGCATTACGTGTCACGATGGGCATGTCTGACAATGCTAAACACAATACAATATGACAGTTCACAAATCCAAACCATTCCTTCACAACTTTCATACCAGCATTTATTTATATAAAAATAGAGAAATATTGCCTATAAAAGCTGTTATACATATATCTTTCCATTATTAATGGATGTTAATAGTAGGTGCCTATAGATTACAGTGCGCTTTATACAATGTACTGTATATATCACTCATACATTACCGAACGGAGACTTTTAGCACATTTGGGACACGAGCATATAATAGTTCTGCACTTCATGATAAACGATGCACAAAGAATATAACTATATAAAAAACTATACTCATTTCACATATTTACAGAAAACAAGATATATCTTGCTTGTCAAATTTCGCCTCATGATACAAATACTTTGAAAGGATAAGTAAAACAGAAAAATATGGATTTTGAAATTTTGGGCTAGTGGATAAAGTTTTGCCATTGTGTCTCAAAATATGTTATTTTTTTTCAATTTGTTCAAAAGATTATTACCAAGTAAATGAAATGCTAACGATATGACATCAGCACAGTTCAATATTTGTTGTTTGTGCTGTTTGTGTTATTTAACCTATTTCCAGGCAACTATTGCTTTTCGCTAAATGTTCACTGACAGCTTATTACTGCATATGTATGATTGTGATTCCCATATGATTATTAACACAACACAACGAACTATCAAATCTGGAGATGATCATACATAGAAAAGTTGGTCTCATCATGCTGCTATCGTAAATACATTGTTCAAATAGAAATTGCCATGTTTGAAACACCTAACATGAAATGTTTGATACATCAAACATCAATCATGAAGAATCTGAAAGATAGCACATGTGAAATGTTTGAAACATTATACACGTTAAACGTTTGAAACATCAAGCATGTACTGTTTGAAACATCAAACGTATGCAATGTTTGAAACGTCAAACGTATGCAATGTTTGAAACATCAAACGCATGCAATGTTTGAAACATCAAACACGTGAACTCCTTCAAACATCAATGAAACAATAACACATGTTTACTTCGACTAATAGACAATCCCTATGTTATGCAGACACTTTTCAAGGATCCATTAATTAACATCACAGTGTAAAGCCTTGACATGCCTTACCAGGATCTCGGTGAGATATCACAAGCATGCTGGTGCCTTCACGTGTGGGCTCCTCAACACTCTGACCGTATGTTCAAATATTTCACAAGCAATCAAACCTATTCAATCCATAGCAAATAAATGAACTATTCGGCCCAACAGCTAAAGCCACCAATGTGTCATTGCAAAAATGCAATGCTTCATGGATTTAGGACTTCCCTAATAGATGTGGCTACCGTTTTTTGTGCCCTCGACGCGGGAAACGAACACTTCATTATCATTTCTGCTTTTCGATTTTCCAGTGAACCACATATATTTATACAACACTGTGCAAGTTTTCTAAAGTTTGTTTAAGACTTAATGCTATACAAAACACAGGACAATTGGTTGTAACGTATACCTATGCAAAGTATGGTTTGAAGTACACACGCTATACATTATTGCCGGTTGGTAAAAGTATTACTTTGTTAAAGTTCCGGTAAATATGTTTCTGTCCTCATCTACAACCACTTGAAGAAGAGAATGCTCTTTAAAAACGATGAAAAAACAAATACAAGTTAGTCTCTTTATAATTTCTTCATCGCATTTCGAAATGTCTGCACCCGAGCATCACAATGAACCAACTTATATGAACCACGGTAATAATTTAGATGAGCGAAACAGTGTTGCCCGTCATGGAAAGTGTGGAAATGTGAATAAGAAAGCGTAATGCTCCTTCCTTGGAATTCGAGGTAGATCACAAATAAGGCAAGACGACTTTAATAGTTCTCCTAGAAACGCCAAGCCATTTGGCAGAGGTGGATATGCACTGGCGTCAAAACTCCGGCTCATCAACTGCAAGAAAAGTTATTGTTTATGAGACGCAGCGCAAAAAAAGCAAAGTTATCTGCAACGATAGAATCTGCTGATGCGTATCATGATCATATCTTGCAAACATAGCGGACAACAGGTAGGCATCGTCTGATTCAGAGGCCATGCATTTTAATGTTGAAGAGATACATCGGTAATATTTTCGATGTTAAAGTTTATGAGATATGTATCAAAAGAAAAAGAAAAGTAACAAAAACGCTATCAGATAAAACTATGTATATTATGAATGTTTTATATATTGGTTGTTGTGAATGTGATAGTTCCTATTTGTGAATGCATATAATCGTATATACAGAATAAATTATATTACACTGACTCCAGGTTTTGTGTGTTTTTCTTTCATTCTAGACACTATACGCCTAATTTTGTTATTATATATCATAGTCATAATTTGATGATAAAGACGGTAATTTGTATCTCAGTCTGTTTGAATATTATACACGAAGGCAAGTCTGCATTATCAATGGTCTGCTCTCACCAGAATGGTCAACGTGTCTCAGTTTGGACCGAGATCGATGTTGATTCCTCCGTGTACGTTGCTGAGGTCGTATAACAGCATACATATACGCTGAAATATACGTTCAGGTTGTAGTTGCAGCAACTATTGTCATCAGGAGTATTAGCGGCGATTACTATTCAGAGAGAGAGAGAGAGAGAGAGAAGAGGTGTATGGCCAGACAAGAGGTCAAGATTGTTAACAGTGCTTTCAGGGATGGGTAACACTACTACCTTTAGGGTATGAGTGAAGTAGAGACGGTGTTTGGGCGGTAATAGTGAACGGGATATGTGAACGGTAATAGTGAAGCAAACAGACAGCTCCTGTTATTGAGGGAAGACAGTTATCAACAGCTCATTGCTGATGGGCTATGCTTGACCATACGGTCGGGAGGACCTTGACCTGTTACGAATTGCTGAAGCGGAAGGTGGGTAGAGGTTAGTCGTTAGCAAACCAGCACTGTTGCCTGTAGGACATTGCTGAAGCAAAGGTAGATATGCAGTAGGTGGCATTTGGGAAGCAGATATATATTTTATCTATTGGACATTGCTGAAGCGAGTAAAGATGTGCAAAATTTGGTATTTTGGGAACACATATAATTTCTATATATTGGGCATTGCTGAAGCGAAGGCAGATATGTAGCAGGTGGTATTTTGGAAGCAGATATAATCTTTATCTATTGGGCATTGCTAATGTGAAGGTTGATATATAAAAGGCGGTAGTTTTGGAGAAGGTAGAACGTTTATATATAGGGCATTGCTGGAGCGAAGGTAGATGTGCAGAAGGCGGTAGTTTTGGAGAAGGTAGAAACACATTGGAATTTTGGAGAAGAATCATGGCTATTTACGAATCAAGGTAACAGGAGATTGCAGCACTCGGTGTGTAAGAAAATGACAGTGTACCTCCAAAGGGTCGATATGAATATGAGGGGTGGCTGGAAAGTTCTGAGTTTAAGTGTGACGGACGGCGTTGGTCGAGTTGGTTGCCAATTAGTTGTCAACATAATCCCCTTCGACGTCCACACGCTTCTACCAACGACAACGGAGTGTCTGGATCCCGCTTGTGTAGAAGACCTCCCCCTGGTGGTGTAAAAAGTCCCCAAGAGGAAATATGACGACATTTGCATAATTCTCGCCGGACATATTTTTCTTAACGTTTGGGAAGAGGCTGTGATCTGACTGTGCGGAGGATCTTTTATGAGTTCAAAGCTACAGTCATTCATTGCAACTATTGCGACAACAGATGTGTGCACATGGGTATTGTCCTGGTGGAACAACACTCATTTCGTGAGATGTGTACGCGCGTTTAGCTTCGATATTGTCACGCAGATTTGCATAAAATCAGCCATTAAAGGTCTGACCTTTTTGGCGGTAGTCCATCAGAAGGATTCCTTTGAAAACCGAAGCCGCCACCTTCCTAGCTGATTGAACAGACTTTGCCTGCTTTGAAGGAAAAGAGTGAAAGATTGAGTGAGTATGGTTTTACTTCTCCTCGCAAAACTCCAGCTATATCACGGCGGGGGACGACACAAATGGGCTTCACACATTGTACCCATGTGAGGAATCGAACCCTCGTGACGACCGAACAGTTTAACCACTAGGCACAGAGGGGGAGACTTTAGATGTTTCCACTACTTTGACTGTTGTCTGTTCTCTTGCTGGTGTGGCGAACTCAAGACCCATCCGTGTGTCACAAATCGCGCATCCACATCTGCAGGGTCTGCTTCCAAACGACGCAAATCATGAACGAAGATGAACCTGGAGTGTTTCTGATCAGGGGTCAGAAGCCTTGGAACCCAGTGTGCAGAAACCTTTGTCTTGCCCAGTTCCTTCCCCAGAATGTTCTCAACTCTCTCATCGGAGATGCCTACCGTTTTGGCTATGTGGCGTGTGGTTATTCCTCGATCCTCCATAACCACATCATGGATTTTTTCAGCATTTTCATTAGCTGTGGCAGTTGAAGTATTCCTGATCTTGGATTATTTTCAAAGCTCTCTGTTCCCGTCTTTATCTCCGCCACTTAACGGTGGCAAAGGAAGAATCAGCATCCCTTAAAGTTCACACCATGTGTGCATGGATGGCTGTTGAAGTTAGCCCTTTCAGATGGAGATCTTTGATAACAGTGCAGTTACACACTTTTCATCAACAGAGAATACCGAGACTATTTGATGCATGCACAAATATTCAGAAATATGCTGCCTCAGATCTTTGTAGCCACCCCTCGTACGAGTGGACATATACTGCACGATATTATATTGTGATGTGGTAATTTGTTGTTCGTGAGAGAACAATCCAATGCCTATAGAGAGTCCCCCACACAATAGTTCCAGAAGTATAAAGGTCCATTCTATAATCAGAGTATAAAGTGAAGACTGTTTATCAGATGATAAAAGGGTTTTCTAAAGTGTTCCAAAGAAATAGTCTGGGGATCAGAGGCATTCTGTGGTTGTTTTCGATGGTTTGTGTGAGAGAAACACACGTGTTGAGAAAGTGCGTGGGATGACAGTGATGAGGCTGTATGCAAGAAGTAGTGGGATAGGAACTTGTGTTT
Source organism: Haliotis cracherodii (assembly GCF_022045235.1). Classification (NCBI taxonomy): domain Eukaryota; kingdom Metazoa; phylum Mollusca; class Gastropoda; order Lepetellida; family Haliotidae; genus Haliotis; species Haliotis cracherodii. Next base: position 56,550,390 of record NW_027266265.1, read on the forward strand.
TAGGAAGTGAGAATAGTGTGCATTGTCAAGGAAAATGACTAACAAAGTATTTTAGGAGAAGGAAAAAGAACTACTTGCAAAAACACATAGTCAAGAATGAGGTGTTTTCTGCGAAAATGTAACAAAACATATTTACAGGAAATAAGAGCTCTAGAAAAGTAACACACTGTGTCATATAGAGATGTGCATATACGCTACGGTATTTAACAATTAAACTACATAACAATGAACACAAATAAAACTATTACAGATACCTCATTTGTTTTAATTTACCAATCACTGATCATTTCTTTTATCCAACTTCACCGAATCAATATCGTAACAATCTTATGTTTCATGATTCATCATGGAATAGTCAATGTTGTACTTGATCACGGATCGAGGACTACTGACATATCAGACTTTAACTGAAATATTGCTTCAAATTTGACATCAAAGCATATGAGATCAACTTCATGTATACTGTTACATTTATATACGAATCGTAGGTTCTCACCATATTTTTTTACATAAGGTCCATTTGCAAAATCATCCATATCTTCCTCCAGATAGTGTTGCTGTCTCCGCCGCCTCAGCATTCGACAACAAAAGGCAATGATACCCATGACAATACTGCCCCCAACAACTGATATGAGTACTGCAAAGTTTTCACCCGGAAAGGGATCGTATTCTGAAAAGTAATCCAATTGGAAGTCCTTAAAACCTGTGCAATACTAGCATATTACTTAGTAAAGTAAATAGTATACGTAGGAAGTGTTTACATCTGAACTTGTCTTTGAATTTTCCATGGCCCTACAGTTGTTCCGATAAATTGAGAAAGACTAAAGGTCGGTTTCGGTTTCAGGAAGAGATGATTATTTCTCATTCTGTACCATGACTGCAATTCATATTCTAAATCCTCGCATCTTGAAACCCCCCGGTTAGATCACAGACAAAGATATGCATTATTAGAAAGATGGATACACAGACTGATGAACTATTTACAGAGCAGAGATCAATATCATGACACAAACTCAATCAGCATACTTACTTATACAATAAGCAGTTGAATTCTCTGACTCATCCGAGCGATCAAAACAATTATTTGTCCCATCACATAGTAAATCCTTTGATATGCAATACTTGTTCTGGCACAAAAAGTCATCACATTTATGAGCTGAAAAAAATATGTTTGAAATCAGTCAGCAATTAACTTAAGACCTGTTAGGTGGAGTGGAAGGAGAAGATGGAGTTTGACAAATGCATTGCTTTAATCATTACCATCTCAGGTGGAACAGATTCTAAGTGCAAATATCAAACGGACACGCAAGTACTGCAATTACTTGCAGAGCGGGCACCTAGCCAGTGTAGATCTCCTTATCATTGGCACCACAATTGTGGGGGATGTGAACATGTCCAGTAAAGCAAGACGTCAACAGCTTAATAAAAACCTTGGAAAGATTAAAGTGAATCACGATTTTAAATAATTACGACCCTTCAAAAGAATAAAGCTATATAAATAGCCATGAAAATATGCTTTGGGGGTTATAAGTCTGACCCTTTCTATGACTGTAGGCAGCATTTAGATAATTGCCCAATTTGCCGAAACAGGATGTAATCCGCGGCAAGGTAATCATGCCACAACGGATTTCATTTACAAATATTGTATCGATTCGTCCTTGAGACCCGCGTTTATATGTTTGTTTGGCAGATGATGAAGTGTTTGTGATAACAGGTGACGTCAAAACCTACCGGGCTTCCGAGCTGTGAATGTTATCTTGAAATGGAAGTTTGTTCTGTTATTGTGTTTGAGGACCAGCCTCACGAAGGATGTGTTCATCCTCACAATGCCAGGGTCAGGACTAGCGCACCGGAAGTGAAACTGAAAAAAAACATAAATATAATATGTAATACTAGTATACATTCACAGGTATTGCAACAAGGTATTGTCAGGGCGAAGCTATCATGGAATATACACATTATACATGTATTAAAGCGACAGTTTCATAGGATCATGTAGGCTCATGGACGCTATCTTGTCACCAATATTAAAACATTTACCGTTAATGTGTAAATGAGGCAGGGAATGGGGTCTTATGCCCTTTCTAATCAGTTTGCCTCTGTACACTGGGGCCACTAATTGCTGTCCATATTGAACCCGTGTGTAATAATTAATGATAATTATCTTGCCTATTTATATTGAAAACCAAAATAGATTCTTTGGTGTTCTTAATTCTCAGTCATGGCGTCAGAGCATTAACCCAACGTTCTTTAAATGGGAATCGGTTCATGGCATTTCCTACGATACATTTGGACATTAAACATTGATTACATGCCTACGTGATTTGATACTGTTGCCCACACCAATTTCATGCACAACCGTTTATCGTTCTAATCTTGAGAACAAGAGTGTTTGATTTCCCATCAGGGCAACAACATGAAGTGGGACTATTTCTCTAGTTTTATGTTTTATGGTTTTTTTTGCTTTTAATATTTACAACAATCTGCTGCATCATATGTGGGTTTTCGTACTGAATTCAAATATAAGTTGACTGTTTCACAACATCGCCAGGACAACCTCATGCAGGTGTCATACGGAACAAGGCAGGTTGAGTTTTGGAATATAACTGTCCACGAATCACGACAAAAGTGTTATGACAGACATGTGGAGGACATTCCAAATTTGAAGTATCAGTGACAACTATGATGTTGACAATATGATGACAGCAATTCCATATTTTGACTTGTGCCATATGTTCCCGTGTGTTGTTAGGTGAACAATTGACTTGCCTTTGCATGTGTTTGTGAAGGGTGCCCCCGGTGGGGCAGGATACGCTCACCTTTTCACGAACACCTGGTGTCATCGCTAGCTGATAGTGATCCATAAACGCATGTTCATGATATAGTCGGAATCGTACAGTCGACTCTGCTTCTGACACATATGAATAGGGAAAGGGTTTTGTCGCTTCTAATTAGATATACCTGGTCACAGGCTTAGTCCATGTAAACAGGAGTAAGGGTTGTGGCAGGGATTAAGTTATGGACCAGGGAAAACAACTGTCAAACAAATCCAAATTTGATCAGTTGCTGATCAAATAAGAAACTAAGTATCTAAATGGTTCAAATACCACTTTGCTTGTCAATGAACTTTGTTGTTAAGTAAATAATGGTCATGGTTACACATGGAGACAGTGTACATAAAAGCTGAAAATGAGCACCACACAGAATAGTAAAGCCACCCTTTTAGTACAGAAACCCAGACTGTGCTTGGGACACAAGTGCAATTTTTGTAGACTGAAACAATAGATTTATACGAACTCCGCGGAAGATATTCTTATTCCACCAGATGTACGACTGTGATGCATATCCTGAGCTGCAATTAAATACGGTAATCTACGTAATGTGAAAGCATAATAACAAAATCAATGGGCTATCATGTACGTGAAATATATTCGCTCCCGTTTGGCCTAAGTTTCAAGGAGCGGCAAGACATTCTGTGTTTTGTCTGTTACTGTGAATTCATGCAAGATGAATGTTTTATGAAATCCCCCCAAGAGTGCCATGATAGCTGGCTCGCCCGTGAGATACACTTTAAATTGATTTTGGCTCAAACGAGTAGGTCATTTTACAGATGAATAGAAGGAGACCACAATTACATAGCTTCACAGCGTACTGGATTTGATGAAGGAACCGTGGACTGAAACATTGCTGCAGGGGATAGTGCCATCGGAAGACATCCCCAAGATCACAGCATGAAACAATATACTTTTGCACACATCTATTTGTCTGATGATCCTCTTGTGAAGCATGTCAAGACTCATGATACAAACAAGGCATTCCACGGGGGCACAGGAGGTGGGACATAATCTTAATGACAATGTTAATTTGTCGTTAGTTCTGTACTGCTGGATGGTACAGATACGTGTGTCAACCAAGGGAAGTGCCATATCAAATCGGCCCAGAATATTTTTTTCAGGGAGAGGCAATCTGAACGACCGCTGCATCGAGTTTATGTGAAGTGTGTTGAAAAGATCAGCAACCCGGGGAGTCCTTCGCTTGGATGAAGTCGGCTGGCAGTGGATATCTAAAGCAACATGATGGAGTGGCTCGATCATTATATTACCGTCTTCGCCATGCTTGTGGTATTGACACAGGGGTCCATCCATGGTACGACCCAGAATACGTTCAGGGCGTCATGGAAAATGATAAATACAAAATTCTTTGGAATAGGCCCGTATACAGCCTCAGACGTATCCAGACCAACAAACCTGATCTTGTCCTTTTTCATAAATCCAATAAAATTAGATATATCATTGAATTATCTCTCCCTTTTGACCCTAATGTAATTGACAAGAGTCAGGACAAGCACGGCAAATATGCGGACCTCGCTTGTAAATACCAAGTTGGCCGACTCCCCATTGTTCTCGGTGCCATAGGTTTGGTACATCCCAATCTGTTGACTGACATTGGGAGAGTGCCCGTGTTTGCTACCAGGAATACAGTCCTGACGACAATCTGGGTAGTGCAGAGGGCTTCAGTGTTGGGGAGTCTTCACATTATCCGAAATGTTCTGGGTGGGTTTGACCAGGTAGCGCTCCCTGGGAGAAGTGACATTCGCTTTCTGGACTGCGTGTAGAGGGGGCAAGGGCCTTGAGCTGATGATGAGCCTAACCGTGCCAGGATCACCCAAACCCTCTTTGCTGCATTTTTTATTTTAATCTGTAAATAATAATAATGAAGAAAACAAGAGAGAATTACAAGTCTCCGAAACAGATTCCATTAAGAGTGAAAGGCAAACGAGCGGTAAAAATTACATGAATCGATCACTAAAAAACAGTAATGACACCAGGTGTTCGCGACAGTCATGATAATGATAATTAATCAAAGCGACAAAACCCTTTACAGATATCCAATAGAAATCTCTGCACAAAGTAGAGTCGATTATACAATTCCGACTATATCACCATCAACTAGTCATGATACCAGTTGTTCGCGAAAAGCGTAAGGTTAGCACATCCTGCCCCACCAGTTGCACCCGTCACAAACACACGCAAAGGCAAGTCAAGTGTTCACCTAAAGAACACGTGAATATATCGTATATATAAGTCAAAATAGGGAATTGCATCGGACATCATTTTTGTCACTGATGCGACAAATTTGTAAATGTCCTCAACACGTAGATCATAAAACCTTTTGAAATCTTTACTGAAGCCATAATGATGAGTCAATAATATAAATAATACACTCCTTACCCATTCCGTCAAGTATAAGTAATATACTCCCTTACTGGATTCTCCTTAGTTAGTTGCATTCCTTGCATAAATTGTTGTGGATATACATGTATATGTCATATATAACCAATTACACTTAAACTGAAAGTGATTAATGATTTACTTATCAGATTTTTTTTTATATTTACAAATATAAATATATTTATATTATATGTTTTTTCGTTGTTTAACGCCGCACTCAGTTACACTGCAGCTATATGACGGCGGTCTGTAAATACTTGAGTCTGGACAAGACAATCCAGTGATTGACATCATGAACATCGATCTACGCAACAGTTAGGGAGCCTGACCAAACGATCCCGTTAGTCTTACGGCAAGCATGGAATTGCTTAATACCTATTCTACCCCGGATCCCCACGGGTCGAAATATTGACATGGAGCATTTTGGCTGCAGTCTAAAACAGAGAATGCACTTGTGACACTGCCCTTATATTGAATACCAAAGGGACAGTTGTAAAAACAGTTTATATCCCGTCAAAGTACCGTCACTATCCTCTATCGATCACCTGACTTGTATTATTGACATACACTGTCATTTGTAATTAACCTCACCACTCCCTGTCGTTAGTGTGACGTTAATCACGTACTGTTAAACAACAGTTTCGTCCACTGTGAACTCCCTGATACAGCGACGCATTGGCATATGGCCAGCAGTCCATTCCTGACATTGGTGTACCCTTCTTCTGTCACACATATCATGCCCGGTGATAAGCCTAATACAGGACACTAATTACCAACAGAATTGAAGGCGTTAGCAATGATTGCATGGCTTGTATCACCCACCACAATACAAGCAGCCCGACGGATATGCCTTCCGAATCTAGGGCCATTGACAGCCTAGTCTGAGCCAAGCGTCAACGTGTGCAAGTTGACAGTGGTTGGCGTTTAGGACTCATCGCTGTATTAAAGCAGCGTGTTCATGATATATATATGTGGGAAAACCAATTATGAAGTCTCAGCGAAACCAGACCTTACCTATCAATGAAGGATTCCTTATGTTTTGAAATGTATCTGAATAGCATTGATGTAAAATACCGTGTGTCTGGAACATGTTTTAGGCTCAGTTCATATATGTTCATGATTGAAAGGAGGAGATGGGTTAAACCCAAGTTACAGCTGGAACAGCGTCCATGTTCATTTTGTGAAACTGATATAGAGGACGAATACGATGTGTCCAAAATATATGGAGTTAGTACGGCTGTATTTGCCAAATCACTCATATGTACACCCAAGTGATTTCACATTTGTCCAGTTAATGCAAGACTGTCGCAGAAATGTCATTCTTCGATTGGCAAAGTCACATTATGAATGAAAGAAAGAATGCATTATGATGAAGATATGAAAGTATTTGTAAGTATACATGTATATGTTACAGGAAACAAGTATAATCAGTGATTAAGTCTAATGACTGAAAATTTCAGTGATTATGTCTAATAACTGATTCACTCGGTGGTTATGTCTAATTACTGAAATCTTCAGTAATTAGACATAATCACTGAAATGAACCAAGGGATTTTATACTTGTTTACTTAAAGCATATCCCTGCCTTGTTTTTATAATGTGTGCTAGTTTTGAAATTAGATTAGCTATCAAAGTAAATACAACCTCCTGTAACCAGATACCTTACACAAAAATCACAGAAATAAGCTTAAACAGTTCAATCTTTTATTTCATAAAATGGTATGACGTGAATGGTATGACAAATAGCAGTCAGATGGACACTCAGGAATGTTTGTTTGCACATGAAAGACTTGAATGACATCTAGAATTACATTGCATCTTGGCCTTAAAACATTTGCAGCGATTGTCTGACACAATTCCACCTTACAAAGCCTTGACCACCACAGACTGGGTCAAGTTGAACCGCTTGACGCAAAGAGAGTGTTCGATTGGTATTGAAATCGGTATTGAAACTGGACGAACTTAAGTCCTAAAGTCCAATCACTGGTGTCATTGTCTCCAAGCCAAGCAACTAGAATGTCTTTAATGTCACAGTTCGCCCTCTCTACAGAACCTTGGCTTTGGGGATGTCGAGGCTTTCCGTTTGTTTACAGGAGATTGGCTTAGGACAGGACAGCCTTCTCACAAGTTATTATAAAAAGGCAGGGTTATGCTTTCAGTAAACAAGTATAAAATCCCTTGGTTCATTTCGGTGATTATGCCTAATTACTGAAGATTTCAGTTATTAGACATAACCACCGAGTGAATCAGTTATTAGACATAATCACTGAAATTTCCAGTTATTAGACCTAATCACTGATTATACTTGTTTCCTGTAACATATATACACTTAGGCAACTAGTGGGGAAGGTGTGTGTGTGTGTGTGTGTGGGGGGGGGGGGGGGGGGGGGGCAAGTCTCTAGTCTTGTTTCATCTGAAATGTTGACCCGTGCATTGTGCCCTTGGATGTATACTGTTTTACCACCTGTATCTGGCCTGAGGCCTATACATAAACTTGGACTTGGCTTGACTTGTAACAGTACACTGACAGCAGATGGACCTGACTTGTATCAGTACACTGACAACAGATTGACCTGACTTGTATCAGCACACTGACAGCAGATTGACCTGACTTGTATCAGTACACTGACAGCAGATTGACCAGACTTGTATCACTACACTGACAGCAGATTGACCTGACTTGTATCAGAACACTGACAGCAGATTGTTAACATCTGTTTCACCCCAGACACCGAGTTTCCCTGAGATTATCATCAAACAAACATTCCGCTTTCAATGGACAAACTACTTTCCAACTGCTCTGGTCTTTCCGTGGCTGTTGTGATTTTATAGCATTGTAAAAAACAAGATCAATTTAACACTGTGTTTGCCCCATACTAGACAGGACACATTAACGCTTGTATGTCGTGGTTGGATCTCTTTTAATTCAGCAAAACCATTTCTAAACACTTAGTCACAAGGAGGGAATTTCGGAAACTTGTTTGCCTTAACAGTACTTTACTTCATAGATGTATGTTGTACTTTATCAATGCGACTGATTAATACCACATAATCCACCAACCTGATCCGATCAATCTACATTAAGGTAAATATACGGTAAATACCTTTTTTCTCCAAGATTAAACCCTGTACGCGACTAGTGAATGTATAGTTTATCGTGTCGTTCACTTTACAGGAGTGGTTGATTCTCTGGTCGACCTACTTTTCGAAGCCAATCTAAGTCCAGACTGTCTAACTATTGCCCGGTGACTAATGGGGCTTATTTGTGAGTGAACCGGTTATTCTGAGATTTCCATACGTGATGTAGTAGACAGGAACAATTTTAGATAGCTAGATAACTGGGCAGTTAAAGATGTACATCGCTCCTCGGTCTGGTGCCCAAGTCTCCATCTTTTCACCAAATCTTTCTTGGAGTATTGAGGCTTTGTGTTTTCCTAGCTGTGTAATGTCTCTTTTTTGTGTAGACTCAAATGAAGCGCTTTTGAGCAGTTCTTCGAACTGGATACCAGCGCTTTATAAATCTGTAGTTATTATTATTCTTATTATTATGGATGGATGCATGGAAAGATCACAGTCAGTATTATGCCACTCACCAAGGGATGTGACGATGCGCTCCTCCTGTCATACAGCTTCACGGAGACCAGACAACTCATCAATGACATGTCGGAGGCATGGAACATCCAGTGGTCATGGCTACCCGTGGACAGATTGACCTCACACCTGTCCATGTAGGCCGTGGTCCCCTTGCCCACGACTTCCGCGCCTTCTATATCGTTGATATCCTGGTTGCAGTCGGGACCAGGCAGAATGACTGAAAGTAAATATGGAACTACCAATAAATAAAAGCGAGAAAACTTTGTCCATAAAAACATTCATGCTAAGAGCAGAATCTATTCTTACCATGTCATAAGCATGTGTTTATGTATCACTTTCAAAATTTTATATGATGATACCAGGTGAAGGGTGAGCGTATCCTTCCCCACCAGTGGCACCCTTCACAAACACATGCAAAGGCAAGTCAATAATGTAACCATAACCATTCGACATTTCTGACTCCGGTGTACAATTCCAACTCTATTATTATTTATTAACTTCATCAGGAGGTATCACATGCATGCTATTTGTGAAAGCAATTCCTTGACTATGTTTCACAAAATTGAAAACAAAAACGTAAAAGAAATCCGAGATATATTTTTTCCTTATCACTGGTTTGTTCTGAATGCATAAAAACCTCTAGAAACCTTTGTTTGTTTTAACAATGTTCAGCCTATATAACTTTCATTTTGTTTGTTTGCCTGTTTAAGGTAAAATGAGATAATATTTACCTGTTATTATGTATATTATAATGGAACAAGCTCTAGTCCAGGCTACACCAAAAGAGCTCAGATATGGACCCAACAAACCATAGTTTGATAGTGAAGGCTCCATCTGGGATGATGCAAGTCAACTGTAGAACTAATCACAGAATCCGAGCATCCTGTCAGCTAAGGGGCGTAACTCTGCTCAGTAAATTGCAGATCTTTGGACCACTCGGCCACCAAAGTCGTTTACTCTGTCACGGAATTCATACAGGTGGGGTCACACAATATTCACAACATGAGTACCATGTGTGAGCCTATTTCTGGTGTCCTCAAGCGTGTTATTGTATTGCCGGAATTTTTCTGACTATACTTATTCACTTTACCAGTACTTTATACATGGATACATCAACCAGATCTTCTCTCAAGGCCAAATATGTAATGCAAAAAATGTTCTTCAACTCGTTCAGGGTTGTTGTCACCTTGCCATTCCTAATCCTTTAGTTAAAAGCATCCATGAAGTCCACAAACTCACCTACGTACATGTATTTGTTAAAGACTGTACGTTTCCAGTGAATTAATTACATTATTTAGTTTATTAACACTGTGTAGTGGTTATATTACCTTTTTAAAAAATGATAATAATGTTGTTTTGTTAATGCGTTTCATATTCTCATCAGGGGGCACTGGTGGCCCAGTCGTCTAAGGCGCCGCGATTCGCTGTGCAGAGTTGCGTCCCTTGGGCACACCAGAAACCTATGATTGTGGGTTCGAATTCCGGTTCGCCCCGATTATGTTTCTAGGTTTGTCAGCACCATTCCCGTGCTCGTGGGTTTCACCGTAGTGGTAAACGTCTGGGACCTGCATCCCTTCGGGCTTTCCTCCCACATTAAGCTGACACGCCGTGATATAACTGGAATACTGTTAAAAGCGGCGTTAAACCCAACTCACTCACTCACTCACTCACTCATATTCTCATCTATGGCAATAACACGCACTTCAAAATATCAAGTTTTAAATATACTTTTCTCTATATTATAATTAATGAATTTCATAAAACACACCAACACACCTAGAATAATAACCATGCGAATATGGGGGTAACACCCGTGGATCCCCTTATTGCTGATCTGTTTCTTTATGCATCGGAATAAGAATTTCTGCTCGCATTGGCAAAATGAAAACATAGACGTTTAACCGAAGCTTCAGCTATATCGATGATCTGATATCGTTCAATAACCAATAATCAAATACCCAATTCCCTTCCACTGATTTACCCACCTGAACTAGAAATAAAGGCCACCAGTGAGACCGTGTCATCAGTTTCATATTTAGATCTTTGCATAACGATTCAGAGTGAAAGAACACTCTCCACAAGACCGAATGACAAGATGGATGACTTCAACTTTCCAATCGTCAACTTTCCCTTTACGTCGAGCAATATTCCAGCAGCTCACAATGTTGCAGGTGAGCCTTGATGTGGCTTTTGAGATATAATCGAACATGCTCTTTCTACCAAGATTTAAAAAAGCGTCATACAACAGTAAAGTAAATCGGTAAATCTTTCAAGTTTCATAGTGGACATGTGGAGAACATTTTCAAATTTGACGTATCAATGACAAAAATGATGTCCGATGCAATATGCTTTTTTGACTTGTACCATGTGTTTCCGTGTTTAATCAGGTGAACAATTGACTTGCCTTTGCATGTGTTTGTAACGAGTGCTACCGGTGGAGCAAGATACGATAACCTTTTCGCGAACATCTGGTATCATCACTATTTAATAGTTATTCATAAACACATGCTCATGATATAGTCGAACTCATACAATCGACTCTGCTTTATGCCGAGATCCAGTTATGGAAAGAGTTATGTCGCTTTTGTACTGATTCTGATGATGTTGTGATAGCAAACAAAAGTATGTTTATCATGTGCGACACCCAGTCAAGTGGGAGGGCTGATCTACACAACTCAGCAATGGGAATCACTTTCATTATTATGCTGGAAAAAATGTGCTTTCAGCTGAGATTTCCTCTGGCCATGGAAAGGGCCCTGTCGCTTTTATTGTCAGTCGTCGCTGCTGATCTTCAGCGATGCAATCCGTCATGTGATGAAGACTTATACCGGCGATAATACCACGAACATGACTTAAATTTGCTTGTTATTCTAAGGTGTGTGTTAGCTCCTTGTTATGATATGTCAAACTAACCAGCTCTGTTAACACAATTCTGACGTGAACCCATCACTCGCTAAAGCTCGTACAGAAGCGATGATTTCACTCGGGACATTAACTTGTTATGAAATGGGAAGCTCGTTTAATATCCCAGAACTATGACAGAATAGAAAAATACCTACCAACTGTATGACTCTCTTAATAATAACAATAGCCCCGTATACATTTCAGTTGTGTACTCTAACACAATTTGATCCTGTTTGACATTGAAAACAATGGTTCGGTATTTAGGTCTTTTTACGCAGTAATAGAGCTTTATATGACTACCATATTACTCATAGGCAAACACGATTGATAATATCATAAACTTAATTAAGGCTGGTGTATGTTTTTATGTCTTGAACATCACGAGGTGATCATGAGTATAAACATATTTAAAGTGAGTAAGTGAGTGAGTTGGGTTTAACGCCGCTTTTAACAGTATTCCAGTTATATCACAGCGTGTCAGCTTAATGTAGGAGGAAAGCCCGAAGTGATGCAGGTCTCAGACGTTTACCACTACGGTAAAACCCACGAGCACGGGTATGGTGCTGACAAACCTAGAAACATGATCGGGGCGAACCGGAATTCGAACCCACTATCACTGGTTTCTGGCGTGTCCAAGGGAAGCAACTCTGCACAGCGAATCGCGGCGCCTTAGACGACTGGGCCACCCGTGCCCCTGAACATGTTTAGAAGTAAGACGGCGCTGGATATATGTGTTTCATACTCTTCCTCAAACAACACAAACAGGATATTGTGTAGCTGGAATCTATGACAGGTATTCCTTTCTCCATCACCTATTTATCTACATCTATAAACAGTGAAGGTGAAGAGTGTTTATAAAGTACATATCATTCTTGACACTATATACACTTCACTGATAAACAAGTACTTCCTTCAGGGAGTATATACAAATAGCGTAACGTACAAGCATGTGATGAGATTTAAACCATTAGTGTTCCTCGCCGCGGTAACCTTCTCAACTTTCCGCATCTCAATCGTCCCTTTTATCTTCGCGTAGAAATTAACGTAAGTCATATGTGTGAATAATAAATGGGTCGAGGTTGAAAGAAGACATTTGAAAGATTCCATAGCTGGTAAAAATACCAAAACGCAAAAAAAAAAAGTTTGTGGAAATGCCCTACAGGTTAGCATCTTGCAAGGCATTGTGTACATTTAATCATCCAAAACGAAAGCATATTTCAGATAATGTTTATGATACGTCTCGCTGGTCGATGTTTCAGTACATAAATGCACGGGAATACATTGTGCTGCATATACACCATAAATATGGCCGAGATCCTAAACACAAACGTAACCACGTTCCTTGTAACTTTCATCTGGACATGCTAAGAATCTAAATGTGTATTTTGGGTGTGTAGTGAAATATTGGTCTCTTTTATGTGTTTCGATCAACCTTTTATGTGCCTTAAGGAACAACAACCCTAAACACATTCAGAGTTAAACATGTCTTGATTGTGTTTAATACCTACACACATGCTGTGTGAGTGAGTGAGTGAGTGAGGTAGTGAGGTAGTGAGGGAGGGGTGGGGGGGTGTCGGGGTTAACTATAATCAAGGCAAGTCAGCTTGATGCGGGAGTATGCCGGCACTAACTTTTACCACTTTGGTTAAACCCAAGAGACGTTGAATGGTAAAGAATTACAAATAGTTGCAATGTAAGTTGAGACATGACATGAAACATATATTGGGCCTTTGATAAACCTTTTCAAAAACCGGTTAGAAATTATAGCATCAGTTGCTGGGTACTAGAATATGCAAGTACACAATATGACTGACAGGTGCTGTTTTTCTTCCTTAAATCTTCCATGCTTAACTATGCTGTTTTAGAAATTCAAATGTACTATCTATACATCACTGCCAGCGTAACTTAAAATAATTACATCTGGGGCTTTGGATGCTGTTGAACGCCATCCAATGCTTTTGACAAATTGCAGAAGTATGCATACATGAATATCTAACTGGACTGTCTTGACAACCCGAGTTCGAAAGAAGGGGGATCTATAGACAGACGCCACTGTGAAGAGAAACATGGTGGATACGCAGCCACGAACCATTGCTTCAAATACTTCAGAACATTATTTAGTATTTATAATAGTTTAACTTTATAAATAAATGGTATATGAACCATGCTTAACTTGACATAAATATAGCGACAAAACCATTTTCATTTACGTTTCCGACTACAGCATGAATACGTGATAATGAATCACTATTAAATAGTGATGGTACCAGGTGTTTGCGAAAAGCTTAAGGTTAGCGTATCCTGCCCCACTGGTGGCACTCGTTGCAAAAACATGCAAAGGCAAGTCAATTGTTCACCTGAAAAAACACGGGAACATATGGTCCGAGTCAAAATAGGGAATTGCATCGGACATATTTTTTGTCACTGATGTGTCAAATTTGAAATATCCTCCGTACGTCTACCATTATTTTTTGAAAGTATTCCTGAGGCCTTGAATGTTGAAATCTTGATCAAACAACTTCATGTAACTACTCCACAGGGTATACCGGTGTTTACCTGGCACTTTTGCTGAAGTACACAGAAGAAGTGGCGGTTAAAGAAAACACAAACGCCAGAAACGCTTCAGAGGTCGGTGTTCATGAACTTAGTTCTATAAAACGCTTACTGTGCTGCCAGAAGGTTATGTTCACAATTTACAAGTATTTCTAGTGCTAATTTAAACATTTATGTAAATGTTTATGCACAAACTGTCCTCAATGTTCACGGCAGCGTGACCCATGTGTTGTATGGCTTCTACTGTAGGCAGCAGAATGAAAGGAACCTAATGGGTAAACCAGCTGATTGTTCTGATTCCTCGGTAGTGTAATGGACAACCAATTCATTATTTATTTTGTCGCTACATTTCAGTGGAAGCCTGAGCTCACAAAAACGAATGCTGGGAATGTATTATTTTGCAAAGTATTAACGAGATGATTGTGCGTCAATGGGAGCACGTCCGTACTGTCTACTGTAACAATTCAGATCCAACCTTGCGCCACAGGAGGTAAAATGCTTGGGTCGCTCATTGGTTAAATAAAACCATTAATATAATTATAAATAATTAATTACATAAAGCCACAAAAGCCTTCCCATATCCAATAGAAATATCTGCATAAAGCAGAGTCGATTGTACGATTTCGACTATATCATGAACATGTGTTTATGAATCACTCTTTAATAGTATCTTGTCCAACCTGTGCTGTAGGTCGCAAAGGCAAGTCAACTGTTCACCCGAAAAAACACGGGAGCATAGGGTACAAGTCAAAATATTTGCATCGGACATCATTATTGTCACTGATTCGTCAAATTTGGAAATGTCCTTCACATGTCTACCACGAGAAATCTCTGCTATATAATAGCTACAAGAAAGCAGAGTCTGTTGTACAATTCCGACTACATCATTTGTATGTGTGATACTCAAGCCGTTCTCGAAAAGGTGAGCTTAGACTTTCCCACTGGTTGCACACTCAGAAACACATGCAGAGGCAAGTCAATTATTCAGCTAAAGAAAGACACGGGAACATATGGTGTATATATAAGTCAATATAGGGATTTGCATCAGACATGAATTTTGTTACTGATGCATCAAACTTAAAAAAATGTCCTCCACATATCTACCATAAAACGTCTTGAAAGCTTTTCTGCGGTCTAAAAGGTTGTAACCTTGATCAAACAACATTTGAGCGAATGTCATGTGGCCGTTTTGGAAAACTTCATAGACAGAGCCTGCATAATCACACAAAGGAAAAAGGCGTAAGCTGCTTGATTTTACCTCCAAAGTTATGTAATGTAAACACAAAAGGCTTGAGCTGCTGGAATATTGCTTGACATAAGGGAAACGTTGACACAACTTGAAGTCTTCCTCTTGTCTAACAATAATGTGAATATATTTTGTCACTCTGCATAGATCTAAATATGAAACAGTTTGTACTGTGTCACTGTTATTAGTTCAGATGGTTAAATCGGTGGAAGGGAATTGGCTATTTGAGCCTTGAACGATATTCGATCACCGAAATACCTGAAGCTTAAGTTTTTGGCCAAATTCATTTGTTTTGTTTCTGTTTGATGCGTGGTTTAAGCAGATTTCCTCCCCAGTTAACGTTGTCTGCGCCATATTGTATCTGTAACTTACGCCATTTTTTTCATAATTTAATTAATGATGTGATGCTTGCAAATAATATTTATATTACTTGAGGCCTTGTCAGTGGCGGGGCGGTAGGGTAGCCAAGTGGTTAAAGTGTTCGCTCGTCACGCCGAAGACCCGGGTTCGATTCCCGACATGGCTACGATGTGTGAAGCCCATTTCTGGTGTCCCCCGCCGCGATATTACTGGAATATTGCTAAAAGGGCGTAAAACCATACTCACTCACTCACTCACTCACTCACTCACTTGTCAGTGACACAACAACATACGTTTTCTGTAGGGCAGCCAGATTTTGAATGACAGCTGTTCTGTTTTTTCCCGCTTGTGCATTCTTTCAATGATAACATCACGCACTTACCCCACCCTAAAGGACATTCAACAGGTCGATAGTCTCTAACGGGCGATCCTTTTGGCATTTGCTTTTCAGCAACCAAAATGGTTTCAACGTTGTGATCCCACTTGGCAGCGCGATATGTCTATATTTGAATAAATATCTATTTTGGCCAAATGTACATCTGCAAGTTCCGGTTTCAGCATTTTGGGGCAAGTTTAAAACGTTCCCTATTTCATATCCCAAAGACGCGCCAAAAACACAGGATCATGGGTTTGAATACCAGATACCATCTGATATAGGTTTTTCAGAAAAATACCCGTACACCTGCATCACTTCAATCTTTCTTCCGAATCAACCTGACACGCCTTCATATAACCAAAATATGTTTCAAAGCGGAGCTGATCCAAACTTACTGACTCGCTTTTATTTAAAACATTAACAATTATCAATTATATTTTCATAATATATAATTTACAAATGGCGAGTAATACAGCTGCAACCAAAGCTTCCAATGGCGTCAACCGAAACCTCATTGTATTCCTTCTATCATTCACATCACATACCTTGGACACGCCAGAAAGTTTTAATTGTGGGGTCGAATCCCGGTTCACCCCAATCATGTTTCTGGGTTTGTCTGCACCATACTCCTGCTCGTGGGTTTCACTGAAGTGATCATTTGAGATCTCCATCATTTTGGGCTTTCCTCCCACGTATAGCTGAAACGCAGCCATGTAACTGGAATTATCGGCGTTGAACCCAACTGATCACTCACTCATTCACAAAAAATGGAATTTGACTCTACATGGGGCACGGACTTCAAAACATGGACAGACCACGAGAAACTGAAAGCCAAACTATTGAAGCTGATTTTCACTACCCTATCGTGATTCTCTCACAGCACCGTCTGATGTGATCATCCACCGTTGAAAGAAAATATGATCTCGAAATCTATTTTCATCACTACAGCGTAATAAGCTAATGACTATTTGAAATGGGCTTCACGGAGATACGCGCATATTTTGATCATGATTATTGATCACAAACTGAAGTAACAAAATGAAAAATCGGCAAAGTACAAACAGTCTATTCAATACCAGGGCACACCTGGTTTACAGCAGCTGTTGTCTACCGAGTATCCATTATCAGTGTGGCGTTTCTGTCATGACAAATGGAAACACTTGCGTCCTTGACATTTTAGGATGTACCTTTTTCTATGGATTACATCTGAATAGTCCAAATTCCTTTATCAAGACAGAATGAATGAGGCCGTAGGCTGGATCATACACATGTGCTGCAACCATATCACAAGGGGGCGGTAGTTTAGTGGTTAAAGCGCTTGATTGTCATGGCGAAAACCCGGGTTCGATTCCCAACATGGTTAATTGTGTGGAGACATTGTGTGCCAATACAATTTCCGAGATATCGTGGTCAGCATGTATCTGAATAGTGCTGATACAGTCTCTGAGATATCGTGGTCAGCATGTATCTGAATAGTGCTGATACAATCTCCGAGATATCGTGGTCAGCATGTATCTGAATATTGCTGATACAGTCTCTGAGATATCGTGGTCAGCATGTATCTGAATAGTGCTGATACAATCTCCGAGATATCGTGGTCAGCATGTATCTGAATATTGCTGATACAGTCTCTGAGATATCGTAGTCAGCATGTATCTGAATAGTGCCAATACAATCTCCGAGATATCGTGGTCAGCATGTATCTGAATAGTGCCAATACAATCTCCGAGATATCGTGGTCAGCATGTATCTGAATAGTGCCAATACAATCTCCGAGATATCGTGGTCAGCATGTATCTGAATAGTACTAATACAATCTCCGAGATATCGTGGTCAGCATGTATCTGAATATTGCTGATACAGTCTCTGAGATATCGTGGTCAGCATGTATCTGAATAGTGCTGATACAATCTCCGAGATATCGTGGTCAGCATGTATCTGAATAATGCTGATACAATCTCCGAGATATCGTGGTCAGCATGTATCTGAATAGTGCTGACACAGTCTCTGAGATATCGTGGTCAGCATGTATCTGAATAGTGCTGATACAATCTCCGAGATATCGTGGTCAGCATGTATCTGAATATTGCTGATACAGTCCCTGAGATATCGTGGTCAGCATGTATCTGAATAGTGCTGATACAATCTCCGAGATATCGTGGTCAGCATGTATCTGAATATTGCTGATACAGTCTCTGAGATATCGTAGTCAGCATGTATCTGAATAGTGCCAATACAATCTCCGAGATATCGTGGTCAGCATGTATCTGAATAGTGCCAATACAATCTCCGAGATATCGTGGTCAGCATGTATCTGAATAGTGCCAATACAATCTCTGAGATATCGTGGTCAGCATGTATCTGAATAGTACTAATACAATCTCCGAGATATCGTGGTCAGCATGTATCTGAATATTGCTGATACAGTCTCTGAGATATCGTGGTCAGCATGTATCTGAATAGTGCTGATACAATCTCCGAGATATCGTGGTCAGCATGTATCTGAATATTGCTGATACAGTCTCTGAGATATCGTAGTCAGCATGTATCTGAATAGTGCCAATACAATCTCCGAGATATCGTGGTCAGCATGTATCTGAATAGTGCCAATACAATCTCCGAGATATCGTGGTCAGCATGTATCTGAATAGTGCCAATACAATCTCTGAGATATCGTGGTCAGCATGTATCTGAATAGTACTAATACAATCTCCGAGATATCGTGGTCAGCATGTATCTGAATATTGCTGATACAGTCTCTGAGATATCGTGGTCAGCATGTATCTGAATAGTGCTGATATAATCTCCGAGATATCGTGGTCAGCATGTATCTGAATCGTGCCAGTACAATCTCCTAGATATCGTTTCAGCATGTATCTGAATAGTGCCAATACAATCTCCGAGATATCGTGGTCAGCATGTATCTGAATAGTGCCAATACAATCTCCGAGATATCGTGGTCAGCATGTATCTGAATAGTGCTAATACAATCTCCAAAATATCGTGGACAGCATGTTTCTGAATTGTGCTAATACAATCTCCGAGATAGCGTAGTCAGCATGTATCTGAATATTGCTGATACAGTCTCCGAGATATCGTGGTCAGCATGTATCTGAATAGTGATAATACCACTAGGCTACGGAGAGACACCCATGATGACACTTGGCTGACATTGAAACTGGTTGCTTGTGTGACTGACGCTGTTTCCCACGTTTTTGACTAAACGAGATACGACGACATCTGGAACAAAGTAGGTGCGGCATTTTGTTTTGTAGAATGTTACAAACGTACATTCTTTAAACATGTATGTATTTCATGGATAAATACATCTTTTGATTACAACGAATCTATGCACACAGAATAACGTTGCGATGTTCAATCATTGATGACAAATATCCACCTCGGATAGTGCTTCCGTAGATTGCGTCCATTAGAAATGCCGGATATGATCGACATGTCGTTTATTTGGTTGTTTGGTTGATTAACAAATCGATGACATTATGCATGGTGGACAAGGGGATTAGCGTCGCTTGTCATTTTACGGCTTGGCAGCTTAATGTGGTAAGAGAATATCCAAGTGACGCAGGTCATCAACATGTCACGGCGTGTCAGCTTCATGTGGTAGAGAATATCCAAGTGATGCAGGTCTTAGACATGTCACGGCGTGTCAGCTAAATGTTGAGAGGATATCCACGTGACGCAGGTTTTAGACATGTCATAGAATGTCAGCTTAATGTGGTAGAGAATATCCAAGTGACGCAGGTCATCGACATGTCACGACGTGTCAGCTTAATGTGGCAGAGAATATCCAAGTGACGCAGGTCTTAGACATGTCACGGCGTGTCAGCTTAATGTGGCAGAGAATATCCAAGTGACGCAGGTGTGAGACATGTCACGGCGTGTCAACTTAATGTGGTAGAGAATATTACAGTGACGAAGGTCATCGACATGTCACGTCTTGTCAGCTTAATATGGCAGAGAATATCCAAGTGATGCAGGTAATCGACATGTCACGACGTGTCAGCTTAATGTGGTAGAGAATATTACAGTGACGAAGGTAATCGACATGTCACGGCGTGTCAGCTTAATGTGGCAGAGAATATCCAAGTGATGCAGGTAATCGACATGTCACGGCGTGTCAGCTTAATGTGGCAGAGAATATCCAAGTGATGCAGGTAAACGGCATGTCACGGCGTGTCAGCTTAATGTGGCAGAGAATATCCAAGTGATGCAGGTAATCGACATGTCACGGCGTGTCAGCTTAATCTGGTAGAGAGTATTACAGTGACGCAGGTCATCGACATGTCACGGCGTGTCAGCTTAATGTGGCAGAGAATATCCAAGTGATGCAGGTAATCGACATGTCACGGCGTGTCAGCTTAATGTGGTAGAGAATATTACAGTGACGAAGGTAATCGACATGTCACGGCGTGTCAGCTTAATGTGGCAGAGAATATCCAAGTGACGCAGGTGTGAGACATGTCACGGCGTGTCAACTTAATGTGGTAGAGAATATTACAGTGACGCAGGTAATCGACATCTGACGGCGTGTCAGCTTAGTGTGGTAGAGAATGTCAGTACCATACCCGTAAGTGTCACCCCAGTGGTCCATATCTTCATCCTGTGTGACTTATCTTCTACGTTATCTGACACACCCCGTGATGAGACCGAAATACTGTTCTATTTAAAACTCACTCACTCTACATAGGAACCTGTCGACGGTCTCATCACGGAAAACAGTTATGGAAATTGATACACAAGAAGCAATAGAATTAAATATCACAAACCCATAATCAAAAATTATTTAATAGGAAATAATCGCTTCATAATTTCACTTGCAATAGCATGAAATCATACATATCAGATATTTTAATTATGCGATGAGGGGCGGTCGGGTAGCCTAGTGGTTAAAGAGTTTGCTCGTAACGCCGAAGGCCCGGGTTCGATTCCCGACATGGCTCCAATGTGTGAAGGCCATTTCCGGTGTCCCCCGCCGTGATATTGCTGGAATATTGCTAAAAGCGGCGTAAAACCAAACGCACTCACTCACATATGCGATGAAATAACAGTAGTTGAAGATTTCCCTCCTTGTTTACCACGATTATTCCCATGAATCATATAACCAATCTTACAATTCACCAAGGACCCCTTCGGATAAGCAAGGACGGAAATAAAAAAGAGTGGTAATTGAAGGGTTTTAAGACGAACATCTGGCCACTCGGGCATCAGGCCACTTAAGCTTTAGCTATGGAAAGCAAGAACCCGTTTATAGGTTTTGATACATCAGAGACCTCGTCGTAAATATTTAACATGTTCACCGCTCTCACGATGCAGGTTTGCTGTAATCACGCTACTGCATCTATGACCTATATATAAATATATATACATATAAGATGTTGTGTTATCTCTTGCATTAACGTCAACGATATGAGGCGCCATCTTTAAATATGTTTACACCATGTGCAAAGCGACCTTGATCCCTTTTAAAAAAAACTGAATCCGCTTTCATTTTTATGTAAGTGGTCTTTTAGGCTTATGCTTCAAGTGCATTTATAATCTGTGTCATGTTCCTTCGGCTTCAGCTGATCTGCTCCAGTCTAGCGAGTTTAGAGATGCTAAATCACGTCGTCTCATATTACTGTGTAAAGAAGTGGGGTGTTGGGGTCTGACGTCGCGTCCAAGATTATTCCACTTATATAGCGACGTGCATGCACGTGTGTGTGTGTGTGTGTGTGTGTGTGTGTGTGTGTGTGTGTGTGTGCGCGTGTGTGTGTGTGGCTGCTTGTTATAGTACTGATACCAGGCCTCAGTTTAACATGAATGCCCCACTCAGACACTGTACACTGACTCCGAGCCAACCAGTCCTTGTTTCAGCCCCTTAATGTGGGGCGCCAGACAGGATAACACCAAGTACCATCTTTTATTGTTTTGGTTTGACGCGGCCGGGGATCGAACCCCGAACCTTCCGCTCTCCGAGAAGACGCTCTACCACTAGACCACGGAGGCAGTCGACTGTGTAAGGAGGGAATGTGAAGTAGGCAGTTTATCCTTAATAGTGAAATTCAAAAGCACCGACTGGTGCTGAAACATGGACTGGTTATCAGGGTCAATGTGGTATTTGGGTTAGGGTGAGGGTTAACCCTACAGATTTCTGGCACGCGTAATGGACGTAACTCTGCAGGGCGAATAGGATCCTGGAACAAACCAAGGGACGCAACTTTGCCCAAGACATTTCTGCGTCTTAAAGTGTCAACTATATGCTTAGTGACATGTATGATGTGATAATTGCATTTAGGTATACATATACAGGTAATGACAAGAAGAATCCAATATGGCCTTAGTACATAAAGATGTCTTTGAGTAGATCTCCGTCCTATACCAGCATTTTAAATAAATATGTAAGAAATGCCTAACGTGATTAACATCTAGAACTCTACTGAAAACATTAGCTCTTCAATATGCTGGTATGGTGTAGGCTGGCCTGTTGAAGGTCATGTGTATAAGGTTGACGATATCGATGTCTTTCCACCGGATGGGCTTTGAATAATCCATTTTTATAGTCGCCATGGAATGTTATGTTTCATATCAGAATAGAACCATTAAATAAACAACAGACAGGTTGATTAACACTACACATACAACAATTACTCATAGTCACTTTCATATTTATCCAGGAGTGTTTGTATGAGTGCTTGACGTTAAACCATCGACGTTGTAAGCAATACCCCAGCACGAGTGGGTACAATAAGAATAGGCTCATAACGTGGACATTACATAATGTCATGAGGTACATCCACATAACGTGGACTTTACATGATGTCATGAGGTATTTCCACGTAACGTGGACTTTACATGATGTCATGAGGTATATCCACATAACGTGGACAGTACATGATCTCATGAGGTATATCCACATAACGTGGACTTTACATGATGTCATGAGGTATATCCACATAACTAGGACAGTACATGAAGTCATGAGGTATATCCACATAACGTGGACAGTACATGATCTCATGAGGTATATCCATATAACGTGGACAGTACATGATGTCATGAGGTATATCCACATAACATGGACATTACATGATGTCATGAGGTATATCCACATAACGTGGACATTTGAGAATTGAGCCTCGGTCTACGGCATGAGACCAGAACGTTTAAAACACAGGGCTACTCGACCGATCCCGGTACAATCTGTGTCATACACTTATTCACATACCTTGATGGTGCAATATTGTTTGATTACTTTTTTCATCTTTGTAGAGTGAGTGAGTGAGTGAATGAGTGAGTGAGTTTGGGTTTAACGCCACTTTCAACAGTATTCAAGTTATATCGCGGCGTGTCAGCTTAAAGTGGGAAGGAAGCCCGAAGTGATGTAGGTCTCAGACGTTTACCACTTCGGTGAAACCAACGAGCATGGGTATGTTGCTTACAAACATAGAAACATAATTGGGGCGAACCGGGATTCGAACCCACATGGTGTATATCCACGTAACGTGGACAGTATATGATCTCATGAGGTATATCCACATAACGTGGACAGTACATGATGTCAGGAGGTACATCCACATAACGTGGATATTACATGATCTCATTAGGTATATCCACATAACGTGGACAGTACATGACGTCATGAGGTACATCCACATAACGTGGACAGTACATGACGTCATGAGGTATATCCACATAACGTGGAAAGTACATGAAGTCATGAGGTAAAGCCACATAACGTGGACATTACATGATGTCATTTAATATATCCACATAACGTGGACATTACATGATGCCATGAGGTATGTCCACATAACGTGGACATTACATGATGTCATTTAATATATCCACATAACGTGGACAGTACATGATGCCATGAGTTATATCCACATAACGTGGACATTCCATGACGTCATTAGGTATATCCACATAACTAGGACATTACATGATGTCATGATGTATATTCCCATAACGATGACATTACATGTTGCATTAGGTATATCCACATAACGTGGACATTACATGATGTCATGAGGTATATCCACATAACATGGTCATAACATGATGTCATGATGTATATTCACATAACGTGGACAGTACATGATCTCATGAAATGTATCTCCATAACGTGGATATTACATGATGTCGTGAGACACATTCACATAACGTGGACAGTACATGATGTCATGATGTATATTCACATAACGATGACATTACATGATGCCATGAGGTACATCCACATAACGTGGATATTACATGATGTCATGAGGTATATCCACATAACATGGACATTACATGATGTCATGAGGTATATCCACATAACGTGGACAGTACATGAAGTCATGAGGTATATACACATAACGTGGAAATTACATGATGTCATGAGGTATATCCACATAACGTGGACATTACATGATGTCATGAGGTACATCCACATAACGTGGACAGTACATGGCGTCATGAGGTATATCCACATAACGTGGACATCACATGATGTCATGATGTATATTCCCATAACGATGACATTACATGAAGTCATTAGGTATATTCGCATAACGTGGACATCACATGATGTCATGATGTATATTCCCATAACGATGACATTAAATGATGTCATGAGGTATATCCACATAACGTGGACTGTACATGATGTCATGAGGTATATCCAGATAACGTGGACATTACATGAAGTCATGAGGTATATCCACACAACGTGGACATTACATGATGTCATGAGGTATTACCACATAACGTGGACATCACATGACGTCATTAGGTATATCCACATAACGTGGACATCACATGATGTCATGATGTATATTCCCATAACGATGACATTACATGAAGTCATTAGGTATATTCGCATAACGTGGACATCACATGATGTCATGATGTATATTCCCATAACGATGACATTAAATGATGTCATGAGGTATATCCACATAACGTGGACTGTACATGATGTCATGAGGTATATCCACATAACGTGGACATTACATGAAGTCATGAGGTATATCCACACAACGTGGACATTACATGATGTCATGAGGTATTACCACATAACGTGGACATCACATGACGTCATTAGGTATATCCACATAACGTGGACATCACATGATGTCATGATGTATATTCCCATAACGATGACATTACATGAAGTCATTAGGTATATTCGCATAACGTGGACATCACATGATGTCATGATGTATATTCCCATAACGATGACATTAAATGATGTCATGAGGTATATCCACATAACGTGGACTGTACATGATGTCATGAGGTATATCCACATAACGTGGACATTACATGAAGTCATGAGGTATATCCACACAACGTGGACATTACATGATGTCATGAGGTATTACCACATAACGTGGACATTACATGATGCCATGAGGTATGTCCACATAACGTGGACATTACATGATGTCATTTAATATATCCACATAACATGGACATTACATGATGTCATGAGGTATATCCACATAACGTGGACAGTACATGATGCCATGAGTTATATCCACATAACGTGGACATTCCATGACGTCATTAGGTATATCCACACAACGTGGACATTACATGATGTCATGAGGTATATCCACATAACGTGGACAGTACATGATGTCATGAGGTATATCCACATAACGTGGACAGTACATGATGTCATGAGGTATATCCACATAACTAGGACATTACATGATGTCATGATGTATATTCCCATAACGTGGACATTACATGAAGTCATGAGGTATATCCACACAACGTGGACATTACATGATGTCATGAGGTATATCCACATAACGTGGACAGTACATGATGTCATGAGGTATATCCACATAACGTGGACAGTACATGATGTCATGAGGTATATCCACATAACTAGGACATTACATGATGTCATGATGTATATTCCCATAACGATTACAGCACATGATGTCATGAGGTATATCCACATAACGTGGACATTACATGAAGTCATGAGGTATATCCACACAACGTGGACATTACATGATGTCATGAGGTATATCCAGATAACGTGGACATTACATGATGTCATGAGGTATATCCACATAACGTGGACAGTACATGATGTCATGAGGTATATCCACATAACTAGGACATTACATGATGTCATGATGTGTATTCCCATAACGATTTCAGCACATGATGCCATGAGGTATATCCACATAACGTGGACATTACATGATGTCATGAGGTATATCCACATAACATGGTCATTACATGATGCCATGATGTTTATTTACATAACGTGGTCATTACATGATGTATATCCACATAACGTGGACGGTACATGATGTCATGAGGTATATCCACATAGCGTGAACATAACATGATGTTATGAGGTATACCCACATTACGTGGACATTACATGATGTCATGAGGTATATCCACATAACTAGGACAGTACATGATGTCATGAGGTAAATCCACATAACCGCACACTAAGCAGTGGCGACCCTCGGGAAATGGACCGAAGGAGGAAGCTGCAATGATGAAGTACATACATACGTAGACATTCATACATTTGAAGGCACTAGACTATGGCGAAGGCTGACAGTTAAAACATGTGATGCTGTGGATGCCAGTCTCTTGTAGGGACAAATAATCTAGGACTTATGATTGAAACAAATTGAAACAAATAATTATTGCCTTAGAGACTTGTGTAAGTCTAACTGCTGTGCTGTGCCAGGGAAAACACACTTACTTTGTATGCAAATTGTGTGAGCTAACGGTAGGACAGGACCTGCTTTGCCTTTTGACAAACACTTAGTGTCAAGACTTTTCTATGATCAATTCATAAAATTGTCACCGCTAGTTTGCCTTTACGCCAATTGGAACCTGTTTCGGCAGATAATCGAGACAAGTCAATCTCAGGCGTTGACGGCTTATATTTCTTTTGTATATTTGAATTCACCGAGGAAAAAGCAAGAAAATGGAGGAAATCTGGCGTAGTCTTGGAGTGACAAAGTGTACAAGTGCACATACATAGCGGAACAAGTGATGGTACACTGACATTTGCGTAAGGTTTTATCACCCAATAATAATTGTTCGCCGCACATACTGGGTTTCCTGAATAGATGTCTTACAGCATAGTTCCCCCTTGATGCTGCGACGTAAACAATGATGCAGCGACGTAAACAATTATAGCCCTTCAAGATAGTCGACTCTTGATATGTTATGTGGGGCGGTCGGGTCGCCTAGTGGTTAAAGCGTTCGCTCGTCACGCCGAAGACCCGGGCTCGATTCCCGACATTGGTACAACGTGTGAAGCCAATTTCTTGTGTCCCCCGCCGTGATATTGCTGGAATATTGCTAAAAGCGGCGTAAAACCATACTCACTCACTAATATGTTATGTGTTTATGTCTCTGTTATGAGACAAAAGAAGCACAATATTAAGTTAAATGAACGGTACATCAGTGCATTCTATTACGTTTGATATACGTTATAACTGTAATCACTTTATCCAAAAGCATAACATGTCCAATATCAACATCGTCCAATACAAGTTTGCTTGGGGGTACGAAGCAAATGATTCAATCAAACTCTCTCATATGAATGTAATAAACTCTAGAAAAGCACCTGGGATATTGGAAAACCTTTCAAGTAAATATCTCGTATATGCAAATAATTCCTGGGTATCAAATATTGCTTTACACTCGACGGTAACACTTTTAACGCTTTTGATGACATTACAACGCTTGAAAGGACATTATTGATCTCATGACATGTGTATCAGACCTAGCAGTGGGACTCTGTCTAAATTCTATGGGCGTGTGTACTCACACTTTTTGGACGATTTCCCTCTCGCGATGGATGAAAGGCCAAGCAGTATGAGGATGATTTGAACTGCCGTTGAAACAGTTACTGCCATTTTCCATCTCTAAGACCGTGCGTTAGACAGGTTTGTGATGTCGCATACATTTCCACACAACGGGAGCGTTACCAACGTTCCGAGTCAAATACAGACTTCCTCGCATGCAATCACAGCTAACGCATTGATTGCTCGACCACTGGAGGCGATAACTAATATATAGCAGCACTCACTACCGTTGTTACTCCGCACAATTCGTGCCAATAGTGGAATAGATTTCAAAACTCCAACATGCATTTCATTTTCACGTGTTATCTGTAGATCTGTAACATAATCCACAACGTTCTTCGGGCTTCGTTGAAATGCTTGAATTGAACAACCTGTTGAATAACGTCTGATGGGAAGCGTTTAGGTTTCCATGGTAACTCACCAAACATCCCTACAATCTCTGTCAGTGATTATGCTTGGCTTCTATACAGGCGTATCGCATCCAGCAATAGCTATTGTCCACTCACATCCCATTTCCTTTTGTCGTGGTATTCAGCGATCTCTCAATGAAGTTACCCTTCACACATCCAAGCCAGCTATGGACTTCCATTTCTATGACGTGACCATTACAAGGCTTCCAGTCTCACCTGAATCACCAGGTCTGTCTTAGATGCCAGATATAACCACACGCGATCACAGTACCAGAGTAAAAACATCAATAATAACTACCATTTAGTTCTGGCGTATTTTTCACTGTCATAGGGAGTTTCGTGAATCATGCAATTACTGTCGCACGAATCCACGAGGTCACAGACGCGTTATCCTTTACGATACACTGAATTTATTCATCTTTCAAACAAATATTAATGCGACAGGGATTTCGCGATAAAGAGTTTACATATTACAAACCTTATGTTCAGAGTCCAGAAAAAGCCCAGTAATTATATATCCAGAATAATGTAACTACTTCCACCAGAACCAGTGATTAGCTATTAGCGAGGAACACACTTGTTTGAACGTTCACTCTAGTCTGACTATTGTAGGCCAAAACTGGGAGACTAGAAGTAGGTCCCAGGACACGCCTTTACTGGAATTACTCCGATAAGTGTTATCCGACTTGTCTCCGTTATCGGAAACGTGCCCAGGTGGAGGTTGGAGAGCCGCTACGGGATTTAATCTGTTGCGTCTGGAAGATCCACTTGTTGATAACTCCTTAGAACAATCCAATAATCTATCAACCACGTGGCCATTTGCAGCAAACCTGGTATTGACCAGCCTAATAACCGGTATCGCACTTAAAACCTGAAGCATACAAAATTCATTTGTCGCCTTGGTCCGTGTCAGTTTACGTTTGCATGCCTAGACTACATGTATCATCCCTGCGCCAGTCGCACAGACCATCGATTGGCCTAAGCTGTGCTTGTTGCTGACTGTAGTCGCAATGGATAGACTTGGTTCCGTGGCTAAACTCCAAGAGCTTCCCAATGCCAATCCATTGTCACCTGAACACGTTATGGTAGCTCGGCGGTAGGCAGCTTCATAATGACCGGCAGTACTGTGGGGAGTCCGAGATATGGTTGGTCGTTTTATCAGTGCTCGCTCGAGAGGCTTATCACGGGCAGAGGGAACGTCAGACTGAGGCAATGGCTTCTGTCAGAGAATCACTGGAGACTCTTCATCAATTCTCGCTGCATGTTGGGAGTGGAACCGTACTGGAGCCGTTGACCAACACGGTGGCGTTGACAGTGTCAGATAAAGAGATGCTTAAAGTGAAAGGTTCCAATCTAAGCCCTATTGGTGCGTACATTAGACCAGAGTGTGAAACCCGTCAATTACTAGTCTGTCCCTTTTCGCCATATAGTCAATCAAACACCCTTTTCGTAAGGCAGAAATTCTTACAGTCAATCTTGACTGTGCACGAGAAGAATCCTTGAGCAGTTCGAAGACTCAAGTGGCACTAGGGATCCTGGATCAATTTGAAGCCCCAAGACCGTTTCCGAATCGCCCAAAGGTGGCATTTGTTCAGTCACATCGTGGAGAAGGTGGAGACCCTACTGTATATTTACTCACGAAGTCGCATTCTTCCACTGAGTCAACTCGGGAACCAAATTCAACAACTTTGGCTGGGCAGGATTTAAATTCTTGAGATACACCGTTCATTATTTAGAGATAAAGTAAATTGGTTTGCGAAACCATTATTTTAATCAATCAGAGGTCTTGGTGGTACTGCACTATGTGTCTATGTGGGGCATTAATATTTACTTTTTCTTTACAGTGACACTCCATGTTGTGACTGAGTGTGTATTGGGTTAATTTAATCTGTTTTTATTACTATATTTTGATGATGAGTGAAGTAAATGGTTCATACACTTGATATTAATCGTGTAAATGCAAATATCAAAGAAATGTTATTGACTTTATAATTTCATTTTAAAAACGTGATCTTCATGTAAATATTCGAGCGTCCATCGATCAATGTGTTAGTTGCTTGTCAGGCATAGAGAAATAATCACGCATTGAGAAATTGAATTTATGTTATGGGCATGCACGTTTTATGGATTGCAATATACATAATTTTTTATTATTATTTCATTTAATACAATAGAAATTGCAATCAATAAAACGTGTTTATTCCTCGCGAGGTTTTACGGTGTTTGCCAACTCGCTTTATCAGGATATAATCATCGAGCAGGCGTATGTCAAGCATATAACTTTAGATTAGTGTGTATACACAAGCCAGACAAACGGAGTACAACATACCAGTCCTGAAATACATAGTCAGTCCTGACCTGAGTCATCGTAACCAATATAGTCAACCTGCTTGCAGAAATAGCTGTGACCACACACTCCATAGATAGATACTGAATGAGGACATCGTGAAAAGATCGTCAAGAGTTAATCGACATTAATAACAACTAATGATCAACACAAGGCTGTCTACTGTCGATGCGCCCCTGCGTTTTGCTAATGAGGATTTTGAATAGATAACACGTAAACACTTTATCAAGGCAGTTTGTGTGTCTCGCCGTTAGAAGGAAGAACATTGATTATCTTTTTGCGTTAATGCATTGGATTTTCCTTATGGTTTAATAGATAAGACAAGGCTTATTGAACACCCGGCGAAATGTGTTAATGAGGATAAATCGTGGCGTGGACTGCTGCAGCAGACTTTATGAAAATATCACAGGAGAGTGTAACAGAGAGTGAGGGGGAAGGACGTAGAGAGAGAGAGGGGGGAGTGAAAGAGAGGGTGAGAGGGAAAGAGAGAGCGACAGAGAAAGAGAGACAAAGAGTGAGTGAGAGAGTGCGAGAGAGAGAGTGAGAGAGATACAAAGAAAAAGGGAGAGAGCGAGAACAATATATTTAAAGAGAGAGGGAGTGAGAGAGCGAGAAGGGGAAGGGTGTGTGAGATATATATATATAATATATGTAAAGATAGACAGATAGATAGACAGATAGATAGATAGATAGATAGATAGATAAATAGATAGATAGCACTTCCATCATAAAGATAACCTGGACCAGCGCAATGTCTTGATCCAAACTGATATTGTTTTAGAATTGTGTTTAACATTAAAACCGTAACACAATTTGAGAATATATGTCGCAAATATATGTCTGACACTTTACCGTGAAACTTGCTCCCCTGTTCCTTCACGTCGTGCCTTGTTACACTACTGCTACGACCCTGGGCCCCGTTCCATAAAGCGATCTTAGCGCTAAGACGTCCGTAACTCCCATTCTTAACATAGCAATACGACAATCGTAGCACTAAGATCGCTTGTGGACGGTGCCCTGTTCCACAAAGCAACACTTAGCGCAACAGTTGTCGTAAACACCGTTCTTGAACATTGACTGACAATGGTCGTAGGTAAGATTGAGGCTAGGAGAGAATGTCGAGAGGAACATACAAGTGTTAACAGTAGGTACTGCTAAATGGTTACGCTTATGCTTAATACAGTATTCAGTATCAGGAGATATGTTTAAATGCCGGTATGAGTAGCTTAATTGTGGAGTGAGTGAGTGAGTATTGTTTTACGCCGCTTTTAGCAATATTCTACCTCTACCATTCCGCCATTTCTACTTCCGTCAGCTGTGGAACTATGACGCACACGTTCAAGACATAGACACCCGTTTTTTACACTCGATCATGCTTTACTATCTCAAGGGTAATCAGTCATTGTGGAATAGATACTATAATTACAGAGAAGATGTTTATTAATCGCTCTCAGGTGTATAATTCCCTTCCAGAACGTGTAATATGACCCCACCTGCCTAGTACATCTCAATGACGTCATGCAGTGCCCCCCAAGTTGACTGACACAGGCCGAACACGACCAGGCCGACCGAGTCTCCGGTGGTGAGATAACATGAGGACATAAACACGTGGTTACCGGGGTGATGAGGATGTCAATACTGTTGGGAAAGCACAGGTATAACATGACGAAGACGTCTACCGGGGACATTTTATGCGTTTTAATTTGACTATGTGCATTCAGGAGTGTGATTGAGTGAGTATTGTTTTAAGCCGTTTTTAGCAATATTCCCGCAATATCACGGCGGGGGACACCAGAAATGGGCTTCACACATTGTACCCACATGGGGAATCGAACCCAGGTCTTCGGCGTGACAAGCGAACCACTAGGCTTCCCTACCGCCCCTTAATTGTTATGAGGATAGCGAGTCAAGAAGAATACTTGAGCAGATGTGTCATATTTCCTTGCGATACATCACTTGAGACGTGAGAAATTAAATTTAATATGAATTATTTCCAATTTCATAAAGATTTTTCATATTTATTTCACAAAGTCTGAAAACGTTTACATATGAACATGATAGAATTAAAGAAATATGTTTAGCAGTCATGAGTAATGACTACAGTGAATGTTTATTCTGTTATTTTCATGATCTGTAACGAATGTTACACAGTGTCAATCAGTTGACAAAACGCTACACAACGTCCATTTGTCGCACTGTGTCTTGATTGGTTTAATATTTACAGTTTACCGTTATATCTGCATCGCATTTACAGCAAACAATCCACATGAAGATCTAAAACCCCAACGTTAACCGGCCGCATATGATTTGTTCAGAGAGATTTCATGCACAGCATTCATGCGCTGATAAGAGGGCCATTACCTCTTTACATAGCCAGCGCCAATTACTTTACTGCAGATGTGTGTGCTCAGTAAACAGCGGAAGATAAACAGGATAATGCATGCTCTACATATTACAGACTCCGCGTCCATCAGACGGTGCTCCAGTGACGTATACACGTATATTTGTATACATGTGCAAGGTTATATGTGATTATGGCAGCGAAAATGGCCAAGTTGCTGAAACTCAAATTTTCTGAATTTGATACGAAGAAGGTACGAAAATGTCAATACCCAAATAAAGAAATATGAATAATGATAATCATCATCATTAACAACAGCAGCATCACCATCATCACTTTTTTCGTCATCATCATCTGGCTTATCAATTTTGTTTTCTATGATGTAATTTGGGTGAAATCCTTTACAGTGATTTTATTGATTTATTCAGTTACGTTGCATGTGTCGTCCTTGTGAAGTAACTCTTGCTTAATAACCACGTCGTACTTGAATGAATCTGTGTAACTCATCCATTAAATCATCCCCCACTAAGAGCATCCAAACACGAAATATGTCTGGTCTAGTATCTAACGATGCCTTGTACTCAATCTGATACCAATCAACGCCTAGAAGTATCAATAACACGTCCAGTGTGTTCACTTTCAACAGGGACAGTCTGTCATGGAAATCTCTCCAGGGAGGACGTACTTCTATGACGAATGAGCAAATGGAGTTGAAGTAGGTTCCCGTCCCCGACATTGCCCACAGCAGTGTTGTGATGATGTGTGTCACCACCACCATCTGCTCCCTGACCACTGGCTACTTGTCCAGATGACCAATGATAACCGTGAAAGTAATCAATTTCCTATTGTCTTGAAAAATAGGCTTTACCATAGCAATCAGTCATCGGCCGAGGAGCCATTTATACGCCCTACCAGGGTTGTTTACCAATTCCGTATCTTTTGTGGAATACCTTGTCAAACAAGGCATGCCGCTATGGGATTCAGTGTGCCATTTGTGAGCCTTCAAAAATCCGTCTCAACCGCCAATGGCGCGCGGTTGTTTTCCAAAACATTCATGCGCTATACTATCTGTCGCTTACTGTATCGACCCAACACATTGTCGTTATTATAATAGAGTGAATGTGAGGGTGCACTCTTTCTAGCTTACTCTCTCTTGCTCAACTGCCTGTGTCCATCTATCTCTCCCCTTCTCTCTATCTGCGTATGTATATATCTCTCTCCAACCCTCTCGCTCTCCCACATTCTCTCCCGCTCTCTTACACCCTTTCTTTGGCGCTCTCCCCTCCTCTCTCCTTCTCTCTCTCAATGGTCCATCTCTCGCTCTCTCATCTATCTCAATATCTGTCTCTGTGTTTGTCTTTCCTCTCTCTACCTCTCTCCGTTTCTTTGTCGCTCTCTCTATATCTACACATCGCTCCCTCTCTCCCCTTCTGTCTGTCCGTCTCTCTCTCTCTTTCTCTCGCTCCCTCTCTATCTCTCTCCCCTCTCTCTAGCTCCCTCTCTATCTCTCTCCCCTTCTGTCTCTCTCCTATCTCTCTGCCTATCTCTCTAGCTCACTCTCTTATCGCTCTCTGTCCATCTATCTTCATCTCTCTCTCAATCTCCCCCCTCTCTCCCCTCTCTCTCCTCCCTATCTCTCCCCCTTCTCCCTCCCCCACTCTCTCGCACGTTATTATATAATATATAATAACGTACGTGTATGCACAGTAGTAACTACATGAACATTATACATGTAGTTACTACTGTGCATATACCCTGATGCCTGGACATATATGTCCACCACTGTGTACGTGCGTCTGGGCCTGCACAATTCATTACTGGTTTAATGTTTTATAGATGTTTTCTGGATCTTCGTGTGAACCACTCACGGGTTTATTCTTCAAATGAGATACGAGTTCTCGGGAACATGACAATAACTGGGGGACATATGAGCCATATACTATTTCGAGAAACCATTCAGGAATCTAATATTACCTGTAGACTGGGTCTGCCCGACTTCCGTGACACAGCATCGAGTATTAACTAGACTCACGGTGCCAGAATAGTTTCACTTTGTACCTACAGGACTTCCTTCATCAGACTCTAGGCTATGCATCACAACAGAACATGACTGTTTTATACATAACCTAATACAGTGTGCCGTGATAATATGTGCGTGTATAGTGAACGATAGAAGCCAAAATGTTCTTACTTATCCTTGCCCATCAATAATATATTTTCTGATATTGAAACCTTGTTTCTTGTTTGTATTGTATATATATACATTGTGTTTAGTTTCATCTGTATAATTGATCTTGTGCCATGTTTATCATGTTTGGGTCACGTAATGAGTTAACTATGAAAACAGCGGGTACCTGTTCTGTTTCATTCTGTGTTTCTTTCTATAAAAAATCAAAGAGACCCTTGCTCAGAAGTTGTTTGATCAAGGTTACAACATTCAAGGCCTCAGTAAAGCTTTCAAAAGGTTTTATGGTAGACATGTGGAGGACAATTCCATATTTGACGCATCAGTGACAAAAAAATGTCAGATGCAATCCCCATTTTGACTTGTACTACATGTTCCCATGTTTTTTCAGGTCAGCAGTTGACTTGCCTTTGCATGTTTTTGGTACGGGTGCCACCAGGATACGCTCACCTTTTCGCGAACATCTGGTATCAATACTATTTGATAATGTTTCATAAACACATGCTCGGAATTCTCGGAATTGTACTATCGACCATGCTTTATGTAGAGATTTCTATTGGACATGATGAGGGTTTTGCCGCTGTATTTACATAATCCACTGTGTTTATTGTACATATATGTACACAATCTGCTTTGTGTTTTTGTCCAGCATACTCTGGTTGAATTGTGTATGTATTTGTAAATAAAAACCACATAAAGCTGCACCTGACACATTGTGAAACATAGACACCATGGGCTGGTGCTGCTGGAATATAGCTCGACATGAGGGGAAGGAATGACTTCAGCTTTGCAATAGTCAGCTTTCCCTGCTGGTGTATAGCTCGACATGAGGGGAAGGAATGACTTCAGCTTTACAATAGTCGGCTTTCCTTGCTGGAATATAGCTCGACATGAGGGGAAGGAATGACTTCAGCTTTACAATAGTCAGCTTTCCCTGCTGGTGTATAGCTCGACATGAGGGGAAGGAATGACTTCAGCTTTACAATAGTCAGCTTTCCCTGCTGGCGTATAGCTCGACATGAGGGGAAGGAATGACTTCAGCTTTACAATAGTCAACTTTCCCTGCTGGAATATAGCTCGACATGAGGGGAAGGAATGACTTCAGCTTTACAATAGTCAACTTTCCTTGCTGGAATATAGCTCGACATGAAGGGAAGGAATGACTTCAGCTTTACAATAGTCAGCTTTCCCTGCTGGTGTATAGCTGTAGAGTGTTATTTAAATGTTCTAGAAAATACGTATGCATGATATTATTCACTACCTATACCTTAAACTTTAAGTGTGCCGTTTCTATTTGATACCAAATGTCGCGGACACACGTTCAGTGTTATCATTATTTACATGTCATGCCAGAGAAATATATTACAGACTTGTATGCATTATGAGATATACATACGTGTATACGTTATGCGTTCCTGAATGCAGAAGGGGCGTTCGGGTAGCCTAGTGGTTAAAGCGTTCGCTCATCACGCTGAAGAGTCACGGAAACTAGTGTATTCCAAGGTGTTCTATGTAACAATAGCCATTTCATTTCCGTTTCCCTATTCAGTCTCTATGCACATCCCAAATTGTAAAATGAACAGCAAGGATTTCGTTTCTTTATTCTTTGTTTCAAGAAATTTAA
The DNA here is from genome assembly GCF_022045235.1 of Haliotis cracherodii. Classification (NCBI taxonomy): domain Eukaryota; kingdom Metazoa; phylum Mollusca; class Gastropoda; order Lepetellida; family Haliotidae; genus Haliotis; species Haliotis cracherodii. The sequence goes on from NW_027266265.1 coordinate 56,587,404, forward strand.
CTTAAGCTTCAGGCATATCTGTGATCTGATGTTGTTCAATAACCATCGAATAGCCAATTTCCTCCCATTGATTTACCCACCTGAACATAAAGGAGACCAGTCGGACCGCCTCATCGGTTTCATATTTAGACCTATATGTATAAAGATTGCAGAGTGACAAAACACGTTCCACAAGACTGTATGACAAGAGGGACTTTCCAATAGTCCACTTGTCCTTTATGTCGAGCAATATTCTAAACTTCCAGCCTATGGCGTTTACATTTCATAACTTTTAGATACAATCGAGCATGCTCTTTCTACCAAGATTTCAAAGAGCGTCACAGAAGTTGTTTGGTCAAGGTTTAACATTCAAGGCCTCAGTTAAGCTTTCAAAACCTTTTATGGTAGACATGGAGGACATTTCCATATTTGACGTATCAGGGACAAAAATGATGTTCGATGCAATTCTCTATTTTGACATGTACAATAAGTTCTCGTGTTCTTTCAGAACAATTGACCTGCCTTTGCATGTGTTTGTGACGGGTGCCACCGGTGGGGCAGGATACGCACACGTCCGCCGCGAGAGGGGAAGGTCCGGGGTTCGATCCCCGGCCGCGTCATACCAACAGACGTTACTTTATGTTACCCTGTCTTGCGCTCGGCATTAAGGGGCTAAAACAAGGACAGGTCGGCTCGGATTCAGAACACTGTGGCAGGGTGGGAATATTTGTGTTCAACTGCGGCATGGTATCACAGTAGGGTAGCACTATAAAATTGACATTAATCCGGACTAGTACAAGCACACACATGCACGTTGCTATGTAAGTGCAATAATCTTAAAAGCGACGTTAAACCCCATTTCACCTTACCTAGACAACATTTCAAAATTGTAAAGAAAATACAGATTTGTAATCAACAGTTTTACAGTCATGTGTTTACGTTACACGTTTCGTCGGCAATATACACTAATACACAGCAACCCATACAACCCAACGTTGCTACTGCAGTTGCAAAATACATCACTTTGATCCTGAAAGAAAAAACAATGAAGAATTTAAAATCTTGATTAAAATCTTAATTATAAAATAACCTTTGCAATAGAACAACAGAGACAAGTGTATTTACCCTTATACGAAAACGATGGCTAAAGTTGACAGTAAACACGACTACCGACAAAGCTGTACAAAGATGAATATGAAATAAGACACGTCGAGATGAAATTAAACCGATTCAATAAAAATGCTGTTTGAAGTCTCGTTTTTAGTCCTCATCACTCAACTTTTCAGGTTCCAAGGATTTCATCTTTGTAATGAGTTCATTCATAGAGCGAGATTGTCGTTTGTTTTATTGCGAAGGGATCCGTAAGGGTGACGTGTTATTCTGTTGGCCGTCCAAAATGGACGCCCTCGAAGACGGTTTTGCTTCAGGCTTAATGAGAACTGTCAGACTTAACATGAAAGATGGTAATAGAATCATTAACGTCCACGCTAATAATAAAATGGCATCGGATGACCACTCTATCTACCATTGAGCTGAGATCATGTTAGGTGACCGTATTCTGGATGTGACTGGATCAATTCATTGACCAAATCTTGTCTGATCGACAAGGTCGTTGTTCAAGAGAAAGATGGACAAGGCCGCTGTCCACTTCTACGACCACAGCGGTCACTGCCTGACTCTTTCTAACTTGATAACAAGGTCTAGAAATCTTGTCGAGATATTGCCAGACAGGGCACGTGTTTGGTTGACGTTGACATTTGTATGAAGTGTCTCCTTAATTACTGTTCCCAAACCATATTGACAGATTCCTTCACACCTATCGATATGAAGGCTGCATTAAACAGATTCTGTTGTTGTTAAACGCATTAGAATATGTTATATGTGGTTACTTGGAATCATACTGGATATATTATCCAGTTGTTCTTATGTAACGTGGGGTAGAGTGACAAATCTATTTGTGTGTGGTTCTGCGGTTTGAGTGTTTCAACATAGGCGTATGTTCATCAATACAAAGCGACAAAAACATTTCCATAATTATAATCCAAGCAGAGTCGATAATACGATTCCGACTGTATCATGAGAATATGTTTATGAATCACTATCAAATAAGAGTATACCAGGTGAGCGTTTCTTGCACTATACGGTGGTACCTGTCATAAACACAGACACAGTCTAGTCAATTGCTTACCTGAAAACAACAATGAAACATACGGTACAAATACAAATATAGAATTGGATCTAGGTCATTGATGTGCCGTCATATAGCTTGAATATTTGTCAGGCGTTGAATAAAAAACAGACAAACATGAAAAAGTCATTTTTTTACCTTGGCTCTTTTCTGAGATTGCAAATATTCAGGCAAATCCTTTGAGTCTTTAAGAATCCACATGGTATTAATTCCACATGTCTTAAATACGGTCTGTGAATATAAGGAAAGTTCTTCCTTGACTGCATTAAAGATTATGGTTAATCTTTGAGACAAATACTTAGTGGTACATTTGCTGGACTCTCTGTACGGATATTTATCGGGCTTAAGAAGCAAGTACAAAACAGGAATCGACATGTCGTCAGGTTTAAGAATCAAGTTTTGCTTCTATTGTTTTTAACACATTTATTGTTCCATACGAATAACACAGATCTCTTGTGCTATATGAATATTACAAATCTCGGGTTCTATATGAATATCATAGATCTATTGTACTAAATGAATATTGCAGACCTCCTGTCCTATATGAATATTACAGATCTATTGTGCGATATGAATTTTACTGATCTATTGTTCTATTAGAATATTACAGTGCGATATAGATATTACATATCTCTTGTTCTATATGCATAATGCAAATCTCTTGTTCAATATTACATATCAATTGTTATATATGAATATTACAGATCTCCTGTTCTATATGAATATTACAGAACTATTGTTCTATATGAATATGACAGATCTCCTGTTCTAAATGAATATTACAGATCTATTGTTCTATTTCAATATTACACATCTATTGTTCTATGTGAATATTTGTTCACATATTGTTAACGATGTAAGAATCTACATCGAAACGTTATTTTCACCCCAATAAATTGTGCCTTTTACGCCCCCAAAAAAGGAAACCGTGGTGTTGACTATTTGTATTTACACCTGTTTGGAAGTGAGTGCATTGGAGGTGAACTAGCTTCACACGCAAGACAGCATGTGCCGACCTGCTAAGTACAGCCCTATTGTCCCACATGCGTATGTCATAGCTAATGTCCTCTCTTGTTATATATGAATATCACAGATCTCTTGTTCTATATGAATATTACAACCCTATTGTTGTGTTATGAATATTACAGATCCATTGTTCCATACGAATATCACAGATCTCTTGTTCTATATGAATATTACAACCCTATTGTTGTGTTATGGATATTACAGATCCATTGTTCCTTATGAATATCACATATCTCTTGTTCTATATGAATATTACAACCCTATTGTTGTGTTATGAATATTACAGATCCATTGTTCCTTATGAATATCACAGATCTCTTATTCTATATGAATATTACAACCCTATTGTTGTGTTATGAATATTACAGATCCATTGTTCCATATGAATATCACAAATCTCTTGTTCTATATGAATATTACAACCCTATTGTTGTGTTATGAATATTACAGATCTATTGTTCCATATGCATATCACACATCTATTGTTCTATATGAATATTTGTTCATATATTGTTAACGAAGTTGTTAGTCATGAAGCTGTGTTTTCTTATTCACTCACTTCTAGAAAGGCAATCGAACAACATCAACATGACAACATTACCGTTAGAGAAACAAACAAAAAATACTTTTCTAGACTGTTAGAAACAATTTTGTTTCTTAGCGGCAGAAGACATTACTACAACTGCTGCTGCTACTACTGCTACTACTACTGCTGCTACTACTACTGCTGCTACTACTACTGCTGCTACTACTGCTGCTACTACTGCTGCTGCTACTACTATTGCTGCTACTACAACTGCTGCTACTACTACTGCTGCTGCTGCTACTGCTGCAACTCTTACTGCTGCTACTACTGCTGCTTATGCTACTACGACTACAACTACTACTGCTTCTTCAAGTACAACTTCTTTCACCACTACAACTACCACTACAACCGCTGCTTTTATTACTAATTACTCCTCGCCTGTTGTGGTCACATAAACTACTGCATAAACTACGGCAGAAGCCATTACTAGAACTGCTGCTACTACTACTGTTGCTGCTACTACTACTACTACTACTACAACTGCTGCTACTACTGCTGCTGCTACTACTGCTGTTACTACTGCTACTACAACTGCTGCTACTACTACTGCTCCTGCTACTACTGCTGCAACTCTTACTGCTGCTACTACTACTGCTTATGCTACTACTACTACTACTACAACTACTACTGCTTCTTCAAGTACAACTTCTTTCACCACTACAACTACCACTACAACCGCTGCTTTTATTACTAATTACTCCTCGCCTGTTGTGGTCACATAAACTACTGCTACAAGTAATGCGGGCGTGTATAACCAAATTACTATTACTTCCTTTGCTAATTATCTGAGTATTCACTATAAGGCACGAACGTCTCCTAGATTGACACAAGAAAACTCATTCGCCTGTAAGCACCGGTACCCGGCTGTACAACCCTGGATGATAACCATTATGACAATAGCCATCAACAACTGTGCAAGTCCCACTCTAAATGAGTCGAGCCGCCTCCAGAAGGTCGCCTGAAGAAGCAGCACTCGTGTCCTCGGTGTTTCCGACAACGTCACCAATTTGTCGGCACGACATTGGCGAGGTGCATGTTTCTACGTTACATTAGGCTCTGTCAAAGCGTCTTTGCTTTCTAATAATCGATTATTCGGCCAAACCGGTAGGACGAAATGTACCAGGTCTATTAATATCTGTCGTGTCAATCCTCCTTCAGCCGCACAGTTCACCTGCAGGCTAAATAAGGTTTTAACTGTAAATCTAAGTTTGAGGCCATCACGCAACAGTGTTCTTATGCTAAATATATCGCACGATAGTGTTCTCATGCCACAAAAAAACAGGTAAAATGTCAGTTTTTTCTGATATTCGAATTATAAATGTGACAGTCCAATTTAAATAAAAGTATTTCATAACGTCTCTTCCTGGCTTGTGGAATAGAAACGTCAACAGATGGAGAAACATGATGTCTGTCGTTTCTGTGCCCGTCGAAACAACGGGGATTGTTTATGTCTGTACTTATTAATGCAAGATTATTCAAGACGAATCCTCGGGGCCATGGGAATTGTGTGTTTCCACATAGCGGTATTGTATCAATAAATCGTCAAACACTTACCATATTCATAGGAAAAGCCTGTTTAATAGCAGTGTCGATTGTATGATTCCGACTATTTCATGAACATGTGTTTATGAATCACTTTCAAATAGGGATGATACCAGATGTTCCAGAAAAGGTGAGCATATCCTGCCCTACCCGTGGCACCCGTCACAAACACATTCATGGGCAAGTCAAATGTTCACCTAAAAACATGGGAATATACGGTACAAGTCAAAATAGGGAATTACACCGATGCGTCCAAATATGAGAACGTCCTCTACGTGTCTTTCCGTAGCTTTGGCTGTTTAAGCCTTGATCAAACAACTTCTCAGCAAGATTTGAAGAAAGGAAACAATTACTATGTTTTGTATGTTGCTACAGAAGTGGCCGGATGTTATGGCACGCAGAAACACACCATTGTTCCATACATAAACTGAAATGGATTTCCTAGGTATAGAATGTGTGCAATTTACAAGACAATGAATCGCTGAGTATTCGTGGGAAGACATGTTCAACAAGTATACTCTATAGGCGGTTTGTATATGTCTGAGATGGCATGTCGAGTCACATAATAAAACACGGCACTGAGGTGGTCATTATGTCGAGAATGTGTTAAACCGATGGCCAAAATAATATAAAACGGGTTACGACGCACCATGTTGTGGATTGTTCGTAAAGCAGAGAAGGAAATACGGCGATCCATGTAACACAATGAAACACAACACGTGTAGTTCAGTCGGCCGAAGGCACAACGTATTTAATAACAGTCTCGATCCAATCTTAGCAATAATGATTTTTATGTTAATGGTATAACACAAAGTCACGTTGAAAATGTTGATTGTCAGACTAAATATTCATATAAGCAAAAAACCCAAAGAAAACAACATTTCCGTAATCATAATATCAAACGGTCTTGATTATCTGACGAAACAGATTCCATAGGGTGTAAAAGGTAAAATAGCGGTGAAAATCATATGAATGGATCACTGAAAATCCGTGATGACACCAGGTGTTCGCGAAAAGGGTAAGCATGCCCTGCTCTATCAAGGCAACTTTGAGGTTTAAAAATTATAAACCCACACATAATAATACGTCATGATGATGTCATCCAGATCATTTAAAGTTGTCTACGAAAAACCGAAAAAAAACCACATAAAAAATTACTTGATTGTCAGTTTTCGGGACTAGAAAAAGAATAAAGCTAATAAAATTAGAATATCAATATTGACATTATTGGTAAGGCTATATGGGAATTTAACAGTGGCCACACATAACATAATTGCATGTGTTTCCAAAACAAAACCTTTCTTGTCACTCAAAGCATCAAGTTGACATTTACGTCAGGTCATGTGAGACTTTCTGTTTTCAGACTTGGATTGTGCAGCAGTCACTGACGATGTTACTAGCCACCTGGGCAATGGTTCCAGACATGAAGTCAATGTTTGCGACACCTATACCACAAACACTCTAACAAGAGAAGCGATTTTGAATTAGCCAGCGTCTGCACTGCACACAATCCCTCCACTCATGTTTGGTGGAGGTGCCCCGCAAGTGTTTAGGGTAAAATGTCATGGCGGCTGTTGTAAAATGTCTCGGTGTCAAATGAACGTCGCCAACAGAGCACTCCGTTGACTTGGTAAAGCATCAAATTTAATTATTTTAGTACGTGGTCACTGTATCTATCGTCTATAAGAAGCTATGAAGTCAAATCGTCAATCTTTATATATGGTAATATAGTTATTTAAAGATTGTTCATCTAAATGTAAGGAGATTAAAGGACAAAGTAGATCTACTCTGCACTGAATTTCATTCATACGCTATTATTTGCTTAACCGAAAGTTGGCTGCCTGCATATATGACGGCATACCTACTGTTGATATTTCAATTCCAAGCTTCCGATTGTCAAACAGAAAAGATGGACGAAGTCGAGGCGGGGGTGTAGCTATATATATAAAGAACAATTTATATGTTAAAAACGTGGATCATCTGACCGTTAATGGACTCGAAGCATTATGGGTAAGGTAAGATGCAAGACCAGTAAATACGTAGTAAGGACATTCTGTAGGGCAGATAAAAGCGAGGATTACTTGGAGTTGATAGATCAGTCAATATGTAATGCAATAGATTTGAATATACCAACTATTATAGCTGGGGACTTTAATCTAGATATTCATAGAGAAAGTAAGAATAAAACAGATCACTTACAAGCAATATATGGGTCGACCCAAAGTATAACTGAGCCCACCAGGATGACACCTACCTCCAGAACTCCAGATTGATTTACTGTTTGTAACTAATGCAGACAGTGTGTTGGGTTCGGGGGTATTTGATCCTATCTGCAGTGATCATTGTCCTATATTCGTAAAAATCAAGGAAAACATACCTAGCAATGCAAATTTTAATAGAAAAATCTACAATTACAACATGGCTGATATTGAAGAAATTATTGTTAGCTTAACTGAGACAAAGTGGGATCATTTGTTATCTTCCAGAAATGTTGTCGTTATGGCAGAATGTTTTACCCGGACAATTATTGACGTATGTACTAATCATATTCCTAATAAATGTGTAACAATTAGACCTAATGATCCACTATGGGTCACTAGTGAGATACGTCGACTGATCACGAAACGTAACAGAACTCATAATGTTCCTAAAAAGCGTAACTTAGAATCTGACTGGGCTAATTTTCGTCAAATAAGAAACCGTGTTATCTCCTATGTTCGCACTGCTAAGAGAAAATATGTACTCAAGATTGATAGTAAGATTAATGATGCGTACGGTGAAAAGGTATGGTGGCGGCTACTGAAAAATTGTTTAAGGGGCACCAGTAATACAAAATGTCCTCCCATTAAATACAACGATTTACTATATGATGATACAAGAGATATTGCAAATGTGATGAACAATTATTTCTCTGACCAGGCATCTGTTAAATATCCTAATAAAATTAAAACTGAAGGATCGGTCTCTACTATCATTCCAACAACAAAGGAAGTGCATGATGTTCTCCTGTCTGTTGATGTAACTAAAGCAACAGGGCCCGACGGTATCGGCAATAGATTATTGAAATTAAGTGCTTCAGCGATATCATATCCACTGGCTAAGTTGTTTAATGTATCCCTACTTTTCCGGTAAGTAGGAAAGAAGCTTCCGCAGTACCTATTTACAAGAAAGGTAATATTAATGAATGAAGTAAGTATAGACCTATAGCTCTCACGTGTTGTGTGGCTAAAATATTCGAAAAATGCGTTTTCAAATATACTTTTAATTACTTAAGAGATAAAAATGTTCTTACAAATCTTCAATTAGGTTTCATGCCAATAGATTCTACCGCAAACCAGCTGACTTTCTAATACGATTTTATTGCTAGAGAATTGGATAAAGGCAAAGACATCAGAGCAGTCTTCATAAACTCAAATTATTGAAATTATTGAGATGGTTTGAAAGCTACCTAAAACGTAGATGTCAACGGGTTGTTATCAATGGCTATAATTCAGGCTTACCACCAGTTATGGCCGGAGTTCCACAAGGGTCAGTTTTAGGACCGCTACTGTTTCTAATTTTCATAAACGACATTACAAACGATATTGATAGTATTTTTTAAATATTATATTGTTTGCCGATGACACATCTCTATATGTCGTGGTAAATGATCCGAATACAGCAGCACATTGTCTGAACATCGATCTAAGTAGAATATCCTCGGGCAGAAAACTGGCAAGTTGATTTCAACCATAATAAAACAGTATCTATCCAATTTTCCCGGAAGATTCTTCCTTATGTAAAACCAGGTTTGAAAATGAGTAACACTACAGTTCAGGAAGTTCATTCTCATAAACATCTCGGACTTACTCTCCAAGAAGATTGTATGTGGAACGATCACATTGATAGCCTAGTTAAGAACGTCAGTCCAATCATTCACTGTCTCATTCAACTGCTCACAGCTGCAAAACATAAAGTGTAAAACAAATAATTATGCCAATTCATTTATTCCAGTTACAGTTTATATTTGGAACTCACTACCTAGTGAATATACCAATGCCAGTAGCTTAGGAAGACTTAAAAGTTTAATAAAAAGCAATGATAAGAATGGTATATACTTTGATGTAAATTATGAATCAAGATTCTGTCAGGTTATATATATACTCCCGTCTCAGCGATCTTAACGCCGACAAATTTGCCAGATTTGTATCCGACAGCCCGAGATGTTGTTGCGGCTATCATACGGAAGATGCACTTCATTTCTTTCTTAAGTGTCCCTTAAACAGTACATAAAGGCAAAATATGTATTATTTCGTAAAAGGCTACGATTTAAATTGAGTTCTAAATGGTAATTCACACTAGACGACTGTAACAAATCTTAAAATTTTGGATTCAGTGCACAGTTTTATTCTATCTTCTTGTCGATTAAGAGATTTTGTCTGAGATGTTGGCTTTGCTATATGATACTGCGATGTTGTTGTCCTGGATGTAAATAATAACATAACTGTAGTTATGAAAGATAATCCAGTAATTAAACACTTACAGAACAATACTTATCTTTAATGTCAATTATACAATGTATGTTTTTTCTCCTGTCTTTTTCAATACATTGTAATGTGTGTATGCATCATGTTTGGGAGAGGCATTCAGACAAGCAAAATTTTCTTGTTTGCCAATCCCTACACTTTATGGAAATAAATACGTTAATATCATCTTTATATCAAACAAATGAAGTCCATTTTAATTAAAAAATATCATGAAACTAAGACAAGACTTTTTCTGCAAGACTTGTTATCCTTATTTCATTAACGTATTAAAAGTTACCTTACCACATACAAGTTACCTTTATTGCCTGTATGATGACGGGAAACCCATGTATACTTGAAAGAGTGAGTGATTTATGAACCCCACGACCAGAAGATCAGAAGAACTATCATCCAATTCTGCACAACGACCCCGCGTCCCCAGTCAATACTACACCCTACTTCCTACATAATCCTACTTAATCTTACATATTCCACGAGCACGGGTACAGTGGTGACAGACCAAGAAAAATAAGCAGGGCTAACCTGGATTCGAACGCAAGATCATAGGTTTCTGGCTTGCCCAAGGGAGCAACTCTGCACAACGAATTGCGGTGCCTAGGATTACGAGGCCACTTGTGCCACTGGTGGTGTAAAGATGAGATTAATCTGCCCAACCGCATGTCAGAAACACGTGCAAAGTCAAGTCAAGTGTTCACTAAACAAAACACCTATGGGAACATGTGATAAGGTAAGATAGGGAATTGTATCTGACATCATTTTTGTCATTGAAGCTTCGAATTTGAAAATGTCCTTCACATGTCTACAATAAATTCTTTGAAACCTTTACTAAAAGCATTGAAGGGCGTTATCCTGATCAAACAATTTTTTAGTAACAGTCGAATCACACTAATTAAAATCTTCATAGAAAGAGTGAGTGAGTTAGTGAGTATGGCTTTAGCAATATTCCAGCAATATCGCGGCGGGGAATCCAGAAATGGGCTTCACACATTGTACCCGGGTGGGGAATCGAACCCGGGTCTTCGGCGTGACGAACATGCTCGAATGTACCTCCGAAGTTGTGAAATTTAGACACCAAAATGCAACAGCTGGAGCTGTAGGAACATTGCTTGACAAAAAGGGAAAGTTGACCATTGGAAAATTGAAGTCTTCCCTCTTGTCCTTCACGGTATTTGTCATTCAGATTTCGTCAAGCGCGTTGAAACTTTAAGTTTGTTAAAACGACATCAATTACTTCGGTATCTTGTTTAAGGCGACATGACCTTTCATGATGTAATATATAGTATTATCATGTAATATTACTCCACACTACTCTTGTGTGGAAAAATGTAGATGACTTCTTGGACCTCAAGTTAATTAGTTTATTCCGTACATATAACGGGGCCCGCCTGAAGACGGCATGTGGGAGTTTCACTGCAAAGTTAGGGAGCAACATGGTAAGGTTTGACCATCCTGAAAGTGACCTATTATATAAACCCCTTCCAGGATGGTTAAACCTATATATAAACAGTAAACTACGTTTATAACGTTCCTTTGAGTTCGTTATAACCGTAGTGTACTGTATATACGAGAAGCATTCGTCTGTGTCGCCCAAGCAGTCTAACATAGGGTGTAGAAGAGTGCTCGTGATCAACATGGTGCGGGTTGTGTTAACTATCTAACGTACCTTGTACACTGAACAAGGGGCTGTCGTAGGCAGACAGTCGTCTGATCCTCTCATTAATACTGAAGGGTTCACGTTTGTGTAGACTGCCTGAAGAGTCTTAATGTTGAAACTAAAGAGATGGAGTTTGTGTTTGTGCAGACAGCAGAAAGTAAAGGATTTAAGCTTGCACATGCAATTCGATAGAGGCCTAATAAATGAGTCACGGATGTAGATCTACACAGACAAGTTGAGAGCTTGAGACCTCATAGAGCGAGGTTGTGCCCTCGCTGCAAAGAACAAGTACTTACACTCTAAATATACGCCATAGACGATTTACAGATAAAACAAATTGATAATAATTGGGCTTTTCTTGCAATTTACCGAACAGTAATAGCAGGAAATAAGGACTTTCGAGGGTTTTAGTGTTTTACTCAGAACATGGCAACCATAGATTCCTCGCCCACGTGAATGTTCCTTGGCCCCGGTTGCGTCTGGGTGTCTGGTCTTATCAATGAATCCTTGTACCGGGGAACCGTGACGTCTTCAACTGATAGGTACATTTATCACTAACCTGTGACACAAACGTCACATTTGATTAAAATCACTTGTAGCCAGTTGTCTTCTGAGAGATGTAAGTTTATTTTTGAAAGTTGGTTTAATGCGAGACGAATATTCGGCCAACCACTGATCGGACAGAGAAAACAAGGTGCCCTGCACCCTCAGTTTTTTTAAGTACCAGTGATAGGTTCCATAATTTCTGTTCCTCCAAGTGCTTGGACGGATATTTCCGATATATGTCGGTATTTGTTTTCCGGTGCACGCTCATCTGAAACAGGACTCACTGGGGTGTGTACAAACGCTTGACTCTAATTAAGTGTTACAGTGTCAGTTTTATGCATCCTTGTGCCTAGTGGCGATTCCGGGGTAAAATAGGTCCCCAGTAAACTATGCTGGTCGTAACAGGCCACCTAAAGTGACTGAAAGGCATTCTGCCTTGACGACGTGAGACGTTTCTTATGATACCAATCACTGGATTGTCCAGCTTAGACGTGATTGTTTACAGGACAGGTCACCTTGATAAAGCTGGAATATTGCTGACTGCGGCGTTAAACAAACAAACAAACAATTTGTTCTTGTAAATCATATCACGATGAAAAGTATTCATATATGTATCTCTGACACAGTTAATAGTATATCGAAAAAATTTCAAAATCTTAGATTCAGATTATATTCTGTGTCTTACTTGACATCATACAGTGTCAACTAAAGACTAATAGCAAACATCAATATGTGTTTGAACTTAGAAATAGAAAGCTGTTGGTTTGTAGCTGGTTTCCATGGTGACCCCTGTAGCCAGACAACCTCCCACATAGCTTCCAATTCAATTCAATTCTTTATTGTATGAAAGGCCACAGGCCCATATACAACGGAGTTACATAACATATTTTATAAAATACAAAGTCAAGGTAACAATTCACTTCGTAACAAAAAAGCATTATGTATGTACAAAGCCAGTTGATGTTGTGTCACAAGATCCTTGCAAGACAGTAATGAAAACAATCTTTTAGCATTAAAATGAGATAGAGACCACTGCGACCACATAGCTTCCGTTATAGGTAACATCTGTACACCTCTATGGAGGTATTACCCACAGGATGTAGCAACGTAATTAGTTAATGCAATCTTGCATGATTTGTAGGAGTTTATGCAATGAATACTGATTAATCGAAAGATATATCTCTCCATAATAAGGATAAGTATATGTATGTACAACTTCTTTATTACAATTAAGAGCAATGTTTCGGTGTAGGTACGAACACCGTTATCAAGCAAGTGATGTATAGAGTACATTTGGCAATTATATATACAGGTAGGAGGCAGTGTTTATACAGAACAGTAGAAATGGGATGTAGTTACGCTTGACAACGGTGTTCGAACCTACAACGAAACGTCGCTCCTAATTGTAATAAAGAAGTTGCTCATCCATATATCTTATCCTTTCTTAGTACTCCAACTTCTAGATGCCCCTCAAAGAAGAAATGCCTCTCATAGCAAGGCCTAACGTCAACGTAATAATGTACATAGTTTCAGGTGACACATTGGACAAGGAAATATGAAGCGAAATAAGACAACACGGAAGAGAGAAGCGAATGTAGTGGTATGCGCCGCTGACGAAAGTATACAAATGTCCCGTACGGTGCCCAGCGATTCTAAGAAACACATCATTAGAAGTCAGAATTCCGAGATGGGATGTGATTTGAGAATTGTCCACAGGAAAAAAAGCGCATAGATTATTCTTCTTATTTAACGTTGATATCAGCACGAGGTTTATGGCGCAACCTTCATCAGTGTATGGAGTTAATGTAGTGAACAAGGTTGCCATGTTTGGCTTTGTACTAATGTCTGTTAAAAGGAACCACCTGGGTTCGGCTGCCTGGGGAGTGGAATGTCAGTCTCTCGATCTCCTAACCAGGTCATACAAAACACGTTAAATGATGGTACTTGTTAATACACAGTCTGGTGCTCCGTATTAAAGGGCTAAAACAAGGACTGGTCGGCTCAAACTCAGTGTACCGTGTCTGAGTGGGGTATCTATGTTAAACTTCGGCATGGCGTCATAGTGGTCATTATAAAACCGATATTGGTCCGGACTAGTACAAGCAGCCACACACACCTATGAACGCACCTTCCCAAATCAGTGCAATAATCTTGAAGTTTAACCATGTCGCCCCACCTGTAATTTCCCCTGTCACCTCACCTGTCACCTCACCTGTCACCCCCCCCCCCCCCGTCACCTCGCTTGTCACATGAACCTGTCACCTCGCCTGTCACCTCGCCTGTCACCTCACCTGTCACCTCACCTGTCACTTCCCCTGTCACCTCACCTGTCACCTCGCCTGTAACCTCGCCTGTAACCTCGCCTGTCATTTCACCTGTCACCTCGCCTGTCACCTCACCTGTCACCTCCCCTGTCACCTCGCCTGTCACGTGAACCTGTCATCTCGCCTGTCACCTCACCTGTCACCTCGCCTGTCACCTCGCCTGTCACCTCCCCTGTCACCTCGCCTGTCACCTCCCCTGTCACCTCACCTGTCACCTCACCTGTCACCTCGCCTGTCATCTCACCTGTCACCTCCCCTGTCACCTCGCCTGTCACGTGAACCTGTCATCTCGCCTGTCACCTCACCTGTCACCTCGCCTGTCACCTCGCCTGTCATCTCACCTGTCATCTCACCTGTCACGTGAACCTGTCATCTCGCCTGTCACCTCACCTGTCACCTTGGCTATCACCTCGCCTGTCACGTGAACCTGTCACCTCGCCTGTCATCTCGCCTGTCACTTCACCTGTCACCTCGCCTGTCACCTCACCTGTCACCTCGCCTGTCACCTCACCTGTCACAGGAACCTGTCACCTCACCTATCACCTCGCCTGTCACGTCACCTTTCACCTCCCCTGTCACCTCACATGTCACCTCGCCTGTCACTTCACTTGTCACTTCACTTGTCACCTCACCTGTCACCTCGCCTTTCACCTCGCCTGTCACTCCGCCTGTCACCTCGCCTGTCACCTCGCCTGTCACCTCGCCTGTCACCTCACCTGTCACCTCGCCTGTCACAGGAACCTGTCACCTCGCCTGTCACCTCACCTGTCACAGGAACCTGTCACCTCACCTATCACCTCGCCTGTCACGTCACCTTTCACCTCCCCTGTCACCTCACATGTCACCTCGCCTGTCACTTCACTTGTCACTTCACTTGTCACCTCACCTGTCACCTCGCCTTTCACCTCGCCTGTCACTCCGCCTGTCACCTCGCCTGTCACCTCCCCTGTCACCTCACCTGTCACCTCACCTGTCACCTCGCCTGTCACCTCGCCTGTCACCTCGCCTGTCACCTCGCCTGTCACGTGAACCTGTCATCTCACCTGTCACCTCCCCTGTCACCTCCCCTGTCACCTCGCCTGTCACCTCCCCTGTCACCACACCTGTCACCTCACCTGTCACCTCCCCTGTCACCTCGCCTGTCACGTGAACCTGTCACCTCGCCTGTCACCTCACCTGTCACAGGAACCTGTCACCTCACCTATCACCTCGCCTGTCACGTCACCTTTCACCTCGCCTGTCACGTCACCTTTCACCTCCCCTGTCACCTCACATGTCACCTCGCCTGTCACTTCACTTGTCACTTCACTTGTCACCTCACCTGTCACCTCGCCTTTCACCTCGCCTGTCACTCCGCCTGTCACCTCGCCTGTCATCTCACCTGTCACCTCGCCTGTCACCTCGCCTGTCACCTCGCCTGTCACTTTACTTGTCACTTCACCTGTCACCTCACCTGTCACTTCACTTGTCACTTCACCTGTCACCTCAATTGTCACCTCGCCTGTCACCTCACCTGTTAACGCCTGTCACCTCGCCTGTCACTTCACTTGTCACTTCACTTGTCACCTCGCCTGTCACCTCACCTGTCCCTTCACCTGTTACCTCGCCTGTCACCTCACCTGTCACCTCACCTGTCACCTCACCTGTACAAACATCTATACACGTTTTCCAGTGATTGATATTATGAGCAGCGATCCACACCGTCGGTGTACACTGACACGCTATCAACCACGTCACCGGGCCTGACCTCCCGGTCCATTAAGTCGCCTCAGCCGACCAGCAGAGGTTCTAGAGACATGTTCTAGGTCTGTATCGCCACGGCGTTTTCCTTTTCAATCATATACATAAATACTATCAATAACTGTCCCGCCATGTTAGGGTTATTGATGGTTCACTGACAGAAGTGCCTTTACAAAATATCGCACATACACTTTCAGCCAGGATTGATTTTGAGCTAGTAGCCAGCCATCATTCAAGAAGTGACATAAACGCGGAAAATATAAGTGTACTAATAAAAGTCGGAAACAACTTTCCTTGATCGTTTCATGTAATGTATTTCTTCTCATAACAAATTGCTCTAGGACATTGAGACATCATCAGCATTAAAAGATACCCAAGATTGATTGCCGTCATTACTGCGCCGAATGTGGTTCCAGCCAAGCCAGCAATTACACGAGCTGGTTTCTCAAGACACCCACAGTAGATTCCGCTATCTAAATAACCAGCTGGGCCCTAACCCGATAAGAAATCGGGTCTTTGATTGCAAACATTGGACGTAAATCAGGAACTAACGTTTGTATGTGCCAACGAGGACAACAAAATGAAGACGATATTGTGTAAATGTGGCGGGGTTGCTCTGGATGTGTTGTGGTGCGCGTCGCTCTGTGATGCTCCTCAGTCTTCAAGATCAGTCTAATGTCCTGCCGACTCGTAGAAAGTCGGTAATTTATTGTTGAGGTAGTTTGGTAAGTCCTGGAATTGGTTTCCTGGAAGAGGTGGAGCAAAGGAGATGGCCGTCGACATTAGTTATTTTTCTTAATGGCAGCCAGTGGAACTATGGGCTGTTCAAAGGAATCCACTTCTCTACTTCCTAGTGTCAATATAGCATGTCTAAGGCGAATAAATGATGGCATACACGCTATAGTCATGGATGTAATTGCAACCATGAGAGCTCAGACGTGCAGGGATACTCAGTAGGGTACCAACAGCCGCCCCTTCAGCAGCTGTATCAACACCATCGGTTCATCACTATAATAATCATACTTATCATCATCATCAGGGTATGTAGCCCAGCGTGCCGTTGTAAACAGGGATATTAGCGCCTAGGTATGATCGTAACTCCCATACTTTATCAAGCCCTGAAGATCCGGGGTAGAATAGGTCTTCATCAACCCATGCTTGCCGTAAAAGGGGACTATGCTTATCGTAAGAGGCAAATAACGGGATCGGGTGGTCGGCTCGCTGACATAGTGGATGCATGTCATCGTATTCCAATAGCGTCGGTCGATGTCTATGATGTCAGTCACTAGATTGTCCAGACTCGATTATTTACAGGCAGCCTTCATATAGCTGGAATATTGCAGACTACAGCGTTAAACAACAAACGTACTTTACCATAATTTCACGGTAATCGTAGCGTTGAGGTTGTTTTGTTTAACGGCATCCAGCAGTGGTGATTGCTCTCACGATGAAGTCACTGCTTCGAATCACCATACAGGTAAATTGCAATCTTCCTCTGTGATATTCCTGGAACATTGTAACTATCATCGTATAACTTAATTCAGAATAAGAATAATTATTACAATCAGCTTCTCTATCCGAGATAGTGTTGTTGTTGACTCTTTGTCACTTTAATAAGTTACTATAAAAATATATAAATAACCCAAAACATGGAAACGGGTGGCCGTATCGTTAAAGGAGTGGCAATTCGCTGTGCAGAGTTGCGTCCCATCTGCACTCCGGAAATCTGTGATTGTGGGTTCGAATCAGAATCCTATCCGTATCATATGTACCGGTACAAAACAGGTCACGGATGTATCAGTGATAGTGACCCTCAGTAAAAGGTTTAACGCCCAGCCATATTAAACCAAGGCGTGGGTTTGGGACATCGTGCGGCCATACGTCCAGAGCAGCACCCAGCCCCATTAATCCAAGGCGTGGGTTTGGGACATCGTGCGGCCATACGTCCGGAGCAGCACCCAGCCCCATTAATCCAAGGCGTGGGTTTGGGACATCGTGCGGCCATATGTCCAGAGCAGCACCCAGACCCCATTAATCAAAGGCATGGGTTTGGGACATCGTGCGGCCATATGTCCAGAGCAGCTCCCAGCTCCATTCATATGCCTGTGAGTTATAGGAGCCGACAGAGGCTGCTCCCCGACCTGAACTTGGCCAAAATGTAATGAGAGGGCTGGACTGGTGTTACTATCGCAGACTAATTTCGACAGGGCAAGACCCAGCGTACTGACCGCGAGATGGCCACTTTGAATTTAGAGTAGGTCATTGACAGGTCTATATGTGGTTAGTGTAGTCACAATTGACGCTCTGGGTAAATATACGTGGTGATTAACTTGGTCGTAATGTTCCATTCTTGCACACCCTTTTGTATTTATCATCAGCTGGCTGAATACAAAAGACGGGTTGCGAAATATATTTACCAACTGAATCTAAAGTATCGTATCTCGTACCGTGCTGTCGAATGGAACCTAATACTGATATACGGCTGTAGTGTACTTGGTAAAAGAGACGGGTTCGCTGTTACACTGAGTATAAGATTGTTCTATCTGTATACAAGGATGACAAATCATTTCTGACGACTTATTAATATGTTTGTGGTATTGTACATCATGGGATATTGGATACTGTAGACGTTTCTCCAAATGTCACACGACATGTTATAAATAGATGGTCTCCCAAATGATTTGTAGACATTCTCCACAACCCCCTCTACTTAGTGCATTAATGTGCTATATATACCAGTAATCATTTAATTGAAGCAATATCAGGTTCCAAATGAAACCCTAGATAAGCATGAACAAGGTTTGTGTTATTAATATTAATATTTATATCATAATGGTTCTACTCAACATTTAAGACGGGATTGTCATGATTTAAGACCTAATAATAAACATTTGCAGATAAAGTGCTGTAATCAGTAGCCCAGTAAGAAACATAGCAGTTTTATGGTTATTGATCCAACAACCTTACTTTTACCTTTTGCTATGATATCCATGTTACAAGCTGGTGGTGACAATATAATGTTAATGCATAATTGATAAGTACATGACAAATTGCAATAGAAACGTGGGTTGTTTAGATAAATAATTACTTCATACATATTACATAAGTTAAGTTTTATGTTAGATATTTAAAGATAGATACTTTAGCAATTCTTCTTTTGTTGCTCAAATTGTTTATTAAGTATTATGGTGGTGGTGGTAGCATTGTGGCGTCACATGGGTACAATGTGTGAAGCCCATTCCTGGTGTATTGCATTTGTTTGATCAGGATAACGCCATTCAACGCCTTTAGTGAAGGTTTTGAAATTGTTATGGTAGATATGTGAAGGACATTTCCAAATTCGAAGCATCAGTGACGAAATGATATCAGATGCGATCCTTATAAGTACATAAGTAAATTAAGGTTTGTGAATTTATATGCGTCCTGATGTCATTGTTGCCCCCCCCCCCCCCCCCCCCCCCCCCCCGCCACCCCCCGCCACCCCCCGCCATATCACATCCCCTGCTGATCTGCTTGTTTACGCATACGAAATCTTTTGTGCTCGAATTGGAAAAGTCATAACAAGGTATTTTGGCCAAAACGTTTAACTTACGCTTCGGGTATATCCAAGATCTGATAACGTTCAATACCCATCGAATAGCCAATTCCCTTCCACTGATTTACCAACCTGAAATATAGAAGACAAATGAGACCACTTCATCTGTTTCATATTTGGATCTGTATGACAGCAACACTGTTTGATTTCAACTTTCCAATGGTCCACTTTCCCTTTATGTCAAGCAATGACCTGCAGCTCCAGCCTTTTCACAACGTGTGAGGTACAACTGAGCATACTTTCTACCAGGAGTTTCAAAGAGCGTCATACGAAGTTGTTGGATCAAGGTTACAACATTCAATACCTCAGTGAAGTTTTCAATAGGTTTTATGGTAGAAATGTTGAGGACATTCTACGTTTGACGTGTTAGTGACAAAAATGATGTCCGATGCAATCCCAACTTGACGTGTACTACATGTTCCCGTGTCCTTATGCATCAAGAAACAAATCAGCAAGAAGCCACCTAGCAGGAACTACTTTAACCTCCATACATTTGTGTAATGTCTGCTGGCTCAATAACCTAGTATCATTACTATTTGATAGTGATTCATACACACATGTTGATGATGTAGTCGGAATCGTACAATCGACTCGCTTTTGCAGAGATTTCTTTTGAATATGGTAAGGTTTTTATTTAATAGGGTTGCTTAAATAATAAAGTATCTCTAAATGTTGGTAAATATTAGACGTCAACGCCAGAGAATAACCAGTCTCGGTTATCCGACGAAGCAGTTCCATTGGGTGTAAAAGGTAAAGTAGCGTGGACAATTGTATGAAAATCACTGCAAAATCAGTGATCAAATGGCAAGCATTTATTGCCCTACCAGTAGCACCAGTCACTCACAAACTGCGCATAGAAGTCGATGAACAAGCATACTCGGTTGAACTGTAGATGGACATATGACTAGTTCGAGAGAAGGAGATCAGTATTAATGATCCATTCCGCGTAAAGCAGTTGTGGGTTACTCGTATAGGAAACTGATAGGATCTATCTTATTTCTCTGTATACTGGTAACGACAGAATGAACATGAATATTTAAATATAAAATGCCAACGCCAGATTATCTGCTGAAACAGATTCCATTGGGCGTAAAGACAAAATTGCAGTGAAAACTTTATGAATGGATCAATGATAATAAGTCCAGATGTTCGCGAAAAGGTAAGCTCTACCAGTAGAGCCCGATACTCGCACAAGGTGCACAATAAGTAAGAGAAACACACACACACACACACACACACACACACACACACACACACACACACACACACACACACACACACACACACACACACACACACACACACACACACACACAGATATATATATATATATATATATATATATATATATATATATATATATATATATATATATATATTCGTAGTTTGAGACAAGAGGGGTATCAAGCTGGACCAAAGTGTCCATGTGACCATGTTGACCCCCACCATGAGACGACAAGTGAGGGTGTGGCAGTCACACAAGGAGGGGGCAGCGGTTTCATGTACCCTCCGTGTGACCATGTTACCCCACCCCACCCCACCCCACCCCACCCCACCATAAGACGACAAGCGAGGGACAACAAGAGGGTACATCAATCCATATTCCCCAGAGGATAAACCTAACACGAATTTATCTTTTACCGTAACGTCAGAACAAAGTTTAACGAAAACGTCACGTACGTACAAGTCCAA
The DNA here is from genome assembly GCF_022045235.1 of Haliotis cracherodii. Taxonomy (NCBI): domain Eukaryota; kingdom Metazoa; phylum Mollusca; class Gastropoda; order Lepetellida; family Haliotidae; genus Haliotis; species Haliotis cracherodii. The sequence continues at coordinate 56,608,802 of NW_027266265.1, forward strand.
GTTAGTATAAATATAATCCGCGACAAGGTGTCACAGGGTACATGGGAATTTAACAGAAACGCCATTGAGCAATGCAATATTTTACATGGATTGAAGTTTATATTGTTTTAAGAAAAGTTCGACTTTACTTTGATATATATGTACGTTACGTGTAGTAAATGAAAATCTACATTAAATCGTTATCCCCTCGAATATGTCTGCAGGCATCTGCCAAGAATAAGTCTCACAAGGAACATCTGTCAGCAGCGAGAGTTGAATTGAATTTCCTCCATATCTGTTTACCATGATTTCTTGTATTCTGTCCAATATATGGTTTGGTATTTAGAGCATTACGCTGTGCATACAATTGAGTTTTTACGTGGTTTCCTTGGGGAAATCTGTGGCGACGAACTTATGCACAACGTCGGCCGACATGTCAACATCGCTGTGAGCGGTTGCCAGATACAGGCCCCCCTAATCGTAGTGGAAACACATATCCAGCGCACGTGTTATATAATAATAATAATGATGATGATGATGATGATGATGATGATGATGATGATGATGATGATGATGATAATAATGTTATATTATAATAATATTCTTTGGAATATGCAGACCTCGCGTTCGAAATGTCACGCTTGCATTCCAAGTACCAAGTTGTCTGACTCCTCATTGTTCTCGGTGCCTTCCAAATCTGTTGACTGACATTGGGAGAGTACCCAGATGGACTACGAGGTATACAGTCCTTCTGATAATCTGGGTAATGCAGAAGGCTGCCGTGTTGGGGAGTCTTCACATTCTCCGAAAAGTTCTGGGTGTGTTTGACTAGGCAGCGCTTCCTAGGTGAAGTCCCATTCTCTGTCTGGGCTGCGTGTAGAGGGGGCCAGGACCCTGAGGTGATGATGAGCCTAACCAACCTGACTGTGCCAGGATCACCCAAACCCTCTTTGCTGCTTTTTTTATCTGTACATACTACTACTACTACTACTACTACTACTACTACTACTACTACTACTACTACTACTACTAATAATAATAATAATATAGTTGTTTGTTAATAAAAAAAGGTTTCAGGATGGATACTTGCTTAAAAGTCCATACCTTGAATTGATATTTATACTCAAGTATTGTGCATAAATAATATTACCATGTGTCCAGTGGCGTGAGTATTTTTGCGATTGTCATAATAACCGTGGTATGTGCATGTGTACGGTATGTGTATGTGCATGTGTATGTGTATGTGCATGTGTATGTGTATGTGCATGTGTATGTGTATGTGTATGTGTATTTGCATGTGCATCTGTTTGTGTATATGTGTGTGCATATGTATGTGTATTTGTGTGTGTGCATGTGTATGTGTGTGTATGTGTATTTGCATGTGCATGTGCATCTGTGTGTGTATATGTGTTTGTATATGTGTGTGAATGTGTGTGTGTGTGTATGTGTGTGTGTATGTGCGTGTGTATGTGTATTTGCATGTGCATGTGTGTGTGCATGTGTATGTGCGTGTGTATGTGTATGTGTATGTGTATGTGCATGTGTAAGTGTATGTGTATGTGTATGTATATGTGTGTGTGCATGTGTATGTGCTTGTGTATGTCTATGTGCATGTGTAAGTGTATGTGTATGTGTATGTATATGTGTGTGTGCATGTGTATGTGCTTGTGTATGTCTATGTGCATGTGTAAGTGTATGTATATGTGTATTTGCATTTGTATGTGCATCTGTTTGTGTATATGTGTGTGCATGTGTATGTTTGTGTGGGTGCGTGTGTATGTGTATGTGAATGTGTATGTGTGTGTGTGTATGTGTATGTGTATGTGTATGTGCATGTGCATATATATATGCATGTGTAAGTGTATATGTATGTGTATGTATATGTGTGTTTGCATGTGCATGTGCATCTGTTTGTGTATATGTGTGTGCATGTTTGTGTATATGTGTGTGCATGTATGTGTATGTGTGTGTGCATGTGTATGTGTATGTGCGTGTGTATTTGCATCTGTATGTGGATGTATGTCTATGTAAGTATGTGTGTGTATGTGTGTGTGTATGTGTATGTGTGTATTTATGTGTATGTGTATATGTATGTGCGTGTGTATGTGTGTGTATGTGTGTGTATGTGTATGTGTGTGTGTATGTGTCTGGTATGTGTATGTGTATGTGTGTGTGTATGTATGTGTATGTGTATGTGTTTGTGTATGTGTATGTGTATGTGTATGTGTATCTGTGTATGTGTATGTTTGTGTATGTGTATGTGTTTGTGTATGTGTATGTGTATCTGTGTATGTGTATGTTTGTGTATGTGTATGTGTATCTGTGTATGTTTGTGTATGTGTATGTGTATGTGTATGTGTATGTGTATGTGTATCTGTGTATGTTTGTGTATGTGTATGTGTATGTGTATGTGCGTGTGTATGTATATGTGTATGTGTATATGCATGTGTATGTGTATGTTTGTGTGTATGTGTCTGTGTCTGAATATGTGTGTTTGCATGTGCATGTGCATCTGTTTGTGTATATGTGTGTGCATGTTTGTGTATATGTGTGTGCATGTATGTGTATGTGTGTGCATGTGTATGTGTATGTGCGTGTGTATTTGCATCTGTATGTGGATGTATGTCTATGTAAGTATGTGTGTGTGTATGTGTATGTGTGTATTTATGTGTATGTGTATGTGTATGTGCGTGTGTATGTGTGTGTATGTGTGTGTATGTGTATGTGTGTGTGTATGTGTCTGGTATGTGTATGTGTATGTGTATGTGTGTGTGTATGTGTATGTGTATGTGTTTGTGTTTGTGTTTGTGTTTGTGTATGTGTATGTGTATGTGTATCTGTGTATGTGTATGTTTGTGTATGTGTATGTGCATGTGCGTGTGTATGTATATGTGTATGTGTATATGCATGTGTATGTGTATGTTTGTGTGTATGTGTCTGTGTCTGAATATGTGCATGTGCATGTGCATGTGTATGTGTATGTGTATGTGTATGTGTATGTGCATTAGCATGTGCATGTGCATCTGTTTGTGTATATGTGTGTGCATGTGTATATGTGTGTGTGTGCATGTGTCTGTGCATGTGTATGTGTATGTGCGTGTGTAACCCCAAGTCATGGAGACTGACACACCAGTCTGTTGAGTAGGATGACACGCGATAACCCAAGTCATGAAGACTGACACACCAGTCTGTTGGGTAGGATGACACGCGGTAACCCAAGTCATGGAGACTGACACACCAGTCTGTTGGGTAGGATGACACGCGGTAACCCAAGTCATGGAGACTGACACACCAGTCTGTTGGGTAGGATGACACGCGGTAACCCAAGTCATGGAACCTGACCATCCGATTCATCATAGTCGTCACTTACAACGGTGCTGGGGTCTTCATTTATCTCGGGCCCCAACGGAATATATTTATGCCAGTTTTACTGCATCCATCATCCTCTGTTTCAGCAGCCAGTACAAGTACAATCTTTACAGGAGCGTCTGTGAAAAAAGTTGATACAAGTTAGACCAAATAAATGGATATTGATGTCAGTAGGTCACGACCTCGTGAAAACCTTGGTTACCATTGGTCTTCAGCAACCCATGCATGCCATGGCAGGCGACGAATGAGGATGTCGTGGCAAGGTTCGCGGATTTGATTGATGCATGTCGTTGTATCCACGTAATGTCATTCACTGGATTGTCTGGTCCAGACTCGATTTTTAACGCCATGGAGCTGGAATATTGCTGAGTGCGGCGTTAAACAACAAATAAACAGGTCATGTATCTTTATTCTTTGTCTTCATCGTTAAAAGCAATTACTGCAATGGGTTGCTGAACAGTATATAGTATATACTACATTCAGAGCCCGCACATGAACCGGTACCATTTGCTGTCCGAGGTTGATGTTGCAGGAGAGGATGGTTGATTTATATTCTTTACAATAAAACATGTCATCGCCAATGAGTGTTGGAGACTGTTTAGCCATCCAAAACACACTGTTCCGAGGTGTAAATGTCAAATCATTTATATTATCGAAAAGGTAAACGAATAATGTATTTAAACATGCCATTGATCTGTGCACGAGGAAACATAATGAGCAAGGTTCAATTTGCAAACCACATTTGAATCGACACTTAGGCTGCATTAGTTATTTAATGTTTCTGGGAACATTTGTCTCCAAACTGAGAAGGGAGGTCGGAATTTCTTGTAAATTCTTTAATGAAGCCAGTTTGATGCTGGAGGAACATCTACCAAGAACTGAAAACACCACAGGGCAAACACCGAAGACGTCTCTAGATTACAATATCAGCTGTCCAGCATGTCATGTAATAGATAACAAAGTATGTATTTGGGTTTTATCCAGCGAGAACCTAACAAACACCACTGGCCAAACACTGAAAACCTCTCTGTTATACAACTCCCGATGCCAGAGACACATGTTTTAAACCTTACGAAAAGTCCAGGTTCTGGGACCAATGTTGACAAGAAATACGCACGGGTCTTCGTTTCAAATTATCAGATGAGAGCAACCATCTATATGTAAAAGCACAAGTTCCAGATAAAGCTTTGCTTCCGAAAAAATTGGGAAATACAAATTAGTACCGACTCCTCTGATGATACATACCACCTACTCATAAATCTCATGACACCTATTTGCGTGGTAACAAGGTGTATCCATTAGAACAGATACGACAAATAGAACACATTTCCTCATTTTTAGAAACATCAAAGTACATTAACCTCCGATTTGTTGTACTGCATTAATATATGTTTGTAAATTTGTGAGGGATCACAACATAGTTTGCGTTCTAATACATTGCCATCTCGAGAAAGTGTAAGAAATGGACATACCTCGAAAAAAGGATACCCTTGAATGGGGTACCGCCTCAAGCAATATTACGGCGGGGGACACCAGAAATAGCCTCAAAACAATGGGAATCGAACTCACGAAGAGGGAGCGCTTTAACCACACTACTACAACCCTTCACGGATTTAGGAGTGTGGATTATATTGCACACAGATGTCTGGACCATGCATGTGGAATAGGATTAATCCGCTCTTGTGCCATTTTCTCCCTGCACAGAACCATCACTTAGTTTGGCTGCATGGAACAATTCCAGATCGTTATTAGCTGCTGGCCAGATGGGTCGATCTCATCTTGTAATTAATTCTCTATGGCGTGACAGAGGCGTATTTATGTATTAACCGAACTTCATAAATGGGTCGCCACCTATATTGATCACCCAAGCCCCAAGGCCTCCCATATGGAGTTACATCTGGTCTTACCGTATACATAAACAGTCTGAAGGAATACTAGGAATTGTATAATAGATTCGCCTTCCAGCAGACATTTCTTATGATTATGGAAATTGTTTTGTCGCTATTATTTTCTTTATCGACTTTTCAACCACGGGGAAGGTTGTCATTATCCTGTGTCTACCATCTTCCCGAAGCAAGAGAGTTAACTGACAATTAAAGTCCAGTTTCCACCCTTGCCGAAAAAGGCTGGAATTATGGAGTTACATTTTGGCTGGACTAACGAGTCTATGCATAGTCCAATCAAAATCGCGCACCGAAATCGAAATCCGGTTCGTAAACTGTCATGCATTGTTCGGTCGATTGCAAGATTTGCAAAACATGTGCATCGCCAACTCGTTGTCAACAGATATTTTCCAATTTTTTTCATGTTTTTAATCAAGGTGCTCACGTGATTTGATGTACTTCGCAAAGTAAGAACCGTTTTATCACAAAATAGATCTGGATGGTCGATCAGATCGTCTTGACTGGGAGCCACCATTTTGTTTTAAGCAAATGCATGTGATACGAGAGGTGGAATCTGATTGGTCCATATGGGAGAGGCATAGAATTGACATAACTCGACATAGCCACAGGTGGCGCTACGATTGAGCCCAGGAATTCCAGCCTATTTCGGCAAGGGTGGAAACTGGATTTTTAAAGTCAGTTAACGCTCTTGCCTCGGGAAGATGTGTGTCTACAAATAGATATACATTATCCAGACGAGTCAAACAGACATGTTCGACATGCTTACCCTTTAGGCGAACACCCGGTGTCATGTCAGTGATACGCTCCATTTTGTCATTTACGCCGAATGGTATCCGTTATCTCTGTTTGTAGGCATAATGTTTTTTGTGCATATCTCCATTGGGATATTACATAAGGTTAATCATGTAAATATTGTGGCAGAGGGCTACCAAAGTTGTGAAAACTTGTGCCCAATCCTTTTTCTTGTGAAAACAATATGTTTAAATAAACTTATGAAACGAGTTTCGGCAGATAATCGAGACTGCTTACCTTTGCATTCACGTTATATCTGTAACGTGATGTCAATCGTAATATGTAATATCTACAGGTGATATAAAAGTGCATTCAAAAATTCAAATTCCTAAATTTCTAAAGCTTTCAGCTGACAATGTGTCAATTGCAGCTGGTGTGTTGTATCCGTCTCCGTCACGACCACTGGGAAACAATACCTATGACAGTGTCGACAACTCCAAGAAACTGAAATAATGTCCACACTTTCAGACATTAAAGGCTTACATGTATACTGTCTAACCCAATCTAATGTCTACAGTCAAATTAATAGTTTATGCAGTATGATCTTGGCATTGGTTTGTAGCTGTAAGGGGTCCTGATGTCTTCATATTGTGTGTCGACACTTCTCTTTGGTATTAATACGTCTATTGCACACATGGGCAGAACACATTCATAGTCTAACACGACAAATGTTCTTTTATGTTCATATTAAGTGTTCCTCAAATGTATTTCCATTTAGTTAGGCAGCACTTACTTATCCATACAGGGGGCACGGGTGGCCCGGTCGTCTACGGCGCCACGATTCGCTGTGCAGAACTGCGTCCCTTGGGCATGCCTATGATTGTGGCAGAAATCTATGATTGTGGGATCGAATCCCAGTTCACCACCATTATGTTTCTAGCACCATACCCGTGCCCGTGGGTTTCACCGAAGTGGTAAACGTCTGAGACCTGCATCACTTCGGGCTTTCCTCACACATTAAGCTGACACGCTGTGATATAACTTGAATGCTGTTAAAAGCGGCGTTAAACCCAACTCACTCACTCACTTATCCATACAAATTGTGTGAGTGGTGGTGGAGCGGGACATGCTTACCCGTTTAACACCTGGTGACATAACTGATTTTTTAGTGATTCATTCATTATTGTCACGACTGTTGTGCCTTTGACACCCAATGGAATCTGTTTCCATCTGAATCGATGCTCATGATGTCAATCATTGGATTGTCGTGTCGAGACACGATTATTTCGATACCATCGTCATATAGTTGGGATATTGGTGAGTGCGGAGATAAAAAAAACAACAAACAAACTTCATCAAACTTTCTATTTGGACATGTGGATTATTATACAAATAATTACTCTAGACGAGGTCAATTTTCGAAAACAAGGAGTCGTCTTGTTATACCATAATTCACTGTGTATTCAAGTTTATGAAGCCTTTAAACTGTCTTCTGTTTCAATACAGTAACATGCGAACCGTGAAATGTTACCACCAGACGCCATCCTGTTTTCTTGCAGACGAGAGTCAATATTAATCATGTGTCACTTCAAAACTGATCATTTGGCGAGTCAAACATGAACTGAAAGAAAAAAAATAAATGCACATGTCGTATTAAAGCGCCATTGACCTAATTCGAGATGCACATACTGCTCACAATCACCTGTCGATCCTTACCCGGATTGTAACCACGTGATCAAAACCCAATGACGATGTTTATCGTCAGCAGAATGGATATGTATTTGAGCACTTTGCAATTTTTCTCATTACTGTAAGTAATAAACCTTATCGTGGGAATGTGGCGAGACCATAGATACTATCTCCCTACCTCTACACAATGGGATGCTGATATTGCTGGCGGAGAAGGACAGGCGTACTGTGTCTGTTGTCATGGAATACCGTTCATAATTATAAATTATGCATGTCAGCGCCGTATCCATGAAATGTGATAAAGATATGCTCTCATGATAAATCCATCACGCTGCAAACAACACCTGGCCACCACTACCATACACACGTGTTGTAGGCCATCTGTGTATTGGTGCGTGTCTCTCATCTCCCACAATCCCCATTTACCGTCTGCTCCAACAAATGTTTCTTTCCACCATTCCTGTACTTGTATTTTTATCATCACGACATGAACATGAACTCACGGATTGTCATTTCCCGCCGTGTCAGCTTCTTGTGGGAGGAAAGCCCGAAGTAATACGACATACTAACATGCTTTTTATCTTAACGGTGTTAACTGAATCTTCCATATTCACAAATTCCGTCAGAGAGGGTATCATAAGACCCAATCATGCAAGTTGTTATTCCTACCGTAATTTTTAATCGCAATATTTGTTGATTTTAAACAGTGGCTAAAATTGACTACAATCACCAGCAGCTGAAGCGATGGTGTAAAATCCTGCTGGGGAACCGTGCAGGCAGCAGAAGTATCGTAAGTCCTCACGGTCCCTAGTATGGTGGACTAACTTTGGTTGCTGGTGATCTATAGCCCGTTTTCATAATGTACTGTCGAATCATAGATTATTTTTTTAATTGCTCGCAACTAGTTTTACTTCTAAACTGTGATAGTCTAGTTATTATACTGTCCGTCGTTGACAGGTTTTTATTCATGTAAGTTTAAATTGTATTAATGTTCTCGTCACTATATGGCTGAAATATTGCCGATGTGACGTACAATTTTAACTCACTCACTCACCCACAAATCCCGGGGAATCCATCTATAGATACGTCAATGTGTAGACGGTCCAAGCAGTAGCTGTTCGGAAAGATGGCCCCTAGGAATAAGAGGGTTTCACTGTGCTTGCGTCCAGGGCTGTGTATTTTTAGATTCCGTCAATTGTTCAGATCTTAATTATCGCCACTGGATTGACATCATCAACTTATAGATCTGACAAATAGCTCACGCGTAGTTATTGCCATTACCGGAATGTTGGTATCTCGTTACTTGTCACATCAACCGCAAACTGTCATCAAACAGTCGCCGATATACGGTAAGCATGACTGACAATGGGATCAGCGCCGCATGTCATGTCACGGCGTGTCAGCTTCATGTGGTAGAGAATATTACAGTGACGCAGGTCGTAGACATGTCACGGCATGTCAGCTTCATGTGGTAGAGAATATTACAGTGACGCAGGTCGTAGACATGTCTCGGCGTGTCAGCTTAATGTGGTAGAGAATATCAAAGTGACATGTCGTGACATGTCGTGGAATGTCAGCTTAATGTGCTGGAGAATTTCTAAGTGACGCAGGTTTTAGACATGTCACGGCGTGTCAGCTTCATGTGGTAGAGAATATCCAAGTGACGCAGGTAATCGACATGTCACGGCGTGTCAGCTTCATGTGGTAGAGAATATTACAGTGACGCAGGTCGTAGACATGTCACGGCGTGTCAGCTTAATGTGGTAGAGAATATCAAAGTGACGCAGGTTTTAGACATGTCGTGGAATGTCAGCTTAATGTGCTGGAGAATTTCTAAGTGACGCAGGTTTTAGACATGTCACGGCGTGTCAGCTTCATGTGGTAGAGAATATCAAAGTGACGCAGGTCTTAGACATGTCATGAAATGTCAGCTTTATGTGGTAGAGAAAATCTCAGTGACGCAGGTTTTAGACATGTCGTGGAATGTCAGCTTAATGTGCTGGAGAATTTCTAAGTGACGCAGGTTTAAGACATGTCGAGGTGTTTCATATTAATGTGTCCGGGAAGTGGCACAGGGTATGACCTTTTCCACTCTAGGAAAACCGACGTCGCGGATGTGGTGCAGCAAACCAAGGATCGTAATCGGGTTGAATTTGAAATTTGAACCAAGGATAAATCAATAACCGTTTGTCTTGGTGTGGGCTATCCATACTCCTAGAAGTAGCCATATCGCTTATTGCTTTGTTGTTATCATGTTGTTTAACGTTTCCTTTCCTGTTGTCAAGTCTCTCACAATCGATACAGCAACTATTTCACCTGCAGCATAGCACAATAACCGTCAAAGTGTGAACCATGTTTTCAATATTCTAAACAACAGCCAATTATTCAAAACCAAAAATATTATTTTTTCTATTTATTTTCTTCCGCCGCCGCCTCCTCTGACACGTGTTCACAAGACACGTGTTTACCAGACACGTGTTCACACGTTTACCAGGACGTCCGTGTTACTCCTGTTGGATTGAATTTGGGTGACTCAAATATATATTTTATCTATCCTAAAACGTGATGAAACGACCTGGCGTACATAGATTATACATGGATTAACTCAAGGTTAATTAAATGAATCCTCTTTTGCTCGAGGTTCCAGCATTTTCTGCGTATGAATAGAATGTATTTGCGGAGTCTGTTTATGCAGGTTAACAATCATATTTTAGTCATTAAAAGCTGTATTATCTGAGCTTGTGCCGAGTTTAATCCCTTGTTAATATGTATATTAAAAACTGTTCTGATGTAAATTTTCATAATTTTTTTGTATACCATTGCCGCGAGTCAGTAGACCTTATCATATAATATTTGTCACATAACACTGCTAGCATGCTATATCAAATAACATTAGTGTTTCATGATCATTATGTTCAGCATCTGTGTCGGACACACAGGTTGATAATGCCACTTCAACCCACGAGTGTGCAGGACATCAGAGCGGTCGATTGACACTAAAGACGATACCATGATTGTATGGATGTGTTTGGACATGTTTCCTACAAACGTGACTGCCCGCATCCATAGCTGTCAATCAAGCCTGGTGAATCACGTGAATGACACGACTCACGTGACCTTGTTTTGCCGGAAGGACACTATTTAGCGCAACCAATGAGGGTCTAACAAGCGATTCCATGGCTTATTTTAACTAGGCATAGCACAATAGGCACGGCACAGCATCTGTCACACATATGACTATAACTATAAACACAATAACGATAGGAATTATGTATTAACGACACAGATGATGGTTATTATAGCAGGACTATTTTGCAGAATTCAATTATCTCGATATTTGATTTGTTGTGCTGCTGCTGAATAAATGTACGGGCTCATATAAGTTAATTATCTGACTCCCAGTACTTGTTGGTAACGTGCGAGTCGTAGTGATCTGGACACAAGATTTCAATGATAGCTATCATTTTTACAGTGTTTACAAATTGAAGTTGATGGATATTGCTCACGATACTTGAAGATGTTCTGATACACTGGGAGAAATGTAATATAATATCCACTCATTTCGTGAAACTAACGCGCCTCACGAGAGTACGGTTGCTCGTTCAGTGCCACGTGTGTTCGACACTACATCCACAGTTATGTTGTTGGCCTTATGCATGATAGTTAAACATACAAATAATTAAATTCAATTATTTCATTTGCATATTTTGTTGGTAATTTAACAAGAACCTTATTATATGTTTCGGTAATGTCGCTTTACAATTATCTAAGATATATGTATCTCGGCGTGTCTGGACGTGCGCAGAGCGTCAACCTACGGGAATGGTACTTGGAAACCAGGATTAGGACCTGGGATTTGGCAATTGGGCAGAAGGGGGACAACTCTGCATATTTTGTGTGTCGGTATAGCCCAGTTGTTAAAGTGTTGGCCTGACCCGTTCCGAGTTCAATTCCCATATGGCTACAATGTGTGGAGCCCAGTCTTGTCCTGCGATGACGCACCAGGTATAAGTGCGCCGTAAAACTCTACTCACCTAGGCCTAAACTCATGATCACATAACGGCCATGTGGTTTAGTTCGTGCCATCTGTATGTATCTATTGTGTTTACGTTAAAGTATTCTAAGGCTTGTGCCTATTTCGTTGCGTGATCATATCTTAATTTGCCAATGCATGGATATAGGAACAAATTTCCGGTATTTCCACTCTAGGTTTCCTTTAGATTTCCATATGTTATGCTTGTATTGTAATCATCCCCACACATGCCGGCTGTACATGAAGCAGATGGAGCAGATGAAGCAGAGGGGACAGGGAGTTGAGTCTTGTATGTGGGAGACAGCTGCTGTTCAGACAAATGTCTCTCAGGCGGCGACTCAAATCTATTTATCAAGAATTCTGAAAAAAACAACGTGGGAAATTTGGAAACGCGGATGTATAATATTCACCAAGTGCATGCGAGGATGAATGTTCTGCTGGTTTGTAATCGCCGTGTTTGGAACGACAGAACATCCAATGAGTACTTCCTTCCTGTGCTGCATACACTTACATTATACATAGCCACAGGTGATAGTGACCTGATAGCACTCATCACCATGTATAGGAGGGGGCATTCATGCATTGTGCTGGGGTTATCTCGCAAAGGTTTGAAACAAAGAGCAAATATTTCAGTGATTGTATCGTTGCTGTAGTTAGGGTAGGTAGATAACCTGCAACCTCACAGTGCAGATATGTGGTGCCTCTACCATACTGCAACCTCACAGTGCGGATATGTGGTGCATCTACCATACTGCAACCTCACAGTCAGGATATGTGGTGCATCTACCATACTGCAACCTCACAGTGCGGATATGTGGTGCATCTACCATACTGCAACCTCGCAGTCAGGATATGTGGTGCATCTACCATACTGCAACCTCACAGTGCGGATATGAGGTGCATCTACCATACTGCAACCTCGCAGTCAGGATATGTGGTGCATCTACCATACTGCAACCTCGCAGTGTAGATATGTGGTGCCTCTACCATACTGCAACCTCACAGTGCGGATATGTGGTGCCTCTACCATACTGCAACCTCGCAGTCCGGATATGTAGTGCCTCTACCATACTGCAAGCTCGCAGTCCGGCTATGTGGTGCCTCTACCATACCGCAACTTCGAACTTCAGTGTGGATATGTGGTGCCTCTACCATACCGCAACTTAGAACTTCAGTGTAGATATGTAGTGCCTCTACCATACTGCAACCTCGCAGTCCGGATATGTGGTGCCTCTACCATACTGCAACCTCGCAATCCGGATATGTGGTGCCTCTACCATACCGCAACCTCGCAGTCCTGATATGTGGTGCCTCTACCATATCGCAACTTCGAACTTCAGTGTGGATATGTGGTGCCTCTACCATACTGCAACTTCGAACTTCAGTGTGGATATGTGGTGCCTCTTCCTTACTGCAAACTCGCACTTCAGTGTAGATATGACTTACCCTTACCTTATTGCAACCTTGTAGTCCATGCGACACTGTTAGTAACGTCTTGATTTAAAATCAAAGATATGTTGACAATGACTCGTCAACCCTGAACTTAACCAGACAAAAAAATAATAATGAATAATAAATGGTCAAATCAGAATCAGGTTCCCTCCGAGTGAAATAAGCATAACTGCCTGACACTCTCCGTACATTGTCATGTAGACTGTGAACAAAACCATGTCTGTCCTATTTCAGTCTTTCATCCAGGTGAGAAACAGATGGATAATGCGTGAACATTGAGGTAGAGAAGGACGCAGATGAACACCGTGTATCATGTACCGATGACTTGAGCAATAAAACCGTACGTGATATGAAGACTTTACCCCAACGCATGACGCCATCGAGTCTATACCCTGAGCGTAAGAGATGTCGCTGTGGAGGTTGAAGATGGTGCACCGTGAGTCCGTTTTTACATAGATTCTTAACCTGATGCACATAATTCCGCTTGAATTTTATTGGAAACGCAAACGTTCTTTATATTTCCGAAGTTGATGTTATTACCAACTGAATGCCGGTCGTTGTTGAAAGCGAATTAAAGAAAGGCCGCAAATCTACTGACTTTATGTGAGTCATTGAAGGTCACAGACGGATTAATGTAATATGTAAACATGTCCGATGTCACAGACACAGCTATTGGGATGGATTGTATCACCACAAATTAACATACACGTGATGAAGATGGAGTCAATTAACCTGTTATGCAATTTGCGCTTTACAGCCGTGCTATTGTTGTCAGAAACGTCACATCAAGTGTTTGTAACATGCGATCACTGATCAACTACAAAACTGTAAATATACATGTTTAGTATGTCTGAAAAATGGGGTAGGGTGGGTGTGCACCGCCTCCATTTCTTAAGTGATCGCCCCCAACCCTCACATCCAACGATCATCGCGCCCGTAATGATCCACGCATTTGGTCGTTGAAATCCTTATGCTCAGCAAGTGGGTGGAGATTAACGCTGACCTTTGCAATATTCCAGCCTAAAATTGCGGGTGAATCTCTGTGTTAACGAGTATGTATCCCATAGTACGTGCTCTCCTGTACATAATACACGTGTCTACTGTCGGGCGTAACGTACTGACGGTCAGTAGCTTCTGTATAACCGAAGGAACCCCACGTTCAGCCACAGAGATGCAAACATATGTTGCAGGAATCAGGTAGTGGGTGCATGTTAGAAGGTTATCGCAGCACCTGATCATGAAGCAGTGACTGTCCTTGTGAGATAACCCAAGATATCATGTTTTGGTAACGTGACGTTTGTTGTTTAGCGCCGCACTCTGCAATATTCCAGCTATATGTCAGCGGTCTGTAAAAATTCGAGTCTGGACCAGACAATCCAGTGAGTGATATCACGAGCATCGATCTACGCAACTGGGATACGATGACATTCATCAATTTAGTCAGCGAGCCAGATCACCCGATCCTGTTAGTCCCCTTTTACGGCAAGCATGGGTTGCTGAAGACCTATTCTACCCCGGATCTTCACGGGTCAATGCTTTGGTAAGCTGTGTTTGTTTTTTTGTTTGTATACAGTCGATCATGCCCACTTCAGAGAGCATGGTCAGGGTTACACCATTAAGGCCTTAGCAAACTTTTGAAAGATTTTAGTAGACGTGTGGAGGACAATTCCATATTTGACAATGACACAAATTATGTCCAATGGACTTTCCGATCCTGACTTCAGTCGCAAGATACGTTAATGTCAACGAATAAGAGATTCATATGTGAAATACAGACAGTGAGCTCAAACACAAAGTGACCTTAATATCAAGTAGAGATAGAGTGTCAAATTCCACCGCTGCTTTAACATTGACAGAAAACCGTCTTAAATGTTCATAAATGTTTCAATAATGAAACCATTGTTCTGAATACATTATTCAGTCTTTCCAGATGCCACGACACTGACGCTGTCTCCTATTTTCGTGTGTTTTCGTGTGGGCAATTGACTTGCCTTTGCATTCGTTTGTGATAGTTGCCAACGATGGGGCAGAATACTCTCACCTTTTTCACGAGCACCTGGTTTCATCACTATTTGACAGTGATTCATAAACACATGCTTACGATTTAGTCGGAATCGTCCAATCGCTTTCAACAGCGTTTTCTTATGAATATGGAAAGCGTTTCGTCGCTTTTATTTATGCAATGCTGCTACGTGAATACACGCAAGTCCCATGTCCCCGAGGATTCGTTTTGAATAATCTTGTATTAATAAGCTACAGAAATGAACAAAATAATTCTGCTGCCATCCCCGTTGTTTCAACGTGCACAGAAACGACAGATATCATTTCTCTTTTCTATCCTGCAAGCGAGGAAGAGTCGATATGATATTGCTCTTATCTAAATTGGACTGTCACATCAGGTTTCCCGTGATCACGCAAAAGCTTTTGTAGCCAGGGGTGTCGTATGAAAAGAATTATACGTATAAAAGACGCAACCCATCACTGCAACCTGGCCATCCGTGTAACCTGATCATCACGTATAAACGATGCAACCATCACAGCAACCTCGCCATCTGTGTAACCAGATCATCACGTATAAACGATGCAACAATCACAGCAACCTGGCCATCCGTATACCCAGATCATCACGTATAAACGATGCAACAATCACAGCAACCTGGCCATCCGTGTACTCAGATCATCACGTATAAACGATGCAACAATCACAGCAACCTGGCCATCCGTATACCCTGATCATCACGTATAAACGATGCAACAATCACTGCAACCTGGCCATCCGTGTACCCAGATCATCACGTATAAACGATGCAACAATCACAGCAACCTGGCCATCCGTGTACCCAGATCATCACGTATAAACGATGCAACAATCACTGCAACCTCACCATCCGTGTACCCAGATCATCACGTATAAACGATGCAACAATCACTGCAACCTCGCCATCCGTGTACCCAGATCATCACGTATAAACGATGCAACCATCACAGCAACCTGGCCATCCGTATACCCTGATCATCACGAATAAACGATGCAACAATCACTGCAACCTGGCCATCCGTGAACCCAGATCATCACGTATAAACGATGCAACAATCACAGCAACCTGGCCATCTGTATACCCTGATCATCACGTATAAACGATGCAACAATCACAGCAACCTCGCCATCTGTATACCCAGATCATCACGTGTAAACGATGCAACAATCACAGCAACCTCACCATCCGTGTACCCTGATCATCACGTATAAACGATGCAACCATTGCTGCAACATGGCCAACCGTATACCCAAATCATCACTTATAAACGATGCAACCATCACTGCAACATGGCCATCCGTGTAACCAGATCATCACGTATAAACGATGCAACAATCACAGCAACCTCGCCATCCGTGTACCCAAATCATCACGTATAATCGATGAATCTAAGTTTGATCTTATGTGATAGTGAGGGATGTTCAACTTTTAAATGTATTCCATGCGGAATTTATAGGATTGTGTCAAAATGAAAAGCTGAAGTCTTCAAAGCGTTTCCCCTGAGAGGAATTAACATTGAAAAGGTATCTGTAAATATTGTTTCCAAATTAAAATACGATGTTTGTGGTCAGAATAAGTTGATAGAAATTGGTGGGCATGTCTCTCCTCAAAATTACATTATGAGGAATAACTTTTTGACTCCTTTAAACCGCCTGATCGAGACTTTATCTAAAGAAAGGAACGTGATGGAAGATATCGTTTTCGTGTCGAACTTACAGCAGGTCAGGAAAACCCTTATCAAAATGTCTTTACTTAACACGCACTTTGACCAACTCGGTTTTCACTAATGACACTCCTTATTAAGTTTCCTTCGATTTTCAAAGAGTTACATTAAAAACTTCTACTCCACTGGTAATGGCGTGTTTTGGAATCAATGGAAATTAGATTGGGAAATTTCATGACATGTTCTCAGGTTTTCTCCCGTTCTCCTAGTCTGATGTAGTCTATCCCTTACAGTATACATTCTCCTGCACTGACGTAGTCAGTTCCTGATCGTATGCTTCACTCTAATCAGATATGTAATCACCAAGTCAGTCTGAATGTTTCACCTTCTTGGTAAGAGTCAGTTAAATGTTTCGAGGTATTGAAGATATCACCGGTGAACATGTATGGGTGAGTGAGTGTCCATTCGAACATACTGGACAAATAGATCGCATTTCCTCATTTCAAGAAGCATCGAAAGTACATTACCCTCAACGGTACATGTCCGGAACTCCGTGAGAAATGGCGTCATAGATAGCGCTCTAATACAGAGACATAGCGAGAAATAGCAAGAAATCGACATACCACGAACATAAGGTATACCCTCAAATAGGGTTATATAACGAAATTATGGAGCGTCTCCAGCACTATCACGACGGGGGACACGAGAAATGGGTATCACATATAATGCTTATGTGAGAATCAAACCCGGGACTGCGGCTTGACGGGCGAACGCTTTAACGACTAGGCTACCCCAGTGCCCCTCCGCACAGGAGGAGCTTTTTTACACCGTAATAGAGCAAGGAAAATGATGACAGTTAATACTCACTGGTCTGATCAATCAGGGAGGACGCCATGCTGAATGTGGCCCTGAGGATCCCTTTACAATCCATGGTTGATGAGAAAACTACACTGAAGGCAATGTGCATTCTCCAGTGCAATAAAACTCCACTTTCTCCTGTGTCGTTTGCAAAGATGTAGCGGTTTAAGCGATAATTGTTTAGGCACGGGATAAGCTTCAAAGATCTCTTCTTTTCAAATGATCTTGTGGGGATTCCACGACATATGACGCATTTTAACCATCGATTACATTACAAAAAACTGTGTTATCGCCACCTTCACGTGTTCATCGGGGAAATCAAATGTAGCATAAAACATTCAAAATATTTAACTTCTGTTGTATGTTCTCTATAACTGAATTAGTATTTTTTGTTATTGTTGCGGGATAACCTATTTCTTTGACAGTAGTGCTCGCAACGAGGATACTTTGACCAAATCACACTGACACTGACTTTGCAATTATTCTCAAAGGAAAACTCAATACATAGACGAAAATGCACACAATTACGAGGTAAAATTCACGGAAATGCTTTTAAAGCGTTTGATGTTTTCCCCCTGAACCTGCAAGTCCCCTAGGATTGCACATAGGCAACACTCTTAATGGCGTTACTGCATGTTTGTAGGATTGTCCAGCAATATTAAGAACTTTATTTTTGAACTGTTTTAGTAAGAAACCGTGCATTTGTTTTTTTGAAAGATACCGTTCATGATTAATGTATCAAACAACATTAGGGATCTATGTGTAACTCAACGGGACAACATTGGAAATAACACTGAACGAAAATAAAGTTTTGATGCTGGTGTCTTTTAAAAATAACCAGTAGTACATACATATATACCGTACTGGAGAAAACGTCATACAATTGTTTGTTAAACAAGAGAATATGTTCCAGAGAACTTAAGCACTGTGACAATTGACCGTCTTCCGTCCCAGAAGCAGAATGGGTTATATACTCCCAAGGAGAAAGTCGGTAATAGTATTGAACTTTGAGCATGCTTGGGTGAATTTGTCGTATTACACATATATACATTATTATGTACAGAATAAAATAAAAAATGCACAGTCAGGCGGGTTAGGCTCATTATCAGTTCAGGGACCTTGCCCCCTTTACACGCAGCCCAGACAGCGAATGGGAGTTCTCCCAGGAAGCGCTACCCAGTAGAACGGGCCTATTTCAAAGGATTTTGTAAGTATCATTTTCCAAGACGCCCTCTAAAAATTCTGGGTCGTACCATTGATGGACCTCTGTGTCAACACCACAAACATTACGAAGACAGTAATAAAATGATGAAGCCACTCCATCATGTTGCTGTGTTCGTGCCAAAGCTGGGCATCCACTGACAATGTGTTGGGCAGTCTCATTTAATTCATTGCATTATCAACGTTTCATATTTACATTTTGACGCAAAATAACTTTCGAGTGGGAAGTGACTGGTCCTGAGCAGCAAACATGAAGCCTTCTGTTTCACTTTTCAGGTCAGTCGACTTCATCCAAGCGTAGGGCTCTGCAGGGTTGCTGGCTTTCTGAACACACTGCACATAAACTCGATGCAGTGGTCGTTCAGATAGCCTCTCCTAGAAAAAACTGAGTCTGGGCCGATTTGACATGGCACGTCGGTTGGTTTACACACATTTCACTAGGTGAGCGATAACAGGAACAAAGTCACCAAGCGCAGATGGCTTGATGTGACATGTATTGGTGAATGAGGAAGTTGATAGTCATCATCACTTGCTTAACTGCTAATGCGCAAGTAGATTTGCAGAATCATACCTTCCCCTTGTGGAGGCGAAGCATTGTGCTTCGAAGGTTTCATTAGTTGTACCACGGCCAAACATGCATTGAAATCTTTGCAGTGCTTGATCGAGACAGTTTGTTAGAACACAAAATGCGTGTTGAATAAATTGAATTAAACCGGGACTGCAAATTAGCCAGATGTCGCCATTTATGTGAACGAGATTCAACAGTGTAAATCATTTTGAAAGAACTACGTGTTTCCCAACCAACCAAAAACAACACCCAAAAGTTCTAACGAGGCAATTTGCAAAGAATTCTAAAGACAGTTGACGCATGTAGGTAATACATGCATGTTATACTGCAATATTGGATGTAATGATGAATATTCCTGCGAAAGACGATAAAACGTCCTTCACACATCAATTCCCCTGCTGCAAGAAACTCGTTCCAAGTGTCTCACTCCTTCAAGAACGGAGACAGTCGTTAAGAGGAGGCTAATGTCATGCCACACCATGCTTCCTTAAGCTTCTGTTTGCCCACCGCCCAAGGGAGTCAGTGTGATGTGTTCTTACCGAGAGCGAGAATATAGAAGACCAATCAGGCGCATTATGACCAGCTACATGACAAGCATAATGGGTGATTAGTCTTTATGAATTTTATGGCTGCATGTGGTAATCACCTTTAGCAGCTGTCCCTGTAGTGACTGAACTTTATTTCTCAAAGTGAACGAAGCAATTTGGCACCTTCAACATGATGACCATATAAATCGTATAAAAACGCAAAGTTAGAAATGGAAGTGGTTTCTATATGGGTGTTTATAGTGCCAGATTCTTGGTGTTGTATCATCCCGTTAAGCCTTGATGTATTCAAACAGGACGGTTTAGAAACGACCAGTTACCAAAGCTTTTAAAGTATTTAGAACAACTCAATTCCTGAAACAAATGTGCGGTATTTGAAGTTTATTATAAGGGGAAAACAGAATCATTCGTGAAGAAGATTGAAAGAAACCAGTATGAATATATATATATATATATATATATATATATATATATATATATATATATATATATATAAACCAAATCACTTATCGATGTTTGCAGAGTTAAGACGTTCAGTGCTTTCCCCCTCGAACCCATTCCAGAAGACAATTTCAATGTGCTGTCTTCAAATGCTATTAAACACTATGCAATTTACTATACTTTTTCAGCCATTTCGCAAACCCGAGTCTATTTTCATTTTTTTCAATCTACTTTAAGCGCTGGGAAGAGTTCTACATTTATCATTACTTTGCACTTACTTCCTTCTTCAAATTGTGTGATTGGCGAGTGCTACCAGCCGTCACGGATTGTCACTGATCCATTCATACAAGCGTCACCACTATTAGGATTTTAAGCCCAGTGCAGTGGAGTCTGTTTCGGCAGATAATCGGGCCTGATTATTCTCTGGCCATTGTCGTTTTATATTTCATATGGATGAGAATAATTAATGAATTTCATGTGATGTAGAACTATGTTTGTGAACGTATAACGCTCTATGTTGGCCTGCGTCGTGTCAGTTGTCATCACAATAAGACTTTAAGTGCCAGGATATAGCTTAATATCTTATAACGTGACTACACCGTACCCAGAGCTAAGTCCCACTAGACCTAGCGTATCAAGTTTGTCCATCTAATGTATTATTCATGTATAATGCTGTAACCATACACAGAGCTGATTTCTCTGAACCCCTCTTAGATAAAGGCCAAGTCTTGCATTTCACTTATTTCAACTTCGAATTGGTTACACTAAGCCAAATAACTTTCTGTCTAATATCATAGTATCTGTACACCTATGCTTAAATCAGATGCTAATATCATCACGTCATGCAATTCAGACAAGCAACGAGCTTTCAAGACAAGATGTCATTTAGCATTTAATTAGAACGACGAACCTAATATTTCAAACCCTACTAGACACTAAATACAGACCAAGAGACATAAGTAAGAAAACGAATTCACTTTAGTCCAATTTCTATATACATAGTAAAATTGCTGCGCTATCTTTAGCGCGTTATAAAAGTAAGTCCAAAGCGGAACGTGTGTGTTTATGACAACCGGCGAGTATCCTTGGGGGATGGGCTACGCAAACATTACTTCTCAGAGCATACAGTGCCAAGTCATCAAATTGAGTTGCCCTGAAACTGTTGACCAAAGCGTATTTACCGGTGCAGAGGTAATATGGGGATACACTGGGTCCTGCTCGCGAGAGCTGATCCCGTATGGCCAGTCTCTTCATATCAAAGTAAAGCTCGCCTGCGTGTTGGTGCCACCTAAATTAATAATGGCTGGCGACATACACTAGCGATCCTCCGTTCTCCACGATTGAGATTATGGCTCTCTGGGAGTTACAATGAGGGAAAATCAAACTGCGCCTGACTTCCAATTCACTTATTTCATATCGACGTGTGCAGGCGCAGTTGACTGGTTTACAGACAGAGGAATGCTTGATATAGGGTGATTGGATTGAGTCCTGTGCTGGAAACAGATTTTGAACTCTTTGTATAGTGCTTTGGTAAAAATGTTGGTTAGTACGACCGGTGAATTTCATAACAATTGACTTGCCTTTGCATGTTTTTGTGACGGGTGCGGCTGGCGGGGCAGAAAACGTTCAACTTTTCGCGAACAGCTGGTATCATCATTATATGATAGTGATTCATAAACTCATGCTTATAATATAGTCGAAATCATATAATTGACGCTGCACCTAGTGGAGATTTCTTATGATTATGGAAATATTTGTTGGTGCTTTATAAGGTTTGTTCATGGAAAGGGTTTTGTCACTTGTATTTTATGGGTAAAACTGATCGCATAATTTATGTTACTTCGTGGGTGAAACTGTTTATTTGTGGTTGCCTGTATAGACTGTGTACTATGTAGGATTGCATGGATTATACAGTGTAATGCCTTGTATATATTGTACCTGTCGGTTGCCTTTAGAGAGTGTACACTCTGAACTTCCTGTACAACTGTTCCCTCCTTGCAATTGTCTCTAACACTGTCGCCTGTAGGGTTGCCTTTACAGATGTGCCCCTTGCAGTTGTTTCTAACACTGTTGCCTGTAGGGTTGCCTATACAGATGTGCCCCTTGCAGTTGTTTCTAACACTGTTGCCTGTAGGGTTGCCTATACAGATGTGCCCCTTGCAGTTGTTTCTAACACTGTTGCCTGTAGGGTTGCCTATACAGATGTGCCCCTTGCAGTTGTCTCTAACACTGTTGCATGTAGGGTTGCCTCTACAGATGTGCCCCTTGCAGTTGTCTCTAACACTGTTGCCTGTAGGGTTGCCTTTATAGATGTGCCCCTTGCAGTTGTCTCTAACACTGTTGCCTGTAGGGTTGCCTTTATAGATGTGCCCCTTGCAGTTGTCTCTAACACTGTTGCCTGTAGGGTTGCCTATACAGATGTGCCCCTTGCAGTTGTCTCTAACACTGTTGCCTGTAGGGTTGCCTGTGAGGTTGCCGTCTCAGACAGCGTCGTGGAACTGTTCCCATTGTGGTTACCTGATAGCCACTGAAGCATTTCCCGTTGAGATGGTACATGTCTTCCTCGTTTGTTCTTTTAAACGTTACAATAATCATCTGCAGGTTCAGATGAACGAAGTGAACGTATTCATTTTCATTGTATATAGATTTGTTGAAATGTGCTCTTACGCCACATTTGTCAACAATATATTGGGATCCTAAGTGACAGTTAACGAGGGAAAGCAAGGACATTACGAGGATGTGTCACTTGAGAAGCAGTTAACCTCTTCAGGATACAGTGATTACCGCGAATCGGTACGGAAGGCTGATGAGAACTTAAACTACTTTAAACGTCATGAAAACACTATGCTCAATTTGGTCCCCCAACAGCTAGTCAATCAATCAGCTCTCGCTTCTTTCTCGCAGATACACACATATGCACATCCACGCGCACGCAAGCAGCCATCACGCACGCACACACACACACACACACACACACACACACACACACACACACACACACACACACACACACACACACACACACACAAGCACACACATTTCAGTGTACAGCAAACCCTATTGCTTGTTGTAAGAGGCAACGAACGGGATGGGCGGTCAGTCTCGGTGACATGGCTGTACATGTATTCCAATTGTGTAGATCGACGCTCGTGATGTGAAACAACTTACAAACAAAGAAACACATGTCTGGACATTTGAAAGCACCAAAAAAAACCCAGATTAATGTTTCACCTGTTTTATAGCTGAAAACATGAATATCCCTGACGGTAAATACACACAGGGGAGTCAGAAGGAAAAAAAGAAAACAAAACGTAAATAAGTTTTGAACAAACTAACTATGTTTGACTTGTAATAAATATTATATTTGGGATAACACTTTCAGAGTTAAGTTCAGATTCTCGTTCTTTTCTTTTTGTTCATGTGTTTGACTTGCCTCATCAATTTTCTAAAACGAGTAGATTCCGTTCTAGGATTGTGACATGGTGCGACCGAGAAGAAAGAAGCTTTGTTGTACATATATACTGAACTGCAAAAGAAACGTCACCATGGCTAGATATATGATAAACTTTATTTGTCCAACAGTGTAAACATGCTTTGAGACATATTGAAAAGATGAAACTTGGCAAAATTGATAATCAAGGATGAAAGTAAACTGTCAAATGTTCTTAAAGTGAAACACAACACAAGTCTCAGAGAAAATGGCATCACAAGTCAGTATCTGCGCCATGTACATTGATGGCTGCCGTGCAACGTCGAAACATGGAATGGATGAGGCGGTTGATGAAGGCCATAGACACTTGAGCCCACACTATGAGCAACGCCTGACGCAGTTCAGCTGCAGTTGTCGGCCTTGGTCGGACGTCATTCAGACATCTTTGAATCTCCCACAGGTTCTCAATGGGATTTAAATCGGGACTGAGGGCAGGTCACTGCTTGTTCTGATGCCATTCTCCTGGAGGAAGTCACCTGTTGTTCTCGCAGTGTGGGCACGGGCGTTATCATGCTGAAACTCGTGGTTGGGGCGCCGTGCCAAATGAGGTAAGTGGTCTCAAGACTTGATCATTGTACCAAGCTGCTGTGACACCACTGCCTCTCCCTGAACCGATGTTCTGGAAGACCACAGGGGCGACCCTCCTTGCAAGACCAATTCCACTCCACATGATGATGCTCGGATCACCAAATGAGTCTCTCGTAACAACACAAGCATCCGAATAACGTTCCCCACGCCGTCGCCAGACTCGCCCCGTGCCATGTGCTGTTGAGATACAGTAACGGCTTCCGTCTGAGAAGAGGACTCTTCTCCACTGCTGGTGGCGCCAATGCTGCTGCTGTGTTGCCCACTGAAGACGGTCACGGCAATGACGTGGTGTCAGAATGGGTCCCCGGCGTGGCCTGTGACAGTGAAGGTGTGACAGTGGAGGTGGTCGTCAATCGTCGACGCACGGTGTCTGCACTAATGTGTCACTGATGTCTCCCCATGGTCTGCCGAGCAGTTTCCGCAGCAGTAACAAAGCGATCTTGAAGATGCTGTCGCATAATCGGACGATCCTGACGTCGGGTGGTGACCCTTGGTCTTCCACTACGTGGTCGGTCATCTGTAGTGTTGGTGGTCTGGTACCGTTTCTGGAGCCTGTATATGGTCCTAACGTGGACTTGAAATGTATTGGCTATACGCCGGGTGTTTTGTCCAGCTTACAATCGTCCAAGGGCTTGGTGTTGCTGATTTCTTGTCAATCTTGGCATGTGGTAGCAATTCAATAACGAATGAATGTTATCCGATCTGGGTGGATTTTTATAGGGCAAGAAATGGGGGAACGCATGTGCTTTTCAATTTGCACGGAACGCAAGTTCATTGGGTTACCATGGCCGTTGCCGTGATGGTTTGGGCGATCGGTATTACTGTCATTACTGTCATCTTCTATGACTTTAACATGACTCGGACACGGATGGGTGACAATCATGGGAACTGAGTGTGTCAACGCACTACATGGTCAGGCAATGGGTACGTGATGACAGAAAAACCGGCGACAATACCCAGAGTTGATTCCGATTGAACTGACGCTGACATAATGTGCTCTCCAAGGTAAATGTCATTCACAAAATACAAAATGTATTTATTGCTCAAATATGTTGTGTTAAAGGTCTATGAGATAATAACGTCATTAAAAGTTGTCAGTATGTAGAAATGATGTCATAATATACTCGTCATCATGTAGCTGTATGACGTCACTTGGTAATATTCTTTAATATTTAGCATTAAGAATTCACGTATATTCGTCACTATGTGTCTCAATGTGAAAACTTCAAGAAAAGGGCTAAATAGTTTTATTACTCTGATATTTGCCGGTATGTGAAGGCAGGCTCAAAATTTGAAGTGAAAATATAGGCAACTGTATGTCACCATGATGTAATAAGAATCGCTGAAGTAATATTCGTAACATGTGTAGACAGTTCGTGAATGTGTAGCAATTTGAATCCATTTGTAATGGCCTCCACTATGGCGCTGTGTCTAAATTTATTTTCCAAAGCAGCAATATGACATCATGTGTCGTTACCATGTGGCAAAGGTAAAAAAGTAACGAGGCACTGATATTTAACATGCAGAGTTGTGTCCCTTGGTCAAAGCAGGAGTTCATATCTGTCTCCACTCTCTAACGTACATGTATGTGCTATTGACAACAGTCATCTGTCAGTTTGTGACCAGATTGTTGTTCCCAAAAATTCAAAACTAAAGTATCAATTAATTCAAATTGTCATCCTATCTTGTTCAATATGGATATGTGGTCACAAGTAAAGATACAAAACCGTTTCCATAATCACAGGAAACTCCGTTCAGTCCAGTGTACGATTCCGACTATCATTAGCGTGTGTTTATGAATGACTATCAAATACAGATAATATGAGGTGTTCGCGAACAGGGGAGCGTAACCTGCCCCACCATTGGCACCCGTTACAACCACATGCAAAATCAAGTCAAGTGTTCAGCTGAAGCAACATGTATTCCATGAAATATTGGAAAGCTTTTTTCAATGGCCTTGAATGCTGCTCGACGTAAGAGGAAAGTTGATTATTAGAGAGTTGATTTCATCTTGTCATACAGTATCGTGGACATTTTGTCACTCTGAATCTTTATGTATATAACTTAATGTGAAACAGATGAGGCGGTGTTTATGGTTTCTTATATTTTTAAATCAGTGGAAGCTTATGATGCATTTCCTGACCAAATTTCCACATTTGATTTTGTCAATCCGAGATGAAATCCTGATTCACGTGCATGAGGAAACAAATCAGAAAACAGAAAACAGAAACATGAGAACAGACACTTACGATGGACTCAGAGGAATTGGAATCAAGTCGTCTTCAGTGATGAATCCCGATTTAATCTTCGTTTTGCTGATGGTAGGGCGAGGGTGTGGAGGCGCCGTCAGGAACGTTACGCCCAGTGTTGTGTACAGGAAGTTGACATATTTCGAGGCGGAAGTGTCATGGTGTGGGGTGCTTTCTGTGGCAATGCACGTTCAAGGCTTCTTGTCATCCGTGGCAACCTCAACGCTGCTGCTTACCGCGACCAGGTACTGGCACCAGAACTTCTGCCTTTTATGGCAGCACATGTACCCGGTCTGATCTTCCAACACGACAATGCCAGACCCCACACAGCAATTTTGACAAGGAATTTCCTTCAGAATGCGGGAGTCAACGTCATGGACTGGCCGTCAAGGTCTCCCGACCTCAATCCCATCGAACGCGTCTGGGATGCTCTTGGCAGAAGTCTGCGCACTCTCAAGAACCAACCATAGAATTTGCAAGATCTTGGCACCATTTTGCAGCAACAATGGCGTCGTCTTCCCAATCATGTGTTCACAAGCATCACAAGGTCCATGGGAGGGCGTTGTGTGGCAGTTGTCAACGCGCATGGTGGCCATACACGCTACTGAACTTGTGTGCCATCAGATACTCGTGCTTTGGACTTATGATTTAAACTGTTGATGTTATTACCGAATACCGTAGGTGCTTGGAACAAATTATGGTTACCACCGTTAATTAAAATCCTTCTTTGGACATTAATGATTAAAAATGACCTTCTCTGATACATTTGTCCGTTGTATATCATATATGGGATTACTTTTTAAAATGTGAAGTTTTAATTTGACTCAGTATACATTGAGATACAATATATGTGCTTGCATTACTTATTTCGCCATGAGGCAACATGGTTGAAATAGTAGTCCATGTACCATTCACCTGCAGCACCATCTACCTGTACCGCGTAGCATGACCTCGGACCAGACTTACCTATATAGAACAACAACCGTCTGACCTTGTTGACAGGTACTTGGAGAGCAGACGGTGGCGAGTAAGCTGCTATTCCGAATATGGTAAATGTGGACGTGGGTGTGCCAGATATAGTCGTCTGTTGATGAGCTCTGTGCAGCACATTAACCTACAGCACTAGTGTCCATCGTGGCATTACCAATCTGGCCAAAATGTCATTTAACTATGCTCAAAATATCATGTTGCGTCTTTCTGAATTGAAAAGGGATGTATTGTTTCCAAAAATACCTGCAGCAGAGAGAAGATCTCATGACAGAGGACGCGTGTTCCGTTCATCATACTCATATATGTATGACAGACACCGGGATGCAATAGACAGCATACTGAGTACGGCATCGCTCTTATCAGGTAGCTTGTTGTAAAACGGGAACCTTGGAATTGTATATCGCAACAGTAACAGTAGATGAAGATTAAGGGATCGACAATTTGATATAAATTCGGGGGGAGGGGGGATATGTATCATACTGTTAACATAAAAAAGTTATTAAAAATTACATTGTTGCAAAAGGAAAATTCCCGCTCAAAATTTTGAATAATAAAAAATATCTGGTTTCTGGCTGTGGTTGAACAGGTGTGTAATCTCTAAACAAAATGCCTGAAGCATGAATATCTCGAGTGTGATGCTATGTAGTAGATCAAGTGTGATATTTCTCAATGGTTTTGGCATACTAGGTAGTGTGAAATGCAAAGCAATAATGTACATAGAAAAGAAACCCGTGACAGTAGCTCCAACACTTGAGTGTGTGAGTATGGTTTTACTCCGCTTTTAGCTATATTCCAGCAATATCACGGCGGGGGACACCAGAAATGGGCTTCACACATTGTACATTGTCGGGAATCGAACCTGGGTCTTCGGCGTGACGAGCGCACGCTTTAACCACTAGGCTACCCGACCGCCCCTCCAACACTTGACATGACATGACGACGTCCCCAGTTTTTGCAGATTTGCAGTAAGGATGAAATATGCAACAACTCTAGAGTTTAATAAATAATACTAAATCCCCATTCCAGGACACAGGAAGCGCGGATATTTTAAACAAACTGGTTTCAAAGAAGGTATAACCCAAGCTATACTAACGTCTATTGTGCCACCATCGTTCACTGTGATTGCTCCATTACTGCATAACTGATTGATGTCGCTTTATGAAGGTATTCATTCCATTATTAACAGGAACGAGGCATTCAGCTGAAATATGGATATAACCTTTAGGCTACCGGGAGTATATCATCGGTATCTGCATTTCAACGATGCCGTGAACATCACATCCCTCGTCTTCATGAAGATATGGTAGTTTGTCCAAGTAATGTCTCTTCATAGATAAGGAAAATGGTCTTATTTCGATCAATAACCAATTTGATTGTCAAAAAATACCGAATAACTAAGCTGATCCGGGTTAAACGACGACATGTATGACTTTTCTCTTGAAGAACACGCCAAGGCAACACGGAGAAAAGAATGAGGTGAGTGGAATGAGTGAGTGAGTGTGTGAGTATGGTTTTACGCCGCTTTTAGCAATATTCCAGCAATATCACGGCGGGGGACACCAGAAATGGGCTTCACACATTGTACCCATGTCGGGAATCGAACCCGGGTCTTCGGCGTGACGAGCGAACGCTTTAACCACTAGGCTACCCCACCGCCCCGTGAGGGGAATGATTAAAAGAACATGTCTCAGTAATGGGTGCGTGACGTCGGCCATGAAAGTTTGATGTATAGATGTGTAAATATAAGCCACTCATTGACAATTTCCATGATCATAAGAAATCTCTGCTTAAGTCCATTGTAGTATATATCATCTACATATGT
This sequence comes from Haliotis cracherodii, assembly GCF_022045235.1. Lineage (NCBI taxonomy): Eukaryota > Metazoa > Mollusca > Gastropoda > Lepetellida > Haliotidae > Haliotis > Haliotis cracherodii. Next base: position 56,638,434 of record NW_027266265.1, read on the forward strand.
TAATGAATCATGTAGTGGTGATGCCAGGTGTTATGCATGGTATTTTATAAACGTATATTTTACCTGAAATATGTCCATGTGTTTCACTGTAAGCCTTATGGGCATCGTTACAAGCTGTTCGAGGTGAACAGTCTTTCGAAAGAGACTGATGTAAGCGTTTAGCTCACAAAACGTTAAATTATTGAATGCTCGTTTATTGTTCACGCGCCACATGAAAGGAATCTGTTTCAGAAATCGATTCTTTTTTCAACTTTCATTGTGTTATTCAGCATTTAACCGTATTGGAAGGTCAAAAAAAGACGACTTCCGATGAATGGACGTTTGCATCACGTGTGGCGGCGAATGGTTGTGTGGGACGCCTAGGGCGAAAATTTGGCGAACGCACGACAACCGAATATGTCCCGTGAAGATAATATTCCTGGATCACGTGTTATTTTGATACATATTTTTTTAAGCGATATATAATTCGCTACACACACTTGCGTCATGTGTGCGTTTTGTCATCCACATAATCTAATAAACATTATCTGGTTCAACTTCAGAGGTCAGGTGCAAGTTCAACATTTTGGTGGATTAATGGGTGTACAACGAGTGATCTGAACACTTGAAATCCGGCGAGTGTCCCGCGAAAGAGCATCCAAACTATCAGAACGTATGCGATGGGGATGTTTGGCATTTAAGATTAAATTTGTATCTCAAATGTCTTTCACCCTGAACAAGAAATAACGGAGACCAGTGAGACCGCCTTACAGTTTTATATTTAGATCTATGCTCAAAACACTCTCCACAACACTGTATGATAAGAGGGACGACTTCAACTTTCCAATTGTCAACTTACCCTTATGTCGGGCAGTGTTCCAGCAGCTCCAGCCTTTAGTGTTTACATTTCACAACTTTTGAGATACAATCGAGCATGCTTTTTCTACCAAGATTTCAAAGAGCGTCATACGACTCTTGCTCATAAGTATTTTTATATATATCAAGGTTACAACGTTCAAGGCATCATTAAAGTTTTCAAAAAGTTTCATGGTAGACATGTGGAAATATGACGCATCAGTGACAAAAATAATGTCCTATTCCTTATTTTGACTTTACCATATCTTCCCGTGTCATTTCACAATTGGGCAAGTGTAGGGGTTCGTGACGGGTGGCATCGCTGGGGACACAGTGATAGTGATTCATAAACACATGCTCATGACATGGTCGGAATCGTACATTAGAAACTGCTTTATGCAGAGATTTTTATTGAACGTGGAAAGGAATTTGTCGCTTGTACTTCACATTGTCAGCGTCTGTTGATTCAGTCAGAGATGGGTTGTCAGGCCAGGCCAGTTGTTCATGCCCTCGTCGTGTCATCCACCTTATAATGACGAGAATTGTGGCATCTGAGTCAAAATACAAGAGCCACACTTGGGGCTGCCCGGAAGACCATTGTCCACACATTCGCTGCTGGTAACTCTGAAAGCCCCAAATGTAGCCAACTTTTTATGGAATAGGGAACAGGGATATCTTCACTGGAAGACCAGAGGCTACAGTACCACTCTGTGTGATGGTAGTCAGTGGTAACTTAAGTTAAGGCTTGTTTGTTTGTTGTTTAACGCCGCACGCAGCAATATTCCAGCTATATGACAGCGGTCTGTAAAAAATCGAGTCTGGACCACACAAATCCAGTGATTAATATCATGGGTGGTTGGTTTGTTGTTTAACGCCGCACTCAGCAATAATCCAGCGGTCTGTAAATGATCGAGTCTGGACCAGACAATCCAGTGATTGACATCATGAGCATCGATCTATGCAATTGGGATCGATGACATGTATCAACCAAGTCAGCGAGTCTGACCACCCGATCCCGTTAGTCGCCTTTTACGACAAGCATAGTCGCCTTTAACGGCAAGTATGGGTTCTACCCCGGAATCTTCACGGGTCTTAATGTTAAGGACATAAGCGTGTCATATAAATATGCCAAGTTCATTAATAATAATTCAATGTAGTCTGCAATACACCGGCACAATAGCAACTGATCTTTTTCCACATCGATTTGAACAAGCTTGTGATCAATTTCTCGTATTCTGAATACAGAAAACCTTATTCATTCTGAATGCCTCATTTATCATGAAGTCGAAATTAATGTCCTGATACTTAAATCAAACCTATCTCATTTGACGTTATAAGCCCTCTTCCCTTCTGATTATCTTACAATTGTGTCCAATAAAGTGCTTATTACCTTACTTTTCATTCCAGGCAATTACAAGGCTCCAACAAAGACGCACCGTTAAACTAATGCCAAAGAGTTCCATTGACAGGAGGAGTAATTATAGTCTTATGACAAAATGTTTCCAAGCGATAAGTACGTGAAATGCCCAACTTTTGCCCACAATTGGCGATGAAAGGGGCGTTTTCGTTTGGGTACTCTCTTCAAGACCCATGACAATGCCTTTGCGGGACCAGTTTTATTTAGAAACCTATTTGTCAGTGGGTCAATAAAGCCTAATGTAGAGTGACAGTGAAAGCTGCTGGGCCGGGAGGCTGCTTCATCACGACCGTTAGAGGACAGTAATACTCGGACGAGTGCTTGTGCAGTTCCACTGTTGCCAATTGCAATCACAGAGTCAGCGTGGGATGTGTCGTGGCTTAACAGACCCACTCACATCCTGCCGAACAGAGCCTATGCAATTTGACATCATTTTTCACTTAGAACTACTCCCATTACTTGACAATTCTGTAATTAGACATAAAACTGCCTTCGTTTTGACAAGCTATGACTCCGAGAGAAGGGAAATATGCTGGTTTAGATTAAAAAACCCACGTCATATTGTTATCCAACCTCTTTCCTTTTTCGCAATTCCGTGTACTAGAGGAGTTGATATTGGGTAAATGTATCCACTAGTTGTTCGGGGCTTTTTCCGGTTTAAATATTAAGATAACAATTTGTAAATAAATTATTTCAGTTTTTCCTTTGAACATTACGAGGTTGTAATAACATGAAAGAGGTCCATGCATGTCCCTTTATAAATAGCAATGTAGTCTATTATTGTTCGCTTACAGACTGTAAGCGAATGCTTTTCGAGATAATTATATTCGTATGTAGTGGCTTCTTCTTTGAATATCGATTGTGCATTATATTGTTGTGAAGGATGTAGCTCAATAACATATATCTTGTCGGTCCTACACTGTAACACGACCTTTAAAAAGGTGGGTGTATTTTGTGATAACAGGTTAAGACGCAAGTGGTAGATAAATGCAAACAATCCCCGCTTGCGATTGAAATCGATTTGTGATCTAAAAACTATCTCAAAAAGTGAAGTTTACTCGATGACCTATACACCTTCCTTAAGAGTCAAAATGGAGGGATACGGCACTTCCATTCCACTCCTATTAAAAAACACCCACCACCACCCTATCCCCAGAAAACAACCACCACTCACCACCACCCTACCCCCACCACCAACCACCACTCTTGTTCCAAGTTAGACATACCCGCATCCCACTTGTCTCGAGTTATTGATAGCCCGTTAGATATGTGTTTACACTCACCTGTACATTTCAAGATGTAAATTAAATCCTGCATAGAGTATCTGTGTATTTAACTATCATGACGAGGCATCGTGATGACCTTTATTCGCTTTGCATGTTGTTCTGGAAGATTTGGGCGTCTTTTAAGGTCGTTCTGAGAGTTTTAGGAGTCTTTTAAGGTTAAATGGTATCTCATGATGACCAGACTTCCTGAACTGTCAGAAGGATATACAACGTGAATAAAGACCGCCCGATCCTGATATATAATAGGAGAAAACACTTTTATAGGATCATTGATGGTTCAATAGATTTGTTTCCTATTTAGGGAATATGTGAAAGCATGTTTTCAGTCATTAAAGCTAACAACGTTTACCAGTACAAAACGTTAAAACTACAACGCAAACCACATGTATGAGCTTGGCAACGATTATAAAACTTTTCGCTAGTTCATTTGATTAATCATAATCGGATAAGTCCTTTAATAGGAACAGCATCCGCCAGGTTTTGCTTTATGGTACGGAATAGTTCAATATAACACCCCAATCAGTACTATTGATAAGAAGTTCAATGACATTCACTTTGGTGTTTGGCTCTTAGGAACGATAGTGAGCTTAACATTAGGCTCACCGCAGTGGTGACCTCATTCACCGCCTTTTTAGAATTCAAACTCTTTTTTATTCTTAAAAAAATTCCAAGTTACGTTTCGACTTTTGTTTGCAACGCAGGAACTACTTAGACATAAAGTGTCATATATAGAACATAAAAACACACACAGAGAAAGCTCTCTGAAAGGTTGGAAAGATCTGTATAGAAAAGGTACCGAAAAGTCGATAATTCCAAATTTGAAAGGATTCATCTTCATACGGTTTGAAGAAGGCCGCAAACAGGCTTAAAAACTGAGAAGAAATGCCTTCTGATTCCAAACGTCCACAATTCCTTCCTTAATTAGCAGCATCCACATTTGAGCCTTTACATCCCAATGCATAATTCTGGTGAATGCAACTGAGAGAATGCAATCAAGGTCAGATTGATAAGTCATTCTTCTGGAAATATTTGGCTGATAGGACTAGCTCTATATTTACTTCTTCCAGAAGGGAAGAATATCCGCAGATGATGGTTCAGTGGGATCACTGGCTTCAGGGGAGTTGGCTGAACGATCGTGAATTAATATTTCAGATGAAAGAAATCCTTTAGATTATCTCATTTTTGCATTAGGCCAATCTAGATGAATGCGAGGGACACTTGAGAGATAGGGTCTTCACGATAAATGACTTCCTCTGCGCGGTGAAAGCTTTTAATCTGGCTTTGAGGTTTCCAATCTGGCAAACATGCTGATATAGCTGAATGGTCGGCACTCCTGGCGCTATCGGTGTGAACAAGACTCGGAACGTATGTCTGTGTGGCACCAGGAAGATGATTCATCAGGTGTATAAAGAATAAAAACATGGATGATATTTGGGGTTGATGTAAAACTAATGGTCAGAATATATAAAATGTCAGTGAATGAGAAAAACCAGTCTTGATTATCATCCCTCACACCTCAACAGTAACATAGATCTGTTTGACGAAATGTTGCCTTTAATTGATTTTTCACATCGACAGCGGTAGCTGATCTTCGCGTAAAGAGATTTATTCTGTAATTGCCTGTAAATGGTATAATCACTGATTTACAGTGATCCATTCATAAAAATATAATTTTCACCGTTATTTTGCCTTTAACACCAAATGAAATCTGTTTCGGTGGATTATCGAGACTGGTTATTCTCTGGCATTGACGTTGTATGTTAGGTCATATATATTCGCTCTCCTTTTTGTCTAGTTGTCTAACATCTTGAATCGTATTAATCGGGTTTCAAGGGAAAGATATTGTGACGTAACGGAACGACCGTGCAACATTCTGATGATTGTTTGCATGCTTATTCAATTTGAATGCCTTATTTATCATGAAGTCGAAATTAAAGTCCTGATACTTAAATCAAACCTATCTCATTTGACGTTATAAGCCCTCTCCCTTCTAAAATATTTATGTGAAATGTTATGTATAAAGCCATATTCAAACCGGCAACCCGGAGATCCTTGCAACAAAGTGACACAAAGACTCAGGCAAGATTAGGACGCCTCATATGGACGATGCGGTAGCCTGGTTATTAAACAGTTGGCTGGCTACGGTGAAGACTCGATTTCCCATGAGTAACTGTGTGAATCACAGTATTGTTGTCCACATAGCTGCTAATACCTGGGGAATGGAGACGTCGTGCACCCGTACTCGCACTCGCTGACATGCCGCGTCTTAGGGCGCTGTGCCCCCGTGCCCACCTGTGCTCTGTCCCAGCGGGAGAGTGAGTGGGTGAGTGAGTTGTGTTTAACGCCGTTTTTAGCAGTATTCCAGTCATATCACAGAGTGTCAGCTTAATGTGCAGGTCTTAGACGTTTACCACTTCAGTGAAACCCACGAGCGAGGGAACGGTGCTTATCAACCCACAATCACAGTTTTCTGGCGTGCCCAAGGGACGCAACTCTGTATAGCGAATTTGCGGCGCCTCAGACAACTGGGCCACCCATGCTTTACCAGCGGGGGAACAGGTGACTTTTACTGCGCTCTTTGATTGGTTCACGTCACGGCAAGGTGAAATGTCGAAATTGCTAGTCCCAAATCCATTGCTTCCCAATTTTCTGATGGGATGATTAAGCACATATTTTATTTACTGGTAAAAAATGTTGTAAATCCATCAACAAATGTGCTTATGATACAATGTTTCGCTGTTACTGTCGTTTACATCATCAGCATTAAGAAGGGACCACATCAGTTGATTAATACGCCCCTGATGGACTTGGGTGGGAACAGTTGACTTCTAGGTATGTATTGTTGGGCAATAACACCACACGGAGGGTTTCTCCAAGGAGGAAAACGCCTTTCACCTGCTTATATAAACATTCATCCCTCATTACCCTCACACGTCGGGGGACCGCCTCCTCGGTGGTCTAGTGGCAGAGCGTCTGCCCGAAGAGCGGAAAGTCGGGGGTTCGATCCCCGGCCGCGCCATACCAAAAGACGTTGAAATATGTTACAAGGACTGGTCGGCTCGGAGTCAGTACACTGTGTCTGAGTGGGGTATTCATGTTAAACTGTAGCATGGTATCTCAGTGGGCTAGCACTATAAATCGGCATTAGTCCGGACTAGTGCAAGCAGCCACACACACACGTGGATGCTCGCCGCTATATAAGTGCAATAATCTTGAACGCGACGTTAAACCCCATTTCACCTCGCCCTACTTGTCGGGATATAGCGAAATAAATAGCGACACGACCCTTTCATATTCATTTAAATCTCTGCCAAAAGCTGAGTCGATTGTGCGATTCCGACTACATCATGAGCATATGTTTATGAATCACCATCAAATAGTAATGATGCCATAATGTTTACAATGTCTACTGATTTTATCACGATAGATTATCGTATTATCAGTATTTACTATTTATCATGTGGATTCAGTGTCTGCATATGGGCGCTTGTCTTCATCCCACCATGAAGATAACTCGGCACCTCTCTTCAATCCTATTCATGCTGACCTGAATACGCTGATGTGAGGTACGTGTATTTTCAGAAACAGATAACTCTTCACTTCAGTTCCCACCATTCGCAATTGCAAAATTCAGTAAATACACGACCCGTGAAGATCGGGGGTAGAAAAGGTCTTCAGCAACCCATGCTTGCCGTAAAAGGCGACTATGCTTGTCGTAAAAGGCGACTAACGGGATCGGGTGGTCAGGCTCGCTGACTTGGTTGATGCATGTCATTGATCCCAATTGCGTGGATCGATGCTCATGATATCAATCACTGGATTGTCTGGTCTAGACTCGATTATTTACAGACCGCCCTCATATAGCTGGAATATTGCTGAGTGCGGCGTTAAACAACAAACCAACCAACCAACCAGTAAATACACCTACTGTCCACGTAAACTTGAACCTATGCACTGGAACATATTACGTGATATCTCACAAGATGAATATTTAAACTTTCATTACAAGATCAGAGAAGGTCGATGTGACTCACAACCATTTTAGACTTTTCCGTGTGATCCGCGTCTTTTTAGGCTACCCTTTTCCCCCCTAAATAAGAGGTAATCACACCTGGTACGTTTGATGGCCGATCCGTCTCCATGCGTCATGTAAAAAACTGCTAAATGGATTGATTAAGTTCAAATTATGTTTAAATCTCCACATCTCCCTCGGTGTTACTTTCACACGTGAAACTTTCTTTGAGTCAATAGTTGTGGTGAAACGTAGCTCGCAAAGGAGAGGTTGAGTAACAGTAAACCTTTGGGAATTCCCTGAAGGGAATGTGCCAGGTTATCCTTCAAAAGATCAGTCCCGTATTACTGTCAGACACGCAGGGAAATGCAATACTCTACAAGCAGAATTCTTAATAGGCTTTGACGAAGGACCTGCTTCAAAGCGACTGATTACCCACAAAAAACGTACATTGAGAGACGTTAAGTTTAAAAATATATGCGCAACCGGGTCACCTTGTCTTTAAGAGTTTCTTCAGCTGTGTTTACTGCAACAGTTCGTGTTTTAATTCATGCATGACGATTTTCGAAACAGTGAATAGATCTCGGTAAATATGCTCAATAACGATGTCATAATGTCAACAATCAACTTGTGACGGACACATCAATGAACCTATCCTTCAGTAGTACCCTCCTAACAGCAGATACAAACTACAAACCAGGGTCTGCTAACTGTGTCAGGGAAACAACCAACAATCCGTGCCGAACAAAACACAGCCAGAGTGCATTACCAGGCGAAATAAAAGCATTAACAAGAGTTGCGTCCCTTCAATGCCGCCTCCTGAGAAGGCAGTGGCGGAGTACTGCGGGTGATTGCTTGCCAGTTGTTTTCGTCTTGATAATAATTACTTTATTCCACATGTTTGTGAAGAATTAGTTATTAATGCATTGTAATATAGTAAATAACTGTGTATACACATATGTACAAATAGATTTCGCGTGCAAGTAATCAATACAGTTGTACAAAGTTTGGGCGCTAAGATCGATTATAACATGAAGGTATAGATATTCAGGTAGCAGCGAAGTTGCTTGTAATAGCTTTTATACATGCATGACGAGTATCGTTATTGTGTATATGAATGCAATACGGTCAAGTATAGCCGATCAGTGTAAGTGTGTGAGTTTGGTTAAATGCCAAGTTTTTCTTAGATCGACAAGTGGGTTGGTAATAATATTACTTTGAAACGTATTGCAGTTACTAGTACATCACGGCAGTTATTGGTACATCACGACAGTTACTAGTACATCACGGCAGTTACTGGTACATCACGGCAGTTACTAGTACATCACGGCAGTCACTGGTACATCACGGCAGTTATTGGTACATCACGACAGTTACTAGTACATCACGGTAGTTACTAGTACATCACGGCAGTTACTAATACATCACGGCAGTCACTAGTACATCATGGCAGTCACTAGTACATCACGGCAGTTACTAGTACATCACGGTAGTTACAAGTACATCATGCAGTTACTAGTACATCATGGCAGTCACTAGTACATCACGGCAGTTACTAGTACATCACGGTAGTTACAAGTACATCATGCAGTTACTAGTACATCATGGCAGTCACTAGTACATCACGGCAGTTACTAGTACATCACGGTAGTTACAAGTACATCATGCAGTTACTAGTACATCATGGCAGTCACTAGTACATCACGGCAGTTACTAGTACATCACGGCAGTTACTAGTACATCATGGCAGTTACTAGTACATCTTGGCAGTTACTAGTACATCGCGGCAGTTACTAGTACATCACGGCAGTTACTGGTACATCACGGCAGTTACTGGTACATCACGGCAGTTACTAGTACATCACGGCAGTCACTAGTACATCACGGCAGTTACTAGTACATCATGGCAGTCACTAGTACATCACGGCAGTTACTAGTACATCACGGCAGTTACTAGTACATCATGGCAGTTACTAGTACATCTTGGCAGTTACTAGTACATCACGGCAGTTACTAGTACATCACGGCAGTTACTGGTACATCACGGCAGTTACTGGTACATCACGGCAGTTACTGGTACATCACGGCAGTTACTAGTACATCACGGCAGTCACTAGTACATCACGGCAGTCACTAGTACATCACGGCTGTAACTAGTACATCACGGCAGTTACTAGTACATCACGGCAGTAACTAGTACATCATGGCAGTCACTAGTACATCATGGCAGTTACTAGTACATCACGGCAGTTACTAGTACATCACGGCAGTCATTAGTACATCATGGCAGTCACTAGTACATCACGGCAGTCACTAGTACATCACGGCTGTAACTAGTACATCACGGCAGTTACTAGTACATCACAGCAGTAACTAGTACATCACGGCAGTTACTAGTACATCATGGCAGTCACTAGTACATCACGGCTGTAACTAGTACATCACGGCAGTCACTAGTACATCACGGCTGTAACTAGTACATCACGGCAGTTACTAGTACATCACAGCAGTAACTAGTACATCACGGCAGTCACTAGTACATCATGGCAGTCACTAGTACATCACGGCTGAAACTAGTACATCACGGCAGTCACTAGTACATCACGGCAGTCACTAGTACATCACGGCTGTAACTAGTACATCACAGCAGTTACTAGTACATCATGGCAGTCACTAGTACATCATGGCAGTCACTAGTACATCACGGCTGTAACTAGTACATCACGGCAGTTACTAGTACATCACGGCAGTTACTGGTACATCACGGCAGTCACTAGTACATCACGGCAGTCACTAGTACATCACGGCAGTCACTAGTACATCACGGCAGTAACTAGTACATCACGGCAGTCACTAGTACATCACGGCAGTTACTAGTACATCACGGCAGTCACTAGTACATCACAGCAGTAACTAGTACATCATGGCAGTTACTAGTACATCACAGCAGTTACTAGTACATCATGGCAGTTACTGGTACATCACGGCAGTTAATAGTACATCACGGCAGTAACTAGTACATCACGGCAGTTACTAGTACATCACGGCAGTCACTAGTACATCACGGCAGTTACTAGTACATCACGGCAGTTACTAGTACATCACGGCAGTCACTAGTACATCACGGCGTGATGTGGGTGGATATCAAGGTGTGATGTAGGTTTCAGTCGTACACTGCTTTGGTGACATCCAAGAGCACGGACGGATAACGTGCTGACAGGAACATACTCGGGGGGAATCGAGACTCGAACCCACGATCATTGGTTTGATGCAAGCTTAAGGGCGCCACCCTTTACAAGGAATTGCGGAACCTGGGGCGACTGGTCTACTCGTGTTGTGTCATGTCGACATTACGGATGCTGACGGAAGTACAAAATTGTGATGAGGAATTCCGAGACACGTCAGTTTAACCAAGGAAACTTTCTCCTTTCATTACTTGCCTCATCCTCGATCATCGAGGGAATTGATTCCTTATTCTGTTGACTCGAATTACTCCTGCGATCAACCACGTGACTAGAATGTGTGAGTAATCAGTGATCAACCACGTGACTGATGCCTGAGTTATCAGTAATCAACCACGTATGTTAATAAACCTGATCAGTACATCCATGAGTCAAACTCATATAAACAGGATGTTAAGTTAAGTAATCATAGGATAGATACATTCAGAAATCAGCCATCAGTCATGTGACTGGTAAATTTAGACAGCCAATGATCGATCATCAACCTAGTATCATTACGTAAGCATTGATCAATGATACCACTGGTATGTTAACTTGAGTAATCAGTAACTGGTTTGTTGAAAATCAGGGAATAATAATGTCACTGGTATGTTGGGATAATCATTGATCAATTCTGTGATTTGAGTAATCAGTAATCAGTGTGTCACAGCCAGACACACAAACCTACATGCACGTCGCTATGTACGTGCACTAGTCTTGAAGGCGACGTTAAACCCCATTTCACCTCCCCTCACTCCGCTGGACAAAGCCAGTGCAGCGCACACTCTGAAACCACTGGACGCCGCATCTCGCAGCTGCACCTGGTGTGTAAAGAAACGTCATGCACTGCATAGCTTGAGAAGCAAGCAAGGCGCATCTGGCGTGTCCATCACTTGTGGCCTGTGAGTGGTGCAAGTTGGGGCGACACATATGCCCTCCTAGGTTCAGGCCTGTTTACATGAGGCTACTACACATTTTGTTGCACTGAATGGTAATCTTGCTTCGAGCTAAAAATAGTTCCTGATTACATCAGTTTGAAATCTTTAAAAACATATTTTCGAGCACAGGGTTTAAGGATTTAATATGAGAGGATGCATGTGAAGGGGCGTATGGGAAGAGAGTAAGTCGGTAAGATGTTATGCCGCTTGCGATGTTGCAGGGATATCGCAGGGGGGAGGGGTGTGTGTGTCACAATGTACCCATTTGGGGAACCTTTGGGGAACTGGCCCTTCGGCTTGACGACCGAAAAGTGTCAACCATGAGAGAAACAGTGGTGGCAGTAGGGGTAGGGGTTGGGTGAGAGAGGAGGTGTCTATGGTTTTAAGTAAGCACACAGAGAGAGAGAGAGAGAGAGAGAAAGAGAGAGAGACAGAGACAGAGACAGAGAGAGACACAGAGAGACAGAGTCAGAGAGAATCAGAGACAGAGAGGGAGAGACAGACAGACAGGGAGGGACAAACAGACAGACAGGGAGGGACAGACAGACAGGGAGGGAGGGACAGACAGACAGGGTGGGAGAGACAGGCAGGGAGGGAGAGACAGACAGACAGAGGGAGAGACAGACAGACAGACGGAGGGAGAGACAGACAGACAGGGAGGAAGAGACAGACAGACAGGGAGGGAGAAACAGACAGACAGACGGAGGGAGATACAGACAGACAGACGGGGGAGAGACAGACAGACAGGGAGGAAGAGACAGACAGACAGACGGAGGGAGAGACAGACAGACAGGGATGAAGAGACAGACAGACAGGGAGGAAGAGACAGACAGACAGGGAGGGAGAGACAGACAGGGAGGAAGAGACAGACAGGGAGGGAGAGACAGACAGACAGACAGAGGGAGAGACAGACAGACAGGGAGGAAGAGACAGACAGACAGACGGAGGGAGAGACAGACATACAGGGAGGAAGAGACAGACAGACAGGGAGGAAGAGACAGACAGACAGGGAGGGAGAGACAGACAGGGAGGAAGAGACAGACATACAGGGGGGGAGGGACAGACAGACAGGGAGGGAGAGACAGACAGACAGGGAGGAAGAGACAGACAAGGAGAGACAGACAGTCAGAGAGAGTCAGAGAGAATCAGAGACAGAGAGAGAGAGTCAGAGAGGGAGGGAGGGACAGACAGACAGGGAGGGAGAGACAGACAGACAGACAGGGAGGGAGAGACAGACAGACGGAGGGAGAGACAGACAGACGGAGGGAGAGACAGACTGACAGGGAGGAAGAGACAGACAGGGAGGGAGAGAGAGACAGACGGAGGGAGAGACAGACAGACGGAGGAAGAGACAGACAGACAGGGAGGAAGAGACAGACAAGGAGAGACAGACAGACAGGGAGGGAGGGACAGACGGACAGGGAGGGAGAGACAGACAGACAGGGAGGGAGAGACAGACAGACGGAGGGAGAGACAGACAGACGGAGGGAGAGACAGACTGACAGAGATGCAGAAAGAGAGGGGGAATGAGAGAGAGTGACAGAAAGAAAGAGAGGAGAGGGAGAGAGAGGGGGAAACAGAGAGTGATAGAAAGAGAGAGGGGGAGTTGGAGAGACAGAGAGTGGCAGAAAGAGAGAGGGGGAGTTGGAGAGACAGAGAGTGGCTGAAAGAGAGTGGTGAGGAAATCAGGGGGAGTGGCAGAAAAAGAGGGAGGTAGCGTGTCGGCGTAAAACAGGAAGAGAAGATGGAGTGTGTGAAGGAGTTCACAAGGAGATAGAGAAGAGAAGGAGACTGTTGAGAGAATATATAGACAAGAAAAAATAGAGTATCTGTGTGTGTCTATGTGTAAGTATAAGAGAGGGAGGTATCTACTATCTCAGACAGCAACATATGTAAATAGAAGTTCTCAATACACTGCAGTATACCCATAAAAATGCCCTCTGCATGTACACAGCTTGTAAATGCAACGATAAACTAGCCTAATGTATATAATTTGCGTCCGGAAATTGGAACACAACGTTAAACGAAGGTTATTTACCACTTCTAAAAGTAAAAATCAAGCTCATTATATTGCCCTCTTCCCGGAATAGCTCAACTCATACCAGCCTGTTGTCTCCTCGAATTCATGTTGGTGCTTGTACCCCAGTACTGACGGTTCTGTCACCCGACCGCTGTGACGCTTCTGCCGTCGACCTAACCTTTCAGTTGGTGACACTCTCGTCGGGTCACGACGTACAGGCACTCAGTCGGCTTGGCGAGCCATTACAGGAATGAAATGAAAGTTTTCAATATCTCGCGCAGTGTTGCCGTGTGACTGCGAGATGTAGTGCGCCAGAGAGTGACAGTACTGTGACACCCCCAACACTATAGACTAATGAAACTAACACTTTGCCTGACTTGTGAATGCACCAACCAGAGTCTCAAACACCTTGCTTCATCGTGATGTACGTTAGCGTTTAAAATAAAACAAAAAGTTTGAACATTTTTGCAAAATGTTTTTTTGGGTGACACATTGAACGTTATAGAACCTGGTATCACTGGGTGGAGGGAGGCAGGTTTCAGGATGAAGTTGGTAGTGAATGTGACATTGCCCTCGACGGTTTATTGATAACCTGGAACCGCTGTCATGTGTGAGATTGGATGGGTGACTGAGTGTCCGCCGGGACAATCCCTCACACTGTTCAGAAATTCCATTGGTTTTAGCTCGAGCGAAGCGGTTCTGCTCCCTCTGACCTCAACCTAGACCCCCAGGCGCTCGCTCACAGGCCGCGTCCATGCTTCTTACTTCCCGTCGAGGTGGTCCGTACAAGATGGAATCGTGATAGCCATTACGTATCGCTGGGATAAGATGTATACCTTTACCCCAACCCACATTCGGGAGAAAAAATGTTTGAAGCTGATCAAGATGTGCGGTAGGCCTCACCATCAGTTAAATGTCGCCACCATCTTCAACGGGACCCACGTCTGCTCGGAGGTGAGACTTTGCACTAATTTCCGCACGTTTGCACATATGCATACTCAATACGGGTAAATGACAACACGTAGCAAGTTATGATTTTACACATATTATAAACAAGGATAATGCTTGTAACTACAAAATCATTTTTGAATTATGTATTTTGGCAAAATCGGGCATTCAGTTAGCAGGTCATATTGCTGAAATGTGACACTCAAGACGGCCGTGACACACTGTAAACAAATATGACACGCGAGATGGCAGTGACACACTTTAAACAAATATGACACGCAAGACGGCCGTGACACCCTGAAAACAAATATGACAGTGATCTGATTTCAGTTAGTGCAGAATGAAATCTGCTAATTATTTGCATTGAAGTACAATCTTGAGGAAATTGTATTCCTCTCTCTTAGATATGATTTATTTTGTTACAAATATTTAGATATGATTTAGTTTCAAAATCACAAAAATCACAATAAGCCTTTATATCTATTGATATTGCAAATTACTCGAGCATAATATTGCAAATTACTCTAGCAGTAATAATTCTTTAAACATAGAAATATAATCATTGTCAATGGTTTTCGTTTCACAAAATGTTCCAATTTAATAAATATAAGTTCCCATTAAATCATGCTTTGAATATTTCAGCATTTCTGTGAAGAGACGGGGCCCATGCAGTAATGCAGCATTTACCTGATCCTATTCTTGTGAAATGGAATCATCCCTTCAAGGTTAGAAAGAAGAAGAAAATTTCGTAAGAAGGAAGTGAATAACCGAAATATTTTGACAGATTGAAATAAACAAAATCTTAGTTGATATAAGAAAATTATTGGTTTAGAATTGTTTGCAACATAAGTTAGTAACTGGTTGTGGAGGCTTACTGATATATAATGCAAATTTATGTTTTTTACCAAATCTGAAACAATTTCGGTTTGCAACAGATAAAAGACTCCTGTCGGTGTTCAAATGGTTTAATTTGCCATACTGACTTCAGAAAATGACTGCTTTCATAAAAAAACATGAACATGCCAGAATGTCCATTTACAAATCAATAGCGTGTGTGTCCGCCTCTGTTTGCGATGCAAGCAACACATCTTCGTCTCATTGAATGGACCAGGCGTCGCACAAAGTCCTGTGGGATATCTGTCCATATCTGCTGGAGCATGTTTCGAAGTTCCTGGAGTGTCTGTGGAACACGTGGTTGACTCGAGGGCGCCGATCCATCTCATCCCACATGTGCTCGACTTGTGAGAGATCAGGGGAGCGAGCCGGCCAGGGGATGACATTCACGTTGTTTTGTTGAAGGGAATCCTGAACAATTCGAGCAATATGAGCCCGGGCGTTGTCATGTTGAAAGATAATGCCTGGGTCATGACGACGCAAAAACGGTAGAACAACAGGGCCGATGATCTCGTCGCGGTAGCGCTGTCCATTGAGAAATCATTCTACCACTATCAAACGGGTCCTCTGTCTTGCTGTAATCCCATCCCATACCATAACGCTGTCGCCCCCGATCCGATATTCTTCCATGACACAATGATTGACGTAACCTTCACCTCGACGTCGGTACACTCGAATCCGTCCATCGGTGTGGCTGAGGTGAAATCGAGACTCGTCAGTGAATAGAACATGTCCCCACTGCATGGCCGTCCAGCATAGACGCTGTCTGCACCACTGTAGATGTACTTGACGGTGGTTTCCTGTCAAAATGGGACGTCTGGATGGTCTTCTACCGACAATCCCTACACATCTGAGGCGGCGACGTACGGTTTGTGAAGATATCCGTCGAAATAATAATAATAACAGTAATAATTCTTGGATTCATTACAAGTCTTTTGAATAAAAGATCATATATGAATTTTAATTTGTGTTGTATATTTTATCAATGCAAGTTAATTGATGGGAAGTACTGCAGGCCCAGTCTTCAGATACTTTTTGCCATAGCAGGTTTCCCTTTTCTGGAACATGGATCGGACTGATTTGCCATAAACATGGCAATTACAGGTGCTCATTTTATCTTGGATCCTCTCAATGTTTTCAAGTGTTCTCACATCCATGTATCTAAATACTGGCAGTTTATTAAGTCCAGTATTCTGATAGTGTGACCAGGTTTTTTTTATCTGAATTCAGAATTCCAAACTAAGTGCCCTTGGCAAACAGATTGGGAAAAAAACTAATAACATAATTTCCTTACATTCTGCACAATTTTAGGATGGTATAGATATGTTAAAACTGTTGAAGAGGGACAGTTTACTGACATCTGCTACAGATTTGGGGCTGAATATCAGCCTCTCAGCAGGACTAGATTTATCCTTGGTGACATGCCCAACCCCATGTACCAGATGCCCCAATAAAACATATGTTATGATTAATTTATTATATTATAAAACCAAAGTAGCAGTGAGGGGAAATAATGTACTGCTTTGATTTTATCAACTATTCTAACTCTACGCCTTTCAAGTTATATAGGTCTTACCGAGACCACCAGACAAAAAACGTGGACAATGTAACTGTTGGCAATCTATTTATAGATATCCACATGGTTTGTAACTTGTGCTTGTGTTTACGGTTTCCAGTAATTTCCACACACTTAAATTACGATGGAAAGTTAAAACAAAATTGAGTTACCGCGCCCTTAGATGAATAATATATTATTGACATGCTATATATTGACAATATACTATGCTCTGCCTGACATGAGTACTTCGAAGTAGTGCACGTTTCTAACTTTCAGCCATGGTGACCTCCTCAATGACCGATACACCATTACATTGGACATATGACTCATTCTTACTCCCCATATGCAATTTGACAACTAAAATAGAACCCAAAACAGATCATGTATAACTCTCTTAAATATTTTTACACACGAACCGTACCAAAATATTCTGAGCCAAATTCATCTCCCGCGCAATCAAGTTTCGCCGGCTGTGCCGCCTTAGCGAATGCCAGTGGTTGTCAACCCTAATGCCTAAAACGAGGACGGCAGCCTATGGGCGGGGCTTATCGGTCGGGACTGGATCGGTCTATTGAACTGAGAAATGTTTTGAAAAAATGTTTTTATTACATATATAATTTATGAACAAACGAGTGAAAAATATTATCCTTTGGCTATTTTTACGGAAGGTAGTGGACGTCAACGTCTTTGTTTATGACGTCTTAGCACAATTGTATCCAAGCACCAATAAGGTTCTTTTCCTCCAGGTGGGTCACATATACTGATATGCCTATAGACGTGAGAAAGACCATCTCTCCGAGGCAAGAGAGTTAACTGACTATAAAAGTCCAGTTTCCACCCTTGCCGAACTAGGCTGGTATTATGGAGTTACATTTTGGCTGGACTAACGGGTCTATGCATAGTCAAATTAAAATCGAGCACCGAAATCGAAATCCGGTTCGTAAACTGTCGTGCAGATTTCGGTCGATTGCAGGATTTGCAAAACATAAGCACCGCAAACTCGTTGTCAGCAGATATTTTCCAAATCTTTTCATGTTTTTAATCAAGTGCTCACTTGATTTGATGCATTTCGCGATGTAAGACCCGTTTTATCACAATTTAGATCTTGATTATCGATCAGATCCTTTTAACTCGGCGCCACCATTTTGTGTGAAGCAACTCAAGCGATACGAGAGGTGGAATCTGATTGGTCCATAGGAGAGGCGTAGAAGGGACATAACTGGTAATAGCCACTGGTGGCGCTACGATCGAGCCCAGTAATTCCAGCCTAGTTCAGCAAAGGTGGAAACTGGATTTTTAAAGTCAGTTAACTCACTTGCCTCGGGAAGATTGAGAAAGACAGGAATGAAGAAAGGTGAGGTCAGGTAAAATCTGTGTTTAGGGTCTCGTTCAACGTTACTGTACTCGTATAGCGACATGCGTGCGATCGTGCGTACGTTCGTTCGTGCTTGCGTGCGTGCGTGCGTGCGTGCGTGCGTGCGTGCGTGTAAGTGTTTTTTCTGCTGGTACTATTCCCGTCTAATGCCGGATTTGCAGTATACTGACTCTGTGCCGACAGTTCTTGTCTTATGCCCTTGGTGTCGAGCGTAAGGCAGAGTAACAACACGTACAATTTGTAACTTCTTTTGGTATGAAGCGGCCCGGGATCGAACCAGCTGACTTCCGCTCTCGGAATCAGCATTAAATACCATGTACGCTATAGTTGTTTTAGCTGACCTTTTAATAAATTTTGACATAATGGAAAATTACTGGGAGTGTTAGTAGAGTGTGCCAGAATCCTGTGATCACGGGATTGAATCCCATATTCACCATGATATTGATACTTGCTGTGTCAGCGCCATTCGCAAGCAAGCTGGCTTAACTGCACAGCTCTGGGATTTTCGTCCACATAAAGCTGACACGTCGTGATGTAAATTAAATATTGTTCATTATAAGCAGCAGTCTAAGATTCTGGCACGCCTAAGGGACGTAACTGCACCCGTAACTGCACCCAGTGGGGCAGGATACGCTCACCTTTTTACGAACACCTGGTATCATTACTATTTGATAGTGATTCATAAACATATGCTCATGATATGGTCGGAATCATACAATCGACTCTGCTTTATGAAGAGATTTCTATTGGATATGGTTTTGTCGCTTTTTTGTACACATCACTGTGTATCTTGTAATACACCCCCCATGACCCCTCCCCTCCCTCCTCCCCCATATCACAACACATTCAATCTCCTGACAAACCTGTTCAGACAGGCAGAAGTTGCTACAATGCATTAAATGATCTTATCTCGTGTATTTCACACGTTGTAAACTGCATCAGAACAATAGTATTTTTAACACAAGAGAGTTTGCATTCAATGTGCAAGGTAATCTCAAATACTGTTAATTAACACACGATTCAAAAGTCAATACATGAGGTAGACGTCTGATGGGGTATCAATGAATGGATAGCTATTATCGTGCATGTGCTGTTCAACCAGAACAAAGGGAAAGAACAAAGAGTCCGACATGATATTTCATGATATATGGGACTTCCTGAATCATGTAGGTCCTAACATTCCTAACATTGCTAATCAAGCTTAGGGTACCACGAACCAAGACAAATCACATCAATTCCCTGTCGTTCCTGTGTTTTTCCATATGTTATATGCCTTTGGAGCAATTCATCACGCCTGCCTGTAAAACACCGACTCTTGGCCAGGTTATTCAGTGTGATTGATCAGGATCCTCACGCACCTGTACTATGACACAAGAACCTAAGGACAGGCCACGTATGGTAAGAAGTATATCCTAGAGATATTCGGCTACTGTGGGCACATGGTGTGCTGGGGACATGTCCACATCTTGATTCCACAAAAAGCTACTCCTGGGGAAATGTCTAGAGAATAAGCTGCATATTTTTTTCGATTGTGCTGATTGGCTAGCACAAGACATTGTTTGCGCAATGTGACGTCAAAAAAAGCATCGTAGAAAACTAATCGCATATGCCATCTGTAATTGTTCATGACATCATGAACGGACTTCACAGATTGACTGAACAAGTGTCTCCACTAATAGTGATAAAACAGTCTTGAAATAGGCACACACTCAGATCAATATATTTTCATATTTCTCATATTAATATATTTCATAGACATTTATATATAGAAACACCTACTCGCAACACAGAATTACGAATTAGCTATACCTCATGACCTCATGTCGAATAACAAGCGACAAAACTCTTCCCTTTCTATCCTCTTAAGAAATCATTCCTAAAAGTAGTGTCAGTTAAACGATTTCGACCACATCATAAGGATCTGTTTCTGAAAGACTATCCAAAAGTCATGACACTAGGTACCCTGCCCCTCGCCACAAAGTCCCTCGCGAAGGCCTTGATGTATTTAATTGTTTCATCCAGGACAGATGGTCCGTACCTCTTAGATTACTACTCAGTTCTTTAACAGATAAACATCACAGATGATAACGAACATGTCAAGTGTATAACCCATTTTGCCCTATTTATTCACAGAAATACATCTGATATGTTGTAATTGATCAACCGGTTTCTTTAAATCTACTATCGGAAAGTACTTTAACTTCATGTCGTGTCATGTTCTCGTTTTCTGATACCCAAGTCCAAGGTTTTATTCGACATCATTGACGTTCATTTTTTTATTAATTCTTTGATAGTGTTCAGTTGCAAGATCCGTTAATGTCAGCACATAAAAGATTCAGATGTAAAATACAGGCCACCAACTCAAAGATACAGTTATTCAAATGATCCTTTATGTTCAGGATTAGATTGCACACAAGTAGAAATAGACGCAGTGTTAGATTCCGTTATAGCTTTGACATACATAAAATTGAAATAAAGCCTTTTTAAATGTTCATGAAACTATCATAAGAAAATAAGAAAATCATGTTTCTTGACATAATATTCCGGCTTTCAAAACACAATGACACTATATTCAGATTTAGAAAAAAACATAGATGCAATTCCCTATTTAGATTTGTACTACATGTCCCCTTGTTCTTTCAGGTTAACAATTAACTTGCCTTTGCCTGTGTTTGTGATATGCAGGATAAGCTCACCTTTTCGCGAACTGCTGGTATCATAACAATTACATTGTGATTCAAAAGCACATAATTATGATACAGTAGTTAAAGTACAACGGATACTGCTTGTTGCTTTTATTTGTTTATAAAGAGGGAAAGGCTTTTTGTCGCTTTTATTTATACAAATAAACAAACAAACAAACAGTGAAACAAAAAAACAAAAACAAACTTGTAAGCCAGTAAAGTGAAATTAATAATATCAGATATACTTATTTTAATAGTGATAAGAAAAGTTCTCTTTTTTATTTTAAATACACATCATATTTGATTTGAAATTGATCCCACTCCGGTGGTGTCACGTATGAGTTTCATGGCTTCAGGGCAATGTGTTTCCACGTGATCTTGTAACAAGCTCTGTTCCACCGTCCAACTCTGACCGAAGTAGGACAAACCAACAACGATTTTCACTATCACGCTGAGCACATTGACCAAATTGATCTGGTGTCTTCAAGAGATGTTTTCAATACCTATTACACACTCAATACAAGGCTGTACGAAGGAAGAAGGTAATTTGCGATGCATTATCTTTCTAATGGTCAATAGCGAATTGGCTTCTGAACTATAACAGGGCTGGCTAGAACAAGGTCCGACTCCTTGGCATTGATGACGTTCTGTTCACACAGAGTATTTGTACATATTTCTACAGTTCATACAAGTAAATGTCTGTATTGAAACGAAGGGTATTATGCCATTTATGGTAACAACAATATCACGGTGGAGAAAAAGCAATAGTTTATATCAAAGGGTTTCAACGCAAAGAGCGAGCATTCCGTCTAACGATGCTAACGAACCAATGGCTTGAGAGTGTCAGTCACCTCCCGGGAACTTGTTGGTGTGCAAATGGCTTTTTACGTCCCTGCCTCTACTCTCTAAATAATATTAGGAAGGTCGATGCTGTGATGTAATCAGTGTTCTGAGAATACTTCACTTCATTGCTTCCCTTTGTGAGGGAATTATCAATAGACTGTAAATTCTTCTTCAGATCACATGGCAAGGGCGACCATTGCAGTGTCATTACTGACACTTGTGTATTAGTGCGACTGGATTAGCTTCACACGGCACAAATGTGTTCAAAGTGGAGGAAGGATGAAAATAGCTTAGGTTGGAAACTAAAACTGACATTTCGAGATGGATTTGGAAACCTTATATCATTTTACTCATAAGATATATTAATATGTTTTAAAATCTGAATATTATGACTTCGGACAAGTAAGCAATTTGAAATGGAAAATTACTCAACTCATTTACCCCTGATGTTATAAGCGAACGTTTAGGTGTTATTTAAGACGATTTAAGCAGAACTGCAGTTCATTTGATGTTCGCGTGTGCGTGCGTCCTAGTGTGTGGATCCCAGTCAAAGTTCCATGCAAAACAAGTTATAGCAGTGATGGTACTAAGGGTTCATCTGAAAGAGTATTGAATTCCTCCCATTATGGGTGCTACACGAGAGAATGGCAAGCCATGAAGATGTATACGTTGATTATCAGCTTGCAAAAGAAACAATTTTGGGATTCCTTCTGAGTTACAGCAACCAACTGTCACAGACAAATGGTACCCATGCCCACTAACATCTTTAACATCGTTACGTAAGAAATAATATGTCAGTCAGTTCAGAACGAAGGCTGTTCTTCAGTTTGAACATATCGGTAAACTATTGTTTATAGAAAGGTGCAGCATCTGATTTTCCGTATTCTCCATACGTGTTTATATATCGAGATCCCACTGCGGAACACCCCTATTGCCTTGCTCTAATTGGACTGCGCTGCCCGTGCGTGGGAGGAGGATAATCGCACACGGTTGCGAAAGAAAAAGTAAACTGTCATTTTGATGAACACAATCATTTTCAGCCCCCAAACGACGATCCATTTACAGTGTTCACGCCATGTTTTGCCATGTTTTTCTTTCGCTGAAATCGTGGCCTTAATGATGACATTCCTGAGTGATTGGATGAAGGGATTACGTTTTTACAGTATCCTTTCTTTAAATTTGACATAAACTTCCGTTATTAATTAGATTTAAAGATAAATACTCCAGTATTTCCAGCATGAAACGCATCAAGTGCAGTCTTATTTTCTTCTACGTGTATTACGAAGGCGTTAAGGGACCGTTTAGTTTTAGACAATGGTTCGGTGTATGTTGATGCAGAGGCGGAAACCTCAGTGTATGATGAGGTGAGGTGAAATGGGGTTTAACGTCGCGCCCGAGATTATTGCACTTATAGAGCGACCTGCAAGCACGGGGGTGTGGCTGATTGTACTAGTCCAGACTAATGCCGTTTTTAATATTTCTGGCCCACTGACATACCATGCCGCAGTTTAACATGAATACCCACTCAGACACAGTATACTGACGACTAGCCGACCAGTCCTTGTATTAGCCCCTTAATGCCGAGCGCCAGACAGGGTAACAAGTATGATCGTTTAATGTATTTTGGTATGACGCGGCCGAGGATCGAACCCCGGACCTACAACTCTCCGACGGACGCTCTACCACTAGACCACTAGTACTGTCATGATGGACATAGGTTATATTCACGTGTGGTAGTTTTTGAGATTCGGGACATCTCCGCCGATATAACTGTTAGACTTACATTGAAACCTGCTTTGCAGTGGAGACATCTGCGAAAGGAATACAAAGTATGGCTAACTTCAAGCGGACTGCTTGACACACAACCAGATGACAGGTTTCATCTTTGCTTTAACAACAACAAGAGTTTTTAATAAAAAATGCAACGATACAACGTGTCTTTGGAAACAGAAATTAATATAATTCAATACCAATGACCTCTTTTAATCAAACGTCTTTGACTTGATAGATCATTTAAAACCTGTGTGGTCCTGACTAAAAAAATCATTTCTTTACAATTACTTAAGTAAACAAGCATTGATTATTCTTATTTCAACTTCTGGATGTACAATGAGAGTGTATCTTGTAATCCTAATCAAACAACATTTCAGTCGTGTGTCATTGATGCGTCACATTTGGAAATGTCCTCTATTACTAAGGCCTTGGACGTCGTTACTCAAACAACTTTTGAGTGAAATCGTCATAGAAAGAGCATGCTCGATTGTACCTCAACATTTATGGAAAGAAGACACCAAATTCTCATCCCGCAATCCTTACACAATCCTAACCCCATCCTGACACAATCCTTCTCACTAGCGGTACCTTACTGGTCATGTCATTATGTATCATGATGACCTGCATCATGTCAGGATTTCCTCCCACATTAACCTGACAGTCGTGATATAACTGGAATACTGCTAAAAGCGACGTTAAACCCAACTCACTCACTCACTCACTCACTCACCCAAACTCACTCACCCACTCCGTTCGTTGTTAACACAAGACACCAGCTATATTTGTACCTTGTATAAACATATTTTTAACTTATAGTACTGATAACAAATGTTTCTTGCAGATGTGTTTATGGTTGAGCTGCAGAAACAATTTATACTCCCTTCGAACCAAATCACACCAATTTGCCCTTAACGACACATTATTTTTCAAATGTAATAAATCATCGTCTTTTTTCTAATAACGTTTGATTTCACAAGAAAATTGGATTTTCCAAAGGATTTCGGAAAATTTGGGATGGAAGCTATATCGTTGAGCGTTAAGCGGATGATACGAATCCTAACAATTTGTTTAACCTTGTTTTACGAATTGAATTATCTTTCTAATAGGATAACATCAACCGTGTGTGTTATCTTCAATCTGTAATTAATTAATCATGTGCCCAACAGATCGAGAAAAAAGACAAGGCAAATCAAATTGCTCTTGTTTATGCATCTACTGCACGAATCTTTAGCCTATCAAGAAAAAAAAAACACACATTCGTAACATGTTTCACTGCATAGCTGCTGCTGTGCACTTTCTCTTTGTACAGTCTTCGAAATTCTTGGCACCCAAGCTCCGGGTAAAATCTGGCAATTTTACAAATGGAATCCTCTTTATCTATTTTTAATGAAAACGCATTTATTCTGAATTTTGTCTTGAACATAAACAATAAACCTTATCGGTTTCGGGATGACCGATCTATCCCGACATGAGAAATCCATCTCCTTGCAAATCCTATTGCTCTATGATCACAGATGAGTCGGTATTCTATGCCATTTGTTATCTTTCAAAAAGAATGTATACTGAACAACATTTAATGCAAAGTTATGTTTTTTACCAAATCTGAAACAATTTCGGTTTGCAACAGATAAAAGACTACTGTAAGTGTCAAAATGGTTTAATTTACCATACTGACTTCAGAAAATGACTGATTTTCATAAAAAGAAACATGAACATGCCAGAATGTCAATTTACAAATCAATAGCGTGTGTGTCCACCTATGATTGCGATGCAAGCAACACATCTTCGTCTCATGGAATGGACCAGGCGTCGCACAAAGTCCTGTGGGATATCTGTCCGTATCTGCTGGAGCATGTTTCGAAGTTCCTGGAGTGTCTGTGGAACACGTGGTTGACGTCGAAGGCGCCGATCCATCTCATCCTACATGTGCTCGACTTGTGAGAGATCAGGGGAGCGAGCCGGCCAGGGGATGACATTCACGTTGTTTTGTTGGAGAGAATCCTGAACAACTCGAGCAATATTAGGCCGGGCGTTGTCATGTTGAAAGATAATGCCTGGGCCATGACGACTCAAAAACGGTAGAACAACAGGGCAGATGATCTCGTCGCGGTAGTGCTGTCCATTGAGATTTCCCTCTACCACTATCAAACGGGTCCTCTGTCTTTCTGTAATCCCACCCCATACCACAACGCTGACGCCCACGAACCGATCTTCTTCCATGACACAATGATTGACGTAACGTTCACCTCGACGTCGGTACACTCGAATCCGTCCATCGCTTTGGCTGAGGTGAAAACGAGACTTGTCAGCGAATAGAACTTGTCCCCACTGCATGGCCGCCCAGCGTAGACGCTGTCCGCACAACTACAGACGTGCTTGATGGTGGTTTCCTGTCAAAATGGGACGTCTGGATGGTCTTCTGGCGACAATCCCTGCACATCTGAGGCGACGACGTACGGTTTGTGAAGATATTCATCGAAGGCCAGGGATGCTTCTTGCAGTCACTGTTGCTGGCTGGAATCGATTTCGTAGGTGTGTTGTTCGAATCCATTTTTCTTGTTGATTATTGATTACGCGTGGCCTGCCACTCCGAGGAGGTCTCTGACTGCATTCTTCTGTTGCCAACGTTGCCATAAACAGTAAATGGTGTTTCTGTGGACGTTAAATTGTCTTGCAACATCACGTTGACTCGATCCTGCTTCAAGCATACCAATGGCTCGCAGACGCTCATTTTCGGACAGGCGTGGCATTTCGTAATGTTGAATAATTGCGTAATTTTTTCTTTTTTTCTGAGTGGTTGTTGACAGCACGATGCTAAACAATGCATATGGAATCCCGTTAACGCACATGTTTTTATACCCATTCTTGGGTAGTGAAATGCATGGGGCTTGCATAAAAGTTAACCTTTGCATGGAGTGCACGCTTTTCTGTAGCAGTTGCGTTTTTTAGACTTGATTCCATACATGTTGTACAATACTGAAAACCAAACTTTACTTGTTTGAAAAATACACTAAAATATTGGTGTCGCAGGAACTTTTGTTGTTGAGTATACTTGCAAGAACATATCGACAACAGATCGCAGAGGCAGCTGATAATAAATGTACCTACTACCACATGCCCACGTTGGTCCCTGCACTATATGCAGCATACTCTTAAGGATAAAAAGTTTCACGGTTGGCCAATGGGCACGTCAATGGCTTTCATCCCACTTTCCACCTTTACCTTTGCCTGTCATCACCACACTGGTGTTTCACCCGACCTGATCGAACACGTACTGGTGTAACAACTAACAACTAGCATACTAACTCACATATTGGTGCAAACCAGATGTACGGGGGAAGTCATTTGATTTTATGTGTGTGATATGTGTGGAGTTTTGTTTGAGATCAGCAACAACCCCACCCAACCCCAGCACACACCCACGCCCAACACCCATCCACACATACTCAACACACACACACAAAACACCCCCAGCACACACACACGCCCAACACCCACACACACATACTCAACACCCCACCCCACCCCCCCACCCCGCCACCCCCCCCCCCCCCCCCCCCACCCACACACACACACTGCCAACCCCCAGGCCCTCCCTTGAAAATGAAATGATAGTTCCTTAATGAACCTCGACCGACAGTGGGTCTAAGCTATTAGATCAGTTAACCCGTCCACACCTATGATAAGGTTAAGGCGCTTTGAGACAGTGTACGTGTGCGATACCAACTGGAGACATGTCTGATCCATCACTGTATGGCACTGAACAGTCTTATAGGCGTCAATACAGATCTATACAGTATTTATAAATCTTGGAATCTTAAGAATTATATACCGTTAATCTGGAGACAGTGGTTTAGATAAAACGATGATGAATTACGAGAAATAAACAGTTTTAATGATTTATCAGAAAGTTTCAGAAAGTATGCTAAGGGTTGCAAAGTTGGTTGCATGTTGCGAATGCGATGTGAAACTGAAGAGGCGATTGCTTTTCGTTTGCGCTGGTGGACAACCACACAGCGAAATCGACGGATGTTTATGATGTTGTCATGTCGCACCGTCAAGAACCACGTTACTTTTCTTCTTTGCTGAAATGATTGTAATAAAGCACTTTTCATAATCATAAGAGTCCATTGTACGAGTCCCAATATATCATACGATTTCTTTGAATTGGATAAAACATCATCACGAATAACAAAGGATTTGCTTTTTTTCCATACTTTTCATTTAATTGCTCTATTTTAACCCTCGTCATCGTTAACACCCAATCCATACTGCCGCACCTTCGGCTTCAAAGAAAGGGCAGTATTGCATAAAACATTATCTACATTCTTATCGGCACTAACGCAGACATCCTCGAATCTTCTATTCATGACCGACCTTCTTTTAACACACCTGACAGACATGAAAGACATGTCAAGCCATGTCAGTTGTCACATAAACTCCAGTGTACACGCAACCCGTGAACCTGCTCAACATGAGTTGTGGCGTTACTTGGACAGTAGTAATTTATTTATTGGACCAACTGTACTGTGACCTTGACATTCACTCGCGACATGTGCATGTACCGAGACGATCTTACATCATTGCAATGAATTGATCCTCCCTCGTGTAGGGATTTTGTGACAGGGTTACGCATATATATTGCCCTTCATAGGCAGGCGTGCACAGCCGTAAAACGTTTCACACTACAGTCGTACAAAGCCTTACACAGTCGTGTTACGTCTTAAGTCTAAATTGATGCCCGATTTCCTAATTTTGATTTGTACCATATGTTCCCGTGTTTTTCAGATGAATAAATGACTTGCCTTTTCGTGTGTTTGTAATGGGTGCCACCGGATGGGCAGGATACGCTCACCTTTCGCGAACACCTGGTGTCATCACTTTTTGATAGTGATTTATAAACACATGCTCATGGTATAGTCAGAATCGAACAATCCACTCTGCTCTATGCAGACATTTCTATTGAATATGATAAGGGTTTTGTCACTTTTACTTTCACAGTCGTAGACAGACGTACACTGTCGTTGAAAGTCTAACAGTCGTAGGCAGGCTGATATGGAGGAAACAGTTATTAATCTTTTAAAGTACCAAAAAGTGAAAATAAGAACTCAGACTTCACGTATCACAATTCAGACTGACAACAAACTATTCACAAGACGGTATGACCAGAGAAATAACTTCAATTTGAACATTTGTCAAAACTCCCTTGTGTCGAACAATACTTCAGCAGCTCCAGCCTTTCAATGTTTTTTATGGACATGTGGAAGATACTTCCAAATTTGATGCATGAGTGACCCAAATTATACTCGATGCAATTCCTTATTTCGACTTGTTCTCGTGTGAACAATTGACTTGCCTTTCCATGTGTTTGTGAAGGGACCCACAGGAGGAGCAGTGTACACTCAACGTTCGCGATACCTAACTTCATGACTGTTTGATAGTGAGTCATGAAGACATGCTCATGATACAGACGGAATCGTAAAAGTGAGACTTCTTATGCGTATGGAAATATTGTGTCGTATTTTATTTCATATATTGAGACGTTGAACGCCTCTCATCATTATCGCTAGAGAAGACACACATACATGTGTCTGATCTAAATATATAATTAAACTGTGTTCATAAAATGCAATATTTCAAACTCAGAAGTTCAATTTGTAGTTTATTTTATTGACATATTAAACTGTCATTTCTTGAAATATTCTTGTTATTTTAATATTGTCACTGATGCCCATATATCAACATTGGCTCCAACTTCTGATATGTTGGGATGTCTAATGTTTCGTAATTGTTTGTTTCTATATTCAATATGTGTTGTATTCATTTATCCAACTAACACATTACACAGACACGACATCGGGTATACCTACATTTGAATGTTTTAATATAGGCACACACACCTTCACACACACCTTCACACACCTTCACACACATTTACATGAAGCATCTTCCAAGCAATAATCTCCACAGGTCACGATGTTCATTTACAGGTAAAACCCAATTGATTATCATTACAAAAAATAATACTAATGTTTCTGAAAAACACTCATGTCAGTTTTCCCAATTTACCACTGGTTTCAGTTATTGTAATAGATAATTATGTTGACCCACTTGTCTTCAACAGCAGCTCGCCGCGAATAGCTGCACAGTTGCTGATGTGGCGTTAAGCAACATTCACTCACTCACTCACTCACTCACTCACTCACTCACTCACTTCAACAGCACCAACAAAAACATTATTACATTCAAAACATGAACACCATGCATAGAACAATGCATAAAAGGCAATATAGTAATGCCAAGTTCAGTAAACTACGGTTATAACGAACACGCTTATAACGAACTGACGGATATAACGAACTTACTTTTTTAGTCCCCATTATTTGCTGTAGTTATGCTGTATATATGCTTATAACGAACTACGGTTATAACGAACTGAAATTAGTAGTCCATTTGAGTTCGTGATAACCGTAGTATACTGTATATGAATAGTTCACTGAAAATGTGTGATGATACCAGGTGTTCGCGAGAAGGGTAACCTGGTCCTGTTCCTCGGATAACACCCGCAACTGGTCTGTATTTGTTAGTTACTCATAAATAATCGATGAAATGTTATGTTTACATCCGTAATACATCAACCGAAAGAACAACATATCAAAGATGGTGAATGTAATGCCAGTATCAGAACCTAATCAACTATACATTTGACACAACATAATGGGATTTGATGATCAAGGTGGCTAAACATGTGGCAGATATTTCCTCCGAGACGGCATGTTATTCGTGTACTTAATCTACTTATATGTCATTCATCTATGAATAATAGTATCATAGTCAACGCAGTCCCCTAACCTAATAACGGTGGCTCTGTTGTCATGTGTTGGAAGGTGACGAAATGTAGGTCATGATAGAGTACAGCTGTGATGAAATCAATTTCAACGTCGCGTTCAAAATTATTGCACTTATGTAGCAACGTGCATGTACGTGTGTATTTGTGTGTATATGTATGTATGAGTGTGTGTATTGTGTATTTGTGTGTATGTGCGCGTGCATGTGTGTGCGTGTGTATTTATGTGCATATGTAGGTACATGTATGTGTGTGTGTATTGTGTATTTGTGTGTATGTGCGCGTGCGTGTGTGTATTTGTGTGCATATGTAGTTACATGTATGTGTGTGTATTGCGTATTTGTGTGTATGTGCGCTTGCGTGTGTGTGCATGTGTGTGCGCGTATGTATTTATGTATATATGTATGTTCATGTATGTGTGTGTATTGTGTGTATGTGTGCGCGTGCGTGTGTGTGCGCGTGTGAATTTGTGTGTATATTTTTGTACATGTATTTGTGTGTGTATGTGTGCGCGTGCGTGCGTGAGCGTGTGCGTGCGTGTGTGTGCGTGTGTGCCGGCTTTATAGTTCGCCGCCTAAAATACCATCAGCAACCAAAGTTAGGGCCACCTCACTCTCTGACCTGCACGGATCTACAGCAGGATTTCCTGACAAAGAAACTTCACTGTGTATGTAAAGCGTGTAACTAAATATGTGTATAGTTGTTAAATACAGCGCTAAAACCTTTTCCATATCTAATAGTAATTTCACTATGAATCACTACCAAACAGTAATGATACCAGGTGCTGGCGAAAAGACAACTACTAAATTGAAAACATTAGGGTAGGCATAATATAGGTAAGATACATACTTATTTGCCTTTTCACGTTTTATTCACTTCCACAAAATGTGCCAAACTTGATATGATATGAATGATAATGTATGTCAATATCGTCAATTGCTAGAGATTGTGCCCCACCTTTTCCATATAAACAAAGTATCTTTGTGATAAACATGACAGTACAACAACAATGCATGCGATAAAAACACAACCATAATCACTGTGCAGTAAAACCTAGTTAACTCGAACTTGCATAGTCTCGAGCAACGGATATATTCGAAGGCCAACTGTTTCGGTTTGTTTATATATTCATTATATGTTTTATTCATATATCCCATTGACACATTACCACAGTCGCGACATGGGTCTCCTACATTTGAATGCTTGAAAATAGACACACACCTGTTACGTAGCATCCTCCAAGTAATATACTCAACCATGCCAGTAACCAAAAGTTCTATTGTGTGTCTTCCCAAATGAGTCCACCAAACCCTTTATTTATTGCAATGGGCACGTGTTTGAATTACCGAACGCCGAGCTGTGTTATTAGGTTGAATAATAACAAAAAAAGCAACAATGATCATTGATCAGTTTTATGTTTGTGAAACGCAATGGCTTGCACGATTTATCTCACTGAGTGCCAGGTTTATCATTCATTCTCTCACCCATTACCAATTTCAAACGTAATCCAACTCGTTGCGGACTTTCAACGATGGGTGTACATCATAGGAACTATTCCGGCCCAACTGATGACAAAATACAACAAAAACAAGCGATATGTCATCGAGACCAAGTCACGATGACCCGACCTTGACATCCTACTTAAACATGTCAAGCTGTTGGAAATTCCTCGCTAAATTAACCATCAACGATTACAATATGTTACGAGATACACACCAAGAAGAACATGTTAACAGTTTTTATCTGATATATCGATGCAATATTCCAGTAACAATACGGTGGGGGTTACAACGAACTCATCATCGCTTTAGTGAGTGAGTATGGTTTTACGCCGCTTTTATCAATATTTAAGCAATATCACGGCGGGGGACACCAGAAATGGGCTTCACACATTGTACCCATTTGGGGAACGAACGAGCGAACGTTTAAACGAGTAGGCTACCACATCGCCCCTCATCGTTTTTGACGTCCGTATCACAACTAGGGGCTCAGATGGGTACTCCGCTTGTCTTCTACTACTCTGTTTCTCGAGCACATTCTTTTTCTAACGTGAGGAATGAGATAGGACGTTTTAAAATTTATATAAGGGGCGGTCGGGTAGCCTAGTGGTTAAAGCGTTCGCTCGTCTCGCCGAAGACCCGGGTTCGATTCCCGACATGGGTACAATGTGTGAAGCCCATTTCCGGTGTCCCCCACCGTGATATTGCTGAAATATTGCTAACAGCGGCGTAAAATCATATTCACTCACTTAAATTTATACAAAGGTGATGAGGAGGAAGACTTGATTTTTTCTAAGAATACGAACAAACAAAATATACGCTGAACTCATACTTTAATTGTCCTCTAATTTCAATGTTGGAGACAGTAAGATGTAACGTCACTGTCACGTAAGATGTAGTGACCAGAGATGGTCATTGTCAGGTGACACCAGAAGGGTCTATGAAATACGACAGACAATATACTCGTGTATGGTGCAGACATTAAAGGCCTTCGGCCAGTACCGCAGGGTATGTACAGTGTGTGTTTGTCATGTGTGTTTGGTTTGTGGGTGGGGGAAATGAATGCTGCACAGGATATAAAGTCACCTGCCGTTGCTCGACAAACATTTCCTTTCCTTTTTTAGTATAGTAATCATCATTACATGCGCGATTATCCTATTAAGTGATTCAAATCTAAAACGTTTACCATCCACAAGCAAGTATAATCCAAGAAGCTTAAGTAGGTCAAATTTTGTACTGGATCTCATAATCACAGGTTTCTGGTTCTCCTAAGGGACGCAACTCTACACGGGAACTGCATCATCTTACACGCCTGGTCAATCCATGACCCCACACGATCATCAAGGGATGTAGAGCTGCTGAAGGTAGAGAATGACCCCACTCGATCATCAAGGGGTGAAGAGCTACTGGAGATAGAGAATGACCCTACTCGATCATCAAGGGATGTCGCGCTGCTGGAGGTAGAGAATGACCCCACTCTATCATCAAGGGATGTAGAGCTGGAGGTAGAGGATCTCCCCACTCGATCATCAAGGGTGAAGAGCTACTGGAGGTAGAGGATGACCCCACTCGATCATCAAGGGTGAAGAGCTACTGGAGGTAGAGGATGACCCCACTCGATCATCAAGGGTGAAGAGCTACTGGAGGTAGAGAATGACCCCACTCGATCATCAAGGGGTGAAGAGCTACTGGAGGTAGAGAATGACCCCACTCGATCATCAAGGGGTGAAGAGCTTCTGGAGGTAGAGAATGACCCCACTCGATCATCAAGGGTGAAGAGCTACTGGAGGTAGAGAATGACCCCACTCGATCATCAAGGGTGAAGAGCTACTGGAGGTAGAGGATCTCCCCACTCGATCATCAAGGGTGAAGAGCTACTGGAGGTAGAGGATCTCCCCACTCGATCATCAAGGGTGAAGAGCTACTGGAGGTAGAGGATCTCCCCACTCGATCATCAAGGGTGAAGAGCTACTGGAGGTAGAGGATCACCCCACTCGATCATCAAGGGGTGTAGAGATGCTGGAGGTAGAGAATGACCCCACTCGATCATCAAGGGGTGTAGAGATGCTGGAGGTAAAGGAAATGTTCAAGATAGCAAGCAACTAATTCCCCGATGGAGGCAGGGTAATGATAATGACAGGCATTTCGCTTCACAAACTTCAATGTATGGCGGAATCTCTGGCGCAATGAATCGCGTTGAACTGTTCACTGACCGAACTACTCACACAAGCGTGTGACAAAAGAGACAGATAAGTGCGGCAACGAGTTGGTCGTAAATCACTTGTGCTCGTACTTGTGTCGATAATGTCGTCAGTGTAAGCACTTGCGCGCATTGTTCACCTGATGATATCACTTGATATGTGCTTAACCACTGGATTTGTTTGATCCAGTTACAAAGTATTTGGATTATATTCGTTAAATAAAGACGATGAAAGAAAGACGACCGTAAAGGACAGCAGATGTACCTCAGTCGTGTCACTGCAAAAGGCAAGCGTCTTACGGGTGTTTTGCAAACAATTCTCTTACCAAAATTTTTACTGTTATTTTGCCTTATCGATATATGGCATCTGTTTAGGAGACTGATATTCTCTGGCATTGACCCTTGAAAGAATATCCCCGCTCTGGTACCGGTGGCACACCACCAGCATCACAAAAGTAACATCGATGGCGTCCACAATTCGGATCTGAAGAATACGAGCATTCCACTCTGTGGAGTAAGAGGAGACCAATTGCCTTTATGTGGGTCAGTAGAAACAATCCTTCATTTACTTTACGCCTGTGACAGGTAATGATACCTGGATCAACTCGAAGTGCAAATAAGAGCGAAACACTTCGGATCTCTGACAACCGAGAGGTTTCAAGCAGTTCCAATAAGAAAGGGAATAATACACATTGATTAATTAGCACAGGGAACTACTATGAATAGCGAATATGATGGTTTCTTTATCAAAGGAGTGTGCTAGTTTTATCAACGGAATCGTTGCGATAAACATCAATACTTTGATCCATGACTGTCATGTTGCAATGTTTGCTGTACGGGAATGTGTTGGGGCGTCTATCCATCCAGCTCATTCACCAGATCTGGCCCTGGGTGACCACCATCATTCTGTTTCCCAGTTTGAAAAAACCCCATCAGTATGGTCAGACAGTTAACGAGGAACTGGTTGCTGCTGTGGATGGATGGTTGGTGGTTCTGACAAAAATGCAGAAAGTGAATGACACGACCTTTCCATTGTCATCAGAAATATCCATTGTTCACAGGGGCAACTAAAATTGAGAAGTGATGGAACACGTGTATTGAACTGCAAGAGGACCTGGTGTGGAAACACTAAAGTCCACGAGAATATTTCAACGTGAGTCTGCTATTCTCAAAATATTTGGATACTCTCTTGAATTTGTACTCCAACGACATTCTTGTAGCTAAATTTAACTAGTTAAACGCAAGAGTACATCTGTGTTTTCTGTTTGTTCGGATTAATGTACGACATATGTGTAAACGTAGAATACCTACCATTTGTACAAGCGAGTAGTGAGTGAGTGAGTTGGGTTTAACAGTATTCCAGTTATATCGCGGTACAAACGAGGAACATGGCAAAGGTTACTACATGTACGTGCAATTGTTACTGCTCTCTTTATGTACACATGGAGTGTTACTCGCTGTATGTTTTGTTTGTTGTTTGTTGTTTAACGCCGCACTTAGCATTAATGCAGCTGTATGACAGTAGTCTGTAAATAATCTAGTCTGGGCCAGACAATCCAGTGGGTGATATCATGAGAATCGATCCACGCAATTGAGATAGGATGACATGCACCAACCAAGTCAGCGAGCCTGACCACCCGATACCGTTACTCGCCTCTTACGACAGGCATGGGTTGCTGAAGAACGCGGATCTTCAAAAGTTGCTCGCTCTTTGAACACATGCATACAGTAACAGCCAAACAATGACGGTGCCCTTGCCGATGTTTATTTATGTGCTATATAACTGAAGTAAACGAGAATAAGATTTAAAGGAAACAACAGTTGCAGTAGTAATACTAGTTGTAGTTGTAGAATTTGGATATCATGTTATTCTGTGGCGGGCGGAATGTATACATTACGGTATCTACCTGCATTCGCAACGTTTTATGATATAAAACGTCTACGCCAGAGTAAAAAAACAGTCTCGATTATCAGCCGAAACAGATCCCATTGGGTGTAAAAGGCATAATAGCGGGTAAATTTATGAATGGATCCCAACAGCGATGATACAAGGTGTTCACGAAAAGGGTATTCCTTCACATGTTTTTGTATACAGAATCATCACAAGCATCCCATCCTATTATCAGTAGTAAGTTACATAATGGATGCCATTGCTTGTTTTATAACGTGACTTATAACGTTGATACATTGCTAGCAGGATGGATGGGATCACGTGGCAATGTACGTGCGCATTACCAACGAAACTAAATCAGTCTTAAACCAGTTGTGATTACAATGGGTGCTGCGTTCATATATGTCTGTCCTGATACACTCAAAGCTCACTTTAGCACAGTTCTAAACGGGTGGTTAGGCATTACTTTATCAGCTGTCCACAATTCGGCATTTGAGATCAATGAAAACACTACCAGTTTGGTAACTAGCATAAAAACAACTTGAAGGTCCTCCCGATATAAAGTGAGGGCCATTGAAATTTCTTTTCTGGAAATCTACTCTCACCAAGCGTTGATCAAATTATTGAATGTAGTTGGATTACTTTGTGTGGAGTCACTGAATGAGTTGCAGGGCTCAGTTCCAATCAATACCCATGTTCCGCATTCCCCTTTTTAATGACTGGGATGTGGTGTGGTTGCGACCTTACTGACTCAAGTTAACATATAATCCTTGTTCGAATGGAATTGCTCTACCATTGAATTCCTCATGTCGGCTTTATCTGTACACAAAAAACAAGTCATTTCTTAGTTTCGATTTAATTCTGATTGATCGTTCATGTCAATAGGATGAATTGCTGGCTTAGAATACCATTTTGACAGTCTAGAAAATTGGATCAGATGCGATCCGTTTTGATTGAAGTATTCCCTACAACTATGTCAAATAAACTATTTCGACGATCGCATCAATTTATCCAGGAACTGAAGGCAATGACTTATATGCAGCTGAAAAGCAGTATTAAAGGGTTACAAACAAACTGTATGTCACTTTATATCAGTTTGTGTCTGGTTTGATGACGCCACTTTAAACAAAAACACGACGCATCTGCCGGATAAATATGAAATAGACCCTTTCCATATCCAATAGAAATCGCTATCGATTTACGATTTCGACCCATGAGCATGTGTTTATGAATCACTATTAAATAGTGATGATATCAATATGATGACGTTCGCGAAAAGGTATCCTGTCCCAATGGTGGCACCCATCACAAACACATGCAAAGGCAAGTAATTTTTTCACCTGAAAAAAAACCTCACGGCTAAAACAGGTTACGGCAACGTATTTGCTTATATAAACCTTGTCTGGACCGCGTATATATTAAATAATGTATACTCAAGGCTGCTTATATGGTGTATGGTACCCATCAGTTGTGGACCAGAAAATATTATTTAACCCTTGACCTGTTAGGTGTCAGCGGGCACTCTTTCATAAGAACTTCATAACATATTCATAATTTTAATGTAAGTCACCGAATACATTTTTTCAAATTGTTTGGCACGTAAAAACTACGAGATATTTTATTTGGTAAATATATTTACCTGAAAGTGAATAATCAATAAATTCTACATCACCAACATAAATGTCCGACAGTTTCAACTTATCGGACAAATTGGTGTATACAGTGTCACTTCGGACTTTCCGATGGTTAATCCTGTTGTTTGACTGCCAGGTTCATTCTGTTTTTGGCTGAATGTCAGTGGTGTCTCCCACGATCTAGATGGCCCCGACGAATGCTAGGAAAAGACCCTATATAGACGCTCTGTTCAGCATGACCATGACGAGTCTAGGGCTTTCTGGATGTTTTCAATCAGTCATCAGTCTATGGTCATTATTAGTGTTTTTAAACAACGATGGGGTCATGAAATGAGTTATATGTCATGAAAAGACAATTGAGTCGTCAAGCGTGTGCTATCTAGACTCAGTTGGTCTTTGTAAGAATTGTACATCTATATGAAATATTCAGTGTTCCACTCCTTCTCGTCTCGGTGAACTGTTGATCCATTGTTAGAATGCAGCCCTCTGGATGATAAGACATGGAATCCTAGGCGGGTCGGCTGGAGCAGAACACGTTGGTGGGTTCTGCCAGGATGTGTGGACCGTCGACTGAACCTCTGCTCCAAGGATCACAGACAGTCAATCAATCACATAAAATTGCTTCGACAAAGACTGAAAGGGTGTTTTCTTCCAACTGTCGCGTGACTGTCTGGAGAAGCGGTTGAGACGATGTATTCAAAAGTAGACTGAGAATTCTTCTTCATCGTAGCCCAAGAAGTGTCGATGATGAAATGCTTAAAGGTGTACAGTGATATGGGATGCCACAAGCATTGAACTCCATTCCGGAGGAGTTATCCATTTACCGATACTGGCTGAAGTGCACAATGAATTACGTTTAGTTAATTGGAAATATGGATTAGCTCTCAAAGCCCACCGTGTAGTGAAATAGGTGTTTACGTAATATTGGTACTGAACTTGACGTTTACCACGTGTCAAGTTTGTGTTAATATTAGTACTTAGATTAAGTCGTGTGTGTCATATGTACTATGTCAAACATGACTGTTATGAGACATGACTCTTTTGAAGGGCTTTAGAAGAGGAAAACATTTGTGTTCTTTTAAATGTTTCTATGTTTAAAGACTGCATCCGTGGTCTGGTGGTAGAGCGTCCGCTTGGAGAGCGGAAGGTCCGGGGTTGAATCCCCACACAAAAGACGTTGAAAGATGGTACTTGTTGTTACCCTGTCTGGCGCTCGGCATTAAAGGGCTAAAACAAGGACCGGTCGGCTCGGAGTCAGTATACTGTGTCTGAGTGGAGTATTCATGTTAAACTGCGGCATGGTATCTCAGCTAGCACTATAAATCGACATCAGTCCGGACTAGTACAAGCAGCCACACACACACACACACACACACACACACACACGCGTGCATGCACGTCGCTGTATAAGTGCAATAATCCTGGACGCGACGTTAAACCCAATTTCACCTCACCTCACCTTCTATGTTTATAAAAAGAAAACGTTGCTGGTTTTTTTAAAAAGGCGGTTTCTACGATTATATTGTAATCGGTTTCGGTGGATAATCAAGACATTGACATTGTAATTCACCAAGAGAACAAATGCCCATAAACGCTTTCTCAATTATCCGTCAAAACAGATTCCACTGGGCTTAAAAGGCAAAAAAGCGGTGTCAGTTATAGGAATGGATCACTGAGAATCAGCGATGACACCAGGTGTTCAGGAAAAGGGTAGTTCTGCGTAAAGAGTAATTGTTTGTTTGTTGCCTGATCGCTGAACATGTCCTCCTTACCAGGTCTAATGCCGCGATGTACAGGTGGTCACATGATCATATTGGTTTAACGACACAGGGACATCCCTCTATAACGAAGCCGATTCCTGCACAACTTTCTCCAAAGATCACAATTGTAATACGCTATTGCAGACATTTACCCAATTGTAAAATGATCACTTGTAATCTCTTTACGACATATCCAGACGGGTTTAGCCGCTGGTGTACTTACTCTGAACTTTGAAGGACGTTATTACCATAATAACAGTGTTACAATGTCCACACTACACACAGCACGTTATAGGCTTGTGTGTTGATGTATCATTTACATATTATGACACGGGTGCACGTGCACTTGTTGTCTACCTTATCTCATGGCGGAGATGAAAGCATAATGTGTTTTCACAATGAGTCTTGATCCACTAATACCATGCTCCATACGCCATTGTTGACCAGACAAATCACTACCAACGCCCACAGCAGTGCAAGTGTTGGCATGATTAGTAAAATAACCAGACAGCACGAATGAATTATACAGCTTCTACCGTCTCTTCCATTATGCGTCTAACAGGGCTGTCCAGATGGTAATACCAATCTTCCGTACATTATCCCAGCTGGTAACCCGCTGGTAACCCGCGAATGGACCTCAACGTTGGCGATGTTTGGTTAGGAACAGTGTATTTGCGGTAACTACTTAAGACTGCTTAAAATATTCCATGACACAACCATACCCACATCCAACCCCCAACCCCCAACCTCTCACCCATACACACAATCCCCTCACCAAATCCCAGCCTCTCACCCACACTCATATCCACACGCACAGACACACCCGAACCCCTAACCTCTCACCCCAAAACTCCCCAATCACACCCACACTAACATCCACATCCATAACAACTCCCAACCCCCAATCACCCCTCCCAACACCACACGAACACCCTACCCCCCTTACCCTAACCCACATCCACTCCCAACCCCCAACCAAAACCTCTCACCCACATCCACATCCACACACAACACCCAACCAATAACCTCTCACCCACACCCACAACAAACCCCCAACCACATCCATAACAACGACCGAACCCCCAATCACACACACATCCTCACCCACACACACACACCAAACCCCCAACCACATCCATTACAACACCCCGACACCCAATCAACCGACACCCACACCCAGAACAACCCCCCAACCACATCAATTACAACACCCCGACACCCAATCAAGCCACACACACACCCACAACAAACCCCCAACCACATCCATAACAGCACCCCGGCACCCAATCAACCCACACCCACACCCACACCCAGAACAAACCCCCAACCACATCCATTACAACACCCCGACACCCAATCAACCCACACCAACACCAACACCCACACCCACACCCACACCCACACCCACACCCAGAATATCGAATATCAAATAGCAGACCTCTTAGAATCTACTATGACATCGGACTTCATGGGCAAAAGTTGAGACGAGTTGTTGACCAATCCCAAGGCAGAACAGACTCGAACCCTTCTCCTAGATGTAGCTGACAGTGTGGTATAACTGAAATACTGTTTAAAATGGTGTTGAAACCAACTCACTCCGAATAGCCTCAGTGTGCCTCAGAGACGAATTATCTTTGTAAATCTCAGTCCCAGGGGATAGAATTCGATTATAGGGCAGGGTGACAGTCGACAACCTTAAGGGTTCTGACAAAGATGAATGGTGTTTTTGACGTAGCTCATGACGGTATCAATAACATATCGACACAGACTGCTTGTGGTGGTCTCCCACTGGCTAGGTATCTACGGTGTGCTGGCTAGTAGTGACATGCTGGTACTGTAGCCGATTTCAGGAGGGCTTGACCGCATTTCTGACGTATGGAAACGGTATCGGTTCAATATTCATATTCCCAATAAATATCGTGGCCGGTAGTCATAGTAGCCGAGATAATACGGAGTAAAGACGAACTGCACCGTTTGTGTCGTCACAGGATTAAATAGATCATCTTCTGACTTTACGTGATTTATGCTTCTCATGTTCTGTTAAGGGCATTTCTTATATTGCTTTGCCGACCACCTTATTTTCCAGGATCGTTTTATCCCTTCATCTGTAGGCTGCATATAAAGTTTGTCAGATGTCACCACCAATTCAATAATTACAAATAAATATAAGCGATATAAACATTTAAAAAATGAAAGAAATCTTCAAATCTCAAGACGAGACAATATCAAGTAAAACCATTAAAGGCCAGTTGTTTCTTACATTACATCTTCTATTATAAACGTTTATGGGTGTTAATTCACCCTTGAAATGGAGCCATTCTACTGAGAGGAACGTGGATGTCCCAGTGATTGAAGGAGTCTGTTGTATCTAACATTGCATCTTCTATTATAAACGTTAATGGACTTTAATTCACCCTTGAAATCGAGCCATTCTACGGAGAGGAACGTGGATGTCCCAGTGATTGAAGGAGTCAGTTGTATCTTACATTGCATCTTCTATTATAAATGTTTATGGATGTTAATTCCCCCTTTAAATGGAGCCGTTCTACGGAGAGGAACGTGGATGTCCCAGTGATCGAAGGAGTCAGTTGTATCTAACATTACATCTTCTATTATAAACATTTATGGATGTTAATCACCTTTGAAATGTCGCTATTCTATGGAGAGGAACGTGGATGTCCCAATGATCGAAGGAGTCAGTTGTAGGGGGTGTAGTCATGTCAGGATCCTTTTTGACCTCCCTCAAGCTGGCATCCGATACGCCGTGACGTAACCGAGACTGTGTTCAGATCTGCTTTTAACCACGTGCAGCCACCTACTCCATAACTCGCTACTCGACTGCGTCGGACGATTATATTATTATTAATACATTTATATGCCGCAGGTATCCAGGTACTAGTATCTGTTCAAATGCGGGTTTATTTGTTCCCCGACCAGTGGATTCGTTTGCATTCCAGTTTTATCATCTCAAATCCATGGGGAGTATACAACCCAGGCGGCCCAGGGGCGCCAGAAGGCTTTTACATCCACCTCACATTTTGGGTTCCTATTCCCTGCCGGGTGAACAGAGGCACATTTGAATTCTTGCCCAGTGTGATATAACAATTATGAAACGATTTGTGATAATTTTATTTTATTTCCAGCTCCATTCCGCAGAAACAGCATAGATTTCTGATTACTTTACTCAGCTATAACCTACAATAACAGTGGTGTGCTAAATTTTAAATTTCCTGTAGAACTCTGTGGAATTCCTGTTAAACTGATCTCATATGCTTCAACCAATAGCCTCAATCAACCAGTATCAAACTGCTGAAAGGTAAGGTTGCTTGAACCAATGCCTTTGCTTTTAGACACTAACAATAAAATAGATTTACCGATTCTCCCAATTTAAATTATGTGCCATTGAACACCCGTGTAGGAAATCGACTTTCGACAAATACAGAATAAATAATTGAATGGGGTTGGAATGGTTGACTTTTGGAGTCACTGGGGGCAAAGAAGGCTTGCATGAGCTCGAGTGTAACTAGTAGGTTTATTGACATAGCAATCTGTTTGGAATGAGGTTGCACTGACCTCAACAGTGTCTCATCACACATCTGGACTCTCTGAACGCCTTATTTATCGAGTGAGTGCAGTGTTGTCACGAATTGGAGTGGTGGTCGAAGAAACGGAAACTGATCCCGATATTTGTGCTGAAGTCTTAACAGAAAACACCTTTTTATGTTGCTTTGACGTTGTTTTGCATGATCACATGATCACACATCTTTTCCATTGTTTGTGTAAAAAGTGACAACTGTGTCGTTAGGGGATACATAGACATCAAGAATTTGAGCATGTAAAAATTAACATTAACCATTCCTCAAACAATAGAGGATGCGTGAAAATAACTGCTCAGACTTTATAAACGCAAGAATGAGCGGGTTTCTTACTCCATCTGCTCGCGGCCGTGCTAAAAGATTGTGTTTCTGAATCACTATCAAATAGTGATGATGACAGCTGTTCACGAAAATGGGAGCGTATCCGGCCCCACCAGTGGCACGGTCACGAATACTTTTAAAGGCACGGCAATTCATCTACCATAGCACTTTTGAACAGCTCTGCGAAGTCTTGAATGTGACTCTGATCCAACTTTCAAGCAAGATTTGTATGATGCGTTCTAGAGAACAGGCTACTTGACCATTGAAGGATATCAGATCATAGATATACCTAAAGCTTAAGTTGCACTTCTTGCCCAAATTCCCTTGTTTTGAATTTGTAATAAAGAAACAGATCGGCAAGGAGGGGGCACAATTGCAGTCTTCTCGACTACAAACATAATATAAACGCTTTGCAGTCTTCTCGACTACAAACATAATATACACTCTTTGCAGTATTCTCGACTACAAACATATTATACACTCTTGGAAGCCTTCTCGACTACAAACATAATATATACTCTTTGCAGTCTTCTCGACTACAAACATAATATACACTCTTGGCTGCCTTCTCGACTACAAACATAATATACACTCTTTGCAGTCTTCTCGACTACAAACATAATATACACTCTTTGCAGTCTTCTCGACTACAAACATAATATACACTCTTTGCATTCTTCTCGACTACAAACATAATATACACTCTTTGCAGTCTTCTCGACTACAAATATTCTATACACTCTTTGCGGTCTTCTCGACTACAAACATAATATACACAAAGAAAAATGGCACAAATCATGGCATGGGATGACTGGCCACAGGAGCTGGGCGATACCAATGCCATCGAATAGAACAGACATCTGACAACAAGTAAAGAAGATATTAGTAACATTGAAATACTGACAAAAAAACATCATGGTGACACAGGTACTGTTTTTGACCTTAGACAATACCTAAAAACAGTACGGAGCTGCAGGATTAAGTAAACGAGTTGC
Organism: Haliotis cracherodii; assembly: GCF_022045235.1. NCBI lineage: Eukaryota > Metazoa > Mollusca > Gastropoda > Lepetellida > Haliotidae > Haliotis > Haliotis cracherodii. Next base: position 56,682,980 of record NW_027266265.1, read on the forward strand.
GTTTGATGTTTCATGTGAAAATGTTCCTTAAAGTTTCTCCTTGACATGACACGTGAAACAGATCAGTAGCGGGTATAACCGCCACGTGCCCGGATGATGCATTCCACCCTACGTCTCGTGCCTCCAGTCAGACGTTGGATCTGTTGATGGGTCAACAACAAACACTCCTGATGAAATGCTGCTTCCAGTTGGCGTAAATCTCGTGCCTGTATGCGCCGCCCCAGAATATCCCAAACATAATCAAGGGGGTTCAAATCTAGGTTCATTGCTGGCCAGGGTAGAGTCGTTATTGCATTGGCCCTCATGTAATCCACGACTGGCATTGTCATCCATGTACTAAGGTCGAGTAGCAAGAGGGTGGTTGTCAAAATGAGGAACAACGACTGGCCTCAAACCGTTCCTGATGTACTGAGCCCCTGATAAGTTGTCCCTGACGATGGCCAAATCCAACCTGCAATCATAAGAGATACACCCCAAACTATTACCGAGCCCCCGCCGTATGCAACAGTCGGTTTCATGTTCCTTGGGGTGCAGGCCGTGTTCCGGTGCCTCCAAACTCTCGTTCTTCAATCAGTGACGTGGAGCAGAAAGCGACTTTCGTCTGACCAATGAATCCGTCTCCATGTTCTCAGATTCTCAGTTCTGTCGCGCAATACACCATACTAAACGAGCAGCTTTGTGGTGATCTCTCCACAATGACTCGTCTAGCCCTCAGCCCTGCTGCTTACAGCCGGTTCCTGTCGGTTCTGGTTCTGATACGACGATTGGGCAACCACAGCTGTTAAAGACGAGCACTTGTTAAAAAGGGTTCTCGGCGTACGAGACGAAGAAGATCCCTGTCTTCGCGATGCGTCGTCACGGTTCAGACAGTGAAAATTTAGCAATAATGACAGTCACCTCGCCAAGATCACATTGTAGAACCTTAGACCCTATCGTTGAGGGTTAAACGTTCTTGACATGCAATAACCGCTTCTGACGTGTTATATGTAGAGAATGTGTACCGCCATGGGATCGCTGTGACATGGTGCCAATGTATGTATTCTGTCACCAGTTTCTCACATCACTCGTCCACCATGACCCAGGTGATCAACATTTTCTACCATTTAAAAAAACCCAAAAAAAACCATTTTCTACCATTTTAAGGCATCAAGAACGTTAAAGAGCATGTTTGTCATTTTTTCAAACGTTGCTGTATTAAGTAGTCAGTATCTTCAATAAATACCTTTGACCTTATTGGTATTGGGGGAATATTTGTGGGTCATGGACTTTTCAACTCGGTTCAACCCTTGAGAACGTGTATGGGATACGCAGCACAGGGTAAGAAGATGATGACTACCAGTTTGACCTTGGCGAACTCCTAAGGCAAGGTCAAACATTTATCCTTGTGTCTTATACTCATAATTGCATTGGCTGTATGCCTTTCATGTAATGTTCAATGTTTTGTGACTAATTTTTCTTAACAAAACCTATTTGTTTCGTTGATTAACAGCCCACGTGTATCCACGCGATCGATGTGCCTGCATTAATCAAACTGTCAGACATGTATCAGCTGGGTATTTCTTGTTCATGTAAAGTTGTGTCACGTTTTCGCAGTTTTAAATAACCTACATTATCAGCAAATAAAAGCGACACAGCCCTTTCAATATTCATAAGAAATCTCTGCAAGAAACAGAATACGATACCGACTATACCATGAGCATGTGTTTATGAATCACTATCAATAAGTGATAATACCAGGTGTTCGCGGAAAGGTGAGCGTATCCTACCCAACAGGTGGAGCCGTCACAAATACATACGAAGGCAATTCAATTGTTTACCTTAAACACGGGAAAATATGGTTCAAGTCAAAATAGGGAATTTCATCAAACATCTTTTTTGTCACGGATGTGTCAAATTTGGAATTGTCCTCCGCTTGTCTACCATATAACGTTTTCAAAGCTTTAGAAAGAATTTTGAATTCGCCAAGCTCAATATCAGTGTCATAAACCTACTAATATGCAATCAATCACTATGTCCTAATTCATAATTATATCGTGTTGACTTGTTTTGTAACAAGTAATCAATTAAATTCACCTGTATTTAGAGGTAATAATTTGTGACTCACGTCACTGCAATCATGTCCGTTAATGAGGTTTAGGCACTTCCACCATCACGTGTAATTATATCGTAGATTAAGTCTGACGTCACCATGACATGTAATCTATTAATCAGAAGAGTATTGCGGATACAATCATGATTGTGTACACTCTTGTGTTTTGTAGATGTTCCGACCACAAATCAACCCACGTTGTTGATACACTGTGCAAATACATTGTGTGAAACATGTTTATCTTGGGTTCTGTTTCTGTCATAAATAACGCAGAATTTTTTACAAAGCGGTCGGAGGCGCCACAGTTCGCTGTACAAAGTTGCGTCCCTTAGGCGAGCCAGAAACAGATGATCGTGGTTTTATCCCTCATTCGCCTGATTATCCTTTTATGCTTGTCAGCATCATTCCCGTGCTCGTAGGTTTCAATGTTGAGAGGTAAACGGTGAAGACCTGCATCACTTCGGGCTTTCTTCCGCATCAAGATGGCACACTGTGATATGACTGGAATACTGTGAATAGCGGTGTTAAACCAAACTCACTCACTCACTCTGTAAATACAGAAGTACGTACGATCGGGGGTGATGTGTCTGTTGAAGGAGGGACTTGATGTGGCATGGAGTTCTGTCGTTCGTTCTATCGTCCTATGCCAGACACATACGCTATTGAGTCTATCGATTGGTTGCATCAAACTTATGCAAGCTATCTCAAGGGCGTGTGGGATTGACTACCGGCGAATGTGATGTCAAGGGCATTACTAATGAATATGTCTGATTGAAATTATAGTTATTTGAATGCTTCATTAACTGAAGCATGTCTGGTTTTCTTCAGATATGCATAATCTCACACTAATTAATGAATCTTAAATTATTTCAAACTTCAATATCTTCAACATGAACACTGTGAAAACATTAATCGTTTTTTTATAAGAGATTCTATTCTCTGTACCTAGGCAACTGATGACGAAACTCAAGAAACGCCAAGGTGAAGTTTGTTTGTTTGGTGCATTGATACTAACACCCAACAGGAATTGGCAATGTAAATGTAGGTTAGATACCCTTTAATATAATCTTGAAGCGAGCACTTTATCGCGAGATTAGAGTACGCCAAAATTCAAAACAAAGTAGGTTTTATTCATCGTTCTACCATGACGAACGCTCTACAATTGGTACTCTTTTGTAACGCGAAAGTGAAAAAGGGTAGGTCTTCGAACACTCCGAAATGAACAGGTGTTGGTGACAGGTATGACACACGTAATAAGAGTATGCAAGTGTAACTTTAATTACTTATATTCTTGACTGGTTAAAAATAATGGTAACAAAATAGATAGTTTTCTAAAAGAAGTAATAAAAATAAACGTCCATAGATATATATTAAATTTCATCGAAAGTGCTCGGATTCAACAAAGCCGAAATCTTTCATTGTGAGGGTGACTTGTAGAAATAGTAACTAAAATGATGATTTATCTCTCAACAAACGTTATAAATAACATAATATTGGTTGTCTTGAAGTTTGAACCTGACCTACTTTGCGTACTTAGCACTGTTCATGGCGGCCAAGATAGTTGTTCACAATGTTTGTTTGTTTGCTCCAGCTGTAGGACGGCGGTTTGTTAATCGAGTCAGGACCAGACAATCCAGTGACTGACTTCATGAGCATCGATCTACGCGATTGGGATACGATGACATGCATCAACCAAGTCAGCGAGCCTGCCACTCGATCCCGTTAGTCGCCTTTTACGACCAGTGTTCCCAGTGCCGGTCTATGTACTTTGACCTGATGATCTACGTGTTGAAATGATCCTGCTGCCAAAACCTCATTGCCAAAGGAACAAACCTGAATACCGAGCTGCTGTCGAAAGGAGAGGGTCAGAAAGACTGTTTGTAAACAGTGAACGTGTTTCCCGGAGATAGTGGTTAGTGTATATTTGCCTTATTTTGGCTTGGTAGGCTATCGAAAGAGCCATAATTTCAAACGCAAGATTTTTGTGTGATGTTAAGTTTGTAGTATCAAACACAATTTGATACTAGTACTTGATTTTATTATTATTTTGACCAAACAGAGTCATAGTAGTTAGTATACAGCATAACAACATTTCAAGATTGTAATAAAATATGAAATTGTAAATATAGCAATTGTTTGACCACTTGTCATTGACAAGTGATAAATGAGATGAAATAAACATCTTTAAACAGATCTGTTATTACAGTTGTTAACTTGTCATGAAAAACGTTGTTTTTCTTTCCCAAGAAATACGAAGTACGGAATATTCTTTGGGGGACAGAGGACCATAGAGCTGTTTTATCTTTCTGCTTTCTACCCATCACCTATTTCTTTTCATCGGTTTAGATCTTACCACTCAAGTGTCAAAGATATTTATTTCATGTAAGGACTCCGGCCCAGAGGAGTTGCATGAAAGAAGTTTTACTTATTTGGATATATACTCATGTTTAACAATTTGTTTCTGTGGGAATTGCATTTTTAACACATGACAGCATCATCTTTTGAAGAAATAAGAAAAATAAAAGCAGGTACTTGTTTCTTAGATCACAATAATAAGGCAAGTGAATTTTATTTCATTTTCTATAGCTGATTCACATAATGGACATAACCTCTCCGACCTTTCTGTGGACATTTTTTACTTCCTTCATTTATCATGAGATCTAACAATCCAAGCCTAAGTTGAATATATGGACGTCGAAGGGTTCGTGATGTATTTTTCTGGTTGAATAAGACTCTTAAAAGTTCTATACAAGTCATACCTTTCTAGAGTGGAAAGCCATTCTTGTTGAAACATATTCATAGATTGTTCACGAAATTGTTTCAAAAAGATTTTAACATCACCAACTGTTTGGTTTAACCATACAATGTCGTAGCCATGAGAAAACAAAAGTTTTTTTAAAATGTGATGCCCATTTTACTTTGCCCATGTCGTCTAAAGATACAAGCCTATGTTAAGCAAGTTTCGGGATTCGGTGTTCATGCATTCTAAGAATATTAAACCAATATTTCACTTGTCTAATTTGGGAGTTGATGTCTAACGGGTATCTGCCAAACTCGCCATAGATCATACCACTGGGTGTTGATTGACCAACGGATAAGAATTTTTTACAGACTAAAAGATCTAGCTTTTCGAGAAAAACGTATCGCTGAAATCCCCATATTTCTGATCGATATAACGGGATTGGCTGGATTAAGGCATCAAATAATGAAAAAAAAAAATTTTTCGGTTTAAAAGCTCCTACTTTCTGCGAGACAGATACAGACATTGATTAAGTGGTTCTTTGCACGTGACACTTTTCTTGAAGTTCATTGTATGGGTCAACATTACACCAAGATATGTGTAATGGCTCAGAACATTAACACACTTATCATCGAAAAAACATTTTTCATTCGGTGCCTCCTGATTCCCTTATCTGAAAATGACGACATTTGTTTTATAATAGTTAACTGATAATATCCCCCCTTTTTGTTTTTGTTGTCCAACATCAGAATCTGATACCAAAATGACATCATCGGCAAAAAAAAGCATCAACATTTCTGTTACATTTGGGAACATTTGGGACCACTCCACGAAGCATGAAAGAAATGCTGCTCGAAACACAGCACCGGGACATGGTGAGGCTGATTCAGTAACATGTTGTCTTTGTGAATGGAACAACACCGATAACACGATGACATCAAATTCGGCCGAGGTCACCGTGACCTTGTCTGGCTGACTCTGTCCCTTTGATAGACGACCCCAGCTGTCGGAAGAGAGAAATACATCCATCCGCTGCTGATTATTATTTACTTCAGCTGTTAGTGGTGAACCGGCTAACCAGTCACACATGTATTGTTTGGAACTGTTTACGCTCATCCTGTGCTTGGACTAATCTTTCTGTCTTTATTGGTCTCAAATCGATATAGCTTTGATAGAAATTATGTATAAATTAGCTATCAAACAAGTTATCAAAGGCAACCACAGCGACTCCGAGTGTTCTCTGTGGAATGGTTTTACCCAGCTTGTAGTATTTGTCCATAAATACCAGGGGGCAGAAAATATGGCCTTCACACATTGTACCCGTGTGAGGGATTGAGACGTGTCCTCAGTTTGATGAGCTGATTGCGTTGCTTACAAGCGACCACAACACCCCACGAGAGTCTCTCTCACTGCACACATATATGATAGAGCAGTTGACTTCCTTCGCTATAGAATGACTTGAGCTCATCGTTGAGAAGTAGTCCTCTTCGGTGAGCAGGGTGGTCTAGAAGCAAGTTTTAAAATATATATTATTTCAAAGTTATGGCGAAATATTTGGTTATGTTATTTCCAATTAGAAGTGGACTGAAGAAAAGAAAAGGTTTCTGAGTTTGCCCATTAAAGCGGCATAAAACTCGCCTGGTCGATCTCGATAATGGATTGTTGGGTACTCAGTCAGAAGAATCAGCGTTAGTGGGAAGGAAACTAGTTGATGTTGTCATAATCTTTATCAATGTTCACATATTGTTGCTGCTCGGTTCTCCAGAGACGACTCCATGAACATTGTGTATTGGCCACCCAGAATTCACCCGAATTCTTCGCTACTATTGCTATTGCTGCTTTTGGAGTTTATTGTTTTACGCCGTACCTAGCAGTAACCAAGCTATATGACTGCAGTTTGTAAAAAATCGAGTCTGGACTAGACAATCCAGTGATTGACATCATGAGCATCGATCTACACAATTGGGATAAGATGACATTCTCAACCAAGTCACCGAGTCTAACTATCAGATCCAGTTACGTCGTTAAGCATGGGTTGCTGAAGACCCGGCAACTTCACAGGGCGCTGAGTTTTGAAGTTAAAGAATGTGAGTTATCTGGGTTAATGCTGAACTCGTCATAGTTAACGTCCTAGCGAAAATACAGGATATTATAATTTTCTTGTCTAGAATGATCAAATATCAAGATCATCCCATCCAGTGGCCTTACAAAGTTGATATTTTGGCGCAGCAAAAATGAAAATGTCAACTTATGTACTGTCAAGTTACGAGATGAGATGAACTTATATATGAATTAAGAAATGGTATTCGGCAGATATTAAAGTCTAATGTTTCTCTGGGAATGACTGTTTAATTCAGTTTATTTGTATTTTCAAACTGATCTGTATGACTATTAGTATTGTCAACGACGCACTGTGAAAGTAGTTCGGAGTGAGGTATCAATCTAAAAGATAAATACAGTATTTTATCACTAAATACATTAAAATAGACATTGATATTCACGAAGTGTGGGCCACGACACCCGGTGTCACTGTGATATAGTACTTGTTACATGCGAGGGATTTAAAGTCTATTACAGAACAGAGACATGGTCTCGAAAACGTAAGTAAATTAATCCTTCATGTGCAGGGTGACCAAAGGAAGTCTTTGGCTCACCTTCGGAGTTTTCAAAGAGTGCCACAAGGCTACTCGTTTTAGCTTCAATGCGATGTGAATCGACCGAGTTCATGGTTTAGCTCCACTGTGATGTGGGTCGACCGAGTTCATAGTTTAGCTTTAGTGTCATGTAAGTCGACCGAATTCATAGTTTAGCTTCAGTGTGATGTTGATCGACCGAGTTCATAGTTTAGCTTCAATGTGATGTGGGTCGACCGAGTTCATGGTTTAGCTTCAATGTGATGTGGATCGACCGAGTTCATGGTTTAGCTTTTGTGTCATGTAAGTCGACCGAATTCATAGTTTAGCTTCAATGTGATGTTGATCGACCGAGTTCATAGTTTAGCTTCAATGTGATGTGGGTCGACCGAGTTCATGGCTTAGCTTCAATGTGATGTGAATCGACCGAGTTCATGGTTTAGCTCCACTGTGATGTGGGTCGACCGAGTTCATAGTTTAGCTTTTGTGTCATGTAAGTCGACCGAATTCATAGTTTAGCTTCAGTGTGATGTTGATCGACCGAGTTCATAGTTTAGCTTCAATGTGATGTGGGTCGACCGATTTCATGGTTTAGCTTCAATGTGATGTGGATCGACCGAGTTCATAGTTTAGCTTCAATGTGATGTGGGTCGACCGATTTCATGGTTTAGCTCCACTGTGATGTGGATCGACCGAGTTCATGGTTTAGCTTTTGTGTCATGTAAGTCGACCGAATTCATAGTTTAGCTTCAGTGTGATGTTGATCGACCGACGTCATAGTTTAGCTTCAGTGTGATGTTGATCGACCGAGTTCATAGTTTAGCTTCAATGTGATGTGGGTCGACCGAGTTCATGGTTTAGCTTCAATGTGATGTGGGTCGACCGAGTTCATAGTTTAGCTTCAATGTGATGTGAATCGACCGAGTTCATGGTTTAGCTCCACTGTGATGTGGGTCGACCGAGTTCATAGTTTAGCTTTTGTGTCATGTAAGTCGACCGAATTCATAGTTTAGCTTCAGTGTGATGTTGATCGACCGAGTTCATAGTTTAGCTTCAATGTGATGTGGGTCGACCGATTTCATGGTTTAGCTTCAATGTGATGTGGATCGACCGAGTTCATGGTTTAGCTTTTGTGTCATGTAAGTCGACCGAATTCATAACAAGATAGACACAATTTTTTATGGATAACAACTTCTTTAATACTGTAAAAGGCGACGTTTCGGTATAGATCCTTATACCGTTGTCAAGCAAGGACAACGGTATAAGGATCTATACCGAAACGTCGCCTTTTACAGTATTAAAGAAGTTGTTATCCATAAAAAATTGAGTCTATCTTGTCATCCGTCAACTTCTAAGTAATGCCTATCAAACAAAATTTGACCGAATTCATAGTTTAGCTTCAGTGTGATGTTGATCGACCGAGTTCATAGTTTAGCTTCAATTTGATGTGGGTCGACCGAGTTCATGGTTTAGCTTCAATGTGATGTGGATCGACCGAGTTCATGGTTTAGCTTAAATGTGATGTGGGTCGACCGAGTTCATGGTTTAGCGTCAATGTGATGTTGATCGACCGAGTTCATGGTTGAGCTTCAGTATGATTTGGGTCGACCGAGTTCATGGTTTAGCTCCAGTGTGATGTGGGTCGACCGAGTTCATGGTTTAGCTTCAGTGTGATGTCGGTCGACCGGTTTCTTGGTTTAGCTTCAGTTTGATGTGGGTCGACGAGTTCATGGTTTAGCTTCAGTGTTATGTGGGTCGACTGTCACAAAGTTAGGAACATAATCCAGGCAACCCAGCTGAAAAAACGTTCGTGAATTATTCACCAATTCACATTTTAAAATATGAATGCTGAAGGTATGCTCGTTTCAACGGAAAATAATCGATTAAAGCAAATGTGTAAATTTGAGTACCTTGTTATGTTGAAATCGTATAACGCGTCATAGGTGTTTTATATTGAAGTTAGTGGAAACAACATTTAACCGTTTGTAATTTCTTATATGATTTTTAAGTTCACAGGGTACCTAGCATTGTGTTCATAGTGGTCGTATCATAAGAGGTATTGATAAGAGATATTGATTAAGTTAAACAGCCTGCAAGTTTATGATCATGCGTTATAGGAAAAATGAAACTTGAACAGATGTTCAATTATTTTTCATGCCAATCAGTCGAGAAAAAGAAAACGGATTGATGATTAATGATTGATGAATAATTATCGTTGGAATTGGTACCGTGAATGTATAATGTAAGAAATAATGACAATTACACATTTCCAAATACAAAATAGAAAGGGAAGGATCAGTTATCTAAGGCGCCGTAACACGCCTGACAGAGTTCTGTCCCTTATAGAAAAAGGTGAGCCTGAATATACAATACATTGTAGTTGATCCCAATCAAGCATGACACAGTTCTTGACCATCCGATACACTGATCCCAAACAGGCATGACACAGAGACTGACAATCCGACACACTGACCTCAATCAGGCAGGACACAGAGACTGACTATCTGATACACTGACCCCAATCAGGCAGGACACAGAGACTGATTATCTGACACACTGACCCCAATCAGGCATGACACAGAGACTGACTATCCGACACACCGACCTCAATCAGGCATGACACAGAGACTGACTATCCGATACACTGACCCAAATCAGGCATGACACAGAGACTGACTATCCGATACACTGACCCCAATCAGGCATGACACAGAGCCTGACTATCCGATACACCGACCCCAATCAGGCATGACACAGAGACTGACAATCCGATACACTGACCCCAATCAGGCATGACACAGAGACTGCCTATCCGACACACTGACCCCAATCAGGCATGACACAGAGACTGACAATCCGATACACTGACCCCAATCAGGCATGACACAGAGACTGCCTATCCGACACACTGACCCCAATCAGGCATGACACAGAGACTGACTATCCGACACACCGACCTCAATCAGGCAGGACACAAAGACTGACTATCTGATACACTGACCCCAATCAGGCATGACACAGAGCCTGACTATCCGACACACTGACCCCAATCAGGCATGATACAGAGCCTGACTATCCGACACACCGACCTCAATCAGGCAGGACACAGAGACTGACTATCTGATACACTGACCCCAATCAGGCATGACACAGAGACTGATTATCTGACACACTGACCCCAATCAGGCATGACACAGAGACTGACTATCCGACACACCGACCTCAATCAGGCAGGACACAGAGACTGACTATCTGATACACTGACCCCAATCAGGCATGACACAGAGACTGATTATCTGACACACTGACCCCAATCAGGCATGACACAGAGCCTGACTATCTGATACATCGACCCCAATCAGGCATGACACAGAGACTGACAATCCGATACACTGACCCAAATCAGGCATGAGATAGAGACTGACTATCCGATACACTGACCCCAATCAGGCATGACACAGAGACTGACTATCCGACACACCGACCCAATCAGGCATGACACAAAGACTGACTATCCGAAACTCTGACCCCTATCAGGCATGACACAGAGACTGACTATCCGATACACCTGACCCCAATCAGGCATGACACAGAGACTGACTATCCGACACACTGACCCAATGAGGCATGAAACCGAGACTGGCTATCCGATAAACCGACCCCAATCAGGCATGACACAGAGCCTGACTATCCGATACACCGACCCCAATCAGGCATGACACAGACACTGACTATCCGATACACTGACCCCAATCAGGCATGACACAGAGACTGACTATCCGACACACTGACCCCAATCAGACATGAAACCGAGACTGACTATCCGATACACCGACCCCAATCAGGCATGACACAGAGCCTGACTATCTGATACACTGACCCCAATCAGGCATGACACAGAGTCTGACTATCCGATACACCGACCCCAATCAGGCATGACACAGAGCCTGGATATGACATAACCGAGCCTGGACCAGACACACGTTGACTGATATCAAAAGCAAAGTTCCACTCCGTCGGGGTACAATGACACTCAAATCAACCAAGCCATCGAGCCTAACCACCCAATCCACTTTGTTCAATCTTATTATCAACATAAATTGGTATTTTAACCAGTCTAACAAAGTTCTAACCTAGAATTCCAACAGGGGAGTGTATTAGTTTAGGTTTCAGTGAGTGAATAATAGTATTGCTACATTACATTCAGAATCGACAGGGATACGACAGAACACATTACGCCAGGTTAACCATGGTAACAACCCAGCCTAATTTAATCCTCGGTACTGAGGATCTTCCCTCCCCGAGATCTAATAAGGAGTCAGCACATTTGTTTGTTCGTTGTTTTACGCCGCACTCACCAATATTCCAGGTATATGACGCCGGTCTGTAAATAATCGAGTCTGGACCAGACAATCCAGCGATTGACATCAATCCACGCAATTAGCACCAGATTCCAACATGATGGTCACAGCTTTTCATTGGGGATTCTTGGGTAGAATGCGTCGTAAGCATCATCTTATCTAAGGAAGAAATCAAAATGAGGATTGGAAGGTCACAATGTGTGATTGGTTGTCATGGTACTGCAAGGAGGGGGAGGTAACTCAAGATATCAGCCACGATTTTGTCTGACCCGGTCTCGACCATCGACAAACCGACCTATACACCGATAATATTGCTGATTAAACAACACTCATTCTACCGTACAATGTCAGTACAATTTACAGTACAATTTATTTACTGTGCAGACTGGACCATTCAATGTCAATTACGTGCTGTCGTTGATGTCTGTACGTATATAGATGGTTCGTGCAACCAGACCACTCTTTCGAATCGAACGCATTAAGGACACGCGTATAGATCAGGTCAAGTTTTGTACCAGGATTTCATCTCTAAGAGATACTTACATTTGATTTATGACTCCACTTTAAGCTTTTTGTTTACCAGAAAAGACGGTAGATAATCGTAAAAATGCAGCTATTGATTATAAAAGATTCGTTTGGTGATTACCCTTCACCAGACACGCGTGATAAGCGCCCTCCATTGTTTTCCAAACTTGTTTCCTAAGAACACGACATCAATCAATAGCAGATACGTTGAAGTCTATTTAAATATTCATAGCCTTATATACATTTTTAACATCAGTGTAATGAGAAAATGTAATTGATACAAATAAAGGTTCCAATGGATATTTAATTTGTCCGATATTCCACAAGGATGCAAACATAGAATAACCTGTTTAGATTCCATGATCAGATCAAGTGAGGTGGTATGTGTGCGTGTGTGTGTGTGTGCGTGCATGCGTGCATGCGTGTGTGTGTGTGTGTGTGTGTGCGTGTGTTCGTGTACATATGCGTGTGCGTATGTTTTTGTGTACTTCTGGTATGGTTAATGTATCAGAGAAAGATTGTCAGATGAGACTGGTGAACACATTAACAGATGTGAGATTGCTAAGCTCAGGTGCAGTCTGGATGATAGATACAGTGGACGTCTGAAAGAATGAATCAGCATCCTTAAGCGACTTTTGATTTATAAACCTACACTCTATTTTATCGTGCCTGTAAGTTACCGTTTCGATATTACCAATGCACTGCTGTTATGCACCACTTAGACGCGAGGGAATAAAAAATAATCAATAGCGATATATATTTTGTATCAAACGCCCTGGAGGAACCTCGACGGTTGTCATATGTATACCAAAACTTGGAAGGGTTAACAACAGTGGGATCCTGCTAATTCAACGCTCCCCGCTCCAGACTGATCTGGAGATAAAAATGTTCCAGCTTAAAAGTCACCCTGTTCCGGTCATTCTGACCTTCGTCATTCCTTTCAGAAAGCCCTCCGGATGACATGCTGTTTGGAATGGCCGCTAAAACTGACAAAATTGGGAGTGTATGGTCTTTTCTCATACATCACAAACCAGTAATGCAGGTATAATGTATTTTGGATCTGAATATCCGTCTACTGCCAATATTTTCGTTTTCGAATAAGTGATCAATGACAAAAGAACATGCTAGAACTCCAAATGAGAAGACTCAGCTTATGGAAATGGTATTCCTTACATTTATCATCTTCTGAAATACCGACAGACAAAACTGGTCGTTTTTAATTGATTTAGATAAGATCGCTTTGTTTTTGGCCACAACCGTTTTGTGATGTGGTTTACAATGGCTTTGCGGGGACCTGCTGTCGAGGCAACGTTTACGTATTTTAGATCAAATTGAATTTTATCTCGTCCACGATTTGATGCCATTGTGTGACTGTGCAAGCTGAATAGCAGTTTATCAACAACGACTACACTAAGATCCTTCTTACAGTAGACTATTACACGTTTTATAACTAATTGCAGATCAGAAATCAATTCTATTCAATGCACACTTCATCACCCCGAGGGGCGGCCGGGTAAAGCGTTCGCTCGTCACGCCGAACACACGGGTTCGATTCCCGACATGGGTACAATATGTGAAGCCCATTTCTGGTGTCCCCGCCGTGATATTGCTGGAATATTGCTAAAAGCGGCGTAAAAGCATACTCACTCACTCACTCAAGACGTCGGGGTGTAGTACGAGGGCGGTACACGTTCATAACATCAGACGGGTCTAATATTTTCTTCCTCATTGTTCCATGCTATTCCCTAATTTGAATTGTACCATATCTTCCCGTGTATTTTTTTTTCAAATGAATAATTGGCTTGCCTTTGCATGTGTTTTGGGGTACGCGCGTCTTTTTGCTTTCTGATAGTGATTCATGAACACACGCTTGGAATTGTATGAGTCTGCTATTAGCAGAGTTACTTATCAATACGGAAAGGGTTTTGTCGCTCTTATTAACATAAATTCCCTGTGTGATGTTCGTTCTTACTGATGAATTTGACAGTAATGTATATTCTATCATTCTCCCCTTAACCTATATTACTGCATGTATTTTGTTGATATGGTAATATTCCTTTCCAGACAATTGTCAGATCACATGCCCAAATGCTACATACTTCCTCTATACCTGAGGTGGGCAGAGATGCTGGTTCGAGCCTCGAAAATACATTCAGAGAAGGAGAATAATGCTTGGATTTATACAGAATAAATAAATGGGTATTGGGTCATCATTCTTCTGCCATAACACACACAAGGGTTATTAAACAAAGCTCGCTTGGGCGTTCTTCAACATGTGTTGTCTGATGATCCATCACACGTAAGGAATTTCACCCTCAGAAATTGTATTTTATTCATAAAAGCTCGAAGGACAGACTAAGACGACGGGCCGGTGGGATCGTTAGTGTTTATAACAATGTCCATATTGACTAATAATACAGAAATACGTTGAAAACACAGAACATTGTTGTCCATATTCTACTGAAAATAATTAAAAGCAACAAGCCCCTTTCCATGATCATTAAAATCTATGGTACAAGCAGATGCGATGTCAGCGTTGTGTGGTTTGCCGGCTGACAATCGTCTTCCATTCTACCATTGTGTAACCGCTCCCACCGAACTATGACAGCTCACGTCTCTATAGCAGGGAAGTAAACACAAGCACAACAGGTGATGGATTTCCTTTAGAATCTGTTTGTAGAGCTATTCTCCAAGACGTGATCTCGTTACGCTATGTAAGGGTTTTAGTTAAGCTTATTAACTCTTAGTTCACCATCGATGGAGCAGCTAGCGTGGATGCCTTTTTAAACGACGCGATAACGCTATATTTTTAATATAAATGACATATGTAACTATATATTTACACGTCCCACTACACTACCGTTTTGAATGCACATCAACCTGTTGTGTTTTAACATGTGATCTTGCCCTATTGTAGATTAGATACATCGAAAGCACTGGCTTCTAAAAAATAATAATAGTTAACTAATATGCAGTGGAACTACATCAATTTTCAGAGCACAGTTTTATAATTATCTCCGAAGTCTTAGATGCGATAAACCAATCCGATAATTTGGTATCCCGATAGATAAATATGCAAATAAGGTCACCTGAAAGGGACTACTTGAAAGCTGCATACATTGGTGCACTGTAGACATACATCGGTGTACTGTAGACATACATCGGTGCACTGTAGACATACATGACTGCAGATGACCGGACACTATATGATACATGGGGCGGTCCATTCAAACACTGTATCCATACGCATGCGCAGTTCACTGAACGAAATTGATTATTGTAAGAATGACTTAATATGATAAAGAAAGTATTACGTTCGCGTGTTTCTGTATCATAAATATCATATTCACCAAAGGCTGGCATAAAACATTTCTATTTTATTTATCCCCCTTATATATGATATATACGATACAGACACACACTCGGTTCTATTTGATACGACGATGGTCTCATGGTATATTCATCAACACCCCCAATGGAATCATGGACAGGGCACCTGCAAGTGATTAGCATCTCATTGGTCTCCACATTTGCGATAACCATATTCATTCGGGAGATGAGTAGATGTCAACTGAGTCGAGTATGACAAACATTCCTCAGCAGATTGTCTTTACTTGTTCTCTTATCGATGCGTGATTCACTAAGGTTGGACGTTGCTTTAAACATATTGTTTTAGATGTAGCACTGCGTGTCCGTTAATTGTTGATTTAATCTTTAAAAAAAGGAATTTAACGGCTTACCACTTATTTGAAATCCATGAGCACAAAAGCAAGGATCATAATCATGTCGAATAAGGATTAGAACCCACGATCAACTGGGGGCGGCGGTGTAGCCTAGTGGCTAAAGCGTTCGCTCGTCACGCCGAAGACCCGGGTTCGATTTCCCACATGGGTTCAATGTGTGAAGCCCATTTCTGGTGTCCCCCGCCCTGATATTGCTGGAATATTTCTAAAAGCGGCGTAACTCGATCAGCGGTTGAAGCGTTGATCAGCGTTGAAGACCAAAATGCCTTTCGTGTTATGCAGGAGGAAGTTCGTGCGTGGGTTTATGCTGATTCCCATTATTGTCTAGCGAAACAACTGTGACGTGATACGCTAGACCAGGCAAACCGGTGGTTGATAGCATGAATGGAATGAATGAATATTACATTTCAGTTGAGCACGGATATATTTTCATTCATAATCACCCAAAATGACAGAACTAAAGAGCCCTCAACCAAACAACCCCTGTACGTTTTTCATCTTTAAGTCAGGAAAGATCATAATTTTTTTTTTAAACTTATCGTAAAATACAACAGAGAGAGGTAAGGTGACCCTGTCACAATCAGGTTGGTTAGACTCGGGGCTCTCAGCCCCCTCACACGCACCCAGACAGCGAATTGGGCCGATTATTGCGTAGTCTACATCTCCCATTATATTGTAAATATAAGCGATTGAGGGAAGAACGAGGGTGGTGGGATCTATTGTCTGACATGAATGTTCGTGTGAGAATGTCAATACCCTGAGTAACTCGTTTCGTCAAACTAACAACACCACAAGAATACGAAAGGACGGGTAAAGCAGAAATATTTGTGGCTTTGACTTTGGCGAGTTTTCAGCTCTGAACTCCAGGCACATTTGTATTCCGAAGTTTGTCTTTGATATGGGAATTCTGAAGTGTATTTAACCTGCATCCCTGAGTGAGTATAGGCCTAACCTTCCACGAGATGCTCAATTACTCCTCCCCAAATTAAACTGACTGATCCTATCTCTTCAACCATGCCACGTTTCAGATGAAGAATGTTGCATTTGTCCAGCCTAAAGGACATGCCGATATCATTAGAAAAGGAATCGACAACGAGAATCTGTTTTTTCAGTGTGGATTCTCCCATGGCAAGAAGTTCATGTGAAGGAGGTGAGTAAGAGATGTTACAGATTTTAAAAAATGCAGCAAAGAGGGCTTGGGTGATTCTGGCACAGTCAGGTGTTTAGGCTCGTCATCAGGTCAGGGCCCTTGCTCCCTCTACACGCACCCCAGACAGCGAATGAGACTTCTCCCAGGAAGCGCTGCCTTGTCAAACCCACCCAGAACTTTTCGGAGAACGTGAAGACTCCCCAACACTGCAGCCTTCTGCATTACCCAGATTGTCAGAAGAGCTGTATTCCTGGTAGCAAACCCGGGTACTCTCCCAATGTCAGTCAACAGATTGGGAGGTGCCAAACCTAAGGCACCGAGAACAATGGGGAGTCGGACAACTTGGTACTTGGGATGCAAGTGTGACATTTCGAAAGCGAGGTCTGCATGTTTGACATGTTTTTCTTCAATCTTGGCAATCACATTACTATCAAAAGGGACAGTAAAAATTCAATGCTATTAATGATTTCATTAGAATTATGAAAAAGGACAAGATCAGGGTTGTTGGCCTTGATACGTCTGAGGCTGGACACGGGCCTATTCCAAAGAATTTTGTATTTATCATTGTCCATAACTCCCGCTACATATTCTGGGTCGTTCCTTGGATGGACCTCTGAGTCAAAACCACAAGCATGGCGAAGACGGTAACAAAATGACTATTATTATTATAACTATTACAATTATTATTATTGTTAATGTGCAAATGTTGTTCTCACACCGCTGCTTGGAGCGTTTTTTTGAAAACACCTAAAACTCTAATGGCCATGTCATTAGCTGAGAACATTCAAGCAAAATAGTTATTTACCACCAGAAGGTTGTTTCAGTCAGGGGATGCACGTCACATTTCAGCACCTGCACATGTAACTAATCATTGTCATGGTACTAATTGCTTTGCGAGTGCTGTTATCGCCTACATTTGTCCTCGTGTTTCATCTGAAGGTGATAAGTGTTTGACACATCATTCCATCTCTCCTCTGTCACGTTTTCGACAAAATTAAAAATGATGTTTACGTATCCATCGACACAAACCAGGGAAACAACCGGGGACAGGTATTCGTATTTCAGCTTTTGTACATCATCAGCATTGGATTGACAGCGTCAATACATGTGTGATTCATCAAATATTCAAATCAATACTTTTGACGGATGTACCTCCACCGCAAGCAAATAGACGCGTCATGACTTTTCAGAGCATTACACAAAACGCATGTCATATTGCATCAGGGCATCTCATGTTCACAGTAATAGAGTTACTGAAGATGCAGAGAACAGTACAGACGAGATAGCCGCTGTGGGAATTATTTGTTTGAAGAAATGGAGTCCCCATAGGACATGGGTTTATTGCATACAGCAATGTCTGTTCAATGTCAGCTTTGGGAATTATCTTTTGTTATTAAATTCACATGGCTGCATGGTTGGCTTTCCATAAAGGGAATTGTCAGATTGGGTTAGCTTTGTTTAATGTACATGATATCTCAGGGACATACTTCCGAAACCTTGTGCTGTGTACGTATCTATGAATGTACCACGACAGACGGGAGAACGCTGTGTACGTATCTATGAATGTACCACGACAGACGGGAGAACGTTGTGTACGTAACTATGAATGTACCACGACAGACGGGATAGCGCTGTGAACGTAACTATGAATGTAAAACGATAGACGGGAGAACGTTGTGTACGTATCTATGAATGTACCACGACAGACGGGAGAACGCTGTGTACGTATCTATGAATGTACCACGACAGACGGGAGAACGCTGTGTACGTAGCTATGAATGTACCACGACAGACGGGAGAACGCTGTGTACGTAGCTATGAATGTACCACGACAGACGGGAGAACGCTGTGAACGTAACTATGAATGTACCACGACAGACGGGAGAACGCTGTGAACGTATCTATGAATGTACCACGACAGACGGGAGAACGCTGTGTACGTAGCTATGAATGTACCACGACAGACGGGAGAACGCTGTGTACGTAGCTATGAATGTACCACGACAGACGGAAGAACGTTGTGTACGTATCTATGAATGTACCACGACAGACGGAAGAACGTTGTGAACGTAACCATGAATGTACCACGACAGACGGAAGAACGCTGTGTACGTAACTATGAATGTAATACGATAGACGGAAGAACGCTGTGTACGTATCTAAGAATGTAATACGATAGACGGAAGAACGTTGTGTACGTAACTATGAATGTAATACGGTAGACGGGAGAACGCTGTGTACGTAACTATGAATGTAATACGGTAGACGGGAGAACGCTGTGTACGTAACTATGAATGTAATACGGTAGACGGGAGAACGCTGTGTACGTAACTATGAATGTAATACGACAGACGGGAGAACGCTGTGTACGTATCTATGAATGTAATACGACAGACGGGAGAACGCTGTGAACGTAACTATGAATGTAATACGATAGACGGGAGAACGCTGTGTACGTAACTATGAATGTTTTCATCGTGAAATAAGTGTTCTCTTCTTTCTCGGCTTAGAGGTTTGGTTAGACTAAAAAAATAATTAAATATATATCTACAAAAAATATATATTTAAACCAAATGAAGCCCCAAACAATGCTTCATTTCTAAAGCTGAGGCAATCTAACCCCTTGTAATGCTCCCTTGACAGTTTTAAATAGACATCTGTGATATTCTGCTTGTTATTACAGCATTTCATTTCACGGTACAAAAAAAAGACTTTTTTTCAAAATATCAACTGACACAAATGGCATAATTTGCAGACCTTACAGATGGCTCTGTCAGTTCAATATAGACTTTGGAAAATATATAGGAATTGATAATCACACATGGCTGCGTGGTTGATCTTGAGAGAAGACGTGGACTAGCGTGGCCTGTTTAGTTCGATAATTCCAAGTTTTTGAAGTCTGTGCAATGTCTAATATAACCCCACATGTCATGCGACAGAACCGCTTCGAACCGCGTAGAATGTATATAAATAAGAAGCGTACCCTCAATGTGTCGTTGTATATTATTTTCCCACTGTAATACAGTAGTTATTGTAGTCCCATTATTTTAGTTTCATCATTCGCCCAATCTCACTTACCAATTATGCTCAGTCAACCACGAAAGGGTGTTTGGAGTGAGGCATTACAACTGGATAGTTTACAGGCTCATGTCGCATTTTGGCAACAAACAAATACAAACAGGCAAATTGTGTGAGTGAGTGAGTGCTGGGTTCTGTCGGTAGAACATACCTGCCCTCACAAACACCTGGTGTCATCACTGGTGTTGAGTTATCCATATATATAATTTTGACCAGTATTTTACTTTTACAAACAATGGTGGATGGTCATAGCAGCACTAACCTCCTATAGTAAACCTGTAATCCCGTTGAAGTATTTTCAGAAACTAATATTTTAAGTAATGACCATGTTGTATTTTCTAATCCGTGATTTCAATGATTTTTTGATAAAGCACATTTTTTTCTGAGACAGCAGATTTAATCACGTTCTAACAATCGCCCATGTTTAATAAATAAGGGTTTGTCGTTAGTTACTACACTATCGGGCAAATGAAGGTATACACTAACTAATGGAATGTGTCACCTAGAGTTACAAATTAAACATTACTTGGCTGAAAACAGTCGCAGAAACAATGCAAACTCTGATGCCGGTATTAAATACATCACCTTCGAATAACCATTCCTTGCTGCTGTTAATTAAGTATATTATCATGTACCCTCCTCCACCTGTCAATTCCTCCCTTAATTAATATTTATGTTAATGGTACACTTCACATGACTTTTAGACTTGAAGACTATTTATTAAGTCTCTCCCTCCAGGTATTTATACCAACTGTAAAGTTTAAAACACATACACTCAGAGATTGCCAGATCAACATGAATATGAATACCGTAATCAAATTACAAATGTTATGACAAATAACAGCTAATAGTTTAAAAAACCATGATGTAATATTATTGTCTAATAACCATTGCTGTTGATTAAGGAGACCACCATGTACACACCTTCACATGGTGCCATCCTCAAGTTAGATGTGTTCCTAAGCACGTTTCATGTGTCATTGTAAATGACCTGAAGTTGTCATAAAGTGAATTTGTGTTTGAGTTAATCAGAAGCTCAATGTGACGTAATGAATCGAGCCAAAGACAGGATGTACTAGCCATGGTGTTGCATGGATGTTTGCTTAAGCTCATATCTTCCTCCAATCCTACTACAGACAACCTCCCGGTGAGGTTCTCACCAGTTTGGTGGATTCAGTGAGTTGAACATTTTATAATTTGTCTTTGTCAGTGTAATAAGTGATATAAAGACATTTCTTCCATAGTGACCCAAACATTCATTGTTGACGGTTAGAAGGGATTGTGTTTCATGTCAAAAGGATAGTGTCCGCTATAGCATACCGTAGGTTCACGAGATCCTAATTCAGTGTTTTAATTCGATGTCCACCAAGTTCTGAAACATCCAATATTTTGGCATCTTGATAATATTTGACTCCACAGTGTGGAAGTTGGATTGAATAGGAACAACATATAGCAGGGCCGTGGTCGCTGACGTTTCAGGTGATAATTGATTTGCCTTTGCGTGTTTTTATGACGGGTTCCACCGATTGGGCAGAACACGCTAATCTTTGCGCGAATAACTGGTATGTTCTGATTCACTATTTGATAGCGATTCATAAACACATGCTCATGACATACAATCGATTCTGCCTTTGGCAGAAATTCTGATGAATATGGAAAAGATTTCGCCGCTTTTGTTGTATGCCTAAAAGACGAAGTGATAAATCGTACTTTGAATGTGATGGGCTTATATAATGTTGTCAGCGAACCTATCATGTTGGATATCGTATGACGTCAGCTACCGGGGAAAAGAAAGTATACACCAAAGTTTGATGAGGGCTAAAAATGCAACAAGCAAGAAATGGTTATACGATGGATGTGTAATTGGAACTTGGAACTTCAGTTTGCAGTGTTTCGGCGACTGCTCACTGCGTATTATCGTTTTCATAACGTTTGTAAGTTTGTGGTCAAATCCAATGTGTGTATACCAAATTTGCACGGCGGTTCAGCTTAACTAACGTCATGTTTTTGTGAGCTACCCCTAATTCTAGACACGAGGATACTATAAGGACTTCGGATGCTCAGGATAAAAAGGCAACAACTTTGGATTCTCTACTGTTAAATTAAATGGAATAAATATATGACAGGACAATGCCAAAAACCTCTACATAAAGTGTGAACCTTATCTATGAGTGACAATGACAGGACCACAAAACATATTTATGTACACGAAACCACCAGATGGTACAGCTGTGACTTCAATTATTCATGTGTTGTCAGAGTGAAACTTGTCAGTTGTTCCTGGATTCTAGTGTTCGTCGACAGGGAATCAATGATGAGCTAATGCACTTCATATTTATGCTTTATCCATGATGTCACTGAAACAGTTTACTGAGTTTTCACGTGAACCTAATTACGTAATGCAACTGGATGCCTGGGAGAAAACTCACATTTCAGCTGACTACTTTTGCCCGTGTTGATTTATACTGCTATCCTCTTACATGGACTGTGGAAAGCAGTTCCAGGTTTCATTAATCAACTTATTTGGATGTTATCTTAAATTACATATCACCTTTCAAACAATGAATTTCAAAGGCAGTCAATGTGTATTTGTCGTATTTTATCCTAGTTGATCTGAAGAAATTCCCGGAATTGATTTCAAATCAAATATAGCCTCTTTGCTTAATGCAATCGCTGATATTTTGTGTCTAATGCTTACTGGTTTAGATATTTAGGCGAGTAAAGTTTAAGACAAGGTCAAATAAGTCTTTTTGACTTTTGTTATCTCCTATTTCGCGAATAATTAACTCTGAAATATTCAAAAGGAAGATATACTTCAAGAGGAACATTTATTATACTGACAGATTTGACAGCTTGTGTTGTAATCTACGTGAAGTAAGTTTTCAAAATCTATTTTGTTTTGAAATTGCCTAAAGAATTTGTTTTACTTTAGAAGACTATATCTAAGACGATTTCGTCATTTATATTATTCAATTGAACAACATACAAAACTTTGAATTCAGGGATTTAATTAAATAATTTGCAATCAAAGTAAATCTCTTTTATCCGCATGCTTTTCCTGTACATGTAGGTAGTGTTGCCATTCACCAGTATGTTTACTCTATAACTCTAGATTACAACCAGAATAAAACAACGAAGGCTAAATTCAGGGGTAGAATAGATTTTCAGCAACCCATGCTTGCCGAAAAAAGGCGACTTTGCTTGTCGTAAGATGCGACTAACGGGATCGGGTGGTCAGGCTCGCTGGCTTTGTTGATGCATGTCTTCGTATCCAAATTGCGTGGATCGATGCTCATGATATCAATCACTTGATTCTCTGGTCCACGCTCGATTATTTACAGACCGCCGTCATACAGCTGGAATATTGCTGAGTGGGGCATTAAACAACAAACCAACAAACAAGCAAACTGGCAAAGATTGAAATTTGAAGATAGTCTATAAGTGTCCAAGTCAACACTCAATCCACGCAACCTTTTATCTCCACTCTGGTGGGAAGCGAGAATGTGTTTGAAATAATCCAACAACATTCCCATGGCTGTATAATGCCACACACGACCACAGCAACAAGACTTGGGTCTCCCAGGATGAAAGCCAAAGGGAAGTTGATGGAATGTCTTATTGCCTGACTGTTTACCTTTACATGTTATTTTCATTTACTCAGTATTATATTACAGGTTGTTTCCTGTTCGATGGCTCCAGATCTGCATCCCGCGTGTCACCAAGATCCCAACTGGCTGGCGAATGTATCTAAGTCAAACCTAACATCCGTTCTGGCTCTGGTTTATGCTGGGGTTGCATGATGAGCCTGCATCAGTACCCCCATCAGGAAACCTACACATGACAAGGACCCTGTCTCCAAAGATATCTGAGCACAGCCAGTGTCGTTAGTCTATGTTATAGTATTAGCGTTACGATCATCTTGGCACAAAGGGTGTCATAAGTCTTTGTTAAAGTATGGGAGTTACGTTGATCTTAGCGCTACGACTGCCGCACTTCTATGTTAAAGCATGATAGTTCCAATGATCTTAGGACAGCGACTGTCGTATGTCTGTGTTAAAATATGGGAGTTACGATCATCCTAGCAGAGTGAGTGTCGTTGTCTGTGTTAAAGTATGGGAGTTACGATCGTCTTAGCACTAAGATCGCTTTGTGGAACGGTGCCCAGATACTTGTTTGTTTGAGTGAGAATTCTGGCATGTACAGCGCGCATCACTTTGGTTTTATTTACATAATTTTCTTTGTTCATTCTATAAATGACCAGTGCCGCTTTATTGTGTCTGTGTGTACCAGTCAAAATTATTTATGATCAGGAGCAAGGAAATATTCTTTTCCTATGGCGTGCTACACGCGTGTCCACGAGCAACAAAGGGACCAATGCCTGCCCCTGCTATGGATGATTCTTTCTTAACGATGTGTTCTATTTTAGGGATGTTGCAGCAACATCACAGCGGGCAACAACCGTGGACACTGGGAACGCACACGTGGCCCACTGTCAGGATACATGATCGGGCTTTCCTCAAGAGTATTGACCTCGTGAATTGAGCTGTTCTATTTATTAAAACTAATTAACCCGAATCTCAACGGATATGCCAATTCTAGAAATGGATACTGTCAGTGTTACTTTTTGTAGATTATCTTCTGTGATTATATGTGACAGGAGTTGGACCGTTACCGTGGAGCCTACTGGCAGGGGATATCTTTCAATCAGATGGCAACTGTCATATTGTCATATTAACTTCAATCTTACATCGTCATACACAGCAGTTACTTCGCTTGAGTCTGTGACACTGTCAATGGCTATTACAGTGATGTTAACAGTTCTGGTATAATCACATATGATTAAAAGCAGGTTGAAAGAATATGTACATTCCAATTCTCGAATGTTCGACAGTTTCAACTTCTACAGTAAACAACGGTTATAACGAACTCAAAGGGACCATTGATTTCCGTTCGTTATTTCCGTAGTCATAAGCATATATAGAGCGGGACCTACAACAGTTCGTTATATCCGTCAGTTCGTTATAAGCGTGTTCGTTATAAACAGTCTACCGTAGAATCATGTCTTCGATGTAGATAGTGTGTGTAAATATAAATTGTCAATGCAAGAGAACCTGTCTACATTATCCACCGAAACAAATAAAACATTGGCGTAAAGGGCAAATTTGCTGCGGAAATAAAATGAATGGACCACTTCTAAGACTTCTTCAAACATTGCACTCAAACAAATGTTTTTAAAAGGGATAACACAAATGCTGGAATATGTATTTTCACTCTCTGCAACAATCACGAAATGAATATGACTATGACTATGACTCTTCTCGTTGTCTTGTAATAAATACTGTCAGTGGCAAATAGTCACGACATGAGCGTATCATGCCCCAAATCTCTGCATAAAGCAGAAAGGGCACATTATGCTCTGTCTATATATGGCATATATAAATTCTTTCAGTATAACAGGGTTTGTTTTTCTTCTCGGTACAAAACACGCCCGCCCTCCTGTAATTCAAATCGGTGCTCTTAACGAGACGATAAGTGAGGTCTGAGTGAGTGAGGTAAATTGTAACGTCGCATTGGCATTATTGCAGCCATATAGCAACGAGAACAAGTTGATATCCATACAAATGAGTCATGGATACAAAGTCTTTTTAAAAACAAATAGATGTGAACGTCATCATAGTTAAAAGAGCTTATCATCCTTCCCGCACAACTTTATCTCAATTCGCCATTAGGCGTCCACCGCTATGATTAATACAATTGTGAGTGCATTTCTCGCACTGTCATTCATCACAATCACGCAGTGCCAAGTGATGACGGTTGAGCTTAGCACTACCCAATAGTGTCCCTGCATAACAGTGATCGATGACAAATTGCTAAATTATGATTTTGTTGAAAATAATTTAAACGTCAACAGAGAAAAATGGTCTCCATCATCAATCTCTTCTCACCAACTATGGTGATTCACTTCGCATGACCTTGGAGTCGATTGGTTGATATCTGTTATGAAGCAGGTGCTAATATTTGCCAGAACATGAAAACTCCAGCAACTGCATCGTTGCAGATTACTAATTTGCTTGACTTTTTGCAAGCTCGGGATAGAACCAAGTTCAATTCTGTCAAAACATTTGATTTTTCAACTTTGTTCACCACTATACCAGATGACAAACTTAAGGAGAAACTTCACTCTTTGGTTCATGGGGTCTCTGTTACAAAACTTAATGACCATAGACATACACTGAACAACAAAGTTCCTGTGACATTGAATAAGATTTAATGCAAAGTTATGTTTTTTACCAAATCTGAAACAATTTCGGTTTGAAACAGATAAAAGACTCCTGTAAGTGTTCAAATGGTTTAGTTTGCCATACTGACTTCAGAAAATGCGTTATTTCATATAAAAAACATGAACATGCCAAAGTGGCAATTTACAAATCAATAGCGTGTATGGCCACCTCTGGTTGCGATGCAAGCAACACATCTTCGTCTCATGGAATGGACCAGGCGTCGCACAAAGTCCTGTGGGATATCTGTCCATATCTGCTGGAGCATGTTTCGAAGATCCTGGAGTGTCTGTGGAACACATCTCATCCCACATGTTCTCGATTGGTGAGAGATCAGAGCCGGCCAGGGGATGACATTCACGTTGTTTTGTTGAAGGGAATCCTGAACAAATCGAGCAACATGAGGCCGGGCGTTGTCACGTTGAAAGGTAATGCCTGGGCCATGACAACGCAAAAACGGTAGAACAACAGACCCGATGATCTCGTCGCGGTAGCGCTGTCCATTGAGATTTCCCTCTACCACCATCAAACGGGTCCTCTTGTCTTGCTGTAATCCCATCCCATACCATAATGCTGCCGCCCCCGAACCGATCTTCTTCCATGACACAATGATTGACGTAACGTTCACATCGAAGTCGATACACTCGAATCCGTCCATCGGTGTGGCTGATGTGAAAACGAGACTCGTCAGTGAATAGAACTTGTCCCCCACTGCATGGTCGTCCAGGTAGATGATGTCTGCACCACTATAGATGTGCTTGACGGTGGTTCCCTGTCAAAATTGGACGTCTGGCGGATCTTCTGGCGACAATCTTTGCACATCTGAGGCGACGACGTACGGTTTGTGAAGATATTCGTCGAAGGCCAGGGATGCTTCTTGCAGTCACTATTGCTGGCTGGAATCGATTTCGTCGGTGTGTTGTTCGAACCCAGTTGTCTTGTCGATTATTGGTTACGCGTTGCCTGCCACTCCGAGGATGGTCTCTGACTGCATTCGTCTGTTGCCAACGTTGCCATAAACACCAAATGGTGTAAACGCTTGCCTTCAGCATGACAAACCACTCTCCACAAGACTCTCCACCCGATCCATTTGGTCTGGTCGCCTCGTACGACAGCATAGGTTGCTGGGGACTAATTATTCTAACCCGGAATCTCCACGGGGTGAATTTAAGCATTTTTTTTTATTTTTAAAATATATATTTCCACTTGGGACACTGAAAGGGGGTTGATAAACAGGCAGAGCCTATATAAATATCTCTTCCCGACCAAATTCGAACAAGCAGCAGTAGTATAATTATACAGTAGTATAGACTTGGTATTAAGTCGTATGTGGTACACCAAGGGTAAACACTTGTTAGTGAGATTTATATGAGTGCATGTTTAGACAAATATTGTGGCCTCACAAACGCCATGTCAGAGAACGTGTGGAAATCGTCCCATTAATCAGACATTTACCATTAAACAACATTCCACAGATAACACTGATGCAATACTGGCACTGTTTCATTGTCATCCTGCTGACAGATATACATCTTTTATCTTATGTAGATGTGATCGTATTTGTCACGCAAATCCTCTCAGCTCCGTGACACGCCATCATTATGAGCAGTCGTGGCCACGCAATCAGCTTGGCTTGCACAACACCATGTTGTCACCGCAATAAATCATTGAAACTGTATCGCAAATGAATAATTGTGACCTTTTGGTCAGCATTTGAGAACAATCCTTTGTGCAATGTGTTTGACATTTGCACGTGTATATCATGCTAACCTCGCATATGTTTCATGACATCCGCATGACATTGGCACAGTGTCACGACAACCATATCAGTAATGTGTCATGACAGCCATATCTGACACGACAAGCATATCAGTAATGTGTCATGACAACCATATCAGTAATGTGTCACGACAACCATATCAGTAATGTGTCATGACAACCATATCAGTAATGTGTCACGACAACCATATCTGTCACGACAACCATATCAGTCACGACAACCATATCAGTCACGACAACCATATCAGTCATGACAGCCATCTCAGTAATGTGTCATGACAACCATATCAATAATGTGTCACGACAACCATATCAGTCATGACAACCATCTCAGTAATGTGTCACGACAACCATATCAGTAATGTGTCACGACAACCATATCAGTAATGTGTCACGACAACCATATCAGTAATGTGTCACGACAACCATATCAGTAATGTGTCACGACAACCATATCAGTCATAACAACCATCTCAGTAATGTGTCATGACAACCATATCAGTAATGTGTCATGACAACTATATCAGTGACATGTCAGGGCAACTTTTAGTAACGTGTCATAGCAACCACATCAGTAACCACATCGGAATTGTGCCAGGTTATATAGAGATGAGGTCCAGTCGCGCCGTCTCACACTCGCAGCTGCACACTCACAGGACATAGCTGCCGAATTTCTTCTCCTCGGCTGTCTAGACAATGGTTGCGACGTCCATGCAAAGAAAGTGATCATTTACAAATACTCCTGGGGGGACATGGACGACACATAACGTGTTGGGACACCCAGACGTCCTCGCACTGCAAAGTGTCACATATTTCATTTATTTCTTTGCCTCATAAACACTGTCCGGACATTTGTGAGACGTTCAATTTCCTCGCGATCTCTGAGGAGTGTAGAGAGTGCGTGAGTGAGTTGGTAGATCGTGATACACTTCTCCAAAATACAAACAGGAGCTGTAACATGTTGTTAGTGCCATCAGCTCACTCTGTGAGAATTCGTTAAGCTGAACACGACTACAAAGAGTTACAGAGTTAAGGACCCTCAAACACGGATGACAAGACAGCCTTGTTTGGTTGACCCGAACTCGTAACCATGACAGCCACACAAAATTGAGTCAACAATATTTGTAAACTTGGAATTTTTTTTTTCATGTTATATACTCAGCAACAAAAGTTCCTGTGACACCAATATTTTAGTGTATTTTTCAAACAAGTAAGGTTTGGTTTTCAATATTGTAGTACATGGAATCAAGTCCTTTTAGGGAGGCCTACTTCTCGCCTAAATGTCGTACCCCCAAATATTGCATAGATGTTATCAATGAGGAAGTCCAGCATTTGACAACTTGTTATCTCAGTAAACTTCAGATGGCCTTTGCGTTCATTTTTGACAAATTGTCCTGAAGTTCTGAGGATAGATATGCAACTATACTCAACAACAAAAGTTCCTGTGACACCAATATTTTAGTGCATTTTTCAAACAAGTAAAGTTTGGTTTTCAATATTGTAGTACATGTATGAAATCAAGTCACAAAAACGCAACTGCTACAGAAAAGCATGCATTCCATGCAAAAGTTAACTTTTATGCAAGCCAGGAATTGGTATACAAACATGTGCGTTAACGGGATTCAATATGCATTGTTAAGCATCGTGCTGACAACAACCACTCACAAAAAAAACAAAATTACGCAATTATTCAACATTACGAAGTGCGACGCCTGTACGAAAACGAGCGTCTGCGAGCCATTGGTATGCTTGAAGCAGGATCGAGTCAACGTAATGTTGCAAGACAATCTAACGTCCACAGAAACACCATTTAGTGTTTATGGCAACGTTGGCAACAGACGAATGCAGTTAGAGACCATCCTCGGAGTGGCAGGCCACGCGTAACCAATAATCGACAAGACAACTGGGTTCGAACAACACACCTACGAAATCGATTCCAGCCAGCAACAGTGACTGCAAGAAGCATCCCTGGCCTTCGACGAATATCTTCACAAACCGTACGTCGTCGCCTCAGATGTGCAGATGTGCAGACGTCCGATTTTGACAGGAAACCACCGTCAAGCACGTCTGTAGTTGTGCAGACAGCGTCTACGCTGGACGGCCATGCAGTGGGGACAAGTTCTATTCACTGACGAGTCTCGTTTTCACATCAGCCAAAGCGCTGGACGGATTCGAGTGTACCGACGTTGAGGTGAACGTTACGTCAATCATTGTATCATGGAAGAACATCATCGGCCCTGTTGTTCTACCGTTTTTGCGTCGTCATGGCCCAGGCATTACCTTTCAACATGACAACGCCCGGCCTCATATTGCTCGACTTGTACAGGATTCCCTTCAATAAAACAACGTGAATGTCATCCCCTGGCCGGCTCGCTGCCCTGATCTCTCACAAATCGAGCACATGTGGGATGAGATGGATCGGCGCCTTCGACGTCAACCACTTGTTCCACAGACACCCCAGGAACTTCGAAACATGCTCCAGCAGATATGGACAGATATCCCACAGGACTCTGTGCGACGCCTGGTCCATTCCATGAGGCGAAGATGTGTTGCTTGCATCGCAACCAAAGGTGGACACACACGCTATTGATTTGTAATTTGACATTTTGGCATGTACATGTTGTTGTTTTATGAAATCACTAATATTCTGAAGTCAGTATGGCAAATTAAACCATTTGAACACTTACAGGAGTGTTTTATCTGTTGCAAACCGAAATTGTTTCAGATTTGGTATAAAACATTACTTTGCATTAAATCTTATGCAATGTCACAGGAACTTTTGTTGTTCAGTATATATTGCTGTGTTAAAACCGGATACTGAGTTACAACAGTTTGCGAATGCGGGTATACATTACATTTTAACTTGAGGTGAGGTGAATTCGGTTTAACGTCGCGTCCAAGATTATTGCGCTATACCACTAGACCACGGAGGCAGTCCATTTTAATTTGAAACAGCAACAAAACCCGCAGGTAATAAGTCAGTAGAGGTGAGTTGGAATGGGGTTTAACTCCGCGTCCAAGATTACTGCACTTATACAGCAATCCTGTGCATGGCTGCTTGTACTAGTGCGAGCGTCAGGCAGGGTAACAACAAGTACCATCGTTTAACGACTTTTGTTATGATGCGGGTCGAACACCGGACCTTTCGCCCTCCGGACGGACGCTCTACCACTAGACTAGGGAGGCGAACCACTAGATCAGTGGGCGCCAGAGGACTGTGACTGACTTCGTCGCGAGAGTACAGCTGCCAAATGAGCGAATGGGTGTGTGTTGGAGTAGGATTACATGTTGTAATTGTTGGAATAATAAAGGGAAAAGACATCTTTAATTGGTTTTATTATTTTTACCCATTTACAAAGTTAAAGTCGTATGATGATGCTCTTTGAAATCTTTCTTAGAAAGATTATGTTCGATTGTACCTCAGAAGTTGTGAAATGTAGACAACGAAGGCTGGAGCTGTTGGAATATCGCTCGACACAAAGTAAAAGCTGACTTTAGGAAAGTTGAAGTCATCTGTCTTGTCACACAGTTTTATTCGGAGTTTTAGCGTCACTCTGTGCAGGGGGGCAATGTTGAATTCTCTCTTCGGGCACCAAAAAAAGAGCATGATGTTAATCAACACGATACGTTTCACCGAATACATATAACTATTGATGTAAATAGCGCTGTGTAGGTGTAACCTTTTAAATAAGGCCATTAAAACACAGCCACGTCGTTGTAACTACGATCAGTATGTCTATACTAATACTTTTACAGAATATTGTACAAGATACCCTACTTGTTATGCATACTCATTTGGTGGCTGGGTGATCTGTAGAATGAAATACACATGACTGAAGCAGCGAACCCCCCAGAGACATTTACTGTTTCTGTCTTACACCTCTGTAGTGGAGAGCAATGTTCCCCCTGTCAAGCACGCATTTGTTCGTGTTGGTTCCGGGGGCACGGGTGGCACAGTCGTCTAGGGCGCCACGATTCGCTGTGCAGAGTTGCGTCCCTTGGGCACGCCATAAACCTATGATTGTGGGTTCGAATCCCGGTTCGCCCCGATAATGTTTCTAGGTTTGTCAGCACCATACCCGTGCTCATGGGTTTCACCGAAGTGGTTAACGTCTGAGACCTGCATCACTTCGGGCTTTCCTCCCACATTAAGATGACACGCCGCGATATAACTGGAATATTGTTAAAAGCGGTGTTAAACCCAACTCACTCACTCACTCACTCTTGTTGGTTCTGATCATTCCCTGTGACCATTCACTACACCAAGACTAGTGTGTGTTTATCACATGGTAATATGCTATGACCACTTTTGCTTTTACATACAGTGTTTGAAAGCTGATTCCATTTTTGCATTCCCACCCACTGTTTTAAAACTTAAGCGATCAACACGATACTTGAATATTCTAACTTTGGCTTTCGTCGTCCGCTCACGCTTCAATTACATAATGCAAAATACACCGGTCTTATTAAGTTCTGTGTTTCCAACGCACTTCGTCACTGACATTTCCAATTATGCTTACTTGGTGCTTACTGTGAGGCACGTCTGATGCCGCGTTTCAATTAACAGCTGCAGATAGAGACGTGTGATTTTCCAGCTGAATCGACAATAAAAAGGCATATTCATTTCAAGTGATATCGTAGACTGTTCTTTTGTCTCCATCTCTGTTCAGTTGAAGTTTCCTTATGCAACACCGCAGGCGCTGCTCGATGTCTTGCTGTAATCACAGACACTATTGAACAGATCCGTCTCTGAGCTGATTCAACTTCAGAAAAAACAATTAATTAAAGTTTATGTTTTTTGACGTTTGCTGATAGTGCTGTCAAGAGAAACTATCTTTTTTTCCTTTGCTTCAATGGCGTCAAATATCTGGAGGATGTGATAAGTTTGTGAGCATGTGATGCTGTATCATTTCGACGTCACAGGGGTTGGTAGACATATCAGATGAATAGAACCAGTGGAACATATACCGATATGCTATATACATATCTGTATGTACACTGAACATTGAACAGAAAAGTAAGATTGCCTAGAATGTCCACATTTTTGTATACTTCAAATGGAATCTGTTTCGGCAGATATTCGATATATTATTCTTTGGCGTTGACGTTTGTTTTATATTAAATGTTAAGGATGATGGTGTAGGCGACACGTATCAACCAGTTCCAAAGTATTCTTTCTGACGTGGACGATTTCAATTTATAAAATCAACATTTATAAAAATGTAATATCTTAATTTAAATACCATTCATTTTTCTATTTCGTGTCTTCGGAAATTGATCTTTGGAATTCTTTTTTGATATTTTCAATTGATGCGCTTAGCGGATCGAGTTACCTTTGACAAAAATAGAATGTATGATTTTCGAATACATTCATCTTTCAAGCGTATAATCCTTATTCTAAAATCTTATTTTAACATCAAAGTTGTTTGAATGTTTGAAGATATAAGTATATATAACTGGAAGTATTTTCGCTTTTTTTATCAAATACAGCCACTGTGTTATATCATACCATGTTTTTTTGTTGAAAGAAACTTCACTGAACTTTAGGAAGAGAATGTATTGATTTCATCTTCTTTATTATGAGGAACACAACGTTTTGGAGTATATGCTTACTCCTTCATCAGGTGAATGAATGCCATGAGGCAGAGATCATATATATGTACATGTAAGAACAATAAACGTTATAAGGTAACAAAAGGTGGAAACTTAACAAGGGAAGACAACAGATAATTGGCGCCGATGGGTGATTAGCAATAGACAATGGAAGCCAACACTTTACAGTAATTAGCGCTGACCGTTACGGACAACTGGAAGCCAGGACTTAATGAGTTCTGAGAGGTGAACGAATGGACATAGAAATGGGCAAATGGAAGTACCTAGATAATAGCACCGACAACGACCAAAGCAATGAGTCCCAGGCATTAGACAGATACGCTCCCTTGACATAGATTCACCCTGTACTATTTAAGTACGGATATGTATAGTTCAAAAGGCAGGCAAACAAATAACCTTCTTGTGTATACCCGCCCACGTAGGAATATACGGTAATGAAAATGCCGATAAAGCAGCTAAACTATCCCTCAAAATCCCAGAAATAAGCTTAAACCTACCAATCTCAAAATCAGAAATTAAAAGCGTAAACAAGCCAAAAATCACCCACAAATGGCAAAACCTTTATCTAAACTCAAATAGCCAAAACAAAAAAGTACTCAGCAAACCACTAACCAAACCAAAAATTCTCCATCCATCAAAAAAAATCGACAGAGTAATCACTAAACTCCAAACAGGACACACCAACCTAAATAACCATCTAAAAAAAAAATAATTATAAAACATACTACAGGTAACTGCCCACACTGCAAACAACTAGAAACCCCAGAACACGCACTCATCCACTGCACACACTACCTAACACATCAAACCGCATTACAAACCACCCTCAATCTAAACAAGGCTTTCACTCTTGAAGCAACACTAAACCCACAAAAGCACTATAATCTACCAAATGAAAATTACATAAACAAACAAACATCCACCATACCCAGCTCTCTTAGTTCTCCTCCCCAACCCCATCGGCATCTATTCCAAATCTCAAAATTCCAAAATTCTATATAAGCAACCCCTAAAGCCCCCTCTTGGGTTGCACACACCACTTTCGCCCCTTTCGGAAACATTAAATGGCCTGGCCGGGCCCGTGTGCGAAATACGCATCAGTCGGAAAGCGCACGTTAAATCTCCAAAGTAAGTAAGTAAGTAAGTTAAAAAATACCACTACCGCCATGAACACTTTGATTCTGATTTTTTACAGCTTGGCTGGCGAAGGTTATTGATACCCAGAGATTCAAAAGGCCAGAACTTGCAGAAGCTTTAAGAACCCATGTGAAATGGTTAGAGAATTCTGGAACAACTTTTGTCAGTTTTCCACTTCACTAGACTTTTATTGAGCGCGTTTCAGAAAAAGTAACAGCATATTGCCGCGAGCCACATCTTCTCTTGGCAATCAATGTCAGGTGCTGAGGGCTTCGGCTCACCACACTAGTTCAAATTACATGTTTCCGCTGACTGATCATGCTAAATAAAAAGACTCTCTAAACAGAACGTCCCAAATGATGCCACAGCATTTAGGCCTATAGTTAGCTTCATACCATCTTATCGTGCTTTTCTTTCCTTGACCAAATATTAAATGCTTTATCCTGTGTGGCAAGAGGAATGACTTCAACTTTTCAAATGTTAACTTTCCCTTAAAGTCGAGCAGTATTTCAGTATGGACATACTTTTGAGATACAATCGAGCATGCACTTTCTACCAAAATTTTAAAGAGCGTCTCATGTCTCTTGTTTAGGAGTTGTTTGATCAAAATTACAACATTCAAGGGCTCAGTAAAGCTTTCAAAAAGTTTTAAGATAGACATGTTGAGAACATTTACAAATTTATCAACGTAACCTGACTTATAGTGAGGCAAACATTGTTGATGACGTGTTTCTGTTTGTAGAAAGCTGTTTAACATACGTTGTTTCTTTGTGTTAGTTTGATAATTTCAAAAATAACACAATACTTGTAACACATCCCTTCTGACCCATCTTGGTTATGCAGAAGGCTGCAGTGTTGGGGAGTCTACACATTCTCCGAAAAATTCTGGGTAGGTTTGACAAGGCAGCGCTTCCTGGGAGAAGTCCCATTCGCTGTCTGGGCTGCGTGTAGAGGGGGCAAGGGCCCTGAGCTGATGATGAGCCTAACCTGCCTGACTGGATCACCCAAACCCTCTTTTTGCATTTTGTTTTTAATAATCTCTCATGATCTGCAACAAAAAATATTTATAGCAATAATGCAGAGACAGGTCTCTGCACGGAGTTCGGAGAGCGACTGGCACTTTTCCAGGAAGCGCTGACTAAACAAACCAACCAAGAACCAAAACACAACAAAATCTACAAACTCAAACACCTTCTCACTGAAAATGATGATACCTAAGCGAGTGTGAAATGGCTATCTGATATACCGGTCGCACACGCCGTGCGTGAAGGTCAAAATCACTATTTGACCCTTTAGTTGAATAGTTTTCTCCAGGGTAATTCGAAGATGATAAAATTTCCATAATGTGACAATCCGCCTAGATAAGGGGTCAGGTAGATGAGATTAATGAGCCGTCGTGCATGAAACATGAGGTCTGATAGTCCAAGGAAGAGTAGCAACATGTCAAAGAGGGACGGCGCTCTCCTGAGCCGGGGCCCATGCTAGGCTTGTAATCAGTCCCCAGAGTGAAACTAAGATGCACCATATTTATAACTACAGCAACCAGATATTGCTCCACTATGTGAACTGTGTGAATTAATCCTGCAGTCCTAGCATGTAAGGCGTAAATAATCCCTTTAAATATTCAGAGAACGACAGAGGTGAAATCTTTTGTCACGAACTATCTCTTAAAAACTGTGTTCCTTCTTTCTAATTTCGTCCTTTAGAAAATTAAAAGGGTTCATTGATGTCATTTACCTTCTCGGTTAAATATAGGATTTGAACTGGAGGAATTTATTTCATTACAGAGTGCGTGAAATGTTCAGTTTCAGACGGTATATGTACACGCGATAGCGTTATCTCATCAACTACGCTCCTATCCCCATGTCACCTAGACTGAAACATATACTGGCCATTACCATTCCTCACACACTCGGCCACATAAGAACCAATCAGAGCAGCTCAGGAACAATCTCCACGTTCCCTCCACGGAGCGAGTCCTACATGTAGATGTATCCTGGGGTCACCTTCTATCTTATAAATATAATAAGGACAAGATATTGCAACGACACGTGAGTTCCGTGCCACAAACGGAAAAGGTTTATTCTCTGGAAATCATTAAAATCACAAAAGAGTTGAGATAATTTTTTAAAAACCAACAACATTAAAATGACGACATGATACTGGTTTATGTACGTTCCCTGTGTCTTTCTTTTAGTGTGTACATTTAGAGAGAAGTTTGAGGGGCGGTGGGGTAGCCTGCTGGTTAAAGCGTTGGCTCGTCACGCTGAAGACCCGGGTTCAATTCCCCACACGGGTACAATGCGTGAAGCCCATTTTCCGGTGTCCACACCGTGATATTACTGGTATGTTGCTAAAAGCGGCGTAAAACTATTCTCATTCTCTCAAATCATCTGTGCCCTTAGAAGACATTAATCACTTTAACTTGTAAAGATTATTCTATAAATATTTTGCTGCATGGAGTCCAACAGTTCGTACCATCTAAACAAATAATTCATTTCCTCTCCTACGGCAAGAGAGCTACAAAATGTACAAAGTACAAATTTCTTTCATCATATACCGCCAACGTCGTGTTTCAAGTGCCAGATAGGAAGCTATTCCTACGGGCAGTGTGTTGTTGGACCATCTTTCTCACTGCTGATATGATTCATGAGATAGGCTTATCGAACACAATATTCTCGTGTACACACAATTAGATTCCAGGAATATTTGTTTTTAATCATGAATCCTCTTATCAATGCCATATGGGCCTACAAGACAGCAGGGGGCCGACTAGTATCATTGTGCAATGTAGTTCCTGAATGTCCGTTGCAATTACTCACCTGTTCAAACCTCTCCCGGGGATAAACATTGCTATGGCTATAGGTGTATGCAATTAATTACTCTACGTTGGATTCAATACAATGAGCATATCTATATTACTCTCCAAAGTAATTAACATCGTCAGCCAGAATGTGTGATTCTGGATCTGAATTTGTCATAACCAACCTTTATATCACCCTTAGTGTCTGACGAAGGTAATTCATTGATCTAATAATCTTAATTATGGATAAATGTGACAGTTCAGACTTCTAGACGGAAGATGAAAGGTGAATTTAATTTGATGCTGGTGATCTATTGTCGTGCATGGTATAATGAATAAGACACGTTGGGTGATTAATGGCACTGTTATGAGCATGTCGATGATGAAGCATATTGACATCAGATGTGAAACATGCAGTCCTTGACTTGTTTAAGAGACAACAATGTCTTGTAATAGACCTAATATGTTTCTAGGCCCATCTGTATATTGATCTTACTCTTCACCAACGACGGGTGGTAGCTGCTAGGACAGGGCGGGTATAGCGTTTCGCGAACACCTGGTGTCATTGTCAGCTTACAGATTCGTGTGTGAAGTTTTCTAGAAATCTGTAGCCACCACTTGAATTTATCATGTTCATGTTTTCTCCAACAGGATTGTCTGGTTCAGGGTCGATTGTTTCCAGTGACCGTTGTGAAACTGAAATATTGCTGAGTGCGGTGTCAAAAACATTCACTCACTCACTCACTCACTCCACCTTACAGCTGGTTATTCACAACCAGTTGTAATGATGTTCACGTGATATCATCATGATACCACAATGACACCACATTTCTCCATGTGTCCTATATTCAAGGAAATAACTATGATATACATGTAGACAATTAATTCAGAGCGATCGATGGCATTAATGAAGCTCTTCATGTGTAACAGTAAGCATGAAACTCACCAAGTTGACGCACATTTAGAAGACAAACATGTATTACACAAACAGATAAAAAACGAATATCAAGAAACTAATATACTATAGTATAACCTACACATGTATCTGCAAACATCATTCGCCTACTGTTTAATACGGCTTTACAGTGTCCGTGACCATATGGCCTTGAACTGCCTAGCAACAGAAAGTATACAGTTGTCAATTGGAAACTTAAGGTTCCAATATAATACCTCTAGCACATACATCTCCATCGAATAACTATTTCTTGTTTGTTTCATTTTTAGTCACCAACAAACATGGGTGTATATTTTCTTTTGCCCAGCAGTTTGATATTGATTGATAAGCCTGAATCGTTTATGTCGACAATCCTCCGAGATCTAGCATTAGCCCTTACAGTGGAGCATATCAATACTAGGTCCCCGGTTAGTATATCCTGACATCCAACACGGCAATGCTGCAAGTCTGGGTCACCCACCACTAGATGCAACTCGATGGCTCTAAAGGACGTGGTGGGAGTGAGTACGGACGCTTCATTAGGGACCGGCCATATATTGCAGAGGTGGGTGGGCCAGGGGTTTTCGATGCCTATGTACTGATATAATGACCCTCCCCTAATGCTTGTCATATATTTAGATGCCCCTCCCCATATCCTTGCAAGTTGTGTCGTGACCCTCCCCGAAAAGACAAAATGCAAAAGCACTTCACACTATATTATAACGTCTCCATTTTATCATGATCTCCCCAAATATGTGTATTATATGTTCGGGACCCTCCCCTAGAGACTGTCATATATTTTGTAACCTGCCCTGGTTGCCTGTGACGCCGCTCACCTCTATAATTAATGACCGGTCCCTTACCTTCGCCGTCCTGATCCCACCTGTCTGCCCCCTACTTGTCACATCGACTCCCACTGAGGTGTTGAGGTATTCATCCTCGCTAACATTCTCCCAAACGAGACGCCAGGCGCATCAGTGATTACCAAGTTGACATCTTCGTGAACTTGACTCAGAGCAAACACTTACGTTTCACTAAATTAATAGTATTCAACAGTATTCAAGTCATATCACGGCTGGTGGTCACCATCAAGCCAATTCATTAAGGCTGTCCCAACGGTATAGTTAACGTTATATGAAGGTGTGAGGCTCTAGCATAGCAAATCAATAAAATCAATTAAATTATACGCTTTTTTTCAATACTATAACAACCACTAAATACATCATTTCGTAGTCGCATTTTACAAATATATATATATATATATATATATATATATATATATATATATATATATATATATATATATATGATACCGGTCTTATGTTTGTCAATGTAAATACATTCAACGCAATTGCATCAGTAAAGTTATCGTTAGATGTATGTGCATACCTTCCGTGCATAAACAGGTGTAAATTTTGCAGTTATTGTTGAACGGTGGAAGATGTTGACTAATATAACGTTTTAACGTTTGTTGAGTACATACCTTCCCCGTCAGTCTTCTCATTCTGCAGAGAACTGTTGAAGTTGTTGCCGTTCATTACCAGGCAAGGGGCGGTCGGGTAGCCTAGTGGCTAAAGCGTTGGCTCGTCACGCCGAAGACCCGGGTTCGATTCTCGACATGGGTACAATGTGTGAAGCCCATTTCTGGTGTCCCCCGCCGTGATAGTGCTGGGATATTGCTAAAAGCGGCGTAAAACCATACTCACTCACTCACTCACTCACTCACTCACTCACTCACCCACCCACCCACCCACTCACTCACTCACTCACTCACTCACTCACTCACTCACTCACTCACTCACTCACTCACTCACTCATTACCAGACCACAAGTCAAAATGATGTTCACATACTAAGCTAACACCCGGTGTCATGGGGGCCTAATTACGATGAATTATTGGAGTTACGATGGTTCTACCTATCTGTATTCCAAGAGGCTATGCGGATATCAGTCAAACGACAACCCCATTGACGGACTTCTTTATCGGTATATTTGAATTGTGAAGTCACAATTACTATAATCAGTAAATAATAATTCGAAGATTTTGTTCGATAAATTTCATTTCAAATATTAAAGAATCAAGTTCACCAGTAAATAATGTCATTCTGATATCGGTTTCTGATAAGACAACATTCATATACCAAATTTTATTATGATGAAACGAAGATAATACAGACATTGTATTTATCTGGTTGGCTGGGAGTGACGTCGTTCTTCCACATCTTCTACATGCCCAAACCACAGACTATTGAACATGCATATGTACAGTGATGCTAGACTCATGGTTTTGTGAAAGGGTATAACCTCAAGAATCATACGGAGACGAACATTATCCAATATGTGTCAAATAGGTATGAGTGAGTGAGTTAGTTGGGTTTAACGCCGCCTTTAACAATATTCCAATGTTATTCCGAGGAGTCAGCATTTCATAACCAGAGACTGCAAAGGATGAACTTTGCCATTCTGGTGTGGCGTGTATTTTTGATCATTATCAGATGCCCTCTCAGACCACTCGGCTGTAAATTGAGTTCAACTGGAATGGCCTGATTGTTGACGGACTCCAGATCAACAAGTGTTAAATGTCCGCCATTACTGCAGCTTGTACACAGAAACGTTTTTTCTGATTGTTTGAAAAAGTGGATATAGATTTGAGTGCATGAAACAGACAATTACAGTTGTAACCCCTTAAATATGTTGTTTGTCCATCTAGGCTCACGGATAAACTAGACGCGAAAAACCTAATTGTTGTTGTGATGAGTCAATGCATCTCCGATTTCCATAGGGTTGGTGACATGACTATCGCGGCCTCAGTGCGAGCTGTTTGTTACATAGTCGGAATCATACATCATTTACTCTTGGCATTGAGTTCTTTGAATATGACGGTTTTGACTCTTGTATATTTTGTTCATTCAAGCAATGGGTGCGTCATTGAGACTCACGGTGCATAACCATTTAGATCGTCAGATCGTCTTCATGTCATTTGTAGCCTGATAGCTGAACGGTCTTTGTGGTGATTAACAGTTTGATTGTGGCGAGTTTAACATTGTTTTTATCAATAATATAATCGTAATAAGCCTGTCTAAGACCATCACTCGTCGCTGTGATATGACGTTAAACAGGTGTATCCATCGAGAACGCACTGATTGCAAACAGTGCAATCATGGATCTTCCATGCAAGGATTATAAACACAAAGCTGTAACTGCCATCCCTCGTCGAACGTCACGGTAAGAATGACGGCCGCCGTGGTCTTGTGGTCTTCTCGGAAGGTCGGCTGGTCGATCGTCGGCCGCGTCATACAAAAGACGTTAAAAGATGATACTTGTTATCCCACCTGGCGCTCGGCATTGAAATCCAACAGCTCCTAATGTCAGAACCGAACTTGGTCATTTCGAACAACGACAAACCGATTGCAAACAATGCGGTGGTAGTTCTCCCATACAAAGACTATGGACACAAGGCTACCAGTGTAACTGCCACCCCTCGATAAGCCAAACATAATGGCGAGGATGGGGAAGCTTTAGCCATGGCAGCCCACGAATGGTCATACTGATTACAAGTCACAAAAAACACAATAACAAGTCACAAATAACACAATAACAAGTCACAAATAACACAATAACAAGTCACAAATAACACAATAACGTGTCAATAAATACTGGTTATTTTACGTTATTGCATAGACGCAGACATTATCATCTGTGAAATTAATCAGCTTTTGAAAAATCAGTACGCATAGAACATTTATAACTCAATGCAATAAGACTCAAGGTAATGTTAATAATAAAATGCAACACGCCTGAGTGACACGTATCCCAAGGAAAAGATGAATTGCCGGGAGAGCTTTGTTCTTCGTCATATTGTATCTGTGTTGCAGACTCCCGGAAATGAAGTTGTCAAACTGTTCTCACGTGGACAACATTGGCCTTCGCCATGACGTGTGGCCAATTAGTGACTATCAACTTGATGAATTAACTGCCATGTATATTTATATGTATGTGCACTGGGTGGTTCGGGAAATTTATGCAGTTAATCGGGAGTGGTTCAAGATCTGTCATCAGGTCTTTGTGGAGGCAATTTACCGTCTGTCTCAAAGAGAAATAATGACTTCAGTCACCGTTTCGACAACTTTCTCATGTAGACTATATTTGTAGCTTTCTGCTCGCTGCCACTGGGTAGGTTTTCAGAAATAATGAGTGAGGCAGTTGGGTTTGATGCCGCTTTGAGCAATATTCCAGACATATCGTGGCGGGGGACACCAGCTATAGGCTTCACATTGTACCGAGATGGGGAATCGAGCTGGCTCCATTTGAGGAACAATCGATCTCTTTTACCACTGGCTACACTACATCCCCTTTCTTTAATGTGAGGGTGCATAAAATATAGCTGCAATGTTAGCGTTCTTGTGATTTATTAACATTCCTGGGCCACTTCCCGAAGGGCATGGTGTCAGCAATATTCCGGCTATTTGACGGCGGTCTGTACATAATCGAATCTGGACCAGACAGTCCAGTGATTAACATCACGAGCATCAGTCTTCGCAATTGGGACACGATAACATGCACCAACCAAGTCAGAGTGCTTCACCACTCGATCCTGTTTGTCGCCTGTTAGCAATCATGGGTTGTCGTCATTATGTTTCCTGTACGGGATATGGTCTGGGTTATGATGCTTCGATCACATGTATTATATACTCTACAGTGATGACATTTAATTTTTTTTCTAATCTTGCCAAACACACGACTACAATTAATCTAATGTAACGTGAAGAAACATTTTATAAATCGAAATATGAAAATGAAAACGACAAAACCCTTTCAATATTCACAAGTAATCTCGATCGAATATTGATAATAATAGGTGTTTGCGAAAAGGTGAGCGATCCTGTCCCATCGGTGGCACCCATCACAAACACATGCAAAGGCAAGTCAATTGTTCATCTGAAAAAACACGGGAACATATGTTAAAAATGTCCTTCACATGTCTACCGTAACGGTTTTGAAAGCTTTACTGAAGCCTTGAATGTTGATAACTTCATCAAATTAACAAAAAATCATGAAACCTATTAAATTTCCGCTGTATGTAAAAAGTTGCATTTTGTAATAACAATTTTGTCAGTGCGTTTTGTGTATATTGTCAGCATACACTTAACGAATGTATTATCTTGTGACCAGTATGTTATTGCTTTTTTAAAAAGTCATGTCGTTGGTCAAGATCTAAATCAAAACAGACAAATCACCTGTCAGTGATTATATGGTTGTGATCTATCAATATTAGGTCACAACCAACTATCAGGACATACGTCTCAAATAAATCCCTTGCTGATAACGAGCCTTTGTTTAAGTTTGAACATATGTGTCTATATACTTGAAGTAATCCGTGTGATCAGAAGCTTTGGCTGGTAATTGGTACCATTCTGGGGAGAATTCTCATGGAAAGCACCACCGTCCCATAACGAATGTATTTTCTGGTGATCAGGATACTGCTTGGTGTATTAAATATCGATCAACATCCAA
Source organism: Haliotis cracherodii (assembly GCF_022045235.1). Taxonomy (NCBI): domain Eukaryota; kingdom Metazoa; phylum Mollusca; class Gastropoda; order Lepetellida; family Haliotidae; genus Haliotis; species Haliotis cracherodii. The sequence continues at coordinate 56,727,357 of NW_027266265.1, forward strand.
GTCAAAACAGACAATGACACCTGACAGTGAGTATATGGTTGTGCTGTATTCATAAAGTGTCGCAACCTACATGTACATGTACCAGCAGAACATGTGTCTCAAATAAATCCCTCCCAGTTCAGTTCCTGATAATCAGCCTTTGTTGAAGTTTAAAATAAGCCATGTGATCATAAGCATTGCCATGTAATGTGTGCAACTCGAGAGAGATGTCTTGGCAAGCAAGCGTTGAACCAGCCAGAATATTAGTGGACATTTATCGCACAGAGGTCTCCCTTGAGTGTATTGATACAGACAGTACACACGGACTGTGAGTTACACTATTGGCACCAGCGTCTCAGAAACGGAGACTACCAGGGTTCTATCTAGTTGTAATTGCAAGGTGTCTCTCTAACAAATAATTTGGAGGAGTCAGCATTCTATACCAGAGACTACAAAGGATGAACTTTGCCACTCTGATGTGGTGTGTATTTGTGACCATTATCAGATGCCCTCTCAGACCACTCAGCAGTAAATTGAGTTCAACTAAAATGACCTGATTGTTGACGGACACTGATCAACAAGTGTGGTGTGGTGGCGTTTGTTATTTGTTTAATTGTTCTCAGACCAGAATTGAGAAACTAGACGCGAAAAACGTAACTGTTGTGATGAGTCAACGCATTTCATTTTGCCATTGGGGAGGCGGCTACAGTGGACTCAGTGCGTGCCGTTTGTCCCCAGATGTACACTCTAGCAATGAGGGCGTCATGGAGACTCACTGTGCGTAACCTTATCTGGGTATCCAGATCTTCTTCATGTCATATTTGTAGCCTTATAGCTAAACGGTCTTAATGGAAGATTAACAGTGAGTCTGATTGTTGGAGCTTTTATCAGTAACATAATCGTATCATTGTGTGGGAGTAAGACGAAAACTCGGGCGTAGAGAGACGGAGCCGGGGGTATCAATGTCAATCATGGGTGTTAAGACATAACGTAAGACGGGAGGATCCACAGTAAATTGCCCTTTCAGTTCAGTTCAGTTTTATTTCTCTGAAAAACCACCAACGCTAGTTTCAAAACAAGCGTTTGTGGCTGATGGTGTGTTTGGTTGGGTTTTTTTGCTTTTTGGGGTGGGGTTTGTTTCTTGCTTAATCAACATTTCATTCTCTTTTTTCAAGCCAATATGTCAATAGCTCCGGCGTGTAATCAGGTGGGACAGCTTACTGTGTGATGGTATAACAACTGTAAGCAACAGCCCATCATATATATCGGGGAATATGAACTTCAGTGAGATATATTTAGTTGGCATAAGAAAATGGAGTTTATGGTAGACTGGTCTGTCTTAAAGGCACAGTACGTAAACGGTTCTGTATGTTTTTAAATTATGCATGAAATAATTTACGAGTGTGACGTCACATGCCCGATTCAATTCTCAATCGAAAACAATGGAGCTGCGACTACGCAAATACTGCGCAGAGTAAAACTGGCCTCAGTAATATTTTTATTCGAGGCAAATGAAGACAAAGCTCGTGTGTCATTTTACAGATGAGTTACAAAAAACTAATTACAATCTTGTTTAGACTGAAACCCATTGTTGAACAAAGCCTAGATTTCAATAGAAATATGCACCGGTGGTAGGAAGCCAATCACTCTCCTTCCCAGAGTTACTTGCTGCAATCCGAGTAACTCATTTCATTTTGGACGAGTCTACACATTTAGATAAACACGTGTCATGAAACGTTTAATTGAGAAAATATCCTAAAACGTGAAAAACTATTTTAATTTGCGTATTTATCCTCTGTCTGGTCACCGGAGCCCTTTGGGGAGCTTGTGGTATGTGGTCATTGTGATGTGTGAAGCTGTATTGTCGTGCACTACATTATCACTGTTGTAGTGGTACATCTATATATTTTTAAGTTTACACAGTAATAGGCATTTGCATTGGAGGAGAGGTCAGGCGAATCTCAGGTTCATTCTCCAATTCTTAAATAATACTGCTTAATAATCTGTAAAGCACACTGAAAGGCTTGCATTAGGCCCGTCTGTTCTTATTTCAGAATAATTGTGTTTGTTTACAAACAAAAGAAAGTCTGGTCACGTGATAAGCCGTTGTGTGATCACTGGAGCAGAAACGGAATCAGGCGAGCAGAGCCGAGTGAGCTCGGGGGTTATCGGCTATTGTTAACAAGCAAAGCTTCAGAAGGGTCGACGTCCTTTAAGGGACCCCAAAAGCTGCGTGGAACAACTAGTTATGCACTTACTGTGTAACAGCCCTGCCTCCTCACATCCGGGTGTAAACGTGGGTTGAATACAGGCTGAATACTTATCATTCTCTCCACAGCAAATCCCACTCTCACTTCAGTTGGACAGTTACATAACATTCCTTTTAATATATATCAACTCAATGAATGAGGCACTGACAGCTTTCAATTCGTAAGCATCCATTATCAAAGGGTTTGATTTAGTCTGGTACTTGTTTCACTTAAGTCTGTTGAAAGGTCATAAATTGAGGAGTGAAAATGATCTTAACTTAAAAAAAATCTCTGGATCAGACTAATCATATATAAGAGGTATTTTTGAGTGAGTAAGTAAATGAGTTTGGTTTAACGCTGCTATGAACATTTTCCAAATGAATTATATCACGGCGTGTCAGTTAAATGACGGAGGAAAGCCTGAAGTGATGCCAGTCTCAAACGTTTAGCAAGGCTACCTGCTGACAAACCAAGAAACATAATCGGAGCGAACCAGGAAGCAAACCCACGATCATAGGTTTCTGGCGTGACCAAGGGATGCAACTCTGTACGGCGAATTGCAAAAGGGCAACTATGGAACACGCTGTGATGTGAATGGTGTTCCATGAAGCCCCGTCAACCAAGTACTGTTTACACTGCAATCATCTGGAGCTACTCTGTTCATTTTGGCGTTCCAAACAATTCGGTTTCGGAAGGGGCCCTGTTTGTTTTTATTTAAATGAATGAGACTTTCTGCCAAGAGCGTTAAACTCAAAACATAGGAACATTCAAATACAACAAATATATATTTTATCGCCGAAACATATCACTTGATTACATATGTACGCAGGTATGAACCATAAGTTAGTTGGTGAAACGGTATACTAAAGTGTTCCCTTTTGTGAAATGTACGGGTAGGACAAAAACTATACATGACCAAGGGTAACAATTGTGTTCCCCTCTTTGCTGATAAGTTTCTTGATGTATATAGATCGACATTTTGCTCGAATTGGCGAAATCAAAACAAGGAGATTTGGCGAAGACGTTTAACTCAAGCTTCAGGTATATCGTCTTGTAGTAGAATTCCCATCCGCTGGTTTATCCACCCGAACTCGATCAGTGTAACATCTTCATCTCTTTCCCATTTAGCTTAATGGGATGCTCTATGCTTAAAGATTCAGAACGACAACAAACTATCAACTGTATAACAAGACCGTATGGCAAGAGCCATTTGGTGTCTACATTTCACAACTTTTGAAGTGCAATCAAGCATGCTCTTTCTACGAAGATTTCAAAGAGCGCCATATGACTCTCAAAAAGTGTTTGATAATACACATGTACCATATATGTATATATAAGTTCAACAGTCTATGGTCATTAAGGAGCCCTGTAACTACAGCATCTGCCCGTCATGGTTTGGCGCAGGTTCTTCCCATGTGTGCAGTAGATCAGGGATATGCCAACAGCTACACTATGGCCTGACACAAGACATGCTTGACCATATAGCTTTTGTCCAGGATACATTCAGAAGATTGATCCATATCTCCACCTTAAGTCAGGCGAGTCAACCCTATTTGCCGTTACCTTTATCCTTGGTGTTATTGCATATAAAGACTGTATGAGTATTGCCTTTCCTTGTATCAGATTCATCCCACTGACGAATAAGGCCGATCTCATGTTCCCCGTTTTTATTGCCACATTAATTAGTGTTCTGTTATCAGACTTGTACACAACTTGACCCTTATTGTCCAGGGCCAATGCTCACTCTAGATGTCTGTGAAAAGACTAGTGTTCGTTATTTGTATCAGTAATGCTCGCTGCTCAGTGTGGATATTGTTTTCATTGGTGACAACTAGTAAAAACCTATTATTGTCTGTAACAGGCATAATATTGCTGACGAATGTTTAACACCCAAGTCACCAACAAGAAATATCAACTGTAAAAGATATACACTTTTAAAAACAAAATACAAAAACAACATACACGTATATCTATATAATATTGTGGCCCATAGTGTTTGCTAAATTGTAAAGATTGTGTCTCTATTACACATTTGCTATGGCTTATTCATGCATCAATTACTGCTAGTCTATAAAATTGTCAGTTACAATAACAAACCTGATCATGTTCTTTTTTAAATGAAATGAAATCATTTATATCATTGAATTTTCTGTCCCTTTTGACACTGATGTGATTGACATGACTCAGGGCAAACATGGACCACCATGAACCTCGCTTTCAAAATGTCACGCTTGCATTCCAAGTCCCAAGTTGTCCGACTCCCCATTGTTCTCGGTGTTAGGTTTGCTACCTGCCAATCCGTTGACTGACATTGGGGTTTGCTGCCAGAAATACAGCCCTTCTGACAATCTTAGTAATGCAGAAGGCTGCAGTGTTGGGGAGTCTTTGCACCCTCTGAAAGTCCGGGTGGGTTCAACAAGGCAGCCCTCCCTGGAAGAAGTCCCATTCGCTGTCTGGGCTGCGTGTAGAGGTGGCAAGGGCCCTGAGCTGATGGTGAGTCAAACCAACCTGACTGTGCCAGGATCACCCAAACCCATTTTGCTGCATTTTTGTTTTAATCTGTCCATAATATGTATATTTATATGGCGCTATTCCAAACACATGGCACCTGCTCTGTGCCCTACTTACCATTTAGTTTAGCTTTTTCTGTTACGTCTGGATGTATAGTGCTTGTCTTACAGCTTCCTTTTTATGCAGTCATGACACACAGAATATTAAACAATGGTAATTACATATCCTGAAGTGGCTTCTGTCTGAAAACGGAAATCGATTTGCTCATTAACCAAACAACCTATGTAAATACTATATGCGACAAAAGCAATATGTATCGCAGGGATGAATAATATAACGGTATTTGTGCTTCCATGTTATGTCGCAATGTCCGTGTTCAGCGTGTTACAAAAAACAAGAGATGATCAATATTACGTTTTCAACGCGGATACTTCAGACTTTTTTGTCGCTCTTATTTACTGAAAAAAACAATATAATTACAATAGCTTCATTGATTACAGTAATACGGATATTATTTAATAACAAAAAGTGTCTAACGTTAATTGCATGAATGTGCTTCTTAATAATCTTTGTTGGAATGACAATATTACGAATAACAGCAATATCGTTAAAAGGATTTGAAAGGGTGTGTTAGAGCAAGGTTTACTCTGAGGTTTGAAGAATGGAACTGGTACGACAGGTGCTTGTTTCTGTACTCACAACATAATGTAATCAGCGCCATCATCAGAATACTCTGTATTTACACTGTAGATCCACAGTACATATTGTTTGTCTGTGTACAACGCCTGCAATTAATCGTTTGACTTCACTGTGTTTGAAAACCAGTCACAAACACATGCAAAAGCAAGTCAAGTGTTTACCTGAACAAGCATGAGTACATATGACACGAGTAAAAATCAGGAATTGCATCGGACATTGTTGTGATCATGGATGCGTCGATTAGGAAATGTCCTCCAGATGTCTACCACATAATATTCGAATGCTTTACTATGGCCTTGAATGGTGTGTATGTTCTAAAAGGTAGTTTTGCAGCGAACATAGTCAAACTCAATACGTTTTATGAAGTTAATCCCTATCCTGCCATTTACTGCCATGCACTGTATTCTAATCCCATACACATATGTTAACAACAATGTCCTTATTGTAACACTCATATTTATAAAAAACTAAATGTAGAGAAAGTATTAAAGAGCACTTTCAACAAATCCTCTGTTTGTTTATTGATCTTTTAATGATTGTTCACGAAGCAGGAAACGCACTCTTACTTTTTCTTACAGATTGTGCGCAAACACGTTTGCGAAATTGAACTTAATTCACATGATTATCACCATTTTTGGCCTTTTATGCAAAACGGATTCTGTTTCGGCAGATAACCGAGACTGCTTATTCTCTGACGTTGACGTTTTCTATTAGATAAATAACCTGGACCGAGTTGTAGCAATATTTAAGCCAACACAAGTTAGTTCAAATATATATAAGGGACAAAACCCTTTCCATATTCATAAGAAATATCTGCTTAAAGCAGAGTCGATGAGGACTTTATTACGAACACGTGCTCAAACCAGTGATGATACCAGGTGTTCGCGAAAAGGTGGGCGTATCCTGCCACCCGGTGCCACCCGTCACAAACACGTGGAAAAGTAAGTCAATTATTCACCTAAAAACACGGAAACATATGGTTCACGTCAAAACCCGACATTGACTCACTCATACACTGATGTTTGCAATACACGTAGGAAGGAACGGAATGACGACATGCCAGGACTATTGATAAAATAATGGAAGCCCACAGTAATCACTCACAACCGATCTACATAACAGCCACTTAGATAATTGGATACGCATTATTAATGATTTGAATACCAAGACAATGTTACACACAGTGAGACTTCACGACGCGACCAAGAAATTGAATGGACTTCTGAGAACGGGACGCACGTATCTAAACAGCAGTCGAGGACCACTTACAGATACATCAACCATGGTACGGAAAGGTTTTGTTGTCTCCACGAGCCTCGATAGTCAGTCATAGCTATGAAAGGGAACACAACTGTCATTTTCAATATTTGATTTACTCAAATTACTCAAAGACAAACTTTCTGGCAAAGTGCTTTTTGTGACGAGGTTTCTTACCATGTTTACCAAGCATCAGAAATACCAGACATGGAATAGAGACAAAGCAAGAACTGGGGTGAGTGAGTTAAATATTTACGCCTCGTCGGAAGTGTTGCATCCGTCCAGCGACAAGAGAGTACTCCAGGAGTCTCCAGTCCCATTAATATGCACCCGTGTCATTTAAATGGAACTCAATTTACTGCAAAGTGGTCTGAGAAGCGGCAAATGATGAGAACAAAACATGTCCCCGACAGAGCGGGCTGAACGTCCCTTTGTAGTCTCTTGTTATAGGATGCTGACTCCTCATGTAAGTACCATTTGTCAGAGAAACACCTCGCCATTAAGACGGGATAGAGCCCCTTATATGCAATGCTGAGACGTTGGTGCCAATAGTGTAACCCGCAGTCCGTGTGCATTGTCTGTATCAATACACTCAAGAAGGACCCCTGAGCGCTAAACGTCCACTAATATTCTGGCTGGTTCAACACTGGTTGAAGTCAAGTTGGCACGTGTCTGTTACTGGCCCACTTGAGACGAAGTCCCTGACTATTTAATCAGTGACAGGAGATGCAAGTTGGGTTATATTGCTTTCTGTCAGAAGTTTAGTGCTTATAGCGAGTTTGACACTGATTGGATGATTCCACTTTGCACTTGTAATGAAATTTACTTTCCGACGGGTGCCACTGGTGGGGCAGAATACGCTCATCTGTCCGCGAACACCTGGCATCATCCCTATTTGATAGTGACTCATAAGAATAGTCATTTATAGCTCATGATACAGGCGGAGTTGTAAAATGGACTTTTAGCGTTTAGCAGACAGTTCTTATGATTATGGAAAGGGATCTTTCATTTGACATGTGTGAAAGTAGTTAAAACTTTGGAAAAGTTAAATTTTGGTTACCGTTTGGATGTTGATAATGAAATATTACACATATATTGTCATTTTTTAGTGGTTGAATGATGTGGGTTAAGAAGATTATTTCAGCGATTTTGGGAACTTTCTTTACGATTACCTTCATGGTTTTATGTTCTGTCTAATATGGTCAAAATAGGATGCTCTAAGATAGAATCGCGAGAATGTCATTGCGAAACTGTTGCCCATGACATAGTCGAACACATCTTTATGCCATGTGTACTATTAATATGCAAGAAAGAAATGAAATGTTCGAAACTATCTTTGATATCACAGATGCGAATTCCTTTGTTGACCTTTGGTCGAACGAAGATGATGTTATCATGTCTTTCCTCTAAGGCGGAATGCCTGATTGCATGAAAAATCTTGAGCTTGATATAGGGCGAAACTATGTTACTAGTCTCTCATTATGTTAATACATCATTTGTTCATACCCCCTTCTCTATGACATGTAACTACTTTCTTAGTTTAAATTTATATTCATGTATCCGTCTTATATAGTGTAACCTCAAACTATCTATCTATCTATGGAGGATCATATCGCTGGAACTGAAGGTGGCGTTAAACTCACTCACTCACTCACCTGCATACACGTCGCTATGTTAGTGTAATAATCTTGAAAGCGACGTTAAACCCCTTTGAACATCCCCCTTGACCTCCTCTTTTAACCTGCACTTTTAACATCTTCTCTTCTGAGTAAAACATAATATTCTTCGTAACTATGTTTGTACGTGACAAGTTTACAAAATCACAGAAGTAAATGTAAAACGTTTCTTCATTGAACGAAATACAATCAATTGGTTGTACTAATTAGTGGTCGAGTGAGTGAGTGAGTGATTTGGTTAAACGTCGCTTTTAACAGTATTCCATTTATATCACGGCGACTCAGCTTAATGTTCGAGGAGAGCCCGAAGTGATGCAGGTCTCAGACATATACCTCATCGGTGAAACCAACGAGCACGGGTATGGTGCTGACAAACCGAGAAACATAATTTTGGTGAACCGGGATTCGAACCCACGACCATATGTTTCAAGGGGCAGGCGGGAAGCAACTCTGCACAGCGGACTACGGGGGCACCTGTGCCCCTTGAACTAATTATATGTTGTGGTGCATGTTGCTGTAGAGATGCATGTTGCTGTAGAGATGCATGTTGCTGTGGACATGGATGCTGCTGTAGAGATGCATGTTGCTGTAGAGATGCATGTTGCTGTAGAGATGCATGTTGCTGTAGAGTGAGTGAGTTAAAGCTTTACGTCACATCGGCAATATTTCAGCCATATCGTGACGATGTTGCTGAAGAGATGCATGTTGCTGTGGAGATGCATGTTGCTGTAGAGATGCATGTTGCTGTAGAGATGCATGTTGCTGTGGAGATGCATGCTGCTGTAGAGAGGCATGTTGCTGTAGAGATGCATGTTGCTGTGGAGAATCAGGTTGCTGTAGAGAGGCATGTTGCTGTAGAGATGCATGTTGCTGTAGAGATGCATGCTGATGTAGAGATGCATGTTGCTGTAGAGATGCATGTTGCTATAGAGATGCATGTTGCTGTAGAGATGCATGTTGCTGTGGAGATGCATGTTGCTGTGGAGATGTATGTTGCTGTAGAAATGCATGTTGCTGTAGAGATGCATGTTGTTGAGGAGATGCATGTTGCTGTGGAGATGTATGCTGCTGTAGAGATGCATGTTGCTGTGGAGATGTATGTTGCTGTGGAGATGTATGTTGCTGTAGAGATGCATGTTGCATTAGAGACACCACACAGATACAATATGACGTGGCACAAGGCAGCTTCATTATGACGTATGTATACCTCGCTCCGTATATATGCAGGATTCGATTTATAACATCGATCGTTATCGTCAACCTTTTATTCAGTCGTGTCAAGCGAATGTACTTAAAATGTTTCATTATCTTCAGTTATTTTGCATCGAGTTGTATAAGGTTTTACGAATATTGCTTTTCCTTGTAAACGATTATTTACACCGATGATTAATACCGATCAGATGTTCAAACGTAAACATCAACAGTATTTATTGTCACATGACTGTGTTTTCGTTTATCGGTCCTGTAATCAGTATGACCCGTAAATATACAACGCTCGCTAAAAGGTCAACAAGTAATTACTTGTGACAATAATCCTCGTTGTTGAGTGTAGACAGTCTTTCCACGGATGACTGCCAGCAAATACCCAGTTTTGCCCCAACAGGCATATTACAGTTGACATATTGCTGACGACAGTTTGAAACCCCCCTTCACCAACTAGTGCAGCAAAATCAACTGTAAATGAGATAAACTATTAAAACTAATAAACCATGTTTTCTATATAATATTGAAGCGACCATGTCAAGTTTGGTTTGGAGAACACCTGCTATCATCGTTATTTGATAGTGATTCATAAACACATGTTTATTATATTGTAGAATGGACACTGCTTTTAGTTTCTCATGATCATGGAAAAGACTTTTGTCGCTGTTATATCAATTGTCTCTATTCTCAGTTTTGCTATGACTCCATCTGTTGTCTTTAGACGAATATGGACATTTCTAAGGCTTATAGATGTATTTATACATGTTTCGCTTTAATCGTGACACAGAGAACATTACACAATACTAATGACATATCCTGCAGTGACTTCCGTCAGAAAACAGTCATCGATTTACTCATTAACCAACCGAGCAATATCAATATTGCATGTAACAAATCCAATATATCACAGGAATTAATCATAAAAAGGTTATTTGTGCTTTCATCTTATTTTGCTATGTCCGTGTGCGAGGTGTTATCAAACCAAGAGTGATCAATATTGCTTTTTCAACCTGGATGCTTGAATAAATACCGTGTTGCATTAACCGATGTCATTATGACTGTTGCATTGGTTTCAGAAACAGGGATATTTATTGTTGACAAAAGTATCTGACGTTAATTGTTTGATGGTGCTTCTTAATATCGCTGGAATTATGACGATGTTACGGATCACGTCGATAGCGTACAGAAGAATGGTAAGGGTGTGTTCAAGCACGTGTGAAGAATGAAACTGGTTCGACATGTGTATGTGTATGTGTATGTATTGACAGCAGTAGATATTTTGCACCATCATCAGACTGTTCTCTGTTCACATCATAGTTATAACGTCTACGTATGTACGCAGGGGCATTGACTGTGCTGGCAGAGGTACTGGATTGACAGGGTTAAGATGTATGCCATTCACTTCAGTGTTTGTGAGGGGCTTTGATTATGAGGCTCATCGAGAAGGTTTCCGAAAATTCGGATCCTTTTCACTCCTCTATATTACCCTACATCAGTTTAAAATGTTTAAGTGAGTTTAAGTAAGTGAGTGTATGATTTGTAAAGTATTTCAGTTATTTAAGGGCGTGTCAGATCAGTGTGGGAGGACCAAAAACGGTATGAAACAGATCTCAGACGTTTACCACTTTGATGGATCCCACGAGCACAGGTATGGTACTGACAAACTAAAAGAAAATCAGAGAATCTTGGATTCAAGCCCGCGATCATACGTTCCTGGCATGCATAAGGGCCGCAACTCTGTACACAGATCGCAGGAACGGAGGGTTCGTTGACTTCGTGGTTAAAGAGTGAAAACGTTGCTCATCATGCTTATATAACTAAAAGTGACACAAAGCCAACAAATCACTTACTCACTGTCGTAAATGGTGTTTTTGATGTTATCGGTCTGGGCAAATAAGACGTGTTCTGGTGACCATTCTATGCTGCTTAGTACCAAAAGTAACCGTTATACGATTAGATAACCAATCTTAACGTATTGGCAGCTGTACCTCGGGGGGATATACTTGGACACCAACTGACATAAGACGTCTTCTCCCTCTAACAGTTCATGACGATGCAATTCAAAATAACTGTTCATCTCTACTGACGGCAAATGGAGCCAGCATACGTGCGTTGAGTTTATGGTACATAAGGCCAACATTTATGTTACCTGCAGATGTCTGGACCACCAAGTAAGCCGACAATATCCATCCACTGATTGAATAACCGTCTTTCATCCTCAAATCTGGGGGCAAAAGTGCGTTGACTCCGGTCTGTGTACTTATCACTTTACGCACTATAGCGTAGTCTACCGTCACTCATTTTGGACAGTTACATAAAATTCCTTTAAGTATTTGCAGCTCGCTGAAACATGACACTGACGCCCTTCAACTGACTTGGAGAAGTAGTCCAATGATTGAATAAACCATGGCACTTATGTCACTTAGGGTTGAAGTATGATCGATGGTGCAGAGTGGCCATCATTCCTGGATTTTGAAAAGCCTCGTAATGTTTATGGTAATCAAAACTTATCTAACTATGGGAATCGGATGGCACAGTTCTGTCAATGTCTGTCATCACATTCTGTAATATTTAATGCAATTTGTAAGTTGCGTCGGAAACATTGAAAGTGCTTGTCTCGTTAAATTACAAATTCAGTGCCTAAGGGTCGTTCATATTTGAAACTTAGTTAAAATGGAGGGAACATTGTACAAAGTCAGTTTACGCGGCAAATTCGAGTCTTCACAGACATCAGGAGTTTGAAAAACCCAGTTTATATGATGCCTACAAGCTGACTTCAGTTTGATTAACACGAGTGAAGGAGTCGGATGTAACGCTGCTTTGAACAGTATTCCAGTCAATCTTTGGTTTCTGTAGTAACCTAGGGAAGCAAATCTGCTCAGCGAACTGCGACACCTTATGAGACTAAAATAATGTCCTAACTATCGCTGTGTTCTGTTTATACATGTATTTCTGTACAACTGACTTTACTGTTTCAGGACACATTCACTATATCCGTGAAGATCCGGGCTCGAATTGATCTTCAGCAACCCATGCTTGCCGTATGAGGGAACTATGCTTGTTTCCCAGTTGTGTAGATCGATGCTCATGATGTCAATCACTAGTTTGTCTCAACTATTTACAGACCGCCGTCATATAGCTGGAATATGACTGAGTGCAGCTATAAACAAAAAACAAACAAACAACACATTCACTAAATCTCCCTGTATCAATAACTGACGTTACTGCGTTAAGGATGTCTCATTTACCCGTTTACCAAGGACTCATAAACACTGAATTCCTTAACCTTGCTTGTCTGTGTATGCCACCCAACGGATGAAACTATCCCGCCTACCCGCTGTCACTCTGTCAATATGTTTATGTATATTTAGAGATCCTCCTGATTAGTGTATCGATATCCTCATGTTGATACAAGTCTGTCGTTAACCTTTAAGTGATAACGGATTAAATAAATATTGTATGGTTCCAAAGGAAACGAGACAACAATTTCGAAATGTAACTCGTAAATGTGTTTTGTGATCATACACAGATACTTTGTATCACCATCAAGTAATTAAACGTCAGGTACTTGTTGTCAGAAGTAAATATTTATTTTAGGGAAGATCAATGTAGTTGTTACAATTTAGCTCGTTATGGCAACACGGTATTTATTCAAGCAGCAAGACGAGGGAAAAGGCAACATATCACACTATTGATTATTTTCTGTTTTACTAACACGTCCAGCAACGAGGTACGAAAACAATATGGCATCATGAATAGCACTTGCTTGCACAGATCTGTAGGGTGTATAGCCTCGGTCGCTCACGGTGTTGATACTGAAGGATCAGTTAACGAGTAAATCGATTGCCCTGGTAGATTGAAGACCGTACTTCATCAACACTGCTCTCTTTGTAATTAGCGAGGTGAATAGTGTGCATCATCAATCTGCTTGAAGAGAACGTTGTTAAACACAGGTATCAGTTCCAGGAACGAAACATCTAGGATTATCACCAGGTTATACACGTGTTAGTGTTTGGCTAAGAATAATTCAATAACGACTTGCGAGTAAGCATGTAGAGATGTATGTTGCTGTAGAGATGCATGTTGCTGTAGAGATGTATGTTGCTGTAGAGATACATGTCGCTGTAGAGATGTATGTTGCTGTAGAGATGCATGTTGCTGTAGAGATGTATGTTGCTGTAGAGATGCATGTTGCTGTGGAGATGTATGTTGCTGTAGAGATGTATGTTGCTGTAGAGATGCATGTTGCTCTAGAGATGCATGTTGCTGTAGAGATGCATGTTGCTGTGGAGATGTATGTTGCTGTAGAGATGTATGTTGCTGTAGAGATGCATGTTGCTGTGGAGATGTATGTTGCTGTAGAGATTCATGTTGCTGTAGAGATGTATGTTGTTGTAGAGATGCATGTTGCTGTATTCATAACTAGAGATTGTGTATTCATAACTAGAGATTATGTATTCATAACTCATTACCAGTTTGAAGTGATGTAACTATATGAGTTGGAGAATTATGCAGTTATTGGAGTCGAGATGTAATTATGATAATCATTACTAATATACAAAATCACTTTGCTGTGTATTAATATATTAGTTGCGCACTAACATTTCGGAGACAAAATAAGTAGACATAGCAGGTACGTATACGTTAAGGGGATGGCAGGGTCCAAGGTTCTGTATGATGTGACACAATACAGCCACAATGTAAAGTAACACAATTTAGCGCACTATTTATATGGAGGATACATTCATGACATCGGCCGTTATCGTCCTCCTATTATGTAGTCGTGTCAAGCGTATGTACTTGACATACGTCATTATCTTTAGCTATATTACAGTGAGGGATATAAAGCTTTACGAGTATTGCTTTTCCTTGTAAATGATTAATTACACCGACGATTGGGTCCGATCAGTTGTTGAAACGTACAAATCAACAGGATTTATTATCAAATGAATGTGTTTTCTTTTATCAGTTTTGAAATCAACCTGAGTATAACCCGTACAAATACAACGCTCGCTAAAAGGTCAACAAGTAATTACTTGTGGCAATAATACGCGTTGTTAGGTGCAGACAGTCTTTCCATGGGTGACTGCCAAACAATACCGGAACAGACTTATTGCAGCGGAGATATTGCTGACGACGGTTTTAAAAAAACAACAACATGTTTTCTTTAAAATACTGGAGCGAACATTTGTTCATGAAATTTTGTTTTCGAGAGTACCTCTTGTCACCGCTATTTGATAGTGATTCATAAACACATGCTTATTATATATAGTCGGAATCGTACAATGGACACTGCTTTGAGTTTCTTATGATCATGGAAATGTTTTTGTCGTTTTATTAACATAAAAAATTGGTATTTCATTGTCTCTATTACAGCTTTGATATGACTTCATCAGTTGTCTTTATGGCTATACAGTACCAAATTCCTTTGGTATCCATCACGTACAGGGGCGGTCGTGTGGCGCAATGGTTAAAGCGTTCGCTCGTCGCGCCAAAGACACGGGTTCGATTCCCGACATGGGTACAATGTGTGAAGCCCATTCCTGGTGTCCCCCGCCGTGATATTGCTGGAATATTGCTAAAAGCGGCGTAAAACCAAACTCACTCACTCACCCCATCACGTACATATTCATTTGGACGAGTACGAACATCGCTAAGGCTTTTATGTTACATTTAGATTTATACATGTCTTTCTTTAATCACGATGATGACACAGGGAACATTAAACAATTACGGTAACTTCATATCCTGCAATGGCTTCAGTCAGAAGACTGTCATCGATTTTCTCATTAACTAACCAAGCTATATCAATATTACATGTTACAAATCCAATATATATCACTGGGATTAATCATAAAATGGTTATTTGTGCTTTCATCTTATTTTGCTATGTTCGTGTGTGAGGTGTTATGAAACCAAGAGGTGATCAATATTGCTTTTCAACGGGATGCTTGAATAAACAAACGTGTGCAGTAACCGATGTAATTATAACAGCGTCACTGATTTCAGCAACGGGGATATTTATTCTTGACAAAGGGCATCTGACTTTAATTCCTTGATGGTGCTTATCAACATATTTATGACAATTATTATGGCAATATTAAGTTTCACGTCGCCATTGCACAAAGGTATGGTAAGGGTGTGTTAATGTAGGTTGATATTTCAACGTTGTACCCCACAAATAACACTTAAGGAAAAACTTCACTCCTTGATCCATCGGGTTTGTGTAGCAAAACGAGTTGACCATAGATACAGTTAAACATCTATATTTAGGGGTTCAGGGAAATTTGTCAAACATAAAAACAATATGTGGAATGCTGGACTTCCTCATTTATAACATATATGTGAAATGTAAGACATTTCGGCAAGAAGTAGGCATCCCCATGGGCACCAACTGTGCTCCACCTTCTGGCTAAATCTGTTTCCTTTTGCATGTGAATCTCAGTTTCTGCTCGCACTGGCAACATCAAAACAAGGCTATCGTTCAAATGGCCAATTCCGTTCCACTAATGTACTCACCTGGACTAGAAATAAATGAGACCAGCAGGATGGCCTCGTCTCTTTCATACTGAGATCTAATCATAAATATTCAGAGCGACAAAACACTCCCCACACGATTGTACGACAAGAGAAATGAATTCAACTTTCCAGCAGATCCAGCCAATATTCCCTTTATGTCGAGCAATATTTCTGCAGCTCCAGCCTTGGAATCTACAGTTCACAACTGTACAGTCGAGTTCTTTCTAACAAGATTTTCAAAGCACGTCATACAACTCTTGTTCAAGTTGTTTCAACATTCAAGCCCTCAGTAAAACGTACAAAATGTTTATGCTTACACGAAACTTGGAAGGCTTACAGAGGCATCAACTGCACTGTCCATGTTCCATTTTCACAAGATATCGACGCTGAAAGCAGAGTCGATTGTACTAGTCCACTATATCCTATGAATGTGTTATGAATCACTATTTAAAAATGATGATAACCGGTGTCGGCGAAAAGGCGAGCCTTTCCTGTTTCCTGGTGACAATTGTCACAAACACATACAAAGGCAAGTCAGTTGTTCAGCTGGAAAAACACGGGAACATATAGTACATATGTCCTTCACACACCTACCATGAAAGCTTTTGGAAGAGGCCTCGAACGTTGTAACCTTGATCAAAGGACAATTCATATTCAAAATAATAACTTTGTTCTGTATGTAAAAGGTTCCATTTTGTCATGATTTTGTCAGTGCTTTTATCTTGTGACCAGGATAATGTTGCTTTTTTTAAGTTAAGTCGTTGATCAACATCAATGCAAAACAGATAGTGACATCTGACTGATTATATGGTTGTGCTGTATCCATAACGTGTGCCAACCCACATGTACCAGCAGGACATATGTCTCAAATAAATCCCGTTCCTGATGACCATGTTTGAACATATGTGTCTCAGTTTTCAACAACATAATTCATGTGATCAGATGCATTGACTAGTAATTGGTACTCCAGAGAAAGCAACAAAGCCCAGTGTGTCTCCTTTTTCACTGAATATATGGACAGGGAATCCGTCTCAAGTGGGCCAGTAATAGACACGTGCCATCTCGACTTTAATAAGTGTTAAACTGGACAGAATATTAATGGGCATTCAGATCACAGAGGTCTTCCTTGAGTGTATTGATACAGTATGCAGGTTACACTGTTGGCACCAGCGTGTCAGAAACGTAGACTACAACGAAGGGGTTCTATCTAGTTAAAATTGCAAGGTGTTGCTCTGACAAATCATTAACATGTTATTTCGCGGAGTCAGCTTTCTATAACCAGTGACTACAAAGGATGAACTATGCCACTCTGGTTTGGTGTGTATTTGTGATCATTATCAGATGCCCTCTCAGACCACTCAGCAGTAAATTGAGTTCAAATTAATGACCTCATAGTTGACGGACACTGATCAACAAGTATTAAATGTCCGGTGGTGTGTGGCGTGGTGTGGTTTGTTATTTGTTTAGCTAGCATTTCATTGTCTTTATCAAGCCAACGTGTTAATAACACAGACCTGTCATCAGTTGGAACGGCTTACTGTGGGTGTAACACTAGTAGTCACCATCATATCTCATATATCGGGGTTTCAGTGAAATATATTTTGTTGGCATAAGAACATGGAACTTGTGGTACATTGGGCTGCTCACTTAAATCGGGGGTAAACGTGTGTTGAATTCAGGCTGAATGCTTGTCATTCCCTCCACAGCAAATCCCACCCTCACTTTATTGTGATTGTTACATAACATTCCTTTTTAATATATATCAACTCAATGAATGAATCACTGACAGCTTTCAATTCGTAAGCAGCCGCTATCAAAGGGTTTGATTTAGTCTGGTACTTGTTTCACCTAAGACTGTTAAATGGTTATAATTGAGGAGTGAAAATGATCTGAAGAGACGAATCAAGGGAGCTATGTGTTAGTGAGTGAGTTTGGTTTAACGCCGCTTTGAAAGGTACCAAGTACAATGAATATGGTACAAACAGGGTACCAAGTCAGTTCAAGTCGAAATTCAAGTCTTCACACATGCGGATCACTGTGATGTTATAGTGAAGACGTCGGGATTCTGGAAAGCCAGGTCAAGATGATGCATGAAAACTGACTTCAGTTTGATAAACAAGATTGACGGAGTGAGGGAGTTGGGTTTAACGCTGCGTTGAACAGACACCCAAGAGCACGGGTATGGTGCTGACAAACCTAGAAACAATATCGGGGAGAACCGGAATCCGAACCCACAATTATAGGTTTCTGGTTTGACCAAAGGAAGCAGGTCTACACAGCGAATTGCGGCGCCTTGCACAACTAGGCCACCCGTGCCGCATGTTCTAATGATCTATTGAGATGCATGTCACTCTAAAGTGTGATTACTGCTTTTTATTAATCATGTGAGTGATGTTTGTGTAGTTTTAAATGCAATGTGGTACCAACCTCAGCAAAACATTTTGACAGTAACACCAGGCCAGATGCGAATCATGGATGCTACGTACCAACTCAAAACCGCAGACGTTTGATCAAATTTATTTATTCATCCTCGACAAATTAGAAAACACACAATAAATGCTTTTACAGGTAAAAGCAATAAACCAAAGTTGTTATCCATAAAGTTGTACGTTTTAGTATTTACTCACCAACGTCTAGAATGCCAATCAACGATCACATCTGATAATACTTAAAGGAATTCATTTCAGGGTGTTTTTATGCAACTATATGAGTGAGTGAATATTGCACCTATTGGTTGGGAGATATAATTACTTGAAGCATTATAAATATACAAAATACTTTGCTATATACTGATATACTAGAAGTACTAAAGCAAAATATGTTGATACAGCAGGTAATTTAAAGTGATGGCTGAGGCAAGGTTCTCTTCTGTTTGTAAATCCTATCCACGGGGGTTGGCAACCCACTTACAATACGTCGCAACACAATACAGCTGCAAATATGAAGTAACACAAGGTAGCTTCATTATGACGTAACACAAGGTAGCTTCATTTTGACGTAGCACAAGGTAGCTTCATTATGACATCACACGACACAACTACAATATGACATAGCACCACACAGCTTCATTATGATGTAACACCATACAGCTACAATATGACGTAACAACATACAGCTTCATTATGACGTAACACCATACAGATACATTATGACGTAGCACAAGGCAGCTTCAGTATGACGTAACACCATACACCTACAATATGACGTAGCACAAGGCAGCTTGATCATGACGTAACACCATACAGCTACAATATGACGTCGCACAAGGCAGCTTCATTATGACGTAACACCATACAGATACATTATGACGTAGCACAAGGCAGCTTCATCATGACGTAACACAACACAGATACATTATGACGTAGCACAAGGAAGCTTCATTATGACGTAACACCATACAACTACAATATGACGTAGCACAAGGCAGCTTCATTATGACGTAACACCATACAACTACAATGTAACGTAGCACAAGGCAGCTTCATTATGACGTAACACCCTACAACTACAATATGACGTCGCACATAGCAGCTTCATTATGACGTAACACCATACAGCTACAATATGACGTCGCACAAGGCAGCTTCATTATGACGTAACACGACACCAGTACAATATGACGTAACACCATACAACTACAATATGACGTCGCACATAGCAGCTTCATTATGAAGTAACACCATACAGCTACAATATGACGTCGCACAAGGCAGCTTCATTATGACGTAACACGACACCAGTACAATATGACGTAACACCATACAGCTACAATATGACGTCGCACAAGGCAGCTTCATTATGACGTAACACGACACCAGTACAATATGACGTAACACCATACAGCTACAATATGACGTAGCACAAGGCAGCTTCATTATGACGTAACACTACACAGATACAATATGACGTGGCACAAGGCAGCTTCATTATGACGTATGTATACCTCGCTCCGTATATATGCAGGATTCGATTTATAACATCGATCGTTATCGTCCACCTTTTATTCAGTCGTGTCAAGCGAATGTACTTAAAAATGTTTCATTATCTTCAGTTATTTTGCATCGAGTTGTATAAGGTTTTACGAATATTGCTTTTCCTTGTAAACGATTATTTACACCGATGATTAATACCGATCAGATGTTCAAAC
This sequence comes from Haliotis cracherodii, assembly GCF_022045235.1. NCBI lineage: Eukaryota > Metazoa > Mollusca > Gastropoda > Lepetellida > Haliotidae > Haliotis > Haliotis cracherodii. The sequence continues at coordinate 56,747,597 of NW_027266265.1, forward strand.
GTAAACATCAACAGTATTTATTGTCACATGACTGTGTTTTCGTTTATCGGTTCTGTAATCAGTATGACCCGTAAATATACAACGCTCGCTAAAAGGTCAACAAGTAATTACTTGTGACAATAATCCTCGTTGTTGAGTGTAGACAGTCTTTCCACGGATGACTGCCAGCAAATACCCAGTTTTGCCCCAACAGGCATATTACAGTTGACATATTGCTGACGACAGTTTGAAACCCCCCTTCACCAACTAGTGCAGCAAAATCAACTGTAAATGAGATAAACTATTACAACTAATAAACCATGTTTTCTATATAATATTGAAGCGACCATGTCAAGTTTGGTTTGGAGAACACCTGCTATCATCGTTATTTGATAGTGATTCATAAACACATGTTTATTATATAGTCGGAATTGTAGAATGGACTCTGCTTTAAGTTTCTCATGATCATGGAAAAGACTTTTGTCGCTGTTATATCAATTGTCTCTATTCTCAGTTTTGCTATGACTCCATCTGTTGTCTTTAGACGAATATGGACATTTCTAAGGCTTATAGATGTATTTATACATGTTTCGCTTTAATCGTGACACAGAGAACATTACACAATACTAATGACATATCCTGCAGTGACTTCCGTCAGAAAACAGTCATCGATTTACTCATTAACCAACCGAGCAATATCAATATTGCATGTTACAAATCCAATATTTCACAGGAATTAATCATAAAAAGGATATTTGTGCTTTCATCTTATTTTGCTATGTCCGTGTGCGAGGTGTTATCAAACCAAGAGTGATCAATATTGCTTTTTCAACCTGGATGCTTGAATAAATACCGTGTTGCATTAACCGATGTCATTATGACAGCTTCATTGGTTTCAGCAACAGGGATATTTATTGTTGACAAAAAGTATCTGACGTTAATTGTTTGATGGTGTTTCTTAATATCGCTGGAATTATGACGATGTTACGGATCACGTCGATAGCGTACAGAAGAATGGTAAGGGTGTGTTCAAGCACGTGTGAAGAATGAAACTGGTTCGACATGTGTATGTGTATGTATTGACAGCAATAAATATTCTGCACCATCATCAGACTGTTCTCTGTTCACATCATAGTTGTAACGTCTACGTATGTACGTAGGGGCATTGACTGTGCTGGCAGAGGTACTGGATTGACAGGGTTAAGATGTATGCCATTCACTTCAGTGTTTGTGAGGGGCTTTGATTATGAGGCTCATCGAGAAGGTTTCCGAAAATTCGGATCCTTTTCACTCCTCTATATTACCCTTCATCAGTTTAAAATGTTTAAGTGAGTTTAAGTAAGTGAGTGTATGATTTGTAAAGTATTTCAGTTATTTAAGGGCGTGTCAGATCAGTGTGGGAGGACCAAAAACGGTATGAAACAGATCTCAGACGTTTACCACTTTGATGGATCCCACGAGCACAGGTATGGTACTGACAAACTAAAAGAAAATCAGAGAATCTTGGATTCAAGCCCGCGATCACACGTTCCTGGCATGCATAAGGGCCGCAACTCTGTACACAGATCGCAGGAACGGAGGGGTCGTTGACTTCGTGGTTAAAGAGTGAAAACGTTGCTCATCATGCTTATATAACTAAAAGTTACACAAAGCCAACAAATCACTTACTCACTGTCGTAAATGGTGTTTTTGATGTTATCGGTCTGGGCAAATAAGACGTGTTCTGGTGACCATTCTATGCCGCTCAGTACCAAAAGTAACCGTTATACGATTAGATAACCAATCTTAACGTATTGGCAGCTGTACCTCGGGGGGATATACTTGGACACCAACTGACATAAGACGTCTTCTCCCTCTAAAAGTTCATGACGATGCAATTCAAAATAACTGTTCATCTCTACTGACGGCAAATGGAGCCAGCATACGTGCGTTCAGTTTATGGTACATTAGGCCAACATTAATGTTACCTGCAGGTGTCTTACCACCAAGTAAGCCGACAATATCCATCCACTGATTGAATAACCGTCTTTCATCCTCAAATCTGGGGGCAAACGTGCGTTGAATCCGGTCTGTGTACTTATCACTTTACGCACTATAGCGTAGTCTACCGTCACTCATTTTGGACAGTTACATAAAATTCCTTTAAGTATTTGCAGCTCGCTGAAACATTACACTGACGCCCTTCAACTGACTTGGAGAAGTAGTCCAATGATTGAATAAACCATGGCACTTATGTCACTTAGGGTTGAAGTATGATCGATGGTGCAGAGTGGCCATCATTCCTGGATTTTGAAAAGCCTCGTAATGTTTATGGTAATCAAAACTTATCTAACTATGGGAATCGGATGGCACAGTTCTGTCAATGTCTGTCATCACATTCTGTAATATTTAATGCAATTTGTAAGTTGCGTCGGAAACATTGAAAGTGCTTGTCTCGTTAAATTACAAATTCAGTGCCTAAGGGTCGTTCATATTTGAAACTTAGTTAAAATGGAGGGAACATTGTACAAAGTCAGTTTACGCGGCAAATTCGAGTCTTCACAGACATCAGGAGTTTGAAAAACCCAGTTTATATGATGCCTACAAGCTGACTTCAGTTTGATTAACACGAGTGAAGGAGTCGGATGTAACGCTGCATTCAACAGTATTCCAGTCATAATTATCACGGTGTGTCAGGAGGAAAACCCGAAGTGGTGCAGGTCTCAGACGTTTACCACTTTGGTGAAACCCACGAGCATGGTATGGTGCCGACAACCCTAGAAACATAATAGGAATGAACCGGGGTTCGAAGCCACAATCTTTGGTTTCTGTAGTAACCTAGGGAAGCAAATCTGCTCAGCGAACTGCGACACCTTATGAGACTAAAATAATGTCCTAACTATCGCTGTGTTCTGTTTATACATGTATTTCTGTACAACTGACTTTACTGTTTCAGGACACATTCACTATATCCGTGAAGATCCGGGCTCGAATTGATCTCCAGCAACCCATGCTTGTCGTAAGAGGCGACTAACGCGATCGGGTGGTCAGACTCGCTGACTTGGTTAATGCATTTCATCGTTTCCCAGTTGTGTAGATCGATGCTCATGATGTCAATCACTAGTTTGTCTCAACTATTTACAGACCGCCGTCATATAGCTGGAATATGACTGAGTGCAGCTATAAACAGGAAACAAACAAACAACACATTCACTAAATCTCCCTGTATCAATAACTGACGTTACTGCGTTAAGGATGTCTCATTTACCCTTTTACCAAGGACTCATAAACACTGAATTCCTTAACCTTGCTTGTCTGCGTTTGCCATCCAACTGATGAAACTTTCCCGCCTACCCGCTTTCACTCTGTCAATATGTTTATCTATATTTAGAGATCCTCCTGATTAGTGTATCGATATCCTCATGTTGATACAAGTCTGTCGTTAACCTTTAAGTGATAACGGATTAAATAAATATAGTATGGTTTCAAAGGAAACAAGACAACAATTTCGAAATGTAACTCGTAAATGCGTTTTGTCATCATACACAGATACTTTGTATCACCATCAAGTAATTAAACGTCAGGTACTTGTTGTCAGAAGTAAATATTTATTTTAGGGAAGATCAATGTAGTTGTTACAATTTAGCTCGTTATGGCAACACGGTATTTATTCAAGCAGCAAGACGAGGGAAAAGGCAACATATCACACTATTGATTATTTTCTGTTTTACTAACACGTCCAGCAACGAGGTACGAAAACAATATGGCATCATGAATAGCACTTGCTTGCACAGATCTGTAGGGTGTATAGCCTCGGTCGCTCACGGTGTTGATACTGAAGGATCAGTTAACGAGTAAATCGATTGCCCTGGTAGATTGAAGACCGTACTTCATCAACACTGCTCTCTTTGTAATTAGCGAGGTGAATAGTGTGCATCATCAATCTGCTTGAAGAGAACGTTGTTAAACACAGGTATCAGTTCCAGGAACGAAACATCTAGGATTATCACCAGGTTATACACGTGTAAGTGTGTGGATAAGAATAATTCAATAACGACTTGCAAGTAAGCATGTAGAGATGCATGTTGCTGTATAAGCTGCATGTTGCTGTAGATATGTATATTGCTGTAGAGATGTATGTTGCTGTAGAGATGTATGTTGCTGTAGAGATGTATGTTGCTGTAGAGATGCATGTTGCATTAGAGATGCATGTTGCTGTAGAGAAGCATGTTGCTGTGGAGAAGCATGTTGTTGTAGAGAAGCATGTTGCTGTGGAGATGTATGTTGCTGTAGAGATGTATGTTGCTGTAGAGATGCATGTTGCTGTAGAGATGCATGTTGCTGTAGAGATGCATGTTGCTGTAGAGATGTATGTTGCTGTAGAGAAGCATGCTGCTGTAGAGATGCATGTTGCTGTGGACATGTATGGTGCTGTAGAGATGCATGTTGCTGTAGAGATGCATGTTGCTGTATAAGCTGCATGTTGCTGTAGAGATGTATGTTGCTGTAGAGATGTATGTTGCTGTAGAGATGCATGTTGCTGTGGAGATGTATGTTGCTGTAGAGATGCATGTTGCTGTAGAGATGTATGTTGCTGTAGAGATGCATGTTGCTGTAGAGATGTATGTTGCTGTAGATATGTATGTTGCTGTAGAGATGCATGTTGCTGTAGAGATGCATGTTGCTGTAGAGATGCATGTTTCTGTAGAGATGTATGTTGCTGTAGAGATGTATGTTGCTGTAGAGATGTATGTTGCTGTAGAGATGCATGTTGCTGTAGAGATGCATGTTGCTGTAGAGATGCATGTTGCTGTAGAGATACATGTTGTTGTAGAGATGCATGTTGCTGTAGAGAGGCATGTTGCTGTATTCATAACTAGAGATTGTGTATTCATAACTAGAGATTGTGTATTCATAACTCATTACCAGTTTGAAGTGATGTAACTATATGAGTTGGAGAATTGTGCAGTTATTGGAGTCGAGATGTAATTATGATAATCATTACTAATACACAAAATCACTTTGCTGTGTATTAATATATTAGTTGCTCACTAACATTTCGGAGGCAAAATAAGTAGACATAGCAGGTACGTAAAGGGGATGGCAGGGTCCAAGGTTCTGTATGATGTGACACAATACAGCCACAATGTAAAGTAACACAATTTAGCGCACTCTTTATATGGAGGATACATTCATGACATCGGCCGTTATCGTCCTCCTATTATGTAGTCGTGTCAAGCGTATGTACTTGACATACGTCATTATCTTTAGCTATATTATAGCGAGGCATATAAAGCTTTACGAGTATTGCTTTTCCTTGTAAATGATTAATTACACCGACGATTGGGTCCGATCAGTTGTTGAAACGTACAAATCAACAGGATTTATTATCAAATGAATGTGTTTTCTTTTATCAGTTTTGAAATCAACCTGAGTATGACCCGTAAAAATACAACGCTCGCTAAAAGGTCAACAAGTAATTACTTGTGGCAATAATACGCGTTGTTTGGTGCAGACAGTCTTTCCATGGCTGAATGCCAAACAATACCGGAACAGACTTATTGCAGCTGAGATATTCCTGACGACGGTTTTAAAAAACAAAACAACATGTTTTCTTTAAAATACTGGAGTGAACATTTGTTCATGAAATTTTGTTTTCGAGAGTACCTCTTGTCACCGCTATTTGATAGTGATTCACAAACACATGCTTATTATATATAGTCGGAATCGTACAATGGACACTGCTTTGAGTTTCTTATGATCATGGAAATGTTTTTGTCGTTTTATTAACATAAAAAATTGGTATTTCATTGTCTCTATTACAGCTTTGATCTGACTTCATCTGTTGCCTATGGCTATACAGTACCAAATTCCTTTGGTATCCATCACGTACAGGGGCGGTCGTGTGGCACAGTGGTTAAAGCGTTCGCTCGTCGCGCCAAAGACCCGGGTTCGATTCCCGACATGGGTACAATGTGTGAAGCCCATTCCTGGTGTCCCCCGCCGTGATATTGCTGGAATATTGCTAAAAGCGGCGTAAAACCAAACTCACTCACTCACCCCATCACGTACATATTCATTTGGAAGAGTACGAACATCGCTAAGGCTTTTATGTTACATTTAGATTTATACATGTCTTTCTTAAATCACGATGATGACACAGAGAACATTAAACAATTACGGTAACTTCATATCCTGCAATGGCTTCAGTCTGAAGACTGTCATCGATTTTCTCATTAACTAACCAAGCTATATCAATATTACATGTTACAAATCCAATATATATCACTGGGATTAATCATAAAATGGTTATTTGTGCTTTCATCTTATTTTGCTATGTTCGTGTGTGAGGTGTTATGAAACCAAGAGTGATCAATATTGCTTTTCAACGGGATGCTTGAATAAATAAATGTGTGCAGTAACCGATGTAATTATAACAGCGTCACTGATTTCAGCAACAGGGATATTTATTCTTGACAAAGGGCATCTGACTTTAATTCCTTGATGGTGCTTATCAATATATTTATGACAATTATTATGGCAATATTAAGTTTCACGTCGCCATTGCACAAAGGTATGGTAAGAGTGTGTTAATGTAGGTTGATATTTCAACGTTGTACCCCACATAAAACACTTAAGGAAAAACTTCATACCTTGATCCATCGGGTTTGTGTAGCAAAACGAGTTGACCATAGATACAGTTAAACATCTATATTTAGGGGTTCAGGGCAATTTGTCAGACATAAAAACAATACGTGAAATGCTGGACTTCCTTATTTATAACATATATGTGAAATGTAAGACATTTTGGCAAGAAGTAGACATCCCCATGGGCACCAACTGTGCTCCACCTTCTGGCTAAATCTGTTTCCTTTTGCATGTGAATCTCAGTTTCTGCTCGCACTGGCAACATCAAAACAAGGCTATCGTTCAAATGGCCAATTCCCTTCCAATAATGTACTCACCTGGACTAGAAATAAATGAGACCAGCAGGATGGCCTCGTCTCTTTCATACTGAGATCTAATCATAAATATTCAGAGCGACAAAACACTCCCCACACGATTGTATGACAAGAGAAATGAATTCAACTTTCCAGCAGATACAGCCAATATTCCCTTTATGTCTAGCAATATTCCTGCAGCTCCAGCCTTGGAATCTTCAGTTCACAACTGTACAGTCGAGTTCTTTCTAACAAGATTTTCAAAGCACGTCATACAACTCTTGTTCAAGTTGTTTCAACATTCAAGCCCTCAGTAAAACGTACAAAATGTTTATGCTTACACGAAACTTGGAAGGCTTACAGAGGCATCAACTGCACTGTCCATGTTCCATTTTTACAAGATATCGACGCTGAAAGCAGAGTCGATTGTACTAGTCCACTATATCCTATGAATGTGTTATGAATCACTATTTAAAAATGATGATAACCGGTGTCGGCGAAAAGGCGAGCCTTTCCTGTTTCCTGGTGACAATTGTCACAAACACATACAAAGGCAAGTCAGTTTTTCAGCTGGAAAAACACGGGAACATATAGTACATATGTCCTTCACACACCTACCATGAAAGCTTTTGGAAGAGGCCTCGAATGTTGTAACCTTGATCAAAGGACAATTCATATTCAAAATAATAACTTTGTTCTAAATGTAAAAGGTTCCATTTTGTCATGATTTTGTCAGTGCTTTTATCTTGTGACCAGGATAATGTTGCTTTTTTTAAGTTAAGTCGTTGATCAACATCAATGCAAAACAGATAGTGACATCTGACTGATTATATGGTTGTGCTGTATCCATAACGTGTCACAACCTACATGAACCAGCAGGACATATGTCTCAAATAAATCCCGTTCCTGATGACCATGTTTGAACATATGTGTCTCAGTTTTCAACAACATAATTCATGTGATCAGATGCATTGACTAGTAATTGGTACTCCAGAGAAAGCAACAAAGCCCAGTGTGTCTCCTTTTTCACTGAATAAATAGACAGGGAATCCGTCTCAAGTGGGCCAGTAATAGACACGTGCCATCTCGACTAAGAGTTAAACTAGACAGAATATTAATGGGCATTCAGATCACAGAGGTCTTCCTTGAGTGTATTGATACAGTATGCAGGTTACACTGTTGGCACCAGCGTGTCAGAAACGTAGACTACAACGAAGGGGTTCTATCTAGTTAAAATTGCATGGTGTTGCTCTGACAAATCATTAAAATGTTATTTCGCGGAGTCAGCTTTCTATAACCAGTGCCAACAATGGATGAACTTTGCCACTCTGGTTTGGTGTTTATTTGTGATCATTATCAGATGCCCTCTCAGACCACTCAGCAGTAAATTGAGTTCAACTAAAATGACCTGATTGTTGACGGACACTGATCAGCAAGTATTAAATGTCTGGTGGTGTGGGTTGTGGGGTGTGGTGTGGTGTGGTGGGGTTTGTTATTTGCTTCGTTAGCATTTCATTCTCTTTATCAAGCCAACGTGTTTATAACTCAGATCTGTAATCAGGTGGAACAGTTTACTGTGGGTTTAACATTAGTAGTCACCATCATATCTCATATATCGGGGTTTCAGTGAAATATATTTTGTTGGCATAAGAACATGGAATTTGTGGTACATTGGGCTGCTCACTTAGATCGGGGGTAAACGTGTGTTGAATTCAGGTTGAATGCTTGTCATTCCCTCCACAGCAAATCCCACCCTCACTTTATCGTGATTGTTACATAGCATTCCTTTTTAATATATATAAACTCAATGAATGAATCACTGACAGCTTTCAATTCGTAAGCAGCCGTAATCAAAGGGTTTGATTTAGTCTGGTTCTTGTTTCACCTAAGACTGTTAAATGGTTATAATTGAGGAGTGAAAATGATCTGAAGAGACGAATCAAGGGAGCTATGTGTTAGTGAGTGAGTTTGGTTTAACGCCGCTTTGAAAGGTACAAAGTACAATGAACATGATACAAACATGGTACTAAGTCAGTTCAAGTCGAAATTCAAGTCTTCACACATGCGGATCACTGTGATGTTATAGTGAAGACGTCGGGATTCTGGAAAGCCAGGTCAAGATGATGCATGAAAAATGACTTCAGTTTGATAAACAAGATTGACGGAGTGAGGGAGTTGGGTTTAACGCTGCGTTGAACAGACACCCAAGAGCACGGGTATGGTGCTGACAAACCTAGAAACAATATCGGGGAGAACCGGAATCCGAACCCACAATTATAGGTTTCTGGTGTGACCAAAGGAGGCAGGTCTACACAGCGAATTGCGGCGCCTTACACGACTAGGCCACCTGTGCCGATCTATTGATCTATTGATATGCATGTCACACTAAAGTGTGATTGCTGCTTTTTATGAATCATGTGAGTGATGTTTGTGTAGTTTTAAATGCAATGTGGTGTCAACCTCAGCTAAACATTTTGACAGTGACATCAGGCCAGATGCGAATCATGGATGCTACGTACCAACTCAAAACCGCAGACGTTTGATCAAATTTATTTATTCATCCTCGACAAATTAGAAAACACACAATAAATGCTTTTATAGGTAAAAGCAATAAACCAAAAGTTTGTTATCCATAAAGTTGTACGTTTTAGTATTTACTCACCAACGTCTAGAATGCCAATCAACGGTCACATCTGATAATACTTAAAGGAATTCATTACCAGTTTCAGGGTGTTTTTATGCAACTATATGAGTGAGTGAATATTGCAGCTATTGGTTGCGAGATATAATTACTTGAAGCATTATAAATATACAAAATACTTTGCTATATACTGATATACTAGAAGTACTGAAGCAAAATATGTTGATACAGCAGGTAATTTAAAGTGATGGCTGATGCAAGGTTCTCTTCAGTTTGTAAATCCTATCCACGGGGGTTGGCAACCCACTTACAATACGTCGCAACACAATACAGCTACAAATATGAAGTAACAAAAGGTAGCTTCATTATGACGTAACACAAGGTAGCTTCATTTTGACGTAACACAAGGTAGCTTCATTATGACATCACACGACACAACTACAATATGACATAGCACCATACAGCTTCATTATGACGTAACACCATACATATACAATATGACGTAACAACATACAGCTTCATTATGATGTAACACCATACAGCTACAATATGACGTAACAACATACAGCTTCATTATGACGTAACACCATACAGATACATTATGACGTAGCACAAGGCAGCTTCATTATGACGTAACACCATACAACTACAATATGACGTAGCACAAGGCAGCTTCATTATGACGTAACACGACACCAGTACAATATGACGTAACACCACACAGATACAATATGACGTAACAACATACAGCTTCATTATGACGTAACACCATACAGATACATTATGACGTAACAACATACAGCTTCATTATGATGTAACACCATACAGCTACAATATGACGTAACAACATACAGCTTCATTATGATGTAACACCATACAGATACATTATGACGTAACAACATACAGCTTCATTATGACGTAACACCATACAGATACATTATGACGTAGCACAAGGCAGCTTCATTATGACGTAACACCATACAACTACAATATGACGTAGCACAAGGCAGCTTCATTATGACGTAACACCATACAGATACATTATGACGTCGCACAAGGCAGCTTCATTATGACGTAACACCATACAACTACAATATAACGTAGCACAAGGCAGCTTCATTATGACGTAACACCATACAACTACAATATGACGTAGCACAAGGCAGCTTCATTATGACGTAACACGACACCAGTACAATATGACGTGGCACAAGGCAGCTTCATTATGACGTAACACCATACAACTACAATATAACGTAGCACAAGGCAGCTTCATTATGTCATAACACCATACAACTACAATATGACGTAGCACAAGGCAGCTTCATTATGACGTAACACCATACAACTACAATATAACGTAGCACAAGGCAGCTTCATTATGACGTAACACCATACAACTACAATGTAACGTAGCACAAGGAAGCTTCATTATGACGTAACACCATACAACTACAATATGACGTCGCACATAGCAGCTTCATTATGAAGTAACACCATACAGCTACAATATGACGTCGCACAAGGCAGTTCCATTATGACGTAACACGACACCAGTACAATATGACGTAACACCATACAGCTACAATATGACGTAGCACAAGGCAGCTTCATTATGACGTAACACCACACAGATACAATATGACGTGGCACAAGGCAGCTTCATTATGACGTATGTATACCTCGCTCCGTATATATGCAGGATTCGATTTATAACATCGATCGTTATCGTCCATCTTTTATTCAGTCGTGTCAAGCGAATGTACTTAAAAATGTTTCATTATCTTCAGTTATTTTGCATCAAGTTGTATAAGGTTTTACGAATATTGCTTTTCCTTGTAAGCGATTATTTACACCGATGATTAATACCGATCAGATGTTCAAACGTAAACATCAACAGTATTTATTGTCACATGAATGTGTTTTCGTTTATCGGTCCTGTAATCAGTATGACCCGTAAATATACAACGCTCGCTAAAAGGTCAACAAGTAATTACTTGTGACAATAATCCTCGTTGTTGAGTGTATATAGTCTTTCCACGGATGACTGCCAGCAAATACCCAGTTTTGCCCCAACAGGCATATTACAGTTGACATATTGCTGACGACAGTTTGAAACCCCCCTTCACCAACTAGTGCAGCAAAATCAACTGTAAATGAGATAAACTATTACAACTAATAAACCATGTTTTCTATATAATATTGGAGCGACCATGTCAAGTTTGGTTTGGAGAACACCTGCTACCATCGTTATTTGATAATGATTCATAAACACATGTTTATTATATAGTTGGAATTGTAGAATGGAAATTGCTTTTAGTTTCTCATGATCATGGAAAAGACTTTTGTCGCTGTTATATCAATTGTCTCTATTCTTAGTTTTGCTATGACTCCATCTGTTGTCTTTAGACTAGTATGGACATTCCTAAGGCTTATAGATGTACGAGTATTTATACATGTTTCGCTTTAATCGTGATGACGACACAGAGAACATTACACTATACTAATTACATATTCTGCAGTGACTCCCGTCAGAAAACAGTCATCGATTTACTCATTAACCAACCGAGCAATATCAATATTGCATGTTACAAATCCAATATATCACAGGAATTAATCATAAAAAGGTTATTTGTGCTTTCATCTTATTTTGCTATGTCCGTGTGCGAGGTGTTATCAAACCAAGAGTGATCAATATTGCTTTTTCAACCTGGATGCTTGAATAAACACCGTGTTGCATTAACCGATGTCATTATGACAGCTTCATTGGTTTCAGCAACAGGGATATTTATTGTTGACAAAAAGTATCTGACGTTAATTGTTTGATGGTGCTTCTTAATATCGCTGGAATTATGACGATATTACGGATCACGTCGATAGCGTACAGAGGAATGGTAAGGGTGTGTTCAAGTACGTGTGAAGAATGAAACTGGTTCGACATGTGTATGTGTATGTATTGACAGCAATAAATATTCTGCACCATCATCAGACTGTTCTCTGTTCACATCATAGTTGTAACGTCTACGTATGTACGCAGGGTCATTGACTGTGCTGGCAGAGGTACTGGATTGACAGGGTTAAGATGTATGCCATTCACTTCAGTGTTTGTGAGGGGCTTTGATTATGAGGCTCATCGAGAAGGTTTCCGAAAATTCGGATCCTTTTCACTCCTCTATATTACCCTACATCAGTTTAAAATGTTTAAGTGAGTTTAAGTAAGCGAGTGTATGATTTGTAAAGTATTTCAGTTATTTAAGGGCGTGTCAGATCAGTGTGGGAGGACCAAAAACGGGATGAAACAGATCTCAGACGTTTACCACTTTGATGGATCCCATGAGCACAGGTATTGTACTGACAAACTAAAAGAAAATCAGAGAATCTTGGATTCAAGCCCGCGATCACACGTTCCTGGCATGCATAAGGGCCGCAACTCTGTACACAGATCGCAGGAACGGAGGGGTTGTTGACTTCGTGGTTAAAGAGTGAAAACGTTGCTCATCATGCTTATATAACTAAAAGTGACACAAAGCCAACAAATCACTTACTCACTGTCGTAAATGGTGTTTTTGATGTTATCGGTCTGGGCAACTGAGACGTGTTCTGGTGACCATTCTATGCTGCTTAGTACCAAAAGTAACCGTTATACAATTAGAAAACCAATCTTAACGTTATGGCAGCTGTACCTCGGGGGAATATACTTGGACACCAACTGACATAAGACGTCTTCTCCCTCTAACAGTTCATGACGATGCAATTCAAAATAACTGTTCATCTCTACTGACGGCAAATGGAGCCAGCATACGTGCGTTCAGTTTATGGTACATTAGGCCAACATTAATGTTACCTGCAGATGTCTGGACCACCAAGTAAGCCGACAATATCCATCCACTGATTGAATAACCGTCTTTCATCCTCAAATCTGGGAGCAAACGTGCGTTGACTCCGGTCTGTGTACTTATCACTTTACGCACTATAGCGTAGTCTACCGTCACTCATTTTGGACAGTTACATAAAATTCCTTTAAGTATTTGCAGCTTGCTGAAACATTACACTGACGCCCTTCAACTGACTTGGAGAAGTAGTCCAATGATTGAATAAACCATGGCACTTATGTCACTTAGGGTTGAAGTATGATCGATGGTGCAGAATGGCCATCATTCCTGGATTTTGAAAAGCCTCGTAATGTTTATGGTAATCAAAACTTATCTAACTATGGGAATCTGATGGCACAGTTCTGTCAATGTCTGTCATCATGCAATTTGTAAGTTGCATCTGAAATATTGAAAGTGCTTGTCTCGTTAAATTACAAATTCAGTGCCTAAGGGTCGTTCATATTTGAATCTAAGTGAAAATGGAGGGAACATTGTACAAAGTCAGTTTACGCGGCAAATGCGAGTCTTCGCAAAGCCCTCCCTCTGATCGGGACATCAGGAGTTTGAAAAACCTAGTTTAGCTGATGCCTACTAGCTGACTTCAGTTTGATTAACGCGAGTGAAGGAGTCGGATTTAACGCTGCTTTGAACCGTATTCCAGTCATAATTATCACAGTGTGTCAGGAGGAAAACCCGAAGTGATGCAGGTCTCAGACGTTTACCACTTTGGTGAAACCCACGAGCACGGTACGGTGCCGACAACCCTAGAAACCACAATCTTTGGTTCCTGGCGTACCCAAGGGAAGCAAATCTGCTCAGCGAATTGCGACACCCTATAAGACTAAAATAATGTCCTAACTATCGCTGTGTTCTGTTTATACATGTATTTCTGTACAACTGACTTTACTGTTTCAGGACACATTCACTATATCCGTGAAGATCCGGGCTCGAATTGATCTTCAGCAACCCATGCTTGCCGTATGAGGGAACTATGCTTGTTTCCCAGTTGTGTAGATCGATGCTCATGATGTCAATCACTAGTTTGTCTCAACTATTTACAGACCGCCGTCATATAGCTGGAATATGACTGAGTGCAGCTATAAACAAGAAACAAACAAACAACACATTCACTAAATTCCCCTGTATCAATAACTGACGTCACTGCGTTAAGGATGTCTCATTTACCCGTTTACCAAATAAACTGAATTCCTTAACCTTGCTTGTCTGAGTTTGCCATCCAACTGATGAAACTATCCCGCCTACCCGCTGTCAATATGCTTATCTATATTTAGAGATCCTCCTGATTAGTGTATCGATATCCTCATGTTGATACAAGTCTGTCGTTAACCTTTAAGTGATAACGGATTAAATAAATATAGTATGGTTCCAAAGGAAACGAGACAACAATTTCGAAATGTAACTCTTAAATGCGTTTTGTGATCATACACAGATACTTTGTATCACCATCAAGTAATTAAACGTCAGGTACTTGTTGTCAGAAGTAAATATTTATTTTAGGGAAGATCAATGTAGTTGTTACAATTTAGCTCGTTATGGCAACACGGTATTTATTCAAGCAGCAAGACGAGGGAAAAGGCAACATATCACACTATTGATTATTTTCTGTTTTACTAACACGTCCAGCAACGAGGTACGAAAACAATATGGCATCATGAATAGCACTTGCTTGCACAGATCTGTAGGGTGTATAGCCTCGGTCGCTCACGGTGTTGATACTGAAGGATCAGTTAACGAGTAAATCGATTGCCCTGGTAGATTGAAGACCGTACTTCATCAACACTGCTCTCTTTGTAATTAGCGAGGTGAATAGTGTGCATCATCAATCTGCTTGAAGAGAACGTTGTTAAACACAGGTATCAGTTCCAGGAACGAAACATCTAGGATTATCACCAGGTTATACACGTGTTAGTGTGTGGCTAAGAATAATTCAATAACGACTTGCGAGTTAGCGAGTATAACAGCTGGTCATCAAAACCACTGATTGATTTCTTATGGTTTTACGTCGGTTTAAGGTCTTGTCAAATTACAACGGGGGACATCAAGAATTACCTTCACAGAGAGTACCTACATGTATGTCTGGCATCGAATCTAGGCAATCGGCTGACCTAGGCATCACGTACATCACGATAGGACAAGTGTTGTCAAGATACGTCAAGTGCAGTCAGGATATGACAAGTGTAGTACTGATATGTCACGTGTAGTCACGATATGTAAAATGTAGTACTGCTATGTCACGTGTAGTCAGGGTATGTCAAATGTAGTAAAGATATGTCAAGTGTAGTCAGGATATGAGGCTTTTGAAATTAATACAATCGGTCGATCAATAAAACGAAAAAGTGATACCCCTGTCCGCGTCTACTGCACGGTCAACATTGACTGTGGCCACCTCTATACCATCATCACCACTGTGTAGGGGTATCTATACCATCATCACCACTGTGTAGGGGTCTCTATACCATCATCACCACTGTGTAGGGGTCTCTATACCATCATCACCACTATGTAGGGGTCTCTATACCATCATCACCACTATGTAGGGGCCTCTGTACCATCATCACCACTGTGTAGGGGCCTTTGTACCATCATCATCACTGTGTAGGAGCCTCTGTACCGTCATCACCACTGTGTAGGGGTCTCTATACCATCATCACCACTGTGTAGGGGTCTCTATACCATCATCACCACTATGTAGGGGTCTCTATACCATCATCACCACTATGTAGGGGCCTCTGTACCATCATCACCACTGTGTAGGGGCCTTTGTACCATCATCATCACTGTGTAGGAGCCTCTGTACCGTCATCACCACTGTGTAGGGGCTTCTGTACCATCATCACCACTGTGTAGAGGCCTCTGTAACGTCATCACCACTGTGTAGGGGCCTCTGTACCATCATCACCACTGTGTAGAGGCCTCTGTACCGTCATCACAACTGTGTAGGGGTCTCTATACCACCATCAACACTGTGTAGGGGTCTCTATACCATCATCAACACTGTGTTGGGGCCTCTGTACCATCATCACCACTGTGTAGGGGTCTCTATACCACCATCACCACTGTGTAGGGGCCTCTGTACCATCATCATCATCACTGTATAGGGTCCTCTGTACCATCATCGCCATTGTGTAGGGGTCTGTGTACCATCATCACCAGTGTGTAGGGGCCTTTGTACCATCATCACCACTGTATAGGGGCCTCTGTACCATCATCACCACTGTGTAAGGGCATCTGTACCATCATCATCACTGTATAGGGGCCTCTGTACCATCATCACCACTGTGTAGGGGCCTTTGTACCATCATCACCACTGTGTAGGGGCCTCAACTCGGAATATCACAGTCAATCCAAATGTTGAATATCAGAGCAGGACATAAGGCACAGGAAATTTTAGGAAATGAGTATTTTTTGTCAGAATCGTACAATCGACTCTGCTTTGTGCACAGATTTCTATTGCATATGGAAAGGGTTTTCTCGCTTTATTTACAGATGTCAAAGCCAACTGAAGTATAAAGCAAGACTTCATTGTTTCATGACTACAATGTACGTATTGCAATTATTGCCATATTCCTTCGTTTGAAGACCGGTATCGACCCCGTGTATGTATTGGTGCTCTTGCAGGCTGGATGTACACGCAAGTCAATGAACTTTCGAGATCATTGACCATTTTAATATATCATGCATTTGTGAGCTAAACATAGGCCATGGTTAGTGAATAAATCAGTGTTTTCCTGTGACAAATGCATCCCTGGTGGACCTATCTCTGTGTTCCTCTTTCATCACTGTTGCACACTGACTTTTACGTCACCTTCAAATAACCTCATTACTACCACAAACATAGATGTTTCATTTCACGCACTTCGACACTGCTCTGTTCGCAATCTCAACAGGATACCGAATACTGTTACGAAGGATTGTCGATTTAATCAGAGTACCTTTAGTTAACTGAGGGAATTTTGTTCGTTCGATGAGCTGAGAGGAGGTATCGCAATCAATCACATCACGCATGTCTGCACAAGGTCAAACGTCGCTATATAAAAGACAATATTGGAAAAGATTATGCAGCTATTGGATCACGTTGATGGGTATCACAAATTGAATCAAAATTGTTACCACCATTACACGATAACTGAACAATACAAAACCCTTTACCTTAATTTCTAAAATGAGTACCAACTTGAAATTATCAATACCGATCTTGTTCTATTGAAACATTTTGTCGAAAGAACCTATTATCTTAATAGAGCAATACATAGTACTCGGTTGGGATCCCCCATGTTACGATGATGCTCGTGTTCATATAAACTGTGTAACTTTGGACTTCAGTGTCACGTAAAGCTGACACATTGTCATAAATGTAAAATATTGTAATATTGTTCAAAGAGGCGTAAGGTGAAGGCAGAAGAGTATCATAATCAAGAAGAATCTTGGATTCGATCCCACGATCACAGAATCCTTCCCCATCTTAGGAGGGCAGGCGAGTTGCGATTCATTACAGCATTGATCTACATGTTCCCGACTTTGGCTGCACACAGAAGCACTTTATACAAAATAGTGGAGGTAGGATGTGTTATATAGTTTTAGTGTCCGATGCAATTCCCTATTATGATTTGTACCATGTGTTCCTGGTATCATCACTATTTGATAGTGATTTATAATATAATCAGAGTCTGGGAACTTTGCTTTAGCAACGATTCCTACGATTTTGGAAAAGGATTTGTAGGGAGGTGATGAGGAAGGAACGCCTTTTGTTCAAAGAATACCAAGAAGCACGCACACCCACGCACACACTGAACTCGGCTCTGAATTGCGCTAGTGTCCACGTCATGGATAAAAGAGTATGCTTAATATTATGCAGGGAATTTGATGAATATTATTTTTTATTGGCAAAATAAACTACGTCTGGGTTTTTTGCCCTGCAAGTGTTAGCATTTTTTCAAACACTCAGGAACATCTTAAGTCTTGATGATGAGATTTGGATGTGATTAGTCTTGAAGAGCCTTTTCCTGTGTTGTGCATCCCCGATGCCAATACGTTTCTGTGCTGAAATGTTCCGAAATTGGATAAAACGAGATGATTACATAATCACCAAGCTCGCTCTGTCGTGCCTGTCAGTTTGACAAGCTGAAAGCATAACATGCTTCATTAGACATCCTCTAGTCAAATAAGTTTCACTCAACTCAGATGTAATTTGGAACTGACTGAGCTTACTCACTCGTTTGTTGTGAAACATAAAAATCAGCGATGTATGTATTCCCAGGAGGGGAGACGATTAAGAGATGTTATGTGCTGAAAACGGGATCAAGATACCGATCTGACTACACGATTACGATTACTCATTGACAAACCCGCCTGTGATTACACCATTCTGCAATTCTTGACAGATAATTGAGATTTATCGAATGACACTCGCTTCTTTATCAACTCAGGTTGTAATTTGCTTTAGTTCAAATTTAACAGTGAGAAAATGGATGACGTTATTCGTCTGCAGAAAGTTTACTAATTATTCCTTTAGGGAGCATAACACGATGGTGTGATTTCTCCTTATCTCGATCCATGTCAAGCGTCAAGTAGCGTCAAGCCCGTGTTCGGAATAATATACACAAGGCCATGCCTAATTTGAACTTTTCTCCTGGGCCATGTCCTTCACATGAAACAATGAGGAATATCAGAATAAGGGAAAATAGCTGTGTGCAGTTATCTTGCAGTGTTATAACACGCGTTGCCGATAGCCGACATTTTGTCAGACAGGATGTGAAACGTCCATCGGCTATAGGAACGTACTTATTTCCATCGATGAGACACAGGAAGAATCGCTTTCACGTTTTAGACAATTAAGCGTTCTGAGGTGGCTCTTTTAACGTTCCCTGAAGTCGTAATCAATTTATTGACCTTCTCAGTATAGAGCAGTGTCCACAGGGGCATGTAATGTGTTGTAGCGACGGTGATTCTACTACACACTGAGTACTGTACAGCGCGTATTGCCAGAAGAAGGTGCTGGAGGCTGCGATTTCAATCGTCTTTCTACTAAGCCCAGCCTATTACCTTCCTATTCCATTAACGCGGTACTTTGTTCTAGGTGGTATATATAAAGCTTAGGTCTTATCCGACATGACGTTAAGGCATATCAGGGTATTATTACAGAGTACACTGCATGTGAAACTACTACACTAATAAACATTTTCCTTGCCTTAAGGGTATTCTTGTGCGTTAAAGAAAGGACAAGCAATTAATTCAACTACGTCCACTTACAAATCACTTTGATGTTAGAGATTGGGTGAAGCGTGAAAAGGGAGAGAATGCTGTTCTTTATGGAAAGCACCAATCAGGGA
This sequence comes from Haliotis cracherodii, assembly GCF_022045235.1. NCBI lineage: Eukaryota > Metazoa > Mollusca > Gastropoda > Lepetellida > Haliotidae > Haliotis > Haliotis cracherodii. The sequence continues at coordinate 56,767,359 of NW_027266265.1, forward strand.
TTTAGGTCAAGGAGACGACAAAAAAATGAAATATGTGTCCCTCAAGTATCTTATATTTAAAACATTTTACATGTTATGCAACTCACAGGGTCAATGTAACAAGCCTTGTGCCTTTGACTGAAGAAAGTAGTTCTAAAGATACGAGGTTGGAAATGACATTGTCACTCTGTAGGGTCGGTGGAACAGAGGTATTTATTTGGTGCAGAAGTTTGTTGCTTCACATATTCCTCTCATGAAGGAAGGTAATGCTCGAAGGAAATGTCTGAAATATGCAACAGCCAAAAGATTTGCACCATATTACAGGATGACTTGATGGCATTCGCAATCACTTTTGCCAAAATACCTGCAAACTGTGAAGATTATGTGTCAACCAATATTTCTATGATTCCGACAACGTTATAACCCTCAGCAATTATTGTTCTAGAATTGAAGCCTTTTGAAATTTGATTCATATTAACTTTGCCACAAATGTTATTGTAAACTAAACGCTTCGACACAGGGTACATTGAATGCCACAAAGATATGAAGTCACCATGTCGTCACAGTTCTGTTTCAAGACATGAACATAGAGTAAGGTAAGACACTGACATTCATTTTACAATCAGATTGTGCTACTATTCAAAAGTGACAAAACTACTTTCATGTGTTTGATTGGCATTGCTGGAAGATGATAAGTCATAGTAAAGCCAATTAAGATATGTCATGGAGGATAACTTCTTTATTGTATTATCTATGTTATATAAGAGATCTGTACCGTTGACTCTCTTGCTTGACAACGGTATAAGGATCTATACCGAAACGTCTCACCATAATAGAATAAAGAAGTTGTCATCCATAAAATATCTTGTCTTTACATTTTCATGATCATTAGAAATCTCTGCTAAAAGTACAGTCAGTTGTACGATTCCGACCATATTATAGGCATGTGTTAATGAATCACTACCATATAGCGAAGCCGACACACGTCTTCCCAAAGATTTCACGTACCTGCTATCTGTCCAGCCTCTCAGACATTACTTGCTCAGTAAACGTATATATAGGGTCTCTCATATATGTAGTGAAACTTGAAACTAAATGGTATTAGGAATCGGATGTTTCTTTTCGCCATAACTGATTTATCACAATTGTCAGATGATCACATGGATTTTTTAATGTACCTACATGAACACCTTGCAAATGTATACGCCATGTCAATGGCAGAAAATATCCAGTCTCGAGATTCCGACAAAACAGATTCCACTGGGCGTAAAAGCAAAATAATGGTGAACATTATATCAATGGATCACTATAAAAACAGTGCTGACACCAGATGGCCAAGGTAAGAATGTCCTTCTCTGTGGAAGATTTCGCAAAGGACAGTATATACATAAAAGTATGTGTTTGTTGCCTCACGTGTATAATATTAAGACGGATACCAGCCATTTTACGGCAGGGGGGATAATAGGTTTTATACAAGTTGTAACGTGTCGATTCCCAAATTGAAGGAATATGTTAACCCAGAAATCTGCACGTAAAAGAATTTAGCGTGAAACCAACAAATGGTACACAATCGACAATTGTATTACACAATTAACTAGGTTTAGTAATCAGTACATATTACTGCAAATCAGTTACAATGGCAGTACAAAAAAGTGGTCGTGCAAGAGCCAATGGCAGCATACAATGTGAGAGCAATGTAAATGACAATGATAAGAGTAATAATCACCTCGCCGCAACACGAAACATGATCTTCACACGAAAGCTGGTTGTGATATAATGTAAGATGAAATGTGAGATGAGAGAGGCACGCGCTCCCTCCACTTAAATAGTCTAACTAGCTGCCAGCACTTTCCACACAGTACTAGACCAGTCCAGTGTCACCAGAACATCACAGAACATTTCACATGTTTCTATTATCTTTGACATCCCACCATGCTGTTCCGGAAGACTACATATATTACGAGCATCCAAATATAATAACTTTTTCACCTCTGCTTACATAAGTGATACTGCATTCCGGACAACTAATCATTGTACAAATATAATGCAATGAAATTCTAATGAATCTCAACAAATAATGCAATAGTTTAACAATATATTACAGTGTTGGGAATCAAACTCTGGTCTTAAGCACGACGAGCCACTGCTTGAACAATAAGGCATATTCACCTGCCTGATACCGATAGGAACTTGAATTGCATGTAACATAATATGTACATAATTAAATAGTTTGAACAAGTGAAAATATTTAACAACAATTTAAACAGATCGATCAATGTCTCAAACACACCTCTAGTCCAACTATTGTGGCATTGAGGTTTTTTTTTAACTCGTCATATTGCTTCCTTGATTCTTTCTGAGAGTGACGTGTTTGTTGATTCCGTGCCCCCATGCAGATGAATAGTTTTATTCCATTGATTCTAAGCCAATAACTGTAAAGTGAATTTGACAGACCTCTTTTTTCAATTGATTTCTCTGGAAAGTTCGATCAAATGTAACATAAGGTCGTACCTCAGTCTGATAAAGCTTTTGAGAAGCAAATAAAATGTTACATAAAGACCGACTTAAAAGCAGAATAAAATAGTTTGATGTCTCCTAAGGAATCCCGATTCTGAAAAACGTATCCTCTTTGGATGGATTCCAGGAAAATTCAAATCCAATAATTGAAACAGTATTTACGGGGATATAGAATTCCTAAGTGTATTGAGTTGGGTTCTTCCTTGAAAAAAACATGAAACATGTCAAGATGAAAATTCATTTGTTACAATAGGCACGTTGTTGTAAACGTTGTTGTGTGAGATCTATGAACAATGAAAGCTGTTCTTTTTGGAAAACATCGGAAACGAGTCTTGATGCCTTTGTGGGTGGATTGGAAATTTTTAAAAAATGACATCTTTAGGTGGATCTTTGTTGTTCATGCAAGACATATCCCAATCGTTATTAATAAAGCAACATGCTAGTAACTTATTTAAAATTGGGTTACAGAGTAAGTAGGTTTATTCCTAAACCATATGTATTTTTGCATATGAACACGATTCGGACAACGTTGCCTAACTTGCAGCAATATAATTGAAGGCTGTTCAGTCCAAATTACAAGGGACACTAAATTTACTGTAAAACAAAATATGACTTGTGATACTAGAAATGTTATTGTTTGCAGTGGATGCAATGAAAAGTATATCGGAAAGACAGAACTTAAATTAAAAAGAAGAATGAATCTTCACCGTTCACAAATAAAGCAGCCACACAACAGCACGATTCCACTCAGTGAACATTTAGAAGCATGTGGAAACAGCAACTTTTCAGTTTTCCCGCTATATAAGCTAAATTTTTATCATGAACCTACATTGTTTAAAAAAGAGCAACATTTCATTCATAAATACGCGCCTAAGTTAAATGTAAAGGCGTAAGTTATTTGTCCATTGTCACCTTGGTATTGTGACGTCATAGTTTCCTAAATGTTATGACGTCACGTAACTATATGTTACTACTTCATGTCCGTTATTCAGTCATGGCCTGATGAGATTCGTACGTGGTACGAGTTGAAAGCGCTAGCCTATTAAAACTGTGTTCAATCTTACTCCACTTATTCAAATATATATATATATATATATATATATATATATATATATATATATATATATATATATATATATATTAAAAACTAGAAATATTATAGCATACTTTGGTAGTGACAGCAACATTGGTTCAGTATTTTTCAGGTGAACAAATGACTTGCCTTTGCATGTGTTTGTGACGGTGGCACCGGTTGGGCAGGATACGTTCACTTTTTCACCTGGTACCCTCACTATGTAATAGTGATTCCTAAACGGATGCTCATGATATGGTCGGAATCGTAAAATGGACCCTGATTTGGCAGCGATTTCTTATGTTTATGATAAGGGTCTTGTCGCTCTTATTTCACACATTGTTCCTATATTGGAGATCGAACGTAGGGATTCGGAGTGACAAATAAAGTTAATGCTTTAAGCACCAGGCTACCGATTCATAGTTTGGTATGCATTTCACTCAAATTTGGGGTTAAGAGTTTGTGAAATTCGTTTTCTTCTGGTTGTAATATTCAAGCACTTAATATCACGTCGAGGGACACCAGAAATGGGTTTCTCACTTTGTACGCTGGTGGGGAAGGAGAACCCGTTAACCACAAGGCAACCCAACAGACCAAACAATAGGATAACATATTAGTAAATCCAAATAAATACAATAAGATAGTAATGTAGATGTTATCTCAAGCAGTTGATTGTATCTTCTTGGGCAGCTGGCCTATGACATGTTGTATAGGACGGAGACTCAATGTCATTATTGTCAGTTGTGCAAAAGAACACAGCTTGCATCTAAAACCTTTGCCTTCCTGCGCTGTGGCATCTAAGGGAAATTTCAGCTATGATCAGCGTATGTTGCTGAGAAGGGTCACCGCTCGATGGCCGCTGTAACTTGTTCGTGTCCCCTTATTTACGCAGGTCTATACAGCTGCTAATGGGGTCACATTAGTGAACGATTGAATGTTATAATACGCACACACACAAAATCAGTATTCGAGCTTTATTATCTGTAATTGATCTGCACAAAGCAACCCATTTTGGGGCTACGAGGACACTTCATCAGTTGGGTCACACGTTGTGACGTAGTTCAGCCTTTTCCTTCAACCTGCATGTGTACTGGGAACCTTTATGGTCTGGTGTCCTCAGTGTATCCACTCGCTTCAAGTCTATATTAAGGAGCTCTAACTGTTCATGTGCCAAGCTATTGATGATGATATTTCGGTTTCGGATATTTCGGTAAATGTTTCGTGAGGGAGGAATGTTCCAAGTGACAGCCTGGAGTCGCTTTCTTACTGGCACGACCGAGGAACATAATTGGGGCCAATTTGAGATTCGGATTCTGACAGGGTAAAGGATTTAAAACGTTTGGTAAAAGCAGATATGAACGGGAAATTAAAAAACAATTCAAGAACTTTCCCTTTTATTAATAACCAAAATGCAACACACCAACTGACACCTAATTAATTCATACAAACCGAATGTTATATTATGTGAGAAAGAAAGAAAGCTTATTTTGGCTTCGGAAAGCTGAAGACAAATTCTGCGCAAAACCTAAAAAGTAGCTATCGATTGTTTTAAGTCTGTCAAAAACATTCGGTGAAACAGAATTACACAGCATACATTGCAAGTTAGCACGCACACGTGGTAGGCATATCAGTATCCTCTAGCTGAGCTCAACTGTCACATTACATATCGAATAGTAGTCCAATACTGGCCTCGTGCAGTAGAGTCTCCAAGAGCAGTGTGATGGTCGCCAGATGTCCGTCTGTGCTGGTCTCATGCAATAAATCGCGTAGCGTACTTAGTAAACTGGTCACGACACACTGCAATTCATTTCCTGATAGATGTCTTTTCCCGTGGTGGTGGACAGACCAGATTTCCTATGGACATTTCTATCAGTATTACCACTGGCTAACACGGTCACGCAGGATGTAAACCTCTTCCGATTTGGAAGTACATTTACTTTTATTGTCAAGACAAAGGAAGAATTCTGCACGACAATTTATCGTTTCCAGATGGGTCTTTTAATGGTACCGAAAGGACTCTTCCTGGGCCTGCGGTTGGCACTCGTCAACGACAGTTTGTACAATGACTTTTACGATATTTAAGTAAAGGATTACACACTTAAAAATATTATAATAAACAAATACATGATATGTGTAGCGTGCGACAAATTCCAAAATAAAAGCAACAAAACCCGTTCCATATTCAGAAGAAGTCTATTGCACGATTCCGACCATATGATGAGCATGTGTTTATGCATCACTGTCCAATAGTACAGATACGTTGCTCGGGGGGTATCCAACATGGGGCAGTCACAAACACTTACAAAGGCAAGTCAATTGTTCAACAGAAAAAAATATACGGGAACATATGGTTCTAATCAAAATAGGGAATTACATCGGACATTTTGTCACTGATACGGCAAATGTTGAAACATCCTCTACATATCTACCATAAAACCTTTTGAAAGATCTACTGAAGCTTTGAATGTTGTAACACTGGTCAAACATACCCTTAAGCAAACGCCGTATAATCCGCTTTGAAACATGATGCGTCAACCTTTCAGGTGATGGAAAAAACGTCAATATCTTAGAGGTATTCCTTACCATGTCTCTGTTACAAGGAAACATGTTGAGCTCACACCACAAAATGGAAGGACAAATTACGAAAACCTTCACTCACTTTCGGTAGCACATGTTTACATGGTGTTGATCGTGCCCCTTGACACGTCTGTCGTGCCACATGTGTAAAGGTCAAAGGTGAAGAGGTGTATTTGTGGATGCCCACCGACTCTTTGTGTGGAAATTAGCTAAAGTCTAGTGGAGATGGCAAGCGTGTGGTTTGAAATGTAATAATCACATAACAGATACCCTTGAATGCATGGCACTGCACATAACCAATAGGTTGCAAACACAACAAACAGGATCATCGCGACTGGCCAGGATACCTTGTGTGTGTGATGGTCGTCCCCATTATAGTTCCAAACATCTCTTTGTGTATTTTCACATTTCACATTTCGGGCAAATACATTAATATTTACGATTGGACCGATTTGGAAACAGCACAATTATTTTTTTGTGAATTGAATATTTTGAAAACGAGCGTTTTTGGCTACCTTTCTCGAATCCATATATTCTTAAAAGAATACATTAACACATATTTCAAATTTCATGGAAAGACACATTCAGCTTACGACTTAGATCTGTAATCAAGTCTTCACCGTGAAAGGCCTGATTAGGTCATTCCAAATAGTGTATGGTAGACATTCAGAGGAATTTACCAGAAATGACACGCATAAAAGTATTTAATGCCAACAATCCTACTTTGATTCAACATTTTGTGCAAGCAGTTCTATGCCCGATACCACCAGATGCCTGCTGATAGGTCTATTCCTGTTTCTTTTCTTTTTTACAACGGGATTTGTAATTAACGTATCAAATGCAGGGTTAGCACTTTAGTGGTATTTCAAAATGTCAAAATACCCTTTAAAACCGGCTGGTGGTGTCACGTGGAGAAACATCACGAGATCATAGCAAACGAAATGACAGCCCAAGATTTGTAATTGTAGGTATTGACTTGTGTACATCGTCATTTACAGAGAGGAAATCTCAGATGATGTAACAATTTGAAAAGAAGCATTCCCTATTGAAACACAGTAGAATAAACACCATACACTTAACGTGGCATTGGTTTTATATTAATACATAACTCTAAACACTTTCATTTCTCAAAAGTTGTCAAAATGTTTGTTGATTCCACTCTTGAGAGTGGTTAAAACACCATAAAAACAACCAAAGCCAATTGAAATACATGGTTATTTCTTATCAAAGCAACAGTTTTATCCTAGTTTATGCTTCTGTTAATAAAACGGCGTTTTACTCAATTATATTTGAAATGTTATAAGATCAATGAGCAGAGTCTGCAATTCTGCCCGTTATTGCGATTGTTTTACACAATCAATACAAGTATCCGTGGACATTGAGCAATGTTCCTGAAGAGGAGACTCATTGTGATCTGCTGCCGAGTTAAACATGTTCTTCAAGTGAGTGTATTACGAGATGAATAGAGCTGTGGTTTTTAATGTCACTTTTCATGTGGCAATTTGAAACGTGATGGAGATAACACATCTGCTCAATACAGAGTGATTTGTTCGTAAAGCATATTTCTATCTCCTATTTACTTCATTAAACTTCATGTTTTGTGTGCATCATCAAGTGTTCAGCCTTTGATATGTCTGGCTAAAGAATCGGTAGAAACGTTGTGGAAAACACGGAATGATTTATCGGAGTGGAGATGATAACAGTTCCACGTTCATCGAATTAAGCTGAAAATAGTGTCGCTAGTGGATCACTGTAAATGAAATTGTTGAATATTGAAAAGGTATACACAAGCCAGCACAAACACCAACGCATGCACGCACGCACACACGCTTCACACACAATACGTGTAGCTTGGTGGACGCCTTAATTTGCTCTGGAGAGTTAGGTCCCTTGACATTGCCAGGGTACGATTGTAGATTCATACGACCTACGTCAGTTATCGCCTTCCTCTGACAATGATTTACCGTCCAGTAAAGGCATCTCTCTCGATTGTACAAGTCAGACAATATCATGAGCATGTGTTAACGATTCACTATTAAATAGTGATGAAACTAGGTGTTCGTGAAAATCAGTGGCCTCCGCCACAAACACATGCAACGGCAAAACAATCGTTCACCTGCAAAAACACGGGAACATGCAATGTAAGTCAAAATAGGAAATTGCATCGGACATCATTTCATATGAAAAATCCATAATTGCAGTCCATTGGAAATTCTGACTTTATAATAACATGCGTTTACGAATCACTTATTAATGGTGATGATATCGCGTGTTCGTGAAAATGTCACGTGTTCGAGCATATCGTGCCCCATGTGAATATAAAGAATGCCCTTCCTTTTTTTATCAAGGATAATTGGTTATCTTTGACACAGGGATTTGGAAGTACATTCGCTGGATCTTTGGAATCCAGTATCGGTTCATCAATTTTATTTCTAGGGGCGGGTGTTTTAAATGAATAATTTGTTCAGTAATATGCCAAAAATGAATTGTTTGTTTTGTGAAAAGTACCCAAACGTCAAACATGTTATCTAAATAGTGTAAATGAATAGATTGTTTGAAGGTTCTCAATAAATAATAGTTTGTTGTATACTATTGGGGAAAAGTAGATTATTCTCCAAAGTAATTCTTCCTCAATTAACATACTTGCCATGTGGCATTATTTGATATGTAAGACTCCTACTACGTTCTTTGACCAAACAATTTATGTGGTAAAATTGAAAATCTCCTTTTTGCAAAGATTTCCCATGTTTATTGAAATGTTTGTGTTCGTTTTATTTGCATGTTATTCGAAGCCTTGTCTTTTGATTCATCTACGAACTTTCATGTAGGGCAGACAAAATTTGGATCACAGCTGGCCAAGAAAGAATGGGTTTTTTCAACTTCTGTTTCCTCTATTTCAGTTTGTGCACTTTGCTGATGACAACATGACCTTTCTATGTCATGTGTTCAACGATTTACAAGAACAAAAATCAATGTTCATTGTGGATATCGACTGTCCCAGATATAAATAGATATATCATTCCCACTTACTAGGGATTCCGGGGTAGAATAGGTCTTCAGCAACCCATGCTTGCCGTAAAAGGCGACAATGCTTGTCGTAAAAGGCGACTAACGGGATCGGGTGGTCAGGCTCGCTGACTTGGTTGATACATGTCATCGATCCCAATTGCGTGGATCGATGCTCATGATATCAATCACTGGATTGTCTGGTCCAGACTCGATTATTTACAGACCGCCGTCATATAGCTGGAATATTGCTGAGTGCGGCGTCAAACAACAAACCAACCAACCAAATGGGAAACAGCGTCCATCTACGACCAAGTAGACACGTCTAACCGAAACGGAACTTTAACCCATCCTCAATTAATCTTTAAATATTTAACACTGCATAACCAATCCTGCAAATATATATGCCGCGGCAGTCTCGCCAGAATCAAATGGTACTGATTTATATTTTGCTGGATTTCCTTATTTCCTTATCATCTCTACGAGGTTTAGTGCTCCTTTGGTCTGGCTGTGTGTTTATCTAGTTCACAACAGCGGCTCCAGAGAATAATTAGTATCGAGTATCTGCCTTAACAATTCCATTGGGTGTACAAATAGGCACAGTAGTGATGAACATTTTATGTATCGATCACTGAAAATCAGTGATGACACCAGGTAAATGCGTCATAAATCTTTCCATCTTAATGTGTCCATTCTACGATTCCGACTACATCATGAGCATGTGTTTTGAATCCCTATCACATAGTGATGACACCAGGTGTTCGCGAAAAGGTGAGCGTATCCTGTTCCACAGGTGACATTCGTCACAAACACATGCAAAGGCAAGTTTTTTTGTTCACCTGAAAAATGTCGAACCAATGTTGCTGTCACTACCACAATGTGCTATATAATCTCCAGTTATATTACAGTCGTCTAAGTCCCTTGGTCACGCCAGAAACCTATGATTGTGGGTTCGAATCCCGGTTCGCCCCAATTATGTTTCTAGGTTTGTCAGCACCATACCCGTGCTCGTGGGTTTCACCGAAGTGGTAAACGTCTGAGACCTGCATCACTTCGGGCTTTCCTCCCACATTAAGCTGACACACCGTGGTATAACTGGAATACTGTTAAAAGCGGCGTTAAACCCAACTCACTCACTCACTAGTTTTATTACATGTAAATCGTTATTACTTGATAGAATCATTGCAAAAGAATTTACTATCTTGTTGCTTTATTAATAACGATGGGGATATGTCTTGCATGAACAACAAAAATCCACTTTAAGAGGTCAAATTTAAAAAAAGTATAATTTCAAATCCACGCGCAAAGGCATCAAGACTCGTTTCCGATGTTTTCCAAAAAGAACAGCTATAATTGTTCACAGATCTCACACAACAACGTTCACAACAAGGAAGAACCCGACTCAATACACTTAGGCATTCTATATCCCCGTAAATACTGTTTCAATTATTGGATTTGAAGTTTCCTGGAATCCACCCAAAAAGGATACGTTTTTCAGAATCGGGATTCCTTAGGGGACTAATTTATTCTGCTTTTAAATCAGTCTCTATGTAACATTTTATTTGCTTCTCAAAAGCTTTATCAGACTGAGGTACGACCTTATGTTACATTTGATTGAACTTTCCAGAGAAATCAATTGAAAAAAGAGGTCTGTCAAATTCACTTTACAGTTATTGGCTTAGAATCAATGGAATAAAACTATTCCATAACTCTCAGAAAGAATCAAGGAAGCAACATGACGAGTTATAGAAAACCTCAATGTTATAATAGTAAGACTCAATACCACAGAGGTGTGTTTGAGGCATTGATCGATCAATTTAAATTGTTGCTAACTATTTTAAACTGTTTTAATGATGTACATTCTATGATACATGCACTAAAAGTAGGTGAAGCTGCCTTATTGTTCAAGCAGTGGCTCGTTCAAGACCAGGGTTCGATTCCCAACATTGCGTTATGGCAGTGCGATATATTGTTAAACAACGATTCCGATTGTATTAAATTATTTGTTGAGATTCATCAGAAGTTCATTGCATTATATTTGTACAATGGTCAGTTTCCGTAATGCAGTACTATTTATGTAAGCAGTGGAAAGACAATCCAATTGATCACCTGACAAGACAGGGGAACATAAGGTACAAGTCAAAATAGCGACTTTCATCAGAAGCGTCACCTTTGGACATGTTCTGGACACATTCATCATAAAACTCTTTGAAAGCTACATGAGGCCTTTTGAGCTGAAGTCGTTTGATGTTCATTACATCTTCGTTGTAAAATCATGTTTGTACCTCAAAAGTACCTCTTCAATAACAACAATATGTATACCTATAATTATGTTGTAGGGGCGGTCGGGTAGCCTAGTGGTTAAAGCGTTCGCTCGTAACGCCGAAAACCCGGGTTCGAAATCCCGACATGGGTACAATGTGTGAAGCTTATTTATGGTGTCCCTCACCGTGATATTGCTGGAATATTGCTAAAACCGGCGTAAACCCAAACTCACTCACTCACTATAATTATGTTGTGGAAACATGGGACAATTTCTGAAAACTAAAAAAACATATGTAATAAGACTATAACTTTCATCGTAATATAATTTATAACCAGCTGATCTATTTTAGGATGTTAGCTACTTCCATTGCGTCAATATATCATCATATACAAGATATAACTGTTATATATTTAAAGTGGCAGAATTAGTTGACAGCAGTCTGAATATAAAACGTATGACGTGAATATATTGAGGAGTGATGGCTGTTTAAGTGAAGTGGAAAGAAACGAAACCTTTCAAGATGCAAATGATGGTTTACAGCTTTAACAGTAATCACTATGGTAGAGAGAGCATTGGGAGAAGACTAAAATGTTATATGCATCCAAATAAATTATATGAAAAGAGCCTCTATGAGTAATCACCTGAATCAAAAGAAGAATATTCAAATGATCAAGGATATTCTTTTCGTTGTCTGTTATTCGTCTTAACGTGCACGTCTTGGAAAATTGGCGCCATTGCTTTAATGAAATATTTGCTTCATCGTTGTTACAGTAAAAACAGAAACATTCAGAATCGTGTGGGCAGAGCATTTGGTATTCGATTCCTTTGAGTTTACAGCCACTCTAAAGGATGTGTGAAATGCACATATTGTGTTACCTAAATGTCGATAATAAATATACTGATCATTTGTATGATTGAACAAATTTGCTGCCTGTTCAAACATTTCTGGCCATCAGTGTATGGAACTACTTTCAGATAAATTCAATTATTGGTATTAAGATACACTAGGGAATAACTTGATTTTATCACATGAAAGATATTACTTTTTGAAACTGACAGAAACTTTGATTGAAGTGCATGTATGAAAGCCTTCTGTTTATGCATTTTTTCTTCAAATATTATTATCTTCTCGAAGAGCGGAATCCAAATAATGTCACAGGGATAAGAAAGACGTTGGAAGGACGTGAGAAAAAGCAGAAAATAGGAAATACCTAGTGATGCATATTAAGACGTAGGAACATAGTTGCATTTGCTATTTGTTAGACGTAGATTGATCAGCACTTCCGGCGTTTGAAAGTCGGATATGTTGGATAACAGCATGAAAGAAATACACACGATAACGCCCACTACCTTGATTAGGCGGAGATGAATCGTTGTCTTGCATGTCTTGCAAGAAGGTATACATATAATGCTATGTTATAATAATGTCAGTTAGGTAATTTGACCTTGAACAGCTGTCATGTTCATACCGAATAAGACATATTGAGGTTGATGGAACATTAAGCCAGTTCCCCCATTATGTCTCCAAAAGGATCCTAAGCATAATGATATATATGTTGTCATCCTGGACTTTACATGTGTTTACGAATAGTCCACTCAGAAAACATTCAAAGCAGGATAGAAACATTCAAAGTAGGACAGTTTGGAAAATATGACTATTGATTGATATTTTATTCATTTTGTAGCTCTATTTCTCCTAACCAACTAACGTTTGAAGTAAGTAAATATATAAAATATGATTTATTTTTCATTCCGACCCCATAGTTTCAGCACTGATCCCGAGGGTATGGAAATACGCACGTGAACCATGCTTTTATACCATTTATGTCATCAAAACCGACAGTGCATCTGTACATGGGAGGATATTGTTTTTATGACTCTCAAACCAAATATATTAACATACAAGAACTGCAAAGCTGGCGCTCCCCCACGAGGTGCAGTCACATCAATATTAAGATAAGATGTTGACACAGATGGTATGTTTTAAATATGTGTGTAACACTTATAGGTAAAAATATCCATCGATGTTTAAATGGTCATTTGCTCTAATATTAAATCAAAACTTATTTCAGCTTCCCATTCGCCCAAGTCCCTCAGATAAATCAATTGAACTGGCTTCGGCGACGTGGCCAATAGTCAAGTTTCCCAAGCCAAACATTTGTAAGCCATGATCATGATGGCCGCAGGACAGAGCTGTCAATTAACTTAGAGACTTGTCACGCATTGTGCTGTTTAATATTCCTGTAATATATTAATGTTCACTTTTACCCTTGGCCTGATATCACACCAGCTTTGTAAATGCCCACCAATTTCGTGACTCTGGACGGTCTTCGCTCATTAAGCTGAAGCGTCATAATATACTTTACAAACTAGCCAAAGCAGCCTTGAGCCATGTCTCTCGCACTACGTATAAACCTTTTGTATGTTTCATTCATGGCATGTAGGCATAGCCTTCGTAGCTACAGCTCTGTGGAACAGACTTACCGTTTCTCGTATTGGATTCTCCAGTTTGCACAAAGAATATATATATTGTCAGACATGGTCGATTTGAACTGAGCTACGTCTGTAATTAATATCACTGATCAGTTTCACGTTTATTGATAACGTGCATCTAGAGAAGACGGATAGTCTCAATTAATTGATCAATCATTTTCCTTTTATTGGTTCCTGTTATTTTTACATTTCACGTAGTTATTGTTTGGTAATTTGGGATATGCCCTGATACGGCGCCTACTCCCATTCGATCAATCAGTAGTATATCTATCATTACCAAATATGAAAGCTTTTAGATTAGCTTATTGAAGCTTATAGTCCAGACAGGCAATTACGACAAACTACACTTTAAAGACAATAGAAGTAAACCACGGGATATGAGTGTGGTAGGTACCAAAATTACCCTTTAATTAAAAATGTCTCAGTCTTCATAAGGGAATATTGATTTCAGTTGAGAAAGGTGAAAAACGATTTGAAGGACCTTTTATATTTATTTACTCTCGTAGAAACATCTATTACTTAGAAAATTAAGTTTCACGACAAAGTAATCAATTATAGATAACCAGTGAAAATATTTATCTGGAGTCCAATTTAGATACCTCGCAGCGATGTCTTGAGCCGCTGAAGTAATACGGTTTTGAACTGCGTATCTTTGCTCGAGGTACTTTTTTCAAGAGCTGCAAATCGAATAATTGGATGAGGATTTGCTGTGGAAATGGCGTCGCGGGGTGTATTGATATGCAATTGTTTGCCACCACGAATTAAAACCCAGTCCGGATTGAACTGCATTAGTTACGCCTGTCACTTCGTTATCAGCGCTCGAGTCTGGATCTTGAGTTATGCCTTATCAAATTTAGGCTGAACTTTAAGCATATCCTTATGGACCTCTATGTCCCGGAATAAAGCTGCCAGTTTGCCGAACTCTTCAGAATACGGATGATTTGATTGTTGAATTTTCTGACAGCTTTTATCAGCTTTCTACTCCAGTGGTTACAAAACGGTCACAATTCCCTAAAAATCAATGTTCATTGCCTTCTGCGGAATCGACTGTCGTAGATAAAATAAGTGTATATCACAGAGCATGATCTCGGGCCGTTCTGGTCAACAGAACCCATGGGTCTGCACGCATTCAAGTGACGGAGATTTAACCTCTCTTATGACAGCGTCGACGATTGCTAAGTTTTTTTCAAACGGTGTTTCCCGTGCACAAAAGTCATTTTAGCAAATTGAATATATCATCTCGTCCTCTTAAACATCCCGCCCTATAAAAGTGCCCACAAAGAGCTGGCAGTGGTGAAAGGTGAAGAGTTCTCTCTGTACCAACTTCTCGATGGAGACATATCAATGTAATATTTATTCTCATGGTCTAGACTCCTCTGCGATTCATGAAGGTTGTTAATTTGAATGTTTGAAATTATTTCATATGCGGTCTCCATATAAATGTTTTCAGTGACAATTTGTGGGAAGAGTTGCTGTTTTTAGGAAAGACATGCATACCCCAATATTTGTGTCAATTTCTTATACCATTTTGGAGACAACCATGCACCATGAGCAGATTGACTTGAAAAGTTTTGAATAATGATAAAAAGTGACTGTTACAGCTGTTTATACGCCAAGACATGACTCGCTGTGGGGTTGTGATCGGTTTTATTCAGATGAATAAACGTAGAAATAACGAAATGGAGAAATGAAAAATTTGGCCCTGAAACAATAACAACAGAATAGAAAAGGCCATACATTATATCAGTTATACATACATATCACAAGCAGCTAATAGAAAGAATATATCGATACTATGGTATCTCATAACATATTGTAAATTGTTACAAATATATCCATTAGTGATGACACATGTTGTCATGCCAAGGGAGACAATTTCCCGCCAAATACAACATTTTGCCCACATACTCAAAATTAAAGCAATATTTACACATATACCTAACATACACATAATTCCACAAGTAAGCTGACGTACATTTAAATAAGCATGTAGTAACCCTCAAAGGCTACATACAAGTGTACATGAAGATAAAATATATCTAAACATGCTAATGAGCCTTACCTATTTGTGGAATTGAGCCATGTAATTGAACGTGGTGACTCACGCTCTATGACCATAGATTGCCTGTACTTCACAAACACAATCATACAACATTGTGACAATGCATTCACCATCACCTAGGGTCTCCGCTCACACCATTCAAACAAAACCATTATATATATATATACACACAGCCAACTGACAAAAGCTGAAACTTAATAACTATTTTAAACTCTAATCAGAACATTTGTTGCAACTTTCTACACAACCACATGGACTTTAGGTTTGACTTAGTTGACAAAACATCAGATACTTTAGATACTTAAATACATTTTTTAACCTTATCATTTTTAACAAGATACAAAATGACATTAATTTCTAAGAAACAACATACTTAATGAACATGTAAAAGAACTAATAAATATAAACATAATTTAGTGTTTAAGTATTTAACTGACCTGTTAAATCCTACTGCCACCTTGCTGTTGCCTGTGCGGTACTCTGATTGTGAGTTGGTTAGATTGGTGCAAAGAAGACTATCTTAGTTTTTTAAATTAGCCAATGAGAAGTTAAGAATTAGGGTCAGGTGATAAACAACTTTCATCCTGGATCCAGAATGAGGCAATACACTTGATCCAGCATTATACTTTACATAACTCTGACGTCATAACCATTCAGATAAATGAAATTCATAGGAACTAAGAGATAAGCAAAACCAAATGTCAATCTAATTGACATTCGCTTAAAACCACAAACATTAGAATACTGCCACCAACCATCAATATTTTTAACAAACTTTTTATGACTTATTTTACCTTTAAACCATAAAATATAAAACACCATGTTACATCCAATCATTGTATAATAGATATATACACAGGAACCGGATTACAACATTAAAATACCCTATAAATGTTACGGCTACAATACAAACTCATCAGATATCTCAAGCCGATCGAGGGAATTTAACTATTTAGTGTTTATGAATCACTGTAAACTAGCGATGATGCGGAATGTTGAACATATCCTGTCCCGTCAGTGGCACCGTTCACAAACACATGCAAAAGCATGTCAGCTGTCTACCTGAAAAAAACATTGGAACAAAACATTGGAATTTGGAAATGACCTCTACATGTGTACCATAAAAAAGACTTCTAAAAGCTTGACAAAGGCCTCGTGTTGTTTCTAGTGCAGTTCGGTAAATCAGTGAAAGTATTTGGCTATTTGACTGTTATTCAACGAAATCAGATCATTGCTATATCTGAACGTAAGTTATAGTCTTGTGTTATTTTGCCAATCCGAGCAGAATTCCATATGCATTAAGAAAAAGATCAGCAAGAAGGGGAGCATCATTGGCAGCCATGGGGATGCCTATTTCTTGTCTAAATGTCTTACCCCGAAACTGTACATAGATGAGGAAGTCCAGCAGTTCACATATTATCTCAGGAAACTTATGATGACATTTGATTTCATTTTTACACTTGTCCTGAACCTCTGAACCTCTTGGTTCTCTTCTGAGACTGCAAAAACTCAAACTTGAGAATCCACATGGTCTAATTTCATCTTGTCTCAAATACTTTCTACAAAACAACGATCGATTGGATCCTTTTGATGACAAATGTTTGCACATGCTTGCATCATGCATCTAATCCTGCAGGAAGTCCGAGCTGAAACATACATAATGGAACCAGCTTCTCGGAGAATTCCATCGTCTGTGTAGTTTGAACTGGTATGGGTTAGATTATATGCACGGGGAACATTCATTGTTATAAACATAAAAGCGCTAACGATGTCTTGATCAGATATGCAAGCTGATAAATTTGTGAACTGCTTCTTATCCTATAGAGATTAGAACCCCTGCTAGAGTGTATTTTCTCGTCTGTCGTGTGTTGGTAGTGAGATACCGACATATGAACAGATGCAGCCCATGATCATATTCTAAAACTCAAATATTCACAGAAACGAAAGTGAGTGATTGGGTCTTAACGCCGCTTTGAACAATATTCTGGTTATATTCACTGCGTGTCAGCCTAATGTAAGAGGAAGGCCACTACTGATGCAGACCTCAGACGTTTACAACTTTGGTGAAGCCCACAAGCACGGGTGTGGTGCTGACAAACCTAGACACATAGTCTAATCCACGACCATAGGTTTCTGGCGTGCTCAAGGGACGCAATTCTGCACGGCAAAATAGCGGCCCCATAAACGACTCGGCCACCCGTGCCTTTACAAAGACGTGAAAAGGCTGTGCTGCTTTTTTTTTAAAGACAATATTTGAAAACTTGATAACCTACGTACTACTCGTCATTTGGTCAAACGAGAAACGAATTAATTCTTCTTTTACGACTAGTATTACGTTATCGATGAAGTCACATGAGACATTTTGGGAAATAACAAAAAATGGATCACCCATTTTCTGAACTACTAACCACAGTTTGTAGCGCACGTAAGTAAACATCACGTGTTATCTACGCAATGTGTGAATGGCTGTAAGCGACAAACATATGTTTGACAACCAGTCATTCACAGGTCCAAATCGAGGTAGGTAGGAACATATATTGATCCGATTCGGTTTCTCGCCAAAAGTCATATGCGGTTGTAGTATGTTAAACGTTGAACGCACATAATGACACGTTTACGCATATTGTTGACGCGATGAGTTGGTTGGTTGGTTTGATGTTTAACGCCGCACTGAGCATTATTCCAGCTATATGACGGCGGTCTGTAAATGATCAAATCTGGACCAGACAATCCAGTGATTAATATTA
Organism: Haliotis cracherodii; assembly: GCF_022045235.1. Lineage (NCBI taxonomy): Eukaryota > Metazoa > Mollusca > Gastropoda > Lepetellida > Haliotidae > Haliotis > Haliotis cracherodii. The sequence goes on from NW_027266265.1 coordinate 56,786,078, forward strand.
TGAGCATCGATCTACGCAATAGATATCGATGACATGCATCAACCAAGATGCCTACCACCAGATCCCGTTGTGGACAAGCATAGTCACCTTTTACGGCAAGCATGGGTTGCGGAGGACCTATGGAATATGGAATGTATCTTTTAATTATTATAATTAGTTACAGATTAGAATAAAAAATTCAGCAAAGGTTTGGGTGATCCTGGCACAGTAAGGCTGGTTAGGCTCATCATCAGCTCAGGGCCCTTGCCCCTTCTACACGCAACCAAGACAGCGAATGAGACTTCTCCCTCGTCAAACCCACCCAGACCTTTTCGGAGAATGTGAAGACTCCCCAACACAGCAGCCTTCTGCATAACCCAGATTGTCGGAAGGGCTGTTTTCCTGGTAGCAAACCCGGGTACTCTTCCAAAGTCTGTCAACAGATTGGGAGGTAACAAACCTAAGGCACCAAGAACAATGGGGAGTCGGACAACTTGGCACTTGGGATGGAAGCGTGACATTTCGAAAGACATTTCCTGAATCTTGTCAATCACATTTGTGTCAAAAGAGACAAAAAATAAAAGATAAATCCATTAATATAAATGATTTCATCGGATTTATGAAAAAGGACTAGATCAGGTTTGTTGGCCTGGATAAGTCCGAGGCTGTATACGGGCCTATTCTAAAGAAAAAAAATTTCCATGACGCCCTCTACATATTATGGGTCCTACCATTGGATGGACCTATGTGTCAAAACCACAAGCATGGCAAAGACGGTAATGAAATGATCGAGCTACTCCATAATGTCGTTTAAGATACGGTGTTTGTGCCAAAGCAGTGGTCGTTCAAGTAGCCTCTCCTTGAAAAAGGACCTATTTGATATGGCACTTCGCTTGGTTGACACTCATTTCTGTACCGTCGACGCTCTGTTACACTTCTGTTATGGAAGTTATCCTGGTTTTTGTTGTGAAAGGGGAAAACTATTTAATGGATATTGTTTTACGTTTTATTCGTTCATGTATTGTTTTATTGAGATCACCTACTATAAATCAAACTAAGGTGTCAAAGTCCTGTACTGTATTGTACTCTCTGTACTGATTAAACAACGTGGCACGGCGATGCACACGCTACTATAAATAAGTTACTATAAATGTGCTCATATCTCAGCAAACGGTCTCATCCAATGAGGGATTGTTATTTTATCGCGTTTCCGCGACCCGTGTAATGCAGACAGCACACTTCATATGATTGTTGGGGCGGTTGGTCTCGTGTCCTGTTACGACCTAGATTATCTTCATTGATGCCGTGTTGTTTTTGTTTTTGTATATTCAAAAATATAATGTTAAATGTACTGAAACCTACTGATTTAATCGACAGTTGTTACTGAGGGAGTGATACGCGTCATCACACTTACTCCCTAACGGTGATAACAAATTTTGAGTCATCTGCATATACCGCACCTTCTGTAAAATTATAAGATGGGTTAAACTCTGCTTTGAGGATCATGAGTTAGTGATTGAGTTGAGTTTACCGCCGCTTCTAACAGTATTTCCGTATTACGGAGTATCTGCTTGAGGAAAGCTAAAAATGACGCAAGTCATAAACACTTGCCACTGAAGTATAATCCACAAGCAGGCACGTGGTGCTAAAATTCTAGGAAATAAACGCGAAATATTGGAGATTCGAACCCACGTTCAGTGGATTCTGAAACGGTATGTATACTCAAACATTTTTGTTAAACGAATTTAGGATCCTCAGACCCTTCTCCCGTGTTACAGGAACACTCATTCTTTATCAGTCATTCATAGTTCCCTAACCTTTTACCCCTTGTGGCATGTTATGCCCAGTGGAATCTGTTTCGGGGGATAATCAAGACTGGTTATTCTCTGGGGTTGACGTATTATATTCCCCATACATTTCAGGGGTCAAATGTCAAACCACAGAAGAACCAAGAAGGGTAAATGATATAGAAGTCATCAGAGTAGGAATTAAAGCAATGCCCACTCAGAGTGGATGTGGTGTATCTCAGACTTGCTCATATAATGTAAATCGATAGACACTTATGTGTACTTATTTTGAGGTCCAGACAAGCAAATCCACATGCATATATGCTCTTACAAAGTAAGCTATTGTGGACAGTCTATCTCAGAACTGGTTGTTATAATGGCGAAAACCCCATTAAAGTATGTCATTTAAATTCCCACAAACAGAAGTCATTTCAATACATGGAAAGGTTAATGCCAACCTCTAAAAACATAATTTCATTATTTAAAAAATAAGTAAAGGTACTGCCTTTCTACATGGGTTTGACAAAATCGAATGATGACATATATACTCAACAACAAAAGTTCCTGTGACACCAATATTTTAGTTTATTTTTCAAATAAGTAAAGTTTGGTTTTCAATATAGTAGTACATGTATGGAATCAAGTCACAAAAACGCAACAGCTACAGAAAAGCATGCATTCCATGCAAAAGTTGACAAAAGTTGACAAGCCCCATGCATTTCACTACCCAAGAATGGGTATAGAATATGCATTGTTTAGCATCGTGCTGACAACAACAACTTAAAAAACAACAAAATTACGCAATTATTCAACATTACGAAATGGCACGCCTGTCCAAAATGAGCGTCTGCGAGCCATTTGTATGCTTGAAGCAGGATCGAGATGTTGCAAGGCAATTTAACGTCCACAGAAACACCATTTGGTGTTTATGGCAACGTTGGCAACAGACCATTGCAGTCAGAGACCATCCACGGAGTGGCAGGCCACGCTTAACCAATAATCGACAAGACAACTGGATTCGAACAACACACCTACGAAATCGATTCCAGCCAGCAACAGTGACTGCAAGAAGCATCCCTAGCCTTCGATGAATATTTTCACAAACCGTACGTCGTCGCCTCAGATGTGCAGGGATTGTCGCCAGAAGACCCGCCAGACGTCCCATAGCATATTAATCCAGATTCAAAATGAAAGCACCATATTAAAGACAATATCGAAGACAAAGTACTTGTAGTTGCGATGAAGCAAGTCGTGCCTTGCGATTTCATACCAACCATCATGATTAAGATCCAATGACTCACAATCAAATATATATTCTTCTGAAGCCGGACATGTCTCTATGCACAAATATCATGCGTAAAATATGAAAGACAAATATTGAAGTATTCACTGATATGCTTATAGATGGATAAAACAAATACAAAGATATGCATGTCCAACATACGGAGAAGAATCGAGTATCTGCCATAACAGATGCCGAAAGGTGTAAAAGGCAAAACAAGGCGGTGAACATTGTATGATTAGATCCCTGAAAGTCAGTGATCACACCGGGTGTTCAAGGGTTCTACCGGTAGCTTTGCTACTCACACAATGTGAACAAAAAAGTAAGTTCTTGTTTGTTGTTTGACGCCGCAAGAATAAGTCTCTATTATCTGCCGAAGCAGATTCCACTGGGCGTAAATTGCAAAATAGTGTTGAAAATTATAAAATGGATCAGTAAAAATTAGTAATGACACCAGGCGTTCGTGACAAGTGTAAGTATGTCCCGGTAACGGTAGCACCCGCCGCTCACGATTAAACTGAAGGTGCTTGCCTGACGCTGTATATCCGTACTCCAGTAAGCATTCTGTTGTTGCATCGAAATAACATTAAAACAAGTTTTGTAGGATTTACATTAAACTACGTATATAACGAACACGCACATAACGAACAGACGGTTATAACATACTGTTTTTGTCCCGCCCACTTGCTCTATACATGCTTATGACGAACAGACGGATATAACGAACTGTTTTTGTCCCACCCACTTGCTCTATATATGCTTATGACGAACAGACGGATATAACGAACTGTTTTTGTCCCACCCACTTGCTCTATATATGCTTATGACGAACAGACGGATATAACGAACTGTTTTTGTCCCACCCACTTGCTCTATATATGCTTATGACGAACAGACGGATATAACGAACTGTTTTTGTCCCACCCACTTGCTCTATATATGCTTATGACGAACAGACGGATATAACGAACTGTTTTTGTCCCACCCACTTGCTCTATATATGCTTATGACGAACAGACGGATATAACAAACTGTTTTGGTCCCGTCTACTTGCTGTATATATGCTTATGACGAACTACGGTTATAACGAACTAAAATTAGTGGTCCCTTTGAGTTTGTTATAATGGTAGTTTAATGTACTTCGAATGTAATGTCAAACAGACATGGAAGCCATGACGTTATTAGAAACATACACGAATTATTATCAAACGACAGTTGTAACACCAGGTGACACCCGCTGATGTCCCCAGAATTTGATTATTGAGTCTGAAATAGTTTACCCTTGATTAGACTTTGCGGGTAACTACATTCCAGTGGCAAACCATTAACCTAATTTGCATTGATGAACATGTACAATCTTCTAGAGGACACTTATTAATTTACGTACTGCCGGTAAGGATTTATTGCTTCCATTTTTTGGAAGGCTGCAACTCTGAGAGCGACACCTGACAATGATTGTTAAAACTGTATGTGGTACTTTCTTTCAGTTGGGTAGGAGGACATCCACAAGAGTGAGCACAATTCATTTACTCCGTTACAGATATAAGCATGTTAATTTCACCAATCAGCATTGTCATTAAACGTTTGTGCTGTCTATTTTCAAAGACGTCAATCTCTCCGAGCATGAATACCATGTCTGACAAATGCAAATACGCATCTCCATCATCTCAGATGAAATTATTGATTTTTGGAAGATGAACAACCTGCAAAGAAAAGCATTTACCGAAAGGAAACTTTCATTATGTCTTATATGAAATCATTCCACTGAGCATTTATTTGGTTGAAAGATCTTAGACGAGTTAGTTCTCGAGGCTGTGTAGTTTCTTGGTTGTCTGTTCTCTGTTCTTTAATCTTCGCAAAATTTGGGATTATTAGTTTCTGTAACAAGTTCCCGAAAGCGTTTCCAGACAAACATGGAAATCTTTTCCTTGTATAAGGGCATTCAGATGATGGTTGTTGCAAGTTGACGTGGGTCAAACAATTACGGATCCGACACTTATTATACTACACCCATTGTCAATAATATATGTGAGTACATCATATGACACAGAACTTTGAAAGAGTTACATCATTCATAGAACTTTGAAACTTTCTACTAAACAACAAATTAAAACTTAACTACCGTGGAAACCAACCCACTTTTACCCACGACCGCGGGTATGGTGCTGACAAACCGAGAAACATAATTGTGGCAAACCGGGATTCGCACCCACAATCATAGGTTTCTGGTGTGCCCAAGGGACGCAACTCTGTGCCCCCTCCTTGAACATGAACTCGTGATAATCATGATTTGTTACCGGAAGGGCAGGACATGCTTACCCTTTTTGCGAACACCTGGTGTCATCAGTGATTTTCAATGATTCATTCATATACTTTTCACCGTTATTTGGCCTTTACGCTCAGTGGAATAAGAGTCGGCGCATCGATCACTCAATCTAATTTGGCAAATTTGCAAGCCTTTGAAAAGTGAAATGAAACCTGACAATGCCCTGGCTTTTGGGGTAACAAACCATCACAGCTTGAAATGTCGAAAGGTTTGATTCCCCAAATAGACAAGCGTGAAGAGCAGTTCTATTGTCCCAATGTTTATCCCTGATGTGTGTCTGCAGCAAATATGAAGAACATGACGTTCAATTGCAAGACAATACGTGTGCATTTATATAACAGAGAGATGAAAGGTAGCAATCGATACAATAATCACAAACGAGTCATTTACTTGAACAATAACTGCTTGGCATTTTAGACCACACAGTTGTATAACCTTAAATGGCATGCTACATGTACATTAGGCAACATTAAACCATTGAAATGACACATGCAATTTCAAAGAACACAGTATCTCGCTTTCGAAGGATGTAAGATTAGATGTTGCGATTAGAATGCCTGACATAACTTCAAACTATCATGAAATAAAATACAATCAGACATGGAGAGAAGAGCTTTGTTCATTTGTTAACCAGACTCCAATAAATTGACGGAAAAACACTTTTTCATTGAATTGTTTTGTGATAAGACGCATCTTATTACTCTGCAACGCATAGTTGTTTTGTGTGCAATAAGGTACTCCTGTGAGAGAATTATACAGACACGAGGATTGGGTCGAAAATTAGTTATATTGTTGCGAACACCTGGTGTCATCAGTGATTTTCAATGATTCATTCATATTATTTTCACCGTAATTTGGCCTTTACGCTCAGTGGAATAAGAGTAGCCGGCTAATCGATCACTCAAAATGATTTGGCAAATTTGCAAGCCTTTGAAAAGTAAAATGAAACCTGACAATGCTAGGATTGGGTCGGAAATTAGTTATATTGTGTTGTTCTACGAGTCCTTAGAGTGAGTATAAGTCAGTAAATTTTATTTGATGGGCTTTCTCCACCTCACATCGTTAAATACCACTATCAGCTATTGACTATAAATAAGACCCCAGACATGGTAGTTAAACCATATGGCCCTCCAGCGACAGTATTGCAACGGGTTTCACAGGTTGTAAAATATTTATGTTTTTGCGAAGGGAAGGCTATTTATAATGACGTTAATTCATGACTGGGAAATAATGTTAAATATGAAGAGTTGGTCTATATTGTTATTCACGTTGATCATTCTTCTAATCATATACACAAAACTCCTTACGAGTGGATTACGAGTTTGACCATGTCCCTTGTAATTTATGCTTTGCAGTAAAGTGACTGCATGGATCGTGTTGTCAGGCTAGGTGACTTGGGTGATTGCGTGTCATCACACCCCCACGGCGTGCACGTGGATCGTTGCTCTAGATATCCAACACTAAGTTCTCTGGCGTAGACTCGATTATTTACAGGCGGTCCTCATATTCTATTATATTGCTCCATTAAACAACAAACAAAGAAACACAAGACAACATTGCTGTCAAAAGGAAAGTCGCACCTTTAAACGTTCAGTCTCGATCTAGCGATCTAGCACATAAATATTTTTGACAGATTTCAAATTGAACTGTCGTATTTTTGTTTAAGTATAATTTTTTTAATAATTTTCATATGGACAAATAGAAATCTTTGAAAAGGCAAAGAGATCCATGCATTGCATTCCGCCGAATTAAATACAAGAACACTATGTGCCTTCACAAAAACGAGAGGCGCTTTTATTTCTTCCAACAAATCACAATATGATGAAAAAAGAACTTCACGTTTTCGTTTGCCTTTAGGTACATACATATATCAGTAAGACATTCACACGACACTCTCAGACGAATGCTGGTATATTTGCAACAGAGGACTCCCTTTTGTCATGTCTGGTCCACTGCCAATGACACGATCGAATTATGCTTTGAATAAGATGGGCGTGTTCTTTGAAGTATAAGAAAACACCTTCTTGAAAACAATCACAAACTATGTTTGAGAAAAATATAGCCCGTAGTATAATCCCCATGGTCACTTAGATCAAATAGAATAGTGCCCACTTGCCCTCTATACATTCATCGGTATTCTATATCAAAAACACAACTGCCAAGTCTTGACTTGCAAAATTACATCACAAGTGGAGAACTAATCAAATTAACCAGACGGTTAATTAACTTTGGTATTGAACTTCCCTTTCTGTATCAAACTGCATCAAAGATCGTCATACAATACACACTGGGGACAGCTATTTCTAAATAATGGCGATAATTGAAGTTGAAAAAAGTACCTCCATCCTCTTCTAAGCGCTATCTGATTTGTTACTCTATCATGTCACTGGTGGCCCTTTCAATGTGCCCATCGACACACAAAGGCACTGATATGGACATTCATGGCAAGCATGTCTCTTCAAATCAGTAAGCTTTGGAAAGATTCGATTTTTGAGCTTGTTGTCGCATTTATTTTTCATTGGAAAATGTGATGAAAGATCAAAGTACCATATGCTTTGATCATCCGAATTGTATAGTCCGTAGATGAACCTTAAATTATTTCATATTTACTTCATCAAGAAGGTATAGTGTGGTCCATTACTACGTGCATTAATAAAAAGTTTCAAACATCTCTGGCTCATCGCGCCAGTGTCAAAGACACTTTTTAATAACATTGACGTGAAGACGTTACAAGAACAAAGATACTACAAACATCTGCATTGAGCGTATTTCTTGTGTTATATTTTCTAATGGCAGCCACGACCAAAATGTTCATCTGAAATAGGGGTTACATTTTAAGGCATGACTACACCACACAACTGACATTTATCTCTGACGGGGGACTGACTCATCATCAATCCTTCCGCCTCTGTAAACCTTATTTAAATTTCAACGTGTCTACATTTTCTCCAGAACGGCTATACCGAACGACCCTAGACGTGTGACGGTGTTAATAAAAATTAACATGCACAATTATTTTTGTTCAAGCCATCATTTCAATACTATATTAAGTTGCTTAATTAGATTGATAATTTATTATCCTGAAATACAATGATTTCAAACAGCGTCATAAGACTCGTGTTCAGGAGGATTTAGATAACGGTTACAACATTCAAGGCTTCAGTAAAGCTTTCAAAATGGTAGACATGTTGAGGACATTTCCAAATGTGACGCATCAGAGACAAGAATGATGTCTGATGCTACTCCCTATTGTGAGTCGTTCACCAGCTGGGCAGTACCTTCTCTCGATCAGCCGGTATTATCACTATACTACAGGAATCGTTGGGATGTCCATCATTTATGGTTGTCGTAAGATGCAATTAAATGAAACGATTGCGACGTTGTACAAGACTCAAAACCAGTCTGACATAAGCGTAAAATTAGGAAGCCTCCTTACACGTGAATATCTTCAGCAGCAAGTGCTTTTCTTAAGAGGCGACTAACGGGGTAAGGTGGGTAGGCTCGCTGACTTGGTTGATGCATGTCTTCGTATCCCAATTACGTGGATCGATGCTCATGATGTCAATCACTGGCTTGTCTAGTTCAGCCTCGATTATTTACTGACCGCCGTCATATAGCTGGAATATTGTTGATTACATCGTAAAATAACAACAACAACAACAAAACTGAGTGTATTGTCATAGGGTGATTTCTAAATGGAAACGCAGAGGTTAGCCTAGAATAAATGTTAATACACTCACGAGTGGCCCCTCCAGAAACTGAGCCATCCAGAAACTGAGCCCCATAACTCTACTTTTAGTACAAACCATTCTGGAAAGCTCTATTTCCTGCCGTTCAATACTGTATCAATTCGAAAGCACTTGGTATATTTTATTTGTAGTTAATTCATTTGCCGCCAATATAAACTACTTCATATATATTTACATCGGTTTCTACCTCCACCTATAGAAGTTAACAGCATGTATATAGATACGACTCGACTCTAATTGTTCATTGTTGCACCTTTACATGTAGGATAGCCGCCTAAAATACTGGTTTTGAAACAGAACGTAAATGGCATTCATATCAGATCAATCCAAAGTTTTATTCGGGAATGAGCTGCATATCAATTCATAATGGTGGACTGTGTACTGCAACTAGTATATTCCTGTTTATTTCTGAACATCAACATCAAAACATGCAAACACAAAAGAAGTTTAAGAGTTCCAACTGTAATTGAAATTGAATTTTGATTCTTCCTGCATTTGACACTGCACGGTCGATAAACTGTGGAAAACATGATTCATCTTGCGACACTTAGACATGGAATTCCACGACCAGTGATAATAACACACAATATCACCTCCAAAGAACGGGAGATTTGATTACCCAATAAAGCCCCAAATGTCGCGAAAACGTTATGTATCGTTTTTCCTAAAACGACATCATCACTGCCAATTGCAATAAATTCAGGAACATGGTCGTTTAATTTCATGCTTTGTGATGCATCGACACATCAAAATATTGTTGGTGTTGTTTGCAATTAAAACTGTTTGATCCCTCCCACGAGGGTGTTGAAAATAAATATTGAATTTGATATATTGAGCTCATGTGTGGGTCTAGGTCTAGGCTGTGATGTTATAAGTAAATGTGGTTTCTCTGCTACGTCAATCGTCAAAGGACATCAATCGTTTCCTATAAATATTTCTGCCAGCATGATGAAAACATTTGATTTTCATAAGCTGTACAAAGGTTTCAAAATCAAAATCAAATGTTTTTAATCAAGGGCTGTCTTCGTGTTTTTCTAAGAATAAACACGTTTTTTCTAAACGAACCGGGTTATTGTGTGCAAAGCCCTGTTCTTTCTGAATGGAACATCAGCTGCTACGACGTGTCCACGTGTCGTGTGCTCTCCGCTCATGATGATGTGATATTGGTGAAATAATGTTTAAAGCGGTGTTAGGTTCACACAGTTTCAGAGAAAGGGACAAACTGACCGATGACAAAACAAGAACCAATAAAGACAACCAGTTGTAAATATTAGAAATAGAAAGCTCTCTCTTAGTAACTAATTAAAGGTTGTGTCAAACATTAATTCTTCAGAAAACAGGCGATTGTCAATGTCTGACATTTGAGACTGTGAACGTTTGCGTACATAATATTTGCAATGTTTCTTCTAGAAAAAAACATTCTATTACCTACAAAATAAATTACATAATAAAGCAATCTAGTGATGAAAGGCAGTGATAGTATCTATCTGCAGACAAAGTCAGATTCCAAACAAAGCTTTTGTGAGTTCGTCGAACGTAATACAGATCTGAAAGGATTAACCATGATCTTGATACATTTTGCAAGAATCACACAATCGAATGATTTGATTAGTATTTGTCGATGAAATGGCGTCGTGGATTGTATTCATATGTAAGTGTTTACGCCAAGATTTTAACGCAGATTGAGCTGCAATAGTTATAAGTCTCGCTTCTTTATCGGTGCTGGAGTCGGGATCAGACCTATGTGTTATCAAATGTAGGTTAAGATTTATAAATCTAGGTACATCCAGAGGTCAAGTAATGGTCCCTAGAGTTACAGGGCGAAAGAATCGGGGTGATTTGGAGGGACATCTCTGACAGTATTAATCAGCTTTCTACTCCAGTGGCTCCAAGATGGCCCCACTGATCTACAAAATCAATGTTCATTGCCTGGTATCATACTGCTCGTCGTAGATAAATGAATATATCACGACGCAGGAACTGAGTCAACAGAACACGCTTCTGAGTTTGACTTCCCTCATTTAGGTAAACCTCGTAAGTAACGTCTCCGCTCGTTACGCCAGCTTCCGTCAACTACGTGCACTTCGAACAAAAGACCTCTCCCCTTCACCCAATTAATCATTATTCATTTTGCAGTGTGTCATCACTTCCACGTATATACCACGGCGTAAATGAGGCTTCTCGGCGCCCGCAGGGAGTGGTTTCGATGTAAATTAAGCCAGATGTCCTTAAATAGTTATTTCGAGAAGGTCTAGCAGCAATTGGGTTATTCTCCGGTCTGGTTTGGCGTTACACTGTCAGTTGCATGGGCATGGTTTGTGAGTGCTAGACACGTTCCCAAAGGATCCACGGAGCCTTTAAAATGAAATATCAATACCCTGGCTGAAACTAATATTACAGTTTTGCATGCAAAATTCTCATCAAACGCAAGAGGAAATTTCGTAGACAGGTTACACAACATGAAGATTACGAAACTAGGTGATTACCTTAAGCGTGAACTTTTCCCATCTCGAAGGTGTCAGGGTCTGATTATAACTGGCATTAGTTGATGTAAGACGGTGTGAATAGTTTGTTAGTTTGCTCAGGTCTTTGGTGAAATAGATTTAATGCATTTCATCAACGTAGGAAATGTATTAAGTGAGTGAGTGAGTGAGTGAGTGAGGTTTTACGCCGTTTTAACAATATTCCAGCAGTATCAGGGCGGGGGGACACCAGAAATGGGCTTCATACATTGTACCCATATCTGGAATCGAACCTGGGAATTCGGCGTGACGAGCGAACACTTTAACCACATGGCTACCCCACCACCCCGAAATGTATTCAGCCTGGGTGGAGGACGAAGACGAAAATCAATTGTTTGCGACTGCCAGTTTGTGAATTGAATGTTGATTTACGCCTCAGTCTGCAATAGCCTAGCCATCATCGTGGTCGGAATAGTATCGAGTTTGGATCATGAATGCCATTGAATGTATCATGGCTTCCAGTTGTCAAGAACAATCAGCGTTACTTACTGTAAATCGTTGGCTTCATTGTCTATTGCTGATCACATTACAGCGCCATTTATCTGTTGGTTTCCCTTGTTAGGTCCCCCCCCCCCCCCTTTGTTATATTATTACTTTTGTTGTTCTTACATATTTATGCACTCTGCATCACAGCATACATTCATAAGGGAGTTAACATTTACTCCGAAACGTTGTGTTCCTCCTAATAAAGAAGTTGACATCCATAAATTCTCTTCCTTAACTTTTGGGATTATATCAACGCTATCAGTTGAAACTAAGCTTCTCAATATTTCAGCTACACTGTTTTGCCGCATCACATGACACTGCGAAGTACACAGCACATACCCCATTGATTGGTACATGATTGACTCATGAATAAGGCTCTCTATATTTAACACTTGCGCGTCTGATATAATTTCCTGGTTAGGGTTAACTTCTATTTTTAGTATTTGCGTGGGTTTTGTTGGTTGTGTGACAATGTACTGCCATGTTGTTGCTGTTTCCAGCCAACTGTGAGGTGAGACACATCCACACACTCACCTCTCCTCTAGCCATGCCGGCCGGGACAATATAGTAATGGGTTCGATATGCATGGACAGTACATGTAACATGGCAATAACGTCCAGTGATCCAGGAATCTGAATATCATTTACCGATAATTGAGCATAGTGCCATTTCGTGCTTTTAACATGTGTGCCTGCGTGGTAACCCGATGGTTCAAATCGATAAAAATTCAGAAATTAACAACATATTTATTATGCATGATCAGACCATGACTCTGTGAGACAATGTGTAGGCAAGTAAAACGTATGGAAATTGTGGTATATTAAATATGATTATCTATTGTATCCGGTAGGATGTTGCAATACATTGATTGGCGTGATTTTGACATACTTTCACAAGCATGTTGGTGTACATGAATAAATAATATGTGGTGCCTGATTGTGACGTACTAACATACGTGTATACATGATTGCTATGCAATAATAAACTAGTGAACAAAATTGTGACGTACGACCAAACCGGTGAACAGGATTGTGGCGTACCAAACTACCGGTGAACAAGATTGTGACGTACCAACATACGTACATATATGAGTGTGACGTACCAACTTACGAAAACTCGTATACTAGTACATGATTGTGACGTACTAACATATGTGTATATATGATTGTTATGCAATAACATACCTCTGAACAAGATTGTGACGTACCTACATACCGGTAAAACAATAGGAATGTAACACTATACCGTTATACTTATTTGTGATAACCTAGGCGGAAACAACCTACATCTACACCAACAAATCTTGACAATTCTCACTATTTTCGTAGTTTATCTCATTTTATGTGTGAAGGAAACGAGTTTACGTGAGAATATCGCAACTATCTTTATCGCAACGCCGAGCAGGGAAATACTGTACAAAAGATAGATTAATTACCTATAACAGGTACTTGGTATATATTCATTTGTTCCACTATTTACACGAGCCCATATGTCTGTTGGGGAATAATGTGCTGGCGTCAGCAGTTTGCTATCCCTTATTTAAGGTATAAATAACCACAACGACCTTAAGACACTCTTGTTGCTTCTATATTCATGTTTTATTCATGTGTGCCACGCCCACTGTCACCGGGGAATAATAACCTCTGTTTGCCAGTCCATAAGTACCAGTTTTATGTACTGTTATTTACACATGCGATACGACCCGTGAAGATTCGGGGTAGAAAAGGTCTTCAGCAACCCATGCTTGCCGTAAAAGGTTACTATGCTTGTCGTAAAAGGCGACTAACGGGAGGGGGGTCAGGCTCGCTGACATGGTTGATTCATGTCATCGATCCCCATTGCGTGGATCGATGCTCATGATATTAATCACTGGATTGTCTGGTCCAGACTCGATTATTTCCACGTTGGTTTCGCAGACTAGTCGTCATGCGTGTGTGTTAACGTGATGGAATGTGCAGATGGTGACAGAACATACAGGATAGGACATGCTTCCCCTTTATGCGAACACCTGGTGTAATCACTGATTTTCAATTACCCATTCATATACGCAGTTACGAAATCACCTTGTCATATTTTTCTATATGGACAATTGCAGCGAGGAAACATCAACAGGAAATATCTTGCCCTCCTGATGTCTAGAATAATGGAAACGCACATCCAACGAAACATCTAGTTTGAATTTCTGAGACAAGGAATCTTCGTGTAAGATTTCTGAAGAGACAAAACTCAGGCCTATCTATCTGCAGAAAACATATCAGTGCTATATGTGCTGTCAGTTGTTCTAAATCATAGAATTTCTCGTATATGTTTTGTGTCAGAAATGCATTTGCCAACCATTGGGAACGTCCTCTACCATTAGTTAGGGAAATAGTTGTGATGGTGAAATGTTTTCGTATTTTCCAATAAGCTGTGATGGAGTACTCAAAGTGTTGGATTGTATCTGCACCAGTGATTGCATTTACGAAATATTTCCCCCGTAATTGACATTTTGCAAGTGTGTCAAATCAATTATACTTCCTGACACCTGAGGGAACATCACGTCTGAGAAACATAATGGAAAATGTTTTTTTCCCACACAAAACTTCAAAGTTTAAATTACCAGCTTGGGCAAAAATCTTTTTTGTTGCGATTGAGACTAAAGCTTTTGAAACATGCTCTACTTCTACACGTTGGTATCGCAGACTAGTCGCCATGTTTTTGTGCTATTGTGATGGAATGTGCAGATGGTGACAGAACATGCAGGACAGGACATGCTTACCCTTTATGCGAACACCTGGTGTCATCACTGATTTTCAATTATCTCTTCAAATACGCAGTTACGAAATCAACTTGTAATCTTTTTTATATGGACAATTACAGAAAGTATAAGAGCAGTTTACATGAATTAGCTAGTCAGTAATTCGTAACGTATCAGCCAGTGTTGGATAAGCGTCATACTACTCTTGCTCAGAAGTTGTTTGATCAAGGTTACAACATTCAAGGTCTCAGTAAAGCTTTCAATTTTTTTATGGTAGACATGTGGAGGACATTTCCAAATTTGACGCATCAGTGACAAAAATGATGTTCTATGCTATTCCCTATTATGACTTGTACCATCTGTTTTCTATGTTTTCTCAGGTGAACAATTGACTTGCCTTTGTGTGTATTTGTGACAGATGCCACTGGTTTGGCAGGATATGCTCACCTTTTCGCGAACACATGGTATCATTACAATTTCACAGTGATTCATAAACACATGCTAATGACATAGCCGGAGATGTATAATCGACTCTGCTTTATGCAGATACTTCTATTGGATATGGAAAAGGTTTGTCGCTTTATTTAGTTACAGGTGCTGACAACCTTTTTACATGCATTATGGCTGACAGTGATTGAATGACCATACTATGCTACTCTGCGACAGAACATGGTCATATCCATGACACTTGAGCTTAGCACGCTGATGTTGATTGTGTTTGATGTTGGCTCAGATGTTGCTGGGTAATGAAGGTACTTTTACCTGTTCCTGATTCAAACAACTCACGCTGCCATACTTGAGCTTTGAACTTTAAATGATCGTGATCGATTTTCGCGGCAAAGTATAATACGGATTTCCGTGTCATTTGTTGTGCATTTTACATACTAGTCTTTTTCTCCACAGCTAATTCAACATGCAAGACAGGTGCCTCATATTTTAGTCAAAGAACATATTATAATTGTAATTCCAGATAAATGTATAGTGTAATGTTTCTGTTGGACGTATGTTTGTATTTCACTGAAGTATCGATCGGATTATATAAGACGTCAGCGACACCAGTACGGAAATCAAATCGATGCCCATTTAGATGACTGTAATGACAATGTTATAATATCCTTGCTTTACTTTCAATACAGAATCACAGGCCACACAATACATCGAGCACAGAGTCGAAAGATTCTTTATGGTAATAGTCCTTGACTTTTAATACATATTGATTCGAAGCAAAGAATAAACTTTTAACGAAATAGGCCTTTCATCATTGTACACGTCAATATAACCGATGCGTTCGTACACGAATCTCTACATGAAAAATAGAGAAACGACATGGAGAATTCTCCCACCACCAATCATTTTAATGACAGTGAGGACATCAAGTGTGCCATAAATTAGGTAACTGGTGGAATCTAAATTATATTTTGACGTAGAACACGACACATAACTGAATGAATGTAATCAAGCGTCGAGCCTGTAATGAACTAACAAAGTTATGATGATTTGACTCTACATGCAGAGTCAAGCGTGTCGCCTTGTGACCGAGATACGTGTGTGAAAAGCATCTTCGTTTCGCACGTTTCAGTTAAGTGTAATATATGACATTAACAAGTAATCAAAAGGAGATTTTAACTGTTCATTTTCTGAACGCCATCTATGTAATGTTAATGGTCTTTCTTGTCATACTGCTACAAGGGGTTTAGGTTTAGGAGGACTCTTCATAACTCTTTAACAACTTACTGAGGCACAGTAAGTAAATAATACTCTGTTAATAATGGTGAAGTTTTACTTCAGCTATATGGATGATCTGATATCATTCAATTACGCTCAAATAGCCAATTCCTAATTTCGATATTTACCAACCTGAACTCAGCAAGAAAGTGACCCGTTACACCGCCTCATCTGTTTCATATACACTCTTCAAAAAAAGAAAGGCACAGGTAGATTTTAAGTAAATATGTACATATTGATGGACTTCACCTCGCATCGATAAATACCACAATCAGCTAATGACTATAAATAACAGTTCCAGACATTCAATTAAACCATATGGGCCTCCAGGGACAGTATTGAAATGGTTTTACAGAATGTAAAACATGTATGTTTATGCAAAAGCAAGGCTACTTATAATGACGTTAATTCAACACTGGGAATTAATGTTAAATATGAAGAGTTGGTCTATATTGTTATACACGTTGATCATTCTTCTAATTATATACACAAAACTCCTCCCACGTGGATTACGGTTCAAACATGTCCCTTGTAATTTATGCTTGTCGTAAATAAAGGCGACTGCATCGATCGTGTTGTCAAGCTAGGTTGATTGCGTGTCATCACACCCCGACGGCGTGGATCGTTGCTCTAGATATCGATCACTACATTGTCTTGTCCAGATTCGATTATTTACAGGCCGTCGTCATATATCATTATATTATATGCGTTAAATAACAAACAAACATTGCTGTCAAAAGGAAAGTCGCACCTATAAATGTTCTGAAGAGCGACACTGCACACAAAGAGTTTAGACGGATTTCAAATGTCGCGTTTTGTTAACTTAATTATTAAAAAATAGAAATCGTCAGAAGGGCAAGGACGTGCATTGTACTCCGCCGAATTAAATCTTCAAACAGGGGTTTTCATTTCTTCAAAAAACTCACAAAATAATGAAAAAGAACTTTATATATTTTCGTTTGCCTTTAGGTGCATACATGTATCAATAAGACATTCACACGACACTGTCAGGCGAAAAATGATATATTTGATCATGAAACAGATGACACGATCGAATTATGCTTTGAATAAGATAGACGTGTTCTTTGAGGTACAAGAAAACACTTTCTTCAAAACAATCACACACTATGTTTGAGAGCATTATAGCCCCAGGTATGATCACCATGGTCAGTTAGATCAAACAGAATAACGTCCATTCTACACATTCATGGGTATTCTAAATTCAAACACAACCGCCAAGACTAGTCTTGCAAAAATTACATAACAAGTGGAGAACAAATCAAATTAACTAGACGGTCAGTTAACTTTGATATTGAACTTCCCTTTCTGTATCAACCTACATCAAAGATCGTCATACAATACACACTGGGGACAAATATTTCTAAATGACGGCGATAATTGAAGTTATAATTGAAGAAATTACCTCCATCCACTTCTTAGTGCTATCTTATTTTTTACTCTATCATGTCACTGGTGGCCCTTTCAATGTGCCCATCAACACACAAAGGCACTGATATGGACATTCATGGCAAGCATGTCTCTTCAAATCAGTACGCTTTGGACAGATTCGTTTTTTGAGCTTGTTGTCGGATGTAATTTTCATTGGAAATTGTGATGAAAGATCAAAGTAACAAAAGCTTTCATCATCCGAATTGAATAGTCGGTAGATGAACCTTAAATTATTTCATATTTACTTCATCAAGAAGGTATAGTGTGGTCCATTACTACCTGCATTAATAGAAAGTTTGAAACATCTCTGGCTCATCGCGTCAGTGTCAAAGACACTTTTTAATAACATTGACGTGAAGACGTTACAAGAACAAAGATACTACAAACATTTGCATTGAGCGTATTTCTTGTGTTATAATTTCTAATGGCAGCCACGACCAAAATGTTCATCTGAAATAGGGGTTACATTTAAAGGGTACCACTGTTCGGCATGACTACACCACACAACTGACATTAATCTCTGACGGGGGACTCACTCATCATCAATCCTTCCGCCTCTGTAAACCTTATTTAATTTTCAACGTGTCTACATTTTCTCCAGAACGGCTATACCGAACGACCCTAGACGTGTGACGGTTTGACCCATATTGGCACAAAACATGAGAAATATGTTTGATTTGAAATACATTTAATAATCTGAAGGAAGTGTTAATAAAAATGAACATGCAGAATTATTTTTGTTCAAGCCATCATTTCAATACTATATTAAGTTGCTTAATTAGATTGATAATTTATTATCCTGAAATACAATGATTTCAAACAGCGTCATAAGACTCGTGTTCAGGAGGAGTTAGATAACGGTTACAACATTCAAGGCTTCAGTAAAGCTTTCAAAATGGTAGACATGTGGAGGACATTTCCAATGTGACGCATCAGAGACAAGAATGATGTCTGATGCTATTCCCTATTGTGAGTCGTTCACCAGTGGGGCAGTACCTTCTCTTGATCAGCTGGTATTATCACCATACTACAGGAATCGTGGGGATGTCCATCATCTATGGTTGTCGTAAGATGCAATTAAATGGAACGATTGCGACGTTGTACAAGACACAAAACCAGTCTGACACAAGCGTGAAATTAGGAAGCCTCCTTACACGTGAAGATCGTCAGCAGCAAGTGCTTTTCGTAAGAGACGACTAACGGGATCAGGTGGGCAGGCTCGCTGACTTGGTTGATGAATGTCTTCGTATCCCAATTACGTGGATCGATGCTCATGATGTCAATCACTGGATTGTCTAGTTCAGCCTCGATTATTTACTGACCGCCGTCATATAGCTGGAATAGTGTTGTACAGCGTAAAATAACAACAACAACAACAACAAAAACCTGAGTGTATTGTCATAGGGTGATTTCTAAATGGAAACGCAGAGGTTAGCCCAGAAATCAGTAGGCACAGAACTATATAGTGAAATCGGTTTCAATTAACAACCAATAAATTGTCCTTCAAACGTACAGTTTTAGGTTTACGGTACAAAAGGCAATACAGTGGGAGAAAAATGGCAGCAATAATAAGTAACAGGTCCTAGAATAAATGTCAATGCACTCACGAGTCATCGGAATATTGTCACTGTTGAATGTCTTAAAAGAAACCTGTTGCCATTCCTAAATCCAGAATAGTGTTGGACGCCGGTAGGCAACTCGGTATTTCCAGATAGATATCCAAACCGTGGCATGTAGATTAGAAACACCAAGTTCAAAGACGGCCTCTTATCTCATTTTTATCGCTCTTATATAGGTATGGATAACCTTCCAGAAACTCTGCCATCAAGAAATTCTGCCTTCCAGAAACTGTGCTCCGCTACCAAGAGGCCGTTCCTGTCAGAAAGTGTGCCATCAAGAAACTGTCCTGACAAAAAACTGTACAATGCAGTTTCTGTGCCATGCAGAAACTGTGCCATCCAGAAACTGTGCCATGCAGAAACGGTGCCTTCCATAAACTGCACCATGCAGAAACTGTGCCTTCCGGAAACTGTGCCATCCAGAAACTTGCCCCTCCAGAAACTGTGCCATCCAGAAACTGTGCCCCATAACTCTACTTTTAGTACAAACCATTCTGGAAAGCTCTATTTCCTGTTATCGACTGCTGTTCAATTCTGTATCAAATCGAAAGCACTGGGTATTTTGTATTTGTAGTTTAATCATTTGCCGCCAATAAAAACTACTTCATATATATATACATCGGTTTCTACCTCTACCTATAGAAGTTAACTACATGTATATAGATACGACTCGACTCTGATAGTTCATTGTTGCACCTTTACATGTAGGATAGCCGCCTAAAATACTGGTTTTGAAACAGAACATAAATGACATTGATATCAGATCAATCCAAAGTTTTGTTTGGGAATTAGCTGCATATCAATTCATAATGGTGGACTGTGTACTGCAACTAGTGTTTTCCTGTGTATTTCTGAACATTAACATCAAAACATGCAAACACAAAAGAAGGTTAAGAGTTCCAACTGTAATTGAAATTGACTTTTGATACTTCCTGCATTGACACTGCACCTTCCACAAACTGTGAAAAACATGATTCATTATGCGATACTTAGACATGGAATTCCACGACCAGTGATAAGGAACACACACTATCGCTTCCGAAGAACGGGAGATTTTATTACCCAATAAAGCCCCATTTATCTGGAAAACGTTATGTATCGTTTTTCCTAAAACGACATCATCACTGCCAATTGCAATAAATTCAGGAACAAGATCGTTTAATTTCATGCTTTGTGATGCATCGACACAACAAAATATAGTTGGTGTTGTTTGCAATCAAATGTTTGATCCCTCCCATGAGGGTGTTGAAAATAAATATTGAATTCGATCAGGATATATTGAGCTCATGTGTGGGTCTAGGTCTAGGCTGTGATGTTATAAGTAAATGTGGTTTCTCTGCTACGTCTAGGACATCAATCGTTTCCTATAAATATTTATTCCAGCACGATGAAAACATTTGATTTTTATCAGTTGTACAAAGGTTTCAAAATCCAAATAAAATGTTTTTGTTCAAGAGCTGTTTTTTTAATGTCTTTTAAGAATAAACACATTTTTCTCTAAACGAACCGGGTTATTGTGTGCAAGCCCAGTTCTTTCTGAATAGAACATCACCTGAGCACCACGTGAGCAGATAGCGCCATGTTGTTATGTATCATCATAGATGGGTACACACACACACACACACACACACACACACACACACACACACACACACACACACACACACACACACACACACACACACACATTGTTCCCTTTATCAAGGTCACATCAACAAATCAACATAATGTACAGGTGGTGACATGTAATTTATCACCTCACGATATGCTATAACATGATGACCACCGTGCTTTTGGAGTCTCGTGTGTGTGTTATGGAACTTGGGCGAATCTGTCTTTGAAAATCAATATATCGATCTGTGTGTTAATTGTATGGACACCTAGTATGTCTAAGACCATATATTTATGTAAACCTACCATTCATATCACATTTTTTTAAAATCCACGATAGCTAGTCAGCTTCAAACTAATGATCTTGCATTTTTCTAAGGTGGTAAGACCTGCATCATCGTGTGCTCTCCGCTCATGATGATGTAATATTGGTGAAATAATGTTTAAAGCGGCGTTAAGTTAACACAGCTTCAGAGAAAGGGACAAACTGACCAATCACAAAACAAGAACCAATATTAACATAAAGACAACCAGTTGTAAATATTAGAAATAGAAAAGCTCTCTCTTATTAACTAATTTAAGGTTTGTGTCAAACATTAGTTCTTCAGAAAACAGGCGATTGTCAATGTCTGACATTTGAGACCGTGAACGTTTGCGTACATAATATTTGCAATGTTTCTTCCAGAAAAAACATTCTATTACCTACAAAATTAATTACATAATAAAGCAATCTAGTGATGAAAGGCAGTGATAATATTTATCTGAAGACCAAGTCAGATTCCAAACAAAGCTTTTGTGAGTTCGTCGAACGTAATACAGATCTGAAAGGTTTAACCACGATCTTGATACATTTTGCAAAATATCACCCCATCGTATAATTTGATGAGTATTTGTCGATGAAATGGCGTCGTGGATTGTATTCATATGTAAGTGTTTACACCAAGATTTGAACGCAGATTCAGCTGCAATAGTTATAAGTCTCGCTTCTTTATCGGTGCTGGAGTCGGGATCAGACCTATGTGTTATCAAATGTAGGTTAAGATTTATAAATCTAGGTACATCCAGAGGTCAAGTAATGGTCCCTAGAATGTACAGGGCGAAAGAATCGGGGTGATTTGGAGGGACAACTCTGACAGTATTAATCAGCTTTCTACTCAAGTGGCTCCAAGATGGCCCCACTGATCTACAAAATCAATGTTCATTGCCTGGTATCATAGTGTTCGTCGTAGATAAATGAATATATCACGACGCAGGAACTGAGTCAACAGAACACGCTTCTGAGTTTGACTTCCCTCATTTAGGTAAACCTCGTAAGTAACGTCTTCGCTCGTTACGCCACCTTCCGTCAACTACGTGCACTTCGAACAAAAGACGACCTCTCCCCTTCACCCAATTAATCATTATTCATTTGCAGTGTGTCATCACTTCCACGTATATACCACGGCGTAAATGAGGCTTCTCGGCGCCCACAGGGAGTGTTGTTGATGTAAATTAAGCAAGATGTCCTTAAATAGTTATTTCGAGAAGGTCTAGCAGCAATTGGGTTATTCTCCGGTCTGGTTTGGCGTTACACTGTCAGTTGCATGGGCATGGTTTGCGAGTGCTAGACACGTTCCCAAAGGATCCACGGAGCCTTTAAAATGAAATATCAGTACCCTGGCTGAAACTAAAATTACAGTTTTGCATGCAAAATTCTCATCAAACGCAAGAGGAAATGTCGCAGACGGGTTACACAGCATGAAGATTACGAAACTATGTGCTTACCTAAAGCGTGAACATCTCGATTGTGTCAGGGTCTAATTATAACTGGCATTAGTTGATGTAAGACGGTGTGAGTAGTTTGTTAGTTTGCTCAGGTCTTTGGTGAAATAGATTTGATGCATTTCATCGGCGTAGGAAATGTATTAAGTGAGTGAGTGAGTGAGTGAGTGAGTGAGTAAGTGAGTGAGTGTTGTTTTACGCCGTTTTAGCATTATTGCAGTAGTATCAGGGACACCGGAAATGGGCTTCATACATTGTACCCATGTCTGAAATCGAATCTGGGTATTCGGCGTGACGAGCGAACACTTTAACCACTTGGCTACCCCACCGCCCCGAAATGTATTCAGCCTGGGTGGAGGACGAAGACGAAAATCAATTGTTTGCGACTGCCAATTGGTGAATTGAATGTTGATTTACGCCTCAGTCTGCAATAGCCTAGCCATCATCGTGGTCGGAATAGTATCGAGTTTGGATCACGAATGCCGTTGAATGTATCATTGCTTCCAGTTGTCAAGAACTATCAGCGTTACTTACTGTAAATCGTTGGCTTCATTGTCTATTGCTGATCACATTTCGGCGCCATTTATCTGTTGGCTTCCCTTGTTAGGTTTCCCCCCTTTGTTATCTTGTTACATTTGTTGTTCTTACATATACATATTTATGCTCTCTGCATCACAGCATGCATTCACCTGATGAAGGAGTTAGCATTTACTCCGAAACATTGTGTTCCTCCTAATAAAGAAGATGGCATGCCAACCGGGAAGATAAACACTTTCAAGTTAGTAATGGATTCGATATGCATGGACAGTACATGTAACATGGCAATAACTTCCAGTGATCCAGGAATCGTAATATCAATCACCGATAATTGAGCATAGTGCCCTTTCGTGCTTTTGACATGTGTGCCTGCGTGGTCACCCGATGGTTCAAATCGATAAAAATTCAGAAATTAACAAAATATTTATTATGCATAAACAGACCATGACTCTGTGAGACAATGTGAAGGGAAAGTAAAACGTATGGAAATTGTGGTATTTTAAATATGATTATCTATTGTATTCGGTAGGATGTTGCAATACATCGATTTACACAAGCATGTTGGTGTATATGAATAAATAATATGTGGTGCCTGATTCTGACGTACTAACATACGAGTATACATGATTGTGACGTACTAACATACGTGTATACATGATTGTGACGTACTACAAACCGTGTATACATGATTGTGACGTACTAACATACGTGTATACATTATTGTGACGTACTAACATACGTGTATACATGATTGTGACGTACTAACATACGTGTATACATGATTGTGACGTACTAACATACGTGTATACATGATTGTGACGTACTAACATACGTGTATACATGATTGTGACGTACCAACATACGTGTATACATGATTGTGACGTACCTACATACCGGTAAAACAATAGGATTGTAACACTATACCAATAAACTAAATTGTGAAAACCTAGGCGGAAACAAACTTCATCCGTATTTTACACCAACAAATCTTGACAATTCTCACTTAAAGAACCTAATTACGTAGTTTATCTCATGTTATGTGTGAAGAAAACGAGTTTACGTGAGAATATCGCGACTATCTTTATCGCAACACCGAGCAGGGAATACTTTACAAAAGATAGATTAATAACCTTTAACAGGTAAATGATATTCTTTTAGTCTGTACCATATTCCCTGGCGTTGACGTTTTCAATTTGCTTGTATGATATAATATCATATGCAAAATAGTAACATTTGATGCCTCTGATTCAGTATGAAATATAGCGCGTATATATTTATTTGTTCCGCTATTTACACGAGCCCATTTGTCTGTTGGGGAATAATGTGCTGGCGTCAGCAGTTTGCTATCCCTTATTTAAGGTATAAAAAACCACAACGACCTTAAGACACTCTTGTTGCTTCTATATTCATGTTTTATTCATGTGTGCCACGCCCACTGTCACCGGGGAATAATAACCTCTGTTTGCCAGTCCATAAGTACCAGTTTTATGTACTGTTATTTATACATGCGATACGACCCGTGAAGATTCCGGGGTAGAATAGGTCTTCAGCAACCCATGCTTGCCGTAAAAGGTGACTATGCTTGTCGTAAAAGGCGACTAACGGGAACTGGTGGTTAGGCTCGCTGACATGCTTGATTCATGTCATCGATCCCCATTGCGTGGATCGATGCTCATGATATTAATCACTGGATTGTCTGGTCCACATTGGATTATTGACATGTTGGTTTCGCAGACTAGTCGTCATGCGTATGTGTTAACGTGATGAAATGTGCAGATGGTGACAGGACATGCTTACCCTTTATGCGAACACCTGATGTCATCACTGATTTTCAATTATCCATTCTCACACGCAGTTACGAAATCAACTGTAATCATTTTTTATATGGAAAATTGCAACGAGGAAACATCAACAGGAAATATCTTGCCCTCCTGATGTCTAGAATAATGGAAACGCACATCCAACGAAACGTCTAGTTTGAATTTCTGAGACAAGGAATCTTCGTGGAGATTTCTGAAGAGACAAAACTCAGGCCTATCTATCTGCAGAAAACATATCAGTGCTATATGTGCTGTCAGTTGTTCTAAATCATAGAATTTGCAAATGCATTTGCCAACCATTGGCAACGTCCTCTACCATTAGTTAGGGAGATAGAAATATGTTCTGACGGTGAAACATATTCGTATTTTCCATTAAGCTGTGATGGAGTACTCAAAGTGTTGGATTGTATCTGCACCAGTGATTGCATTTACGTAATATGTCCCCCGAAATTACATTTTGCAAGTGTGTCAAATCAATTTTACTTCCTGACACCTGAGGGAACATCACGTCTGAGAAACGTTAAGGAAAATGTTTTTTTCCCACACAAAACTTCAAAGTTTAAATTACCAGCTTGGGCTTAAATCTTTTTTGTTGCGATTGAGACTAAAGCTTTTTGAAACATGCTCTACTTCTACACGTTGGTATCGCAGACTAGTCGCCATTTGTTTGTGCTATCGTGATGGAATGTGCAGATAGTGACAGAACATACAGGACAGGACATGCTTACCCTTTATGCGAACACCTGATGTCATCACTGATGTTCAATTAGCCATTCATAATACGCAGTTACGAAATCAACTTGTAATCTTTTTTTATATGGACAATTACAGCAAGTATAAGAGCATGAATTAGCTGGTCGGTAATTCGTAACGTATCAGCCAGTGTTGGATAAGCTCTTGCTCAGAAGTTGTTTGATCAAGGTTACAACATTCAAGGCCTCAGTAAAGCTTTCAACTTTTTTATGGTAGACATGTGAAGGACATTTCCAAATTTGACGCATCTGTGACAAAAATGATGTCCTATGCTATTCCCTATTATGACTTGTACCATCTGTTTTCTTAGGTGAACAATTGACCTGCATTTGTGTGTATTTGTGACAGATGCCATCGGTTTGGCAGGATATGCTCACCTTTTCGCGAACACCTGGTATCATTACAATTTCACAGTGAATCATAAACACATGCTAATGATATAGTCGGAGATGTAGGATATGGAAAAGGTTTGTCGCTTTATTTAGTTACAGGTGCTGACAACCTTTTTGTATGCATTATGGCTGACAGTGATTGAATGACCATACTATGCTACTCTGCGACAGAACATGGTCATATCCATGACACCTGAGCCTAGCATGCTGATGTTAAATGTGTTTGATGTTGGCTCAGATGTTGCTGGGTAATGAAGGTACTTTTACCTGTTCCTGATTCAAACAACTCACGCTGCCATACTTGAGCTTTGAACTTTAAATGATCGTGATCGATTTTCGCGGCAGAGTATAATACGGATTTCCGTAACATTTGTTGTGCATTTTACATACTAGTCTTTTTCTCCACAGCTAATTCAACATGCAAGACAGGTGCCTCATATTTTAGTCGTAGAACATATCATAATTGTAATTCCAGATAAATGTATAGTGTAATGTTTCTGTTGGACGTATGTTTGTATTTCACTGAAGTATCGATCGGATTATATAAGACGTCAGCGACACCAGTACGGAAATCAAATCGATGCCCATTTAGATGACTGTAATGACAATGTTATAATATCCTTGCTTTACTTTCAATACAGAATCACAGGCCACACAATACATCGAGCACAGAGTCGAAAGATTCTTTATGGTAATAGTCCTTGACTTTTAATACATATTGATTCGAAGCAAAGAATAAACTGTTAACGAAATAGGCCTTTCATCATTGTACACGTCAATATAACCGATGCGTTCGTACACGAATCTCTACATGAAAAATAGAGAAACGACATGGAGAATTCTCCAACCACCAATCATTTTAATGACAGTGAGGACATCAAGTGTGCCATAAATTAGGTAACTGGTGGAATCTAAATTATATTTTGACGTAGAACACGACATATAACTGAATGAATGTAATCAAGCGTCGAGCCTGTAATGAACTAACAAAGTTATGATGAGTTGACTCTACATGCAGAGTCAAGCATGTCGCCTTGTGACCGAGATACGTGTGTGAAAAGCATCTTGGTTTTGCACGTTTCAGTTAAGTGTAATATATGACATTAACATTAAAACTAATCAAGCTCCTCCGTTTTGATGAAATATCTAACGAGCAACAAAAGAATACTATCCTATACATTGATTATGGTTTACGACTTCGCAACCGTCTTTGTACAAATGATGTTTAATTATTCTTTAGGTTATTTGCCTTCATTAATCAAATGCTTTTATCTCTTCTTGTTGTGTTGTGTTGCGACTTATTTTTCACAAAATTGTACACGTGCACATCTCTGTGCATATAAGTCTTTATGTTTATACTTCAACATGTACAAAGTTGTATATATATAATGTTACTGTATGTATATGGGCCTATGGCCAGAATACAATAAATGATGATGATGATGAAGTAATCAAAAGGAGATTTTAACTGTTCATTTTCTTAACGCCATCTATGTAATGTTAAAGGTCTTTCTTGTCATACTGCTACAAGGGGTTTAGGTTTAGGAGGACTCTTCATAACTCTTTAACAACTTACTGAGGCGCAGTAAGTAAATAATACTCGGTTAATAATGGGGAAGTTTTACTTCAGGTATATGGATGATCTGATATCATTCAATTACGCTCAAATAGCCAATTCCTAATTTCGATATTTACTCACCTGAACTCAGCATGAAAGTGACCCGTTACACCGCCTCATCTGTTTCATATACACTCTTCAAAAAAAGAAACGCACAAGTAGATTTTAAGTAAATTTATTGTACCTAATAAAGTCAATATATTTAATTTAATATCATAGATACAAATATGAGATTTTGGAGCTCGATAGTCACATGTTGTCATTGGATAATACAATTGGAAACATTTCATTGTCATGTCACATATGGCCACAAGGTTGTGCTGAACTCAGTATCTCCTGTGACCGCCCCTGGCAGCAATCACGGCTCTGCATCTTCTCGGCACTGACTGGGTAAGTGTACGAATTCTGTCCTGCGGAATTCTGCGCCTTTATGCATGTAACGCGTTGGCCAGTTGTGGGAGTGTCTGCGGCGTGTTCTGACGTTGACATACATGTCGATCGAGCTCATCCCAGAGGTGTTGATCTGGAGATCTCGACTCCCAGGGCAAGACGTGGATGTTGACATTATGAAGGTAGAGTGCCGTGACACGAGCTGTTGGCGAAGGGGCGTTGTTATGTTGAAACAGCTCCCTCTGGCGGTCAATGATTGGAAGAAGGTGAGGTTGAAGAATTTAATTCATGTAGCGATTTGCTGTCAAATTTCCCTGAACCACAACCAAGTCAGATCTCGTGGTGTAGGCTTGTCGTAAATAAAGGCGACTGCATCGATCGTGTTGTCAAGCTAGGTTGATTGCGTGTCATCATACCCCGACGGCGTGGATCGTTGCTCTAGATATCGATCACTACATCGTCTTGTTCAGATTCGATTATTTACAGGTTGTCGTCATATATCATTATATTATATAACAAACAAACATTGCTGTCAAAAGGAAAGTCGCACCTATAAATGTTCTGAAGAGCGACACTGCACACAAAGAGTTTAGACGGATTTCAAATGTCGCGTTTTGTTAATTTCATTATTAAAAAATAGAAATCGTCAGAAGGGCAAGGACGTGCATTGTACTCCGCCGAATTAAA
Source organism: Haliotis cracherodii (assembly GCF_022045235.1). Classification (NCBI taxonomy): domain Eukaryota; kingdom Metazoa; phylum Mollusca; class Gastropoda; order Lepetellida; family Haliotidae; genus Haliotis; species Haliotis cracherodii. The sequence continues at coordinate 56,815,308 of NW_027266265.1, forward strand.
TCTTCAAACTGGGGTTTTCATTTCTTCAAAAAGTTCACAAAATAATGAAAAAAGAACTTTATATATTTTCGTTTGCCTTTAGGTGCATACATGTATCAATAAGACATTCACACGACACTGTCAGGCGAAAACTGATATATTTGATCATGAAACAGATGACACGATCGAATGATGCTTTGAATAAGATAGACGTGTTCTTTGAGGTACAAGAAAACACTTTCTTCAAAACAATCACACACTATGTTTGAGAGCATTATAGCCCCAGGTATAACGTCCACTCTACACATTCATGGGTATTCTAAATTCAAACACAACCGCCAAGACTAGTCTTGCAAAAATTACATAACAAGTGGAGAACTAATCAAATTAACTAGACGGTCAGTCAACTTTGATATTGAACTTCCCTTTCTGTATCAACCTACATCAAAGATCGTCATACAATACACACTGGGGACAAATATTTCTAAATGACGGCGATAATTGAAGTTATAATTGAAGAAATTACCTCCATCCACTTCTTAGTTCTATCTGATTTGTTACTCTATCATGTCACTGGTGGCCCTTTCAATGTGCCCATCAACACACAAAGGCACTGATATGGACATTCATGGCAAGCATGTCTCTTCAAATCAGTACACTTTGGACAGATTCGTTTTTTGAGCTTGTTGTCGGATGTAATTTTCATTGGAAATTGTGATGAAAGATCAAAGTAACAAACGCTTTGATCATCCGAATTGAATAGTCAGTAGATGAACCTTAATTTATTTCATATTTACTTCATCAAGAAGGTATAGTGTGGTCCATTACTACGTGCATTAATAAAAAGTTTGAAACATCTCTGGCTCATCGCGTCAGTGTCAAAGACACTTTTTAATAACATTGACGTGAAGACGTTACAAGAACAAAGATACTACAAACATCTGCATTGAGCGTATTTCTTGTGTTATATTTTCTAATGGCAGCCACGACAAAAATGTTCATCTGAAATAGGGGTTACATTTAAAGGGTAACACTGTTCGGCATGACTACACCACACAACTGACATTAATCTCTGACGGGGGATTCACTCATCATCAATCCGTCCGCCTCTGTAAACCTTATTTAGATTTCAACGTGTCTACATTTTCTCCAGAACGGCTATACCGAACGACCCTAGACGAGTGACGGTTTGACCCATATTGGCACAAAACATGAGAAATATGTTTGATTTGAAATACATTTAATAATCTGAAGGAAGTGTTAATAAAAATGAACATGCACAATTATTTTTGTTCAAGCCATCATTTCAATACTATATTAAGTTGCTTAATTAGATTGATAATTTATTATCCTGAAATACAATGATTTCAAACAGCGTCATAAGACTCGTGTTCATGAGGAGTTAGATAACGGTTACAACATTCAAGGCTACAGTAAAGCTTTCAAAATGGTAGACATGTTGAGGACATTTCCAAATGTGACGCATCAGAGGCAAGAATGATGTCTGATGCTATTCCCTATTGTGAGTTGTTCACCAGTGGGGCAGTACCTTCTCTCGATCAGCTGGTATTATCACTATACTACAGGAATCGTGGGGATTCCGGGGGGTGTATTGATGTCCACCATCTATGGTTGTCGTAAGATGCAACTAAATGGAACGATTGCGACGTTGTACAAGACACAAAACCAGTCTGAAATAAGCGTGAAATTAGGAAGCCTCCTTACACGTGAAGATCTTCAGCAGCAAGTGCTTTTCGTAGGAGGCGACTAACGGGATCAGGTGGGCAGGCTCGCTGACTTGGTTGATGGATGTCTTCGTACCCCAATTACGTGGATTGATACTCATGATGTCAATCACTGGCTTGTCTAGTTTAGCCTCGATTATTTACTGACCACCGTCATATAGCTGGAATAGTGTTGTACAGCGTACATCAACAACAACAAAAAACTGAGTGCATTGTCATAGGGTGAGGTTAGCCCAGAAATCAGTAGGCACAGAACTATATAGTGAAATCGGTTTCAATTAACAACCAATAAATTATCCTTCAAACGCACAGTTTTAGGTTTACGGTACAAAAGGCAATACAGTGAGAGAAAAATGGCAGCAATAATAAGTAACAGGTTCTAGAATAAATGTCAATGCACTCACGAGTGTTCGGAATATTGTCACTGTTGAATGTCTTAAAAGAAACCTGTTGCCATTTCTAAATCCAGAATAGTGTTGGACGCTGGTAGGCAACTCGGTATTTCCAGATAGATATCCAAACCGTGGCATGTAGATTAGAAACACCAAGTTCAAAGACGGCCTCTTATCTCATTTTTATTGCTCTTATATAGGTATGGATAACCTTCCAGAAACTCTGCCATCAAGAAATTCTGCCTTCCAGAAAGTGTGGTCCGCTCCGCTATCAAGAGGCCGTTCCTGTCAGAAAGTGTGCCATCAAGAAACTGTCCTGACAAAAAACTGTACAATGCAGTTTCTGTGCCATGCAGAAACGGTGCCTTCCATAAACTGCACCATGCAGAAACTGTGCCTTCCGGAAACTGTGCCATGCAGAAACGGTGCCTTCCATAAACTGCGCCATGCAGAAACTGTGCCATCCAGAAACTGTGCCATGCAGAAACGGTGCCTTCCATAAACTGCACCATGCAGAAACTGTGCCTTCCGCAAACTGTGCCTTCCAGAAACTGGCCCCTCCAGAAACTGTGCCATCCAGAAACTGTGCCATCCAGAAACTGTGCCCCATAACTCTACTTTTAGTGCAAACCATTCTGGAAAGCTCTATTTCCTGTTATCGACTGCTGTTCAATTCTGTATCAAATCGAAAGCACTGGGTATTTTGTATTTGTAGTTTAATCATTTGCCGCCAATAAAAACTACTTCATATATATTTACATCGGTTTCTACCTCCACCTATAGGAGTTAACAACATGCATATAGATACGACTCGACTCTAATCGTTCATTGTTGCACCTTCACATGTAGGATAGCCGCCTAAAATACTGGTTTTGAAACAGAACATAAATGACAATGATATCTGATCAATCCAAAGTTTTATTCGGGAATTGGCTGCATATCAATTCATAATGGTGGACTGTGTACTGCAACTAGTGTATTCCTGTGTATTCCTGAACATCAATAGCAAAACATGCAACCACAGAAGAAGGTTAAGAGTCCCAACTGTAATTGAAATTGAATTTGGATACTTCCTGCATTTGACACTGCACGGTCGATAAACTGTGGAAACATGATTCATTATGCGACACTTAGACATGGAATTCCACGATCAGTGATAAGGAACACAGATTATCGCTTCCGAAGAACGGGAGATTTTATTACCTAATAAAACCCCAATTGTCTGGAAAACGTTATGTATCGTTTTTCCTAAAACGACATCATCACTGCCAATTGCAATAAATTCAGGAACATGATCGTTTAATTTCATGCTTTGTGATGCATCGACACATCAAACTATAGTTTTGTTTGCAATTAAATGTTTGATCCCTCCCATGAGGGTGTTGAAAATAGATATTGGATTTGATCAGGACATATTGAGCTCATGTGTGAGTCTCGGTCTAGGCAGTGATCTAATATGCAAATTTGGTTTCTCTGCTACGTCAAGGATAACATCAATCGTTCCCTATAAATATTTCTTCCATGACTTTGAAAACATTTGATTTTTATCAGTTGAACAAAGGTTTCAAAATCCAAATAAAATGTTTTTGTTCAAGGGCTGTTTTCATGTTGTTTAAGCAGAAACATGAAAACTAACCGGGTTATTGTGTGCAAAGCCCAGTTCTTTCTGAATAGAACATCAGCTGATACGACGTGTCCACGTGAGCAGATAGCGCCATGTTGTTATGTATCATCATAGATGGGTACACACACACACACACACACACACACACACACACACACACACACACACACACACACACACACACACACACACACACACATTGTTCCCTTTATCAAGGCCACATCAACAAATCAACATAATGTGCAGGTGGTGATATGTAATTTATCACCTAACGATATGCTATAACATGAAGACGACCGTGCTTTTGGAGTCTCGTGTGTGTTTTAACACTATGGAACTTGGGCGAATCTGTCTTTGAAAATCAAGATATCGATCTGTGTGTTAATTGTATGGACACCTAGTATGTCTAAGACCATATATTTATGTAAATCTACAATTCTGATAACATTTAATATGTGGTAAAACATTCCACGATAGCTAGTTAGCTTCATACTAATGCTCTTGCGTTTCTCCAAGGTAGTAAGACCTGCATCATCGTGTGCTCTCCTCTCATGGTGATGTAATATAACTCAAATAATGTTTCAAGCGGGGTAAACACAGTTTCAGATCTAGAGAAAGGGACAAATTAAGCAATCACAAAACAAGAACCAATATTTACATGAAAACAATCTGCTTTAAATATTAGAAATAGAAAAGCACTCTTATTAACTTAGTGAAGGTTGTTGTCAAACAATAATTCTTTAGAAAACAAACAATTGTCAACGACTGACAATAGAGACCGTGAACGTTTGCGTACGTATATTATAGTATATTACCTACAAAATAAATTACAACTCAAAGCAATCTAGTAATGAAAGGCAGTGATAATATTTAGCTGCAGACCAAGTCAGATTCCAAACAAAGCTTTGGTGAGCTCGTCGAACGTAAAACAGATCTCAAAGTTTGAACCATGATCTTGCATTTTTCAGGAATCACCCAATCGAACAAACGACGTCATGGACTGTATTCATACGTAATTGTTTACACCAAGATTTTAACGCAGATTGAGCTGCATTAATTACAAGTCTCGCTTCTTTATCGGTGCTGGAATCGGGATTCAGACCTATGTGTTATCAAATGTAGGTTAAGATTTATAAATCTTGGTACATCCAGAGGTCAAGTAATGGTCCCTAGAATGTACAGGGCGAAAGAATCGGGGTGATTTGGAGGGACAACTCTGACAGTATTAATCAGCTTTCTACTCCAGTGGCTCCAAGATGGACCCACTGATCTACAAAATCAATGTTCATTGCCTGGTATCATAGTGTTCGTCGTAGATAAATGAATATATCACGACGCAGGAACTGAGTCAACAGAACACGCTTCTGAGTTTGACTTCCCTCATTTAGGTAAACCTCGTAAGTAACGTCTTCGCTCGTTACGCCAGCTTCCGTCAACTACGTGAACTTCGAACAAAAGACGACCTCTCCTCTTCATCCAATTAATCGTTTATTTTTTTTGCAGTGTGTCATCACTTCCACGTGTATACCACGGCGTAAATGAGGCTTCTCGGCGCCCGCAGGGAGTGGTTTCGATGTAAATTAAGCAAGATGTCCTTAAATAGTTATTTCGAGAAGGTCTAGCAGCAACTGGGGTAATTCTCCGGTCTGGTTTGGCGTTACACTGTCAGTTGCATGGGCATGGTTTGTGAGTGCTAGACACGTTCCCAAAGGATCCACGGAGCCTTTAAAATGAAATATCAATACCCTGTCTGAAACTAAAATTACAGTTTTGCATGAAAAATTCTCATCAAACGCAAGAGGAAATGTCGCAGACGGGATACACAGCATGAGGATTACGAAACTATGTGCTTACCAAAAGCGTAAACGTTTCCCATCTCGAAGGTGTCAGGGTCTGATTATAACTGGCATTAGTTGTTTTAACACGGTGAGTAGTTTCTTGGTTTGTTCAGATCTTTGGTGAAATAGCTTTGATGCATTTCATCACCGTACGAAATGTATTAAGTGAGTGATTAGTTTTAAGCCGCTTGTAGCAATATTCCAGCAGGGCGGGGGACACCAGAAATGGGCTTCACAAATTGTAACCATGTGGAGAATCTAACCCGGGTATTCGGCGTGACGAACGAACGCTTTATCCACTTGGCTACCCCACCGCCCCGAAATGTATTCAGCCTGGGTGGAGGACGAATACGATAATCAATTGTTTGCGACTCCCAGTTGGTGAATTGAATGTTGATTTCCGCCTCAGTCTGCAATAGCCCAGCCATCACCGTGGCAGGATTATAATCAAGTCTGGGTAAGGAATGCCGTTGGGGTACCATGGCATACAATCACCCACGTCAAACATTGTAAATAAAAGCGACAAAACACTTCTTAAAGTCATAAGCAATCTGCTGAAAGCAGAGTCTATTGAAGATTCCGACTGAACCATGATCATGTGTTTGTGAATCACTACCAAATAGCGATGATACCAGGTGTTCGCGGAAAGGTGAGCGTATCCTGCCCCACCAGAGGCACCCATTACAAACACATGCAAAGGCAAGTCAGTTGTTCTCATGACAAAACACGGGACTGTATAATTCAAGTCAAAAAAGGAAATTGCATCGGACATAATTTTGCTATTGCGTCAAATTTGGAAATGTCCTCGACATGTCTTTCGTTAAACTTTTTGAAAGCTCTACTGAGACCTGGAATGTTGTAAACTTGATCATCTTGTCATGATAGAAATTAAGTAAAGATGACAGGAGATGATGGGTTGAAATTGACGGAAGCGTTTACGCGAAAATCACGGTAAAGCCCTTCAGTCATGAACACGATGAGAAGACATTTGTGTGGAACAGTAAAACCCATGAAAGGTTCAGTTAATGGAACAGACAAAACAGAGTTTACATAGAGAACACTTGAACCTAAATTTGGATAATAGCAACACTATCAGTTGAAACTAAGCTTCTCAATATTTCAGCTACACTGTTTTGCCGCATCATATGACACTGCGAAGTACACCACTACCACAAAATGTACATGATAGACTCATGAATAAGGCTCTCTATGTTTAACACTGGCATGTCGGTAATAATTTCATGGTTAGGATTAACGTTTATCTTTAGTATTTGCGTGGGTTTCGTTGGTTGTGTGACAATGTACTGCCTTGTTAGTGCTGTTTCCAGCCAACTGTGAGGAGAGACACATCCACACACTCACCCCTCCTCTAGACATGCCGCCCGGGACAATATAGTAATGGGTTCGATATGCATGAATAGCACTCAGTGACCTTCACTCCAGTAGAGGTACATGTAACATGGCAATAACGTGCAGTGATCCACGAATCGTAATAGCATTCACCGTTAATTGAGCATAGTGCACTTTATATGTGTGCCAGCATGGTCACCCGGTGCTTCAAATCGATAACAATTCTGAAATCAACAAAAATATTCATTACGCATGAACAGATTGTGAGAATGTGTGTGTCATTAGATTATTTGATGTAGCAATACCTCGATTGACGTGTTTATGACATACATCACAAGCATGCCGGTGTACATAAATAGGTTATATGTGGATACGTGCTTGTGGTGTACCAACGTACGTATATACATGATTGTGTCGTACCAACATACGTGTTTACAAGATTGTGACGTACCAAACCACGTGTATACATGATTGTGACGTACCAACATACGTCAATACATGATTGTGACGTACCAACATACGTGTATACATGATTGTGACGTACCAACATATGTATATACATGTTTGTGACGTACCAACATACGTGTATACGTGATTGTGACGTACCAACATAAGCGTATACATGAGTGTGACGTATCAAACTACGTGTATACATGATTGTGACGTACCAACATACGTGTATACATGATTGTAAAAAGTACGAAGCTACCAGTGAACAAGATTGTGACGTACCAACATAAGCGTATACATGATTGTGACGTACCAAACTACGTGTATACATGATTGTGACGTACCAAACTACGTGTATACATGATTGTAAAAAGTACGAAGCTACCAGTGAACAGGATTGTGACATGACAACTTACCGGTATAACGATAGGATTATAACAATACACCGGTAAACACGATAGGAATGTAACAACATACCGGTAAACACGAAGGAATGTAACAACATACCGGTAAACACGACGGGAATGTAACAGCATACCGGTAAACACGACGGGAATGTAACAACATACCGGTAAACACGACAGGAATGTAACAACATACCGGTAAACACGACGGGAATGTAACAATATACCGGTAAACACGACGGGAATGTAACAATATACCGGTAAACACGACGGGAATGTAACAGCATACAGGTAAACACGACGGGAATGTAACAGCATACCGGTAAACACGACGGGAATGTAACAGCATACAGGTAAACACGATGGGAATGTAACAGCATACAGGTAAACACGACGGGAATGTAACAGCATACAGGTAAACACGATGGGAATGTAACAGCATACCGGTAAACACGACGGGAATGTAACAGCATACAGGTAAACACGACGGGAATGTAACAGCATACAGGTAAACACGACAGGAATGTAACAGCATACAGGTAAACACGACGGGAATGTAACAGCATACCGGTAAACACGATGGGAATGTAACAGCATACAGGTAAACACGACGGGAATGTAACAGCATACAGGTAAACACGACGGGAATGTAACAGCATACCGGTAAACACGACGGGAATGTAACAGCATACCGGTAAACACGATGGGAATGTAACAGCATACAGGTAAACACGATGGGAATGTAACAGCATACCGGTAAACACGATGGGAATGTAACAGCATACAGGTAAACACGACGGGAATGTAACAGCATACCGGTAAACACGACGGGAATGTAACAGCATACAGGTAAACACGACGGGAATGTAACAGCATACCGGTAAACACGATGGGAATGTAACAGCATACCGGTAAACACGATGGGAATGTAACAGCATACAGGTAAACACGATGGGAATGTAACAGCATACAGGTAAACACGATGGGAATGTAACAGCATACAGGTAAACACGACGGGAATGTAACAGCATACAGGTAAACACGATGGGAATGTAACAGCATACCGGTAAACACGACGGGAATGTAACAGCATACCGGTAAACACGATGGGAATGTAACAGGATACAGGTAAACACGATGGGAATGTAACAGCATACCGGTAAACACGATGGGAATGTAACAGGATACAGGTAAACACGATGGGAATGTAACAGCATACCGGTAAACACGACGGGAATGTAACAGCATACAGGTAAACACGATGGGAATGTAACAATATACCGTTGAACATAACTGTGACAACGTAGGCAAAATGACATTTGAGCCGTATTTTACACAAATAAACCTTACCAAGTCTACTTTAAGAAACGGATTTACGCCGTTTATCTGCGTGATGAAAAAGAATTTATGTGAGAATATCTCGATTGTCTTAATCGCAACGCCGAGCTTTGAAGTACTGTTCAAGAGAAAGATTAAAGATCTATAACAGGTAATCGGTATTCCAATAAAAGGGACCATATTCACTGGCATTGATGTTTTCAATTTGCTTGTTTGATATAATAGCATGTGCCTAATAGTAACATTTGATACCTTTGATTCAGAATGAAATATATCGTAGACATAGGTCGTCCTAGAAATACACCACGTATAAAAATATTTATTACCCTATTTACACGGGTCCCTATGTGTACTGGGGAATAATCTGATGGCGTCAGAGGTATCCTATCCCTTATTTGAGGTATAAATAACCACGACGACCTGAAGACACACCTGTTGCTTCTATACTTTCGTTCTATTCATATGTGCCACGCCGAATAATGCTTATGGACTTCCTGTGTTTGCCAGTCCATAAGTACCAGATTTATGTACTGTTATTTATACATGCAATACAAGGTAATTCAGGTGCATTCGCAGAGGTAGCCATCGTTTGATTATCCCCAATTCTATTTGTAATAGTTCCGTATGGTAGAGAAAACAACCCACATGCAATATGGGGTACCTTGTTCCTGATGACATGCATAACCATTTATTGACTGATGTGCTGACATGGTGTTTATGTGGTGTTGATATCACCTTACATGTCAGTATATGTTTGTCTTGTCTTCGCTCATCTCTTTGCAATCAATTCTATGACATGTATCTTTCTCAACAGGAAATATCCTGCTCTCCTTGTGTTAGATTAATGGAGACGCACATCCAACTAGACATCTGGTTTGAATTTCTGAGAAATATTCATGTAAGATTTCTTAAGAGACAAAAAGTAGGCCTATCTATCGGCAGAACACATATCAGTGCTAAATGTGCTGTCAGATGTTCTAAATCATAGAATTCCTCGTTTGTGTTTTATGTCGGAACGTCCTCTACCATTAGTTAGAGAATTAGAAATATGTTTCTGATGGTGAAATGTTTTCGTATTTTCCAATAAGCTGTGATGGAGTACTCAAAGTGTTGGATTGTATCTGCACCAGTAATTGCATTTTTGTAATATGTGCCCCGTAATTGACATTTTGCAAGTGTGTCAAATCAATTATACTTCCTAACACCGGAGAGAACATCACGTCTGAGAAACGTGAAGGAAAATGTTTATTCAAAAACATATCTTTTTTCCCAAACAAAACTACAAAGTTGGGCTTATATCTTTTTTTCTTTTTTTTATTTAGACTAAAGCTTGCTCTACTTCTACACGTTTGCATTGCAGACAAGTCGTCATGCGTGTGTGTTGGAATGTGATGGAATGTGCAGATGGTGACAGAACATACAGGACAGGACATGCTTACCCTTTATGCAAACACCTGGTGTCATCACTGATTTTCAATTAGCCATTCATATATGCAGTTACTGCATTAACTTGTCATCTTTTTCTATATGGACAATTGCAGCAAGTACAAGAGAAGTTAACCTGAAGTAGTTGGTTGGTAATTCGTAACGTGTCAGCCAGTGTTGGGTGAGCTTTAAATACAGGTGCTGTCTACCTTTTTACATGCATTATGGCTGACAGTGATTGAATGACCATACTATGCTACTCTGCGACAGAACATGGTCATATCCATGACACCTGAGCCTAGCACGCTGATGTTAAATGTGTTTGATGTTGGCTCAGATGTTGCTGGGTAATGAAGGTACTATTTACCTGTTCCATTTTCAAAGAACTCAAGCTGCCATACTTAAGCTTTGACCTTTAAATGATCGTGATCGATTTTCGAGTATAATACTGATTTTCGTGTTGTTTGTTGTGCATTTTATTTTATACTCTTTCTTCCTCACAGCTAATCCAACATGCAAGTCAGGTGTCTCATATTTTAGTCAAAGAACATATTTTAACCGTTATTCCAGATAAATGTATAGTGTAGTGTTTCTGTTGGACGTATGTTTGTATTTCACTGAAGTATCGATCGGATTATATAAGACGTCAGCAACACCATTACGGAAATCAAATCCATGCCAATGTTATAAGATCCTTTATACAGAATCACAGGCTACTCTATAAACCGAACACAGTGCCGAATGCCTTTTTCATGGTAGCAGTCCCAAACTTTAACGAAATGGTCCTTTCATCATTTTAAACGTCAATATAACGGATGCGTTCGCACACGAATCTCTGATGGAAAAATAGAGAAACGACATAGAGAATTCTACCACCACCCATCATTTTAATGGCAGTGAGGACATCAAGTGTGCAATAAATTGGGCAGCCGGTGGAATCTAAATTATATTTTGACGTAGAACACGACACATAACTGAATGAATGTAATCAAGCGTCGAGCCTGTAATGAACTAACAATGTTATGATGATTTGACTCTACATACAGAGTCAAGCGTGTCGTCTTGTGACCGAGATACGAGTGTGAAAAGCATCTTGGTATTGCACGTCTCAATTAAGTGTAATATATGCAATTAACAAGTAAGCAAAAGTAGAGTTCAACTGTTCGTTTTCTTAAAGCTTTCGCTGTAATGATTATGGTCCTTCTGGTCAGTCTGCAACAAGGGCTACATGAGTGAAGGCGATGTTTGCCCTCGACAAGCAGGTATAATGCAGTTCTTTAACAACGTACTGAGGCGCAGTAAATAAATTATACTCGGTTATTAATGGTGACTAATTTCGGTAATTTCTCCTTGGATTGGCAAAATTAAAACACGAGAATTTGATCAAGAAGTTTGAATTAAGCTGCAGCTATAGCGATGATCTGATATCATTCAATAACAGTAAAATAGACAATTCCTAATTTTGATATTTACCCACCTGAACTCATGAAAGTGACCCGTAAAACCGCCTCGAGGGTTATATACTTAGATATGGGGCGATCGGGGAGACTAGTGGTTAAAGCGTTCGCTCGTCACGCCGAAGTCACGCCGAAGACCCGGGTTCGATTCCCCACAAGGGTACAATGTGTGAATCCCATTTCTGGTGTCTCCCGCCGTGATATTGCTGGAATATTGCTAAAAGCGGCGTACAACCATACTCACTCACTGTATTTAGATATATGCTAAAGAATTCAGAATGACAATTCATTCATATGCAAAAAGAAACAGATCTGCAAGACGGGGAGCACAAGTGGTGCCCATTGGGATGCCTTTCCTCCTTGACTAAATGTCTTACCTCTACATTTTACATAGATCTTGTTAATGAGGAAGTCCTATATTTCACTTAGTGTTTTCTCAGTGAACTTCAGATCAGTTTGACATTGGATTTTAATTTTTGATAAATTGCCCTGAACCTCTGACGATAGATATGTCACTGGATAGAACTGTAACAAAAATGGATCAAGGAATGCAGTTTTTCCTTAAATGTGTCATGGATGGTCGTGATCTACAAAGTTAAAAAATCAAATGTTTTGTGAACTTGTCTTCAGCAACAAGTACCAGCTTTTGAGGTCTTTTGGTATGAAGCGTCCGGGTTTCCACTCTCGGAGCAGTCGGTCTATCCACTGTGCCACGGAGGCGGTTAGTCCTCATGGACATTGATCAATAACATCATACTTGGAATTCTTATTTATTATTGCGATCTGTCCTTGCCAGTGATCAATGGGGACAGTTTGTCCGTAAAAAATGATTGACGGTGTAAAGCTGAGACAGGCACTCGATAAATGGCTTAATCCATTTGCCATTATTTGTTGCAGGGAATGTCAGGATCATACTAATCATGGCTCCTTCGGCTCCCCGTTGTGACATTTACTCACGCAACTGATCATTTACATGTCCATACAAATAATGCGAAGGCGGATAAAGTCTTACTTGAAAAAGTAAGTATCTTCGATTATGAATCATTTGACAATCGATTTCCCAGAATGAAAAAGTTGCCAATTACAAGAAGTTGATTTCAAGAAATGTGGCGCGTTAGTTCATGCGAATAAAGGGATTTTGTCTTGTTTATTATCTATTATCGACATAACATAAAACATGTTGCATTAAAATGACAATGTGCATAGATAGTACACAAAGTTGACAGAAAGGAAACAATAATACAACATGTTTGCAGGTTTTTACAGTCGTACCTCAACCCAGCAGGCTCCCGACCAGCTTGACATTGGAACTGCTTTCATTTACAATTACACGGCACAGTATAGTCTGTCATTGTCAACATATACCCTGTTTTCTGATATCTCTTCTTTCTCAAATTTAGTAATATGCATGCATGAAATAGACTGTTTCTGCTGATCTGGTGTTACACATAGGTCACTGAAAAAGAGCAACAAAATCATTTCCATTGAGCGATTGCGACTATGTGTGTGTTAGGAATCACTCTCGCTTGGTGTTGATACCAGGTGTTTGCTAATAGATGGGTATGTCCTGCCTTATTGGTGTCTTCCATTAGAGAGCCTTCCTTGTAACCAAGATCAAAAACTTTTAAGCGAGAGTCGCATGACGCTTTTTAAAATCTCCGCAGAAAGAGCATGCTGCAATGTACCTCAAAAGTTGTGACATGTGACAGGTTGGAGCTGCTGGAACATTGCTGGATATAACGGGAATGTTGCCAATTGGAAAGCGGCAGCCTTCCCTCTTGTCATACAGTCTTGTGGGGAGCTTTTATACCGTATTTGTTTTGTGTAAAAAAATAACATATTCATCAGTGAAAGCTTACTCGAGTCGACCACACAATAGGATACCATACCCAACGTACATGTAAGGAATATTCAGTGAGTGAGTGAGAATGGTTTTACGCCCCTTTCAGGAATATTCCAGCAGTATCACGGCGGGGGACACCAGAAATGGGCTTCACACATTGTATATTTGTCGGAAATCTTCGGCGTGACGAGCGAACGCTTTAACCTCTGGCTTACCCGACCGCCCCGGAATATTAAGTGAAGATAACCTCGTCAAACATACTTGTTATAGTCATTGTCATTACCCATGGCTAGTTCACAAAGACAACAGCAAACATAACAACAGAATGTTTTTTTATTTATCTTGAGAAAACAACAGTGAATTGTGAAGACAACAGTCGTATAAGTGTTCCCTATATTGTACATAAATATGTGCGACAAACATCTTTTCATAATCATAAGAAAAATAGAGTCCATTGTACGACTCCAACTATATCACAAGTATATGTTTATGAATCAAAGTGATGATACCAGGTGTTTGCGAAATACCCCGATTGAAGGTGATATTCAGAGGATCAAATAATGGTTCATCAGTATCCAACTGTTTCATTTTGAAGTACAGAATAGATACACTGCCGAAGGTCAGTGACATCAAGCAGCCATGACATATTCAGTGAATCTTCAAGAAACATGAAGTATATGACTGTTTACATCTGATAAAGCGTCAAGAAACATGACGTATATGACTGTACGTATACATCTGATAAAGCGTCCAGAAACATGACGTTTATGACTGTACGTATACATCTGATAAAGCGTCAAGAAACATGACGTATATGACTGTATACATCTGATAAAACGTCAAGAAACATGGCGTATATGACTGTACGAATACATCTGATAAAGCGTCAAGAAACATGACGTTTATGACTGTACGTATACATCTGATAAAGCGTCAAGAAACATGACGTATATGACTGTACGTATACATCTGATAAAGCGTCAAGAAACATGACGTTTATGACTGTATACATCTGATAAAGCGTCCAGAAACATGACGTTTATGACTGTATACATCTGATAAAGCGTCAAGAAACATGACGTATATGACTGTATACATCTGATAAAACGTCAAGAAACATGGCGTATATGACTGTACGAATACATCTGATAAAGCGTCAAGAAACATGACGTTTATGACTGTACGTATACATCTGATAAAGCGTCAAGAAACATGACGTATATGACTGTACGTATACATCTGATAAAGCGTCCAGAAACATGACGTTTATGACTGTATACATCTGATAAAGCGTCCAGAAACATGACGTTTATGACTGTATACATCTGATAAAGCGTCAAGAAACATGACGTATATGACTATACATCTGATAAATCTTCAAGAAACATGACGTATATGACTGTATACATCCGATAAAGCGTCAAGAAACATGACGTATATAACTATAGATCTGATAAAGCGTCAAGAAACATGACGTATATGACTGTATACACTTTCTCTCAAAAGCGGAAATCATACTTTCCATTATGTTAAGATGTCTTGCAAGACAATGGTACTATAGTGATCCGGTACAATCGTGACCTGTAATCTGCTTGTGTAGAACTTCGGATAACTTGTGCCATGATGACATAAGCCTAACACGAGGACGGCCTGTCTGTTGATAGGTGGGGAGGAAATGGTGTCCATAAGTCTAAACTTCCTGATTTCAATTTCCTGCGATTATTTGCTGGGGCGGTTGATGAATTGCATCAAGTCTTTATCTTAGTGATATTGGAAGCCGGCAAATGGAGGAAAAGTAAAGTGATTACATCATGACCGGTGTGGTTGTGCACCAGATTTACCGGTGTGCGTGCAGTACGCCTTTCATCTATCTGTTGAAATCATCAATTTAGGATATTGAAATTATTGATTAGATGGTACGTGTTAATCTTGCAGTCGCCAAAAATCTAACAATCATTTTTTTCCGAAAAAAAAGTGATCCATTGTACTCCCTAGATTTCTGAATCCACAAGTCGCAGGTGAGTTTCCATGAATCGGCCCGATTATGATCATGGCATTCTTAGCACCATACCACGGTGGTGGGCTTCAGGCAGTGCGACCCAGGGACTCTAGGGACGCAGTGTCCTCCAGCATTTAACGAGAAAAACGTATCAGCTGTATTGCTGTCAGCGTTAAACTCAAACATTCATTTAATAGGACTACATACCGTTCAACACGAGCAGAGCACGAAATTCATTTTAAGTGTAAAGGCAGACGGAGTTGTGTACTTTATTTATAAATTCAGCTCGTCGGATAAGTATTATCCATATTGCATTGAACATCTGCCTGTACATATCACGCCGAGGATCCGGGTTCGATTCCCGACATGGGTACAATGTGTGAAGCCCATTGCTGGTGTCCCCCGCCTGGATATTGCTGGAATACTGCTAAAAGCGGCGTAAAACCATACTCACTCACTCACCCACTCACCCACTCACTCACTCACTCACTGTACATCAGATCAATCAATCATCTAAAGGGGTAGTCGGAGGTTATCGAAAAAATATAAGTTGTTCCCGAAAATTCTTGAAAAGAAAAGTTATGCTTCAGACTGTTGATAAAAAGATTGTTTGCCACAAAAATTACATTGTTGCTTGGCGTTATTCTCAAAAAGAAATTAGAGGCTCACAGGCAAAATAACAGGTTTTATAACTGTTGCTGAAAATATCTAATCTTGATACGAAATCTCAGCACACACACGCCTCATCATGACTCCAATCAAGAGTATAGCGGTTTTTCAGGACGTCATGTCCAACGAACAATGTATTGTTTTTCAGGAATGCCTGAGGTGATATCATTTGTTTCAATAGTTTCTGGAACAATTACAACACATCATACTGAGACATTGACACGTCACCGATAAACCTATTGATAGCAAGTAATCCTACATCTCACTTGAACATATCACAATGTATTTTACTATGAATATGGCTCTAGGGAGAAAAAGGAGAACACACACGCTACAAATATCTTGCATGCGCTGTCATGGCGAAGGAGCCTTAAGCGCAAAGCACAAAATACTACATGAGGCTTCAGTGTCGGGTGAAAAACACATGAGATATTTTTTCACACTTCGCCGCGAAAATCGATCGCAATCTTAAAGTTCAAAGCTTAATTATGGCGGCGTGAGTTGTTAGAGGAAGAGGTAACTAGAACATTCATTACACTGCAACATCTGAGTCAGCATCAAACCATCCACATGAGCATTCAGGGATCAGGCTCCAGGGTTATGGCACGCACGCACGCACGCACGCACGCACGCACCCACACACACAAGCACACACACAAGCACGCACGCACGCACATATATATATTACATTTATATATATAGTGGTGATTCACTGGTGTACTTTAGATACATGTATATATACATATAAAATAACTCTTTAAAAAAGTAGGGATCATGTAAATTAAATGTTGAATACAAGTATATAAGCTTGCAATTATGGGTTTAAGTAAGGTGTTGTACATACAATTATTGTTCAGAATGAAAATGAAGTCAAATACACAAAAGAAGAACCTGTAAAAAGGCACAGAGTTTCGGTTTAATTTGGTGTAATAAATTATGTCATAACTGATGTATTCGTTTCCTCATATAAAGGTCTCAAAAGAAGGTTTCGTGAAATAACGGGTTTTCTAAGCTTTATTCCTACGTTCTCGGGTGAATTTATGTTTTAAATGTTTAGGATATTTTATTTAAATAGATTTGCAAAATGACTCAGGAGCTAGATGTTGTTTACAATGAATGCAAGGCCCCTCAAGGATCATACGATCATCAATTGATCATATGCTGACGGGTATTAACGTCAATCTAGAAGGCCAAACAAAGATATAATCTACTGAACCGCAAAAGAAACGTCACCCCAAGTAACATTGCATGAAAAGTTGTCATTTAATATCTGGGTAATTTTTGTCAAAGTTTCTAAAATTTAACATTACCTTGTCTGGAAAAATGAAATTTGATGACAACAAAAGAAAACAGATGACAATAAAAACGATCGCCCAAACGCATCACGGCAACGGCCATGGTAACCGTCCAAATTGAAATGCACATGCGTTCCCCCATTTCTTGCCCTATAAAAAGCCATCCAGATCGGATAACATTCATTCGTTATTGAATTGCTACCACATGCCAAGACTATCAAGAAATCAGCGACACCAAGCCCTTGGACGATTGCAAGCTGGACAAACCGCCCGGCAAGTAGCCAATGCATTTCAAGTCAACGTAAGGACCATATACAGGCTCCAGCAACGGTACCAGGCCACCAACACTACAGATGACCAACCACGTAGTTGAAGACCAAGGGTCACCACCCGAAGTCAGGATCGTCAGATTGTGCGACAGCATCTTCAAGATCGCTTTGTTACTGCTGCGGAAACTGCTCGACAGACCATGGGGACACACCACTGACACATTTGTGCGGACATCGTGCATCGACGACTGACGAGCAGACACCTCCACTGTCACAGGCCACACCGAGGACCCATTCTGACACCACGTGATCGCAGGGACCGTCTTCATTGGGCAACACAGAACCAGCATTGGCGCCACCAGCAGTGGAGAAGAGTCGTCTTCTCAGACGAGAGCCGTTAGTGTATCTCAACAGCAGTTGGCAGAGAGAGAGAGAGAGAGAGAGAGGGGAGAGAGAGAGAGAGAGAGAGAGAGAGAGAGAGTCTGGCGACGCCGTGGGGAACGTTATTGCGTTGTTGTGTTGTTGAGAGAGACTCCTGTGGTGGTCCGAGCATCATGGTGTGGGGGCGTAATTGGTCTTGCACAGAGGGTCGGCCCAGTGGTCTTCCAGAACATCGTCGTTCCGAGGAGAGGCAATTGTGTCACAGCTGCTCGGTACATTGATCAAGTGTTGATGCCACAAGCCATACCTCATTTGGCACATCGCTGCAACCACGAGTTTCAGCATGATAACGCCCATGTCCACACTGCGAGAGCAACAAGAGACTTCCTCCAGCAGAATGGCATCAGGACCGTGCAGTGGCCTGCCCTCAGTCCCGATTTAAATCCCATTGAGCACCTGTGGGACGAGATTCAAATGACGTCCGACCAAGGCCGACAACTACAGCTGAACTGCGTCAGGCGTTGCTCAGAGTGTGGGCTCAAGTCTCTATGCCCTTCATCAACCGCTTCATCCATTCCATGTATCGACGTTGCACGGCAGTCATCAATACAGTTTCTCATATATCTATCCATGGTGACGTTTCTGTTGCGGTCCAGTATATTAATATGTTTTTTCTCCATTTCTTAGTTTTGTCATCCAAGTTTTTCGCTAAATGGTTTAGCATCATTTTGGATAACATAATATAACACATCTGTACTATTTTTCGACGTTTTTAAGGATTAATCAAATATTTGAAAATATGTTATTGCTATTGACACCTTTCTGCCAGGTGTCGCCGTTGTCCAGGTTGACAGTATACGTCCGCAAACCATACGACGGAGGTTCAAGCCCCGCTGGGGGCACGGGTGGTCCAGTCGTCTAAGGCGCCACAATTCGCTGTGCACCCCAGAAATCTATGATCTATGATCAGGTTCGAATCCCGGTTCGCTCTAGTCATGTTTCTTGTTTTTGTCAGCACCGTGCTCATGGGTTTCTCCAAAGTGGTAAATGTCTATGACCTGCACCACTTCGGACATTCCACCAACATCAACCTGACATAAATGGAATACTCAGGCCCCGCTGGCGACACTCACTCACTCAGGCCCCGCTGGCGACACATATTTACCAAATTTGTAAGTCATTCACTTGAGAGAGAAATCATAAAATAGTTCCATCAATTTCATTTGTACATCACTTGAAATGTGTGTTCTTCATAACGTAGGCATGAATATATATGTGAAAAATAAAGGATTGTTTAAACAATAGCGTTAGGTCGAGATGTGTTTTATATAACAAGAATCACAGAGAAAGTCCTGTTGTCCTGGGTAAAGGAAACTGATTATATCCTACAATCTAGAATAGGAAAAGTTTCCAGTATTATAGTAACAGAAGAAGACATCCCCAAGCAGAAGAATCCACACACAAGAAGACACGATGCATAATAACTGATAATTTGGCACTAATATGTTATCTGCAAAAATTTAATTTTGTTTTTGTGTGGCTCTTCAGAAATATTTAGAGGTTTCCTTCTTTCACTTTGTGTTTCCTTTAATCTCACTTCAGAACAAGACACTTCCTGAAAGGCGAAGCGATGAACGGAAGTCGAGTCAAAAACATGACATTATGACAAGTAATGTTGCTATTACTTGAAGGCTATTTTTCATGGCATTATTCTTATGCACGCGAAGGAAGGTATGTCAGGTCTTCTGCAAATGACACTGCCAAGAAAAAAGGGTTGCCTTTATAGAAAACTAACATTGATAGAATTTGTCACTGGCATGATGATAACCAGAAAAGTTTTAAAAAAATATGTGACAAGCAGGTTGATATTCATTCGATGTAAGATGGAAACGACATCAACAATTTCGACACTATGCTACGAGGTGTTTCCAGATTGAAACGCAGCGATTAATTCGGTACATCGTAAACTAAAATGTGAAATCATTAAATGACCAAAAAAGATCAAAGAATGATCAAGACATTATATTCAAACACATATAGATTTATAATAAATAAAAGCGACAAACCCCTTTCCACATTCACAACAATTGTCTGCTGAAAGACGAATCGATTGTACGATACCGACTATATCATGAGCATAGGGTCAAATAAGTGGCAGCCGAAATAAGTAACAGGCCCTATAATATACGTCAGTGCAATGACGATTGCCGAGAATTTTGTCTCAGTCGAATTTCTTGAAATTTCCAAATTTGATGCATCAGTGTCAAAAAAATATGCAATTCCCCATTTTGACTTGTACCACATGTTCCCGTGTTTTTGCAGGTAAGCAGTTGACTTGCCTTTGCATGTGTTTGTGACGGGTGCCACTGGTGGGGGAGGATACGCTCATCTAATCGCGAATTCCTGGTATTATCACTATTAGATAGTGATTCATAAACACATGCTCATGATATAGTTGGAATCGTACAATCGACTGTTTCTGGCAGAGATTTCTTATCAATATGGAAAAGTTTTGTTGCTTTTATTTTTTGACACAAGCCTGTCTCCGGTCTTGACTCTAGAGTAGTGTCGAGAGCTGGAAGGAGTTTTCAGATAGTTATCGAATCCGCTCGTGGCATGTATACTGAGTCAAATTAAAAACTTCACATTTTAAAAGTATATGATATATAACGGACAAATGAATTAGAGAAGGTAATTGTTAATCATTAATGTCCAATGAAGGATTTTAATTAACGGTGGTAACCATAATTTGTTCCAAGCACCTACGGTATTCGGTAATAACATCAACAGGTTAAATCATAAGTCCCAAGCACGAGAATCTGATGGCACACAAGTTCAGTAGCGTGTATGGCCACCATGTGCACTGACAACTGCCACACAACGCCTCCGCGTTGACCTTGTGATGATTGTGAACTCATGATTGGGAAGACGACGTCATTGCTGCAGCAAAATGGTGCTAAGATCTTGCAAATTCTGTGGTTGGTTCTGGAGAGTGCGCAGACTTCTGCCAAGAGCATCCCAGACGTGTTCGAGGGGATTGAGGTCGGGAGACCTTGACGCCCAGTCCTTGACGTTGACTCACCTCATTCTGAAGGATATTCCTTGTCAAAATTGCTGTGTGGGGTCTGGCATTGTCGTGTTGGAAGATCAAACCGGGTCCATGTGCTGCCATAAAAGGCAGAAGTTCTGGTGCCAGTACCTGGTCGCGGTAAGCAGCAGCGTTGAGGTTGCCACGGATGACAAGAAGCCTGGAACGTGCATTGACACAGAAAGCACCCAACACCATGACACTTCCGCCTCGAAATCTGTCAACTTCCTGTACACAACACTGGGCGTAACGTTCATTACGGCGCCTCCACACCCTCGCCCTACCATCAGCAAATCGAAGATTAAATCGGGATTCATCACTGAAGACGACTTGATTCCAATTCCTCTGAGTCCATCGTAAGTGTCGCTGTGCCCACAATTGACGTTTACGTCTGTGTAATTGAATCAGAATCGGCGAGCAGTTCTCAGACGGTTTCGAACAGTTTGCGCACTCAGTCTACCCCTAAACAGTTTATTTCTGGTTGATGTAGCCGTCAAAAATCGGTTACGGATGTGACGTAAGACAGTCTGATGATCCTCTGCATGTGACGTCACATGTGGTCGACCTGGCCGAGGGCGATCAGCGGTGTTACCCGTTTGCTGTAGACGCGTCTGTAAATCCTAAAGCAACGGACGTTCCCGTCTGCAGCATGCCGATGGCACGTTCACGTTGCACATTTGAAAGGCGTGGCATGACAAATGGCCGCAAAGACTTTTGTTTTCTTGTGTTTTTCTTTTTTTGTTAATGACTGCTAACAAGTATGGCTGAAAACACGTGCGGTATTATGGCCACGTGACCAGTTGCACGTGAAAAAAACCTTTTGCCTCTATAGTGCTGTGCACATGATTTTGATCGATTCACCTGCACAAAAACGGGTGTTATCTGAAGACAATACGTGGCCATTACTGTTTAAATACACAATAAGGTTCACAACAATAATTTGGTTCAGTATAGATAAATAGCAAGTCATGTCGTAAAAGGCATTGAATTGCCCACGCTCTTATATATATGTAGGTACAGCGACATTTCTCAAACGATCAAGCCTGCCATGTAGTGTCAACCGCCAGGGAGTAGCACTCACTTGCTACCGCCGACTGCACTCGATATTTTACCAGCGCTTCAATCATTTGCTGCCACTGACAAATCACTGCAAATCGTTACTGCCAGATAACAAGTATACGTCACACGACGTCATTCTACCTTGGCCTTCGGTTCCACAAAAAGCGACGACAGGCCCTTTTGTGATCCCGTAGTGTTCGGAGTTTTCTGTGCATTTCCATGCACTGTAACTCATAGTTCAAAACTGCAATGATTAATACCGACACATCTAAGGTTGGTCAAAGTACTCTCTAAACGTGGTACGCAAAAGGACTGTGTCGCTCCCCAATTTGCCTCATGTCTCCTCTTCCAAATCACCATAACTTTCCTTTAAACCTAAACACTGAACATCTTATATCATCAGTTACTCGTGACTCCATTGGGCGTAAAAGGCAAAATAATGATGAAAATCTGACGAATGGATCACACAAGTAAAGCGATGAGTGAAACTCGCGAAAGGGGTAAACATGTCCTCCTCTACCGGCAGCTCTTACACATTTTCAAGTAAAACGTAACTGCCGGTGAGTAAGGGATAAAGGGTTTATATTGGTTTGAGATCAGCATTTCAGGACTGTTTTAATCAATTTTGTTCAACATAAACAGATGCTCAATTTTTATATTAATAAAATGAAACTGTTCTTTCATTTGAAGTAAATGTTCTAAACTTCTACCTGCTTCACTTATTTTAAAAATATGTGGATATTTTGCGATGTCAGAAGTCCAAAACTTGCCTGTTTGAAAACGAAAAAGGCTAGTTGTCAGCCATTTGAACACAACTTTACAATTGCTCGTCCTATCTGAAATAATTATTTCGGTGGGCTTTCGGTGTAATTGGAATAAAATGTACATTACAAATAGGCTGCGACGTTATTTCACAGCATGATTGATAATGGCCCATCGTTTGACAAAATGTCGAGCATGGTTGGAAAAAGGCATTTGCCATCATTCGTCATCTAATATTCTGAGATATGAATGCAGGTTATTAGCTCCTTTCCAGAATAATCACATTTACAATGATTACTGATTTGGGCATAAACCACTGGAGACGGGACAAATCATTATCAGGAATGCTAGGGTACCACCAGAAATACGCGGTGATGGTGCGAAGATGATGATAATATCCACACAGCTTGTGTGGAACACCAACAGTGTGGAACACCAACAGCACTTGAAGAAGCCTTAATCACTGTTCGGAATGACTACGAATACCTGAACAACACGAAAACGAATTGTTTGTTTGCTGATGGTTGTTGCCAGGTTGGTAAGTGCAGCTGTCACCACCAGGGGCGCCCCCTAGCAGCCGTTATTGACTGGAGAGGCAATACAGACTTTGGGATTAGGAGATTCCACAGTTAGGAGGTGCGATGTTCAAGGCAAAAGAGATGCATGTTGCAATGAACTAAAACCCGCACATGTTGTTTCTCCACGTCTTTACATGCTTAGCTGGGATTATTTACGTGCTAAGACTTGAACCAGAGTGCTTTGTATCAGGTGTATATATTCTGTCTACATGGATTTGTCGCACACATGTGTCTGGTGGCGTTAATGTTCCAAAATGCTGTGTACTGTCATTAACCCTGGCAAGATCACGTTTTGGGTTCGAAATGCAGATTTGCCGTGATGAAACTCGTCGCGTTCGTGATTTGGATGTAATTGGTAAACGTCTACGAATCGGAGACTCCCATAGCATGGAATACCTAACACTGGCTCTAGGAGAGATTTTTTGGCTGTCTTCGCTGAATATGAAAGGAATCCTATGAAAATATCATTTGACTCTTTCAATAATAACTGAACAGATTGATAATTACATCCTTGGTTGCAATACAGTGTGACTGCTGCTTTCATGAACAGATGCATTAGGCTCTATTACTTCTCCTAGCAACATGTTATTTGAGTGCAATCAATGAAACATCAAAGAACACCCACAGTATGATGTGCATACCATTTCATAACCAAAGTGTGCAACCAGCTTGCACTGAGAAATAATTCATTAGGGTCCAACCAGTTAATATTCCTTGGCAAGGGACCAGGCGGTTTGACAGACATTTGTTTCCAGTGTCACTCAAGTCATACATGGTTTGTTTTCACAACACATCTTCTCAGGACATCCAGCTTGTCCAGAGACCAATGTCAACCTCCAGAATATCAAATGCTCGGTCCCTTGCGCAGCTCGTTGTTGTGGAAGGAGGTATTGGACTTAAGGCAATACTTGACCACAGTGAGAATGACAAAAGGAATTTCCCATTTTGTTGCGCAAATTCCCAGGAGCTCCAGGTTTTTGTGCCAACATTTCACAACGTTTTCGGTATATTTGACAATGCCAGTTTTCCCAAGATTTCAAAGAATTCCCTGAGACTCTTGTTCGAACGTTGTTTGATCAAGGTCTAAAAACGTTTCATGGTAGGATATTTCCAATCAGTGACAAAAATATGCCCGATGCAATTCCCTATCTTGACTTGTACCGTGTGTTCCCGTGTTTTAAGATGAACAACGGACTTTCCTTTGCATGTATTTGTGACGTGTGCCAACGGTAGGGCATTATATGCCCACCTTAATAGTACATTCATTTCAGAAACATCTGGTATCATCACAGATTTATAGTGTTTCATAAACATATGCTTATGATAAACTCGGATTCGTACAATACCCGGCCTTCAGCAAATATTTATTATGCTTATGAAAAGCATTTCGTCGCTTTCACAACAGCTTTTTTCAGGCTTAAAACAGAAATATCAATTGTTTTACATGAACGAGGTCGTATCTATTGTACGGGATCGTGAATTAGCCAAGTTTCATGTGCTGGTCGCGATTACGAACCATGTGTGGTATTAAAGTGTTGTATGTTCTTTCTTTCAAACTTGGAATAGTTTCTTTATCTGTTGTCTTTAAATTCTATTTTGAGTTAGAAACATGAAGCTTTTGTACGGCCACGCGTCTTGAAGTATTCATCAAATGTAACCAGCTTCTTGGAATTTACATTATTGTGAAATCGACTCTCAAATAATTAGATATAGAAGTCACTTAGATTTTGCAAGATTGACATTATCAGACTTCATATTATTTCCATTGACTTTTAAATGACTAGTTGCGTGAGTAAATGTCACAAAGGAGAACCGAGGGAGACACATTCAGCATGATTCAGACACATTTCCTCCACAATAACGGGAATTCCTTGATTTCATTTACCGGGTTGCCGGAATTATTGAATGCCTGTATCTGATTTACCTCTTCAAACATTTTTACATTTTTAATATTATCACCTCAAGGACAGGAGCTTTTTTATTTTATTCTCGAGGGCAAATGAAAACAATACATCAACAATTCTAAATATGATGTCATTGATTAATTCCTTGGAGTACAGCTATGACCTTATAGGTATATTAATATATACACATACAACTACTGTGTTGCAATACACCTTCAAGTACCTTATATATTATATATATAACTAATAACATAACCCTTAGGTAAGCTTTCGAGACTCAACCTGGCAATATTCGGACAGTTTAAAAGATCTTGTGTGAAGTATATAGCTGTGTACGCTGTCTGTGGCTAGTGGCTTGTAGCACTCATTTACACACATTGACTGGACAATCCAGTGACAGAAATCATGAGCATTGATCCACGCAATTGGGACAAAATGACATGAAACACTTTCTGGTGAGCCTTTACAAAGGAGTAAGTGCGTGAGTGAGTGATTTGGGTTTTCAACTCCGCCTGTAACACTATTGCAGTTATATCACGGCGTGCCAACTTAAAGTGGGAGGAACTATGTAGGACGTATGTGACTGTATCCGAATACTGTTGTCAGTAAAATTTCGGAATCTTGACCATTATTCAGTCGGTGAATCCTTCCCATGTTCTAATCCTGGCAACATCTGTATCGGCACTATGATGTAACTCGAGCTACGGATAACTCGATCCATTTTCAGTGGTCTCCAGGACGTCGAGTTAACGAGGTTTTACAGTTTAAATTTTGTATGTATACATATTGTTTATATAGTTATACAGCTACATAGTATATAGTTATGCAGCTATGGTCTAACAAATCAAATGAATGTTTTATTTTAAGTTATGGACAGCTGTTGTCGCGTAAGTCGGCTCTTCGTGATAACAAATTCACTTCAGTCTGTGATGGAGGAAATGGTTTCCTAAAGCCCTAAATTACCTCACTTCAATTTCCTCTGCGATTTATAAGGTATGCGTATGGTATTAGATGAGATTAAATCTGAATCTGGCAAGTCCAAAAAGAGGAAATGCAAAGCGATTAGAACATTATAATCACTGGGATTGTGCGCCCAGATATACTAGAGTGGGCTCAGCGCTTCCTTTCATGTGTCAATGGATGTCATCAAGATTATTGGAATTATTGATCACTGGATCTGAGTTAGTCTTACAGACGCCGAAGATCTTCTCGTGAATTTACATCGACAAAAGTGTAAGAAAGCGCGTCCCCCAGCTGTTGGATCCACCAGTTGTGGGTTTGTGTCCATGAATCACCACGAATAGGATCCTTAGTTTGTTGCCACTGTACACTACCCGTGGCTTAGCTGTCCTAGTCACCTCCCACGTGATGTAACTGAAGTGATGTACATCCGGTGTTAAACCCACTCATCACTGGACCAACCAGAACACATCATTTCACGTCTTAATAATTGTGCCTGTTCATAAAAACGAATTGTCTATCTAATATGTCTAACAGTTGCATGTGCAATATATGCCATTAGGGAAATCAGTTCGTGTTAACCTATTGCTTCTTTCCTGTTATTCAGAGAAATATGGAACCTTGCACTTATATATAAATAAATCAAATTGCCTCGGTAAAACGACGTTCCTAAACATAAACTAATTTTAGTTTCTCCAAATGTATCGCTAAGTGAATCTTCCCTTTTACATAAGCTTCAATCAGCACACATGCAATAGACTATCAGACTTATTCATGTTGTCCACGACTAAACGAAATCTGTATAAAGAAAACCTGATTGTAGAAATAGAGACTTGTGTCACAATCATAATATCACCTTATTGAAACCACGGTTTAACAGCGGCGTTAAACTCAACTCATTCACTCACGGTTAGAGTGAAAACTGTTCTGGGTTTGTGGTTCTTCTTTGCTAAATATACATGTATTATGTTGTAACGTATTAGCTAAGGTCACTTTGATATTACTGTTAATACGAGTTGAAACATCAGGCCGTGTTTCTGCAGGTTTTATGGTGGGCGTGTGGAGGGTTTTTCTGGGTTTCCAGAGAGGTATCCAGTGCGGCCCCCTGTTTGGTTTGAGTCGTGTGTTCCCGTGTTTGTTCGGGTGGGCGTTTCGCTTGCCTTTGCGTGTGTTTGTGGCGAGTTGCACAGGTGGGGAAGCCTGATGCCGTCGCGGTTTGATGGTGATTCGTGGGCGCATTCTTGAGGTGTTGTAGTAGTGATGCGGTGAACTCTACTTCAGTTTTTCTTGTAGTTGTTGGGGGAGTTGTGTCGCGCGTGTGTTATAATAATGTGTTGGAGAAAGTTCTAGCGATGATATGATGTAACACAACATTTATCAGGGGTATAATTTATTTACTCACTTTGTAAATTCTAAATACCTAATTATGCATATCTGTATAAACTTTTTCAGCGTCTCGATTTATTCTCACTTCTACAGCCTTTTTAACCAGATTTATCAATATGAAGAGAATGTTTAGAAACATTTATTTGGCGGATACCTTCAGTACTATTCCACTTGTAACAGACTTAGATTATGGATTCAGGGGCGATGGGGTAGCGTGGTTAAAGTGGTTAAAGCGTTCGCTCGTCATGCTAAAGACCCGGGTTCGATTCCCTACATGGGCACAATGTGTGATGGCCATTTCTGGTTCCCGAACGCCGTGATAATACTGGAATATTGCTAAAAGCGGCGTAAACCCACACTCACTCACTCACCATATGTATCCACAGAAAGAGGATTGGCATGTTCGATGTTTCCGTTCGTTGCCAGATAACTTCCTTCCTGTGACATAGAAAGTGTTCAGGAACTGGGGGCCTTCATTGTGAATTGTGAGACTCGTGTCTCGGTAACAAGAATGACTCCTCATCCATCAGTTTATGACTGCATGTTCAAATCACCATAACTTTCTTATTTCACAACACCGTTGATGCTCTTGAAAGTCATTAATATTAATTTTCCTTTCGCGCGACCAAACAAAATGTGGGTTCAACCAACTAATGTGTTGTAATTGTTATCAAACGTATTCGTGGATGAAGTACTTGAATTGTCTTCAGCATTTTTCACAAGGCACAGATACACAGTCGAATGCCGTCGTCTTATCGACGTCTTAACATTATGTAAAGCTTATTTTTCTAATGTTTCTTTTTGATTGCATCCCATCAAACTGCATTAACAGCAAAGGGCCATTATCCTGACTGATTTATCTGCTCGTCCTTCTGTGTGGAAAGTACTGGCAATAAAGCTTGGCTATTTCCACTTTGTTATTACATTAACTTAGATGGGCATCAATCAGGTTTCAGAAATGGTGTCCTTGGGGTCTTATGGCGTGACGTCATCACTTCAATGAAAAACCAATGTGTACAATCTTACATCTCACAGGAAAACCTTACACTGCATTGAACTGGTAATACGACTCCAATATGTTCTTAAATAGGATACAAATGTCTTGCGTGTTGAATTAGCTGTCATGGCGAAAACGCCATGAGCGAAACGCACAAAATAATATATGAGGCTTCAGTTGTGAGTAAAAAAACAAATTACACCCATTTAACACTTTGCCGCGAAAATCGATCGCGATCTTTTTAAGTTCAAAGCCTAAGTATGGTAGCTTGAGTTGTTTGAAAGAGGAGCAGGTAAATAGTACATTCATTTCACAACAACATCTGAGTCAACATCAAAGACGTTCCATATCAGCATTTAGGTTCAGCTGTCCTGACTATGGCACTGGTCTGTGGGAAAGTAGCATATGTTGCATGTTAGGAAAAAGCAACGAGCAACTAAAAGTAATAAGAAAAGAGTTGCGAGATTTCTGTGTCCAAAGTAAATAAATACTCCCGCGCCTTTGGCGATGGCCTAAAATAAATTCATATGAATAATCCATATAGTGCTTTTTAGAGTTATTCCATATAGTCGTTTTACCCTTTTTTCATTTTTAAAAGGAACATGGAGATACATGATTGCAAGTCAAACCTCACAAGGAAATGTCACTGCTGTTCATGATATATTCGAATCGGTGTAATATATAAATTTTAATTTTCCATGACGACTTTATGTGACGATCTCTTCACTTGTGACGGGGACCACCATTTTCCAGCACTAATAAAAAGACTATTGGTTATATATAGAATAATAGTTTGAAATCAGAAATAATGTTTTTAATGTCGAGGTGCTCAATCATATGTGCCAACATTAAAAAGCGTTCATTTACTGAAATATTTCAACCTGTATTATTGACACTTAAACAAAGTCTGCAAGAAGATGGCACATTATTTCTTTTCCCAAACTGCGAGGCATATGCAATGTGTTAAGTAGTGGCCTGATTTGTTATTTACGCAGTTGATCCATGTGTGTTTGCTAACATTCATCCTCCACTACTCTTGGATTGGTTTGCTAGTTACCATTACATATCCCAATCAATCCCATTCACACTCATTACTTTTTGGACCATCAATGAATATTTGAAAGACCATTACCAAGATTGCTGGGGACTTCAGAAAGACGTGGTGTTGTTGCAGTGATGAGGACAGTGTGCACACAGCTCGTATAGTACACCATCTCCACGTTTGAAGAAACATTAATCAATGTTTTCGAATTGACAACGAACACTGTGACCCAGACAAAATCACGTTTAAATTGGTCTTTGTTCATGGTTGTTGTCTGGTAATTAAAGGATATATACTGCCGACGTGACTTCTCTTGAGGGTGCATTTAACTGCAGCAACAACACAGTATCAGCCTCTGTGGGATTAGGGGATTCACAGTTGTTTTAACGAGTAAGTTTGTGAGGCACTAAATACGCTTGATGCAATTACCTGAACCCCTCTGGTATTACTTCTTTCAGTGGCATTTAGAAGTTGGTGTGATGAAGTAAGACGAGTTCTATGGATGAACAACTTCTTTATTACAATTAGTGCGACATTTCGGTGTAGATCCTAACACCTTTGGATTGATAAAGGTGTTGATAACACACATGCTTGATAAAGGTGTTCTACACCGAAACGTCGCACTAATTGTAATAAGAAGTTGTTCATCCATAGAACTCGTCTTACTCCCTCTGGTATTGTTCATCCACGTTTGGCTCTTGTACATATCTATGTCCACATATAGGGGGTACCGGTCGCCAAGAAGGCGCCGCAGTGTTCTGTACAGAGTTGCGTCCCTTTTGGGTTTTCATCCTTAATTAAACTATCACTGTATTCGAAGCGTGGTTAAACCGAACTCAATCTCTAACTCACTGCTTCCATATCACCGTCATCATCACAGACATTTAACCATAGATACACAACACGCCGGTTAACAACACATATATGCTTTATATTGATGTGTGAAATTCTTCAGTATAATTATGGCGAAAATACCATATGAAAATAGAAATATAGAAATCTGATATTGATATTGAACATTTATATATCAATAGTTGAGCCAGTGTTGTACTGGCGGCTTGGACAGGGTTCAGTATCATATAAGGTTCATACTTCATCATTATCCCGCTTACAGCACCAGTGCAAGGTAAATCAACATTCCTGGGGAGAAGGTTAATATTGATATTGTGGACTCAAATCAACATAGACCACTTCCGTTAGGAGATGTTTCTGAAGATGCATTAGTCGAATGTAACTCGTGTCCTTTTATACAACTGGAAAACTTATCCATCTCAAGTCTGACTATTATTTGTACACCTATTTCAATTAAATAGGAAGAGAACATAGTAAACAGAATGAAAGGTAACGACTCTGATAAATACCTGCCTATTAATGCTAATTTATAAGGATCTGTTGCATTACCACTGTCTACACCATGCGGACTTTACTGTCTCCTAAGTTCCACCCTCGGTACTGAATATGGCAGACACGTGTTATTTACAGTTTTGTTGTAAGTATGTTTTTGTCCATTTTAGGTTCTTGTATTGCTATGGTATTGTTTTAAGTTGTTAGTAAAGTGGGTTCTTATTTTAATATTTATTATAGGCTTCTGGATTAGTTTACTTTGTATGTAAAGGGTGGTTGGGTTGGTCCATGTTTACAGTGTTTCTTTTGTTCTAACCCAAGCCTTGTTTTCATTGGCTTGTTCAAACTGTGTACTTTCATCCACCCTGCACTTGACACACCTCTTTGAAGTCAACTCATATTTCGGACAGGCAGATCTTTGGACAAACAATTCGCTGTTAGGTTTAGTGATAGTGAGTGAGTATGGTTTTACGCCGCATTTAGCAATATTCCAGCAATATCAGGGGGGACACCTGAAATGGGCTTCACAAATGTTTTCATTTGTTAGCCATGTGTGTGTATATATATACTTTTCGAATACCCAAACATGTGACTTCCTGGATTTCCTAATTGACACTACCTTTTGTCCAATTTTGACATTTTATACAAGTGGTAGGTAACACCACGTGTAATACGTATGCTCATATCCTATCTATTCTATCTATTTCTTTGCATACGAATCTTCCCACCAGAGTTGGAACCAAAGAAATAACACCGCTTGCAGTGTCCTATATGGGTCTATGCATAGGAATTCAAAATGATGGAAACGTCTTTACCAAACTGCATGGTAAGAAGGATGGTATCGAATTTCAAACAGTAAACATACCATCAGATCCAGCTAATGGCGTCTACATTTGTCAGTTGCTAAGATACTTTAAAGTATTAGGTTTTATTCAAATGTCATGGAAATGCACATTTTGCTTACTACGAAACTTTTCAATCGAAGTTTCATCAGTAAAGGCCTGGTGAAGTCGTTCCAGAAGATTTGTGGTAGCCATTCAGAGGAACATACGAAACGTATGTCGCTTAACAACATGATGCATGATGCCAGCCAATTCAATTACTTTTACATGAAACCTTCCTTCCCACTTCCTGACTCCTTGGCACTTACTTTAACGGACGGGTGGTCATGCTCAGTGACTTGGTTTACAGACCGGCGTCAGATGTCAAGGGTATTGCTGAGTACAACAGAAGGCCACACACAAGCATTCACTTTTCATTGTGTGAGTGGGAGGTGCAACCATAAGAGAAGGGCACATTTTCGCGAACACCTTTCGGTCATCCATTTATATCATTTTCATCACTATTTTGCCTTTTTACGCCCGACTGAATTTCTTTCGGCAGATAGCTGAGACTGGGTATTTTCTTGCGTTGACTTTACATAGAAGTAAAAAAAAAAAAAATTGCAAAAAAATGTATTTCGCATCGGTACAATATTGGGATGTTGAACTCCTCATTAAACGCTACCGCCAGAGATTACTTGTTACCTTCTCGGTTATCTAAAACAAAAAATTTTGGCCGTAAATGGCAAAATAGCGTTGAACATTTTAGGAATGGATCACTGAAATCAGTGATGACAGCAAATTAATTCCAAACATGATTACATAAGTGGCGTCTTTCAGTAACATGGTGCATTTTAGATAAAACAAGAAAATAAGCAGTGGGCACTTTAAGAAAACAAGGCGCCATTATAAATGGTGGTGGATTTAACTTTGATTTACAGGTGCATTGAAAGCTGTTGCCATCAAAGAAGGTTGGACACAATGTTTTCGATTCCAGAGTGATGTGTGGCCATGTAATGTGAGTCCCGGCGATAAGTCAAGGATTGTATCACTTTATAATTACATTCAACTTGGTCGACATCAGTCCGATATCCGTAATGGCGTCACAGAGGTCTAATGGTGTGACATCGACACTTCAGTGAAAATGAAACGCTCACTGCAACTGTACCGCGCTCAGGACGTCAGATTGATTGATGGAGAGAGTGGGCTTGGGGGACTATGTTTAAGATAAATACAGTCTCATAAATTTTAAACCCAAAGCAAAGGTTTGTTATTTAACTGCAATTAACAATGAGCAAAATAGATCATATGAAAATCAATTTAAAAAATAATAGTGATATTTATGTTTGGATTGGAACAAGTTTATAAACTAAAACCTTAAGAATGACATGTATATCAGGCCTTTATGACACAATATTCATCACAGGTGTTTTTGTATTTGTTTTGATTTATATTATGTGAGTATAAATGTAGATGATAACTACCTGGTGTCATCAATATTAAGTCGAAATCCTACAATGGACTGTGCTTTTCAGTGGTCTATTCGTGTAATTTTCACCGCTATTTTGCCTTTTACGCCAATTGGAATCTGTGTCGTTGAAAAACCAAGACTAGTTGTTCTCTAGCAATGTCATTTTATATTTTTTATATTTCGTAGAGATTTCTTAAGATTTTTTTTGGTATTGGATTGTGTTGCTGCATGGGATCGTGAATGAACCAAGTGCCATGTGATCGGCGAGATTACGAACCGCTTGTTCTCCAAAACTGTTGTATGTTCTTTCTTTCAAACGTAACTTTTGCCCTTTAAATTCCATGTTTATTAAGACACGTGAAGACATTTGTAGGTACACATACATATTTGATACCTCAAACTACGTACCCTTTATCATATTATTGACCCGATGAACCAACAGATCCTCAGTAAACCTCCCCTTACCTCAAGCAAACTGTACTATCCTGGCCGGAATACTAACAGGGAGCAGCTCATGAATATAGTGTTGAGCATAGGTTACTATGGCTGATGGGTTTTTGTTTTGAGCAAACATGAAGTGTTGGTTTTTTTCCAGCCGTGTCATACTTTTGTATGTATTTCCATCCTCCATCAAATATGGAATCAGCAACGAGATATTTTGACTTGTTCAGAATTTGTTTGACAAGGGTTACACCAATGAGATCCTCAGTGAACTCTTCCAGAATCGAACCCGGGTCTTAAGCGTGACGAGCGAACGCTTATACCACTAGGCTACCGACCGCCCCATTCCAAACATGACGCATCAGTGCCGGAAATCACCAGTCCGATGTTCCCTGTGATTGACTTGCACCACATAATGTCCGTCTTATTTCAGATGAACACGTCAGTTGTCTTTTATATGTAATGGTGATTTATAAGGGGGCACAGGTGGCCCAGTCGTCTAAGGCGCCGCGATTCGCTGTGCAGAGTTGTTTCCCTTAGGCACGCCAGAAACCTGTGATTGTGGGTTCGAATCCCGGTTCGCCCCGATTATGTTTCTAGGTTTGTCAGCACAATACCCATGCTCGTGGGTTTCATCGAAGTGGTAAACGTCTGAGACCTGCATCACTCCGGGCTTTCCTCCCACATTAAGCTGACACGCCGTGATATAACTGGAATACTGTTAAAAGCGGCGTTAAACCCAACTCACTCACTCACTGGTGATTTATAAACACATGCTTATGGTATAGCCGACAGTTATTTAGGTAGATCATTCGTTTGATTATTGAAAAGGTTTTTCTCTCTTTTATTTACACACCAATTTAATACCGGTGATTTGTCATATGTACCGTGGGGACACATGTCATCACAAAGAGACGCACTGTAGACGAGAAATGTACAACGAGTCTGCCTAAACTTAATCATCTCGGATATTCCCTATTTCCATTTGGGATAAAAACGACGATTCCTGACATCAGGTGGTCCTGCCTGGCAGTAACAGTACTGACATAGACAGACCTTGGAATTACCATGTACGCACACATTTGTTATTATCATATTCAGTATAGTATATTATATACAGCTATGTTATATTCGTATGTAGTATAGCAAGGAAGGGATTCACAGACAGTTCGGCATTCAATGGGGATTTAACCAAAGACAGGTCTTATGGGTAGTATGCACGTGTGTATGTGTCTGTCTGCCTGATTGTACTAGTCCGGACCAGTACTGGTTTTACAGTGCTAGCCTGAGGAGATACTATTTTGTAAGAGTTACCCCATTCAGACACAGTATACTGACTCCGAGACGACCAGACCTTGTTTTATACCCGATATGCAGAGCGCCAGGCTGGGTAACAAAAAGTACCATCTCTAAACGTCTTTCGGTTAAGTGCGGCCGGGTATCGAACCAACGACCTTCCGCCCTCAAGGCAGACTTTCTATCCACTATACCACGGATGCGCTAAACTGTATAAAAGATTCTGATATCCTCCAAGGGAAGTAATTTTGCATATCGAGTTTGGTCGGAAGTGCTACTTGATTATTTTATATTGTATTTTACTATATTTCAATGTGGTTTATAATTAGAAAATGTACGATTTTATGAGTTGGAGGACAAGACACTATTTTAATTTTTGTTCATTTCATTTTGCATGGTCATAGACGAAGATAATAATACTTCGGTATGCATAAAAAGTCAATAAAAACTTCATGTTTATTTACAAGTCTCTGTTGATTATATCTCAGCCTTGTTATTCGCCGTAGTCAATATAACCTATCTGTTTTGTAATTGCATAGTTAGTGAGTGAGTGATTGCTGTTTCAACAGTCAGCAATATTCTAGCTGTGTCACATCGACCTGGAACTAACTGAGGCTGGGACAGACTTACTAGCAACAACTGGAGAATAACAGTGCATTTGCATCTAAACAAGTAATGAAATTCGTCTCCCACGGCAGGGAAATTACATGATATACTAAGTGGATCGTCTTTCGTTATACCCTGTGAACGGCCGGACGGTATATTTTCACCATTTATATCCGTACATCATTGTGGCTCTGAGTATTATTGTCGCGCTTCAAATAATGGCTGCGATCTTTTGCCAGAATTTCATATTACGTTTTGAGATTACTGTCTGCAAAAGTATACATGACATGAACACAATGCCATTTTGAGAGTGGTCAAATGTAACAAATGTTATATTTGGGATAACGCTTTGTCACTTCCAGAGTGAGGCACCTACCTATTCGCCAGCACACAAAATCAGCGATCTAACCCACTCAGCCACCGAGGCTTTCACAACATGAAAGTCCGACAAATGGTAATTTAGATCATGTACTTTGTGTACCCCTCTGACAAGTGTACATTGGCACAGCTCCCATGGCCGAAAGCTATGAACACACAATGCCCTTTAGAAAGTGGTCAAATGTAACAAATGTTATCTTGGGGATAACACTTTCTTAGTAATGTACACATTCTCGTACTTTTGGGGGTTGAATTCCGTGCGGGATTAGGTGCCAATCTCTGGCAGTGTTGGTTCGAATCTCGCACGGGATTCGACCCAAAAAGTACGAGAATCTGTACTTTACTAAGAAAGTCTCATCTCAAATATAACATTTGTTATATAGGATATGATGTGATTATGCAAAAGTTTATGCACAATGAATATATGGTTTTAGCAGCATTACAGACTTTTAAAAATTTTGTTTGTCATTTTTCGATTCCTGTAGACATGGCTGCTGTCCAGTTGTTGAGAAACTTTCCATACTTTAGGTACGATGAGAGTGGAGCCCTTGAAGCTAATTGTACAGGAGACAACGAACAAAACAAAAACGTTTTATATTAAACGTTGTAATCATGTATTTATATACAAATATACTTACAGCAACAAGAAAGACCCTTACCATTTTTTATATTCTTTTTAGCATACTGGCATGACAGTATAGACAGACATCAATTCATTCGAGACGCATCTTGATATATAATTTACCTTAAACATCTCATCCATCTACAGTAAGTGTGGCAGGCATCCTCCTTGCACAGAATCACAACTCTTGGAGATCACAGGAATCATGAAGCAAGATAAACTACAACCATCAATTTGCCACTGCGTAGAAATTCCTCCTCTCAGTGTGTTGGTTCAGAGAGTAATTCTCTCCCTGTCAGATGTGAAGGACATCTCGGTGTTGGATGTATATGTTTAACTCGGCCCTTTGAGACAAGCAAATTATGTAATGCTGACGTCTCTATTTCTACATCTTGTATGATATGAAGATCTAATTGTCCAATTTTCCCAGATATAGATTTCTAGCGAGGACGAGTATGTAATGATGCTCTTACTCATGCATTTATTCATGGGTAATAACACTCAGCTTGACTTTCACTGGAAGATAATGACAAACAAGCGACATAGCAAATCTAGGTTCAAAAGCAGATTTCATGCAGAAAGAACCGACCATTTGATATTCTGGGAGGGGAGGTTGTGGGGTGTGTGTGTGTGTGTGGGGGGGGGGGGGGGGGGGGGGGGGCTGATGAACTAGAATTTTATCGAAAATAACTAGATTGCTCCAGGCAATGTGTGCAAAAACAATTTTGCTTCAGCTTGTGGAAAATCAGAGCAATTGTCTACTATGAAAATACATTGTTGCAAAGGGTCTTTTTCACAAAAAACATATAGTTTTAATTAAAAAAATATCTGATTTATCATATGTAGCTTAATAAATACCTCCTATCCCCCTCCCCACCCCTCCCCCTATCCCCTAACTCCTCTCAAATGGTCTGTCCCTAACATAGCTCTTCGTGGGTGGTGTAGACTGTATACTGACGTATACGTTTCGTAAATATCAGTGGTCGAAGTAGATGTATTATTTAGAGGAAAATATAGTAATGACATTTACATTCCATTTAGAGTGAATCATTTATCAGCAGAATTCCGTTGTGATCAGTAGTGTCATAGTAAATGAATGCAAATGACGTTTTTATGAATATATGTAGTCGACACACGACCTTAATATTAGACAGAATTTGTACAGAATTAGAATAATGTTAAATGTTTATGATGCTATTTCATGTTAGTGAATCTTTGAGTATAACCTGTCACCCAGATGGGGATTATGTGTATTTGTGTCCTAGGTGCATCTACTCAAATAAATCGACAGTCAGTTTGGAAACTAACTGACACTCCAAATGTATTGTTGTTGTTCAGTGCAGGTTCGCTGTTCCATAGCACGACGTTTAGGCCAATAGTGTGTGGTCTAAAACTGTTTTTTGTTTATCATAAATGCGGAAGGTTCAACATTTGTTTATTGAAAGACAGAAGGCATTTGTACGACCATCTTGAAATATTCTGCAAATGTATGCCCTTTCTTGTAATTGCCATTCTGCAAAATCGATTGCCAAATGATTTATCATCGTCTATTGTTTCCAAGATGGACTTTTTCAGCCTTCATATCATTTGTGTTGACATTTACACGATCTGTTGCGTGGGTAAATATCACGACTGGGAACCAAAGGAGACACGTTAAGCAATGTCCAGATTTGTTTTGCCTGTATAATGGGTATTAGAGGAATGCATTTATCAAGTTTCCAGAATTAATCTGTCTTAGAATTACCCCTTTAATAATGTTTACAGAATAAATGCCATTGTATTTTTCTCAAAAATATGTTTAAATACACGAACAAGTCTATTTATAAAGTCTATTTATATTGTCATTGACTAATACCCAAGAGTACTGTTGCTTGTCAATGTTAAAGAATTGGACTTACGATGGTCTTTGCGCTAAGATCGCTTTGTGCAACGGGGACCGTTATGGACGTAAATGTTCTTATACACATGACTATTGTGTAGCGAAATGTATAATATACGTCCGAGTATTGTATAAAATGAATTTATAAATTATGTACTACTAACATAACCATTTTTTAAGGTTTCTGGAGTTAGCCTCACAATGAGACACATTTACCTTATAACTCATATATGTTTATATTCATATTAGGAATATTCAAAGGATTTTTTCAAGTTTTAATTCATGAACAAGTGCAATGCCGGAAGCCGTTAATAATCAAATTCTGTCTGTTGAATATGAGGTAGGATAGAAAAGACCGACCATTTGATGTTCTGGGCGGGGGTTGCGGGTGGAGCTGCGATTTTGTATGGAGATTATATATTTTTCAGCTACAGCTACAAAACCAGATATTTTGTGTAATTAAAACTTTGAGACTGTGGCAGTTGTCTCAGCAGTCTGAAACGTGATTTTAATTTTCAAGAATTTGCGGGGACAATAAAGAAGAATATAAAATGATCGGTCCCTAATTTATTTCACTTTAATTACCTCGGACTATTTACAAGGTTGGCATATGTTATCAAACGACATCAGTTCTAAGTCTGGGTAACATCTGTGTGGTCCAAATGGAGGGAATGCAAAGAGATAAATACTTTATCATCACTAGGATTGCGTGCCGAGATAGAGGGTGGGTTTAGCACTTCCTTTTATCTTTGGATGTCATCAAGATTATTGAAATTATTGATCGCTGGATCTTTGTTTGTCTTATACTTGTCTAAAATATGCTCGTCAACTTTTATCCACAGAATGTAATCCATTGCATATCTTTGTTGCATTTCAAGTATTTGAGATGAGTTAAGAACACTTGAGTTTCACCAAACTTGTAACTACCTATGATCTGGGTCTAACCCCAAGCAACATGCAGAGACATAAGCGAAATGCTGTCTTAACGTCATAAACCAAAGTCATTAATTCTTGGAACAACATCATTGTTCTAAGAGAGTAAAGAGTAGATCGCGACATTATGTTGAGAGTTAAAACTCGAAAACCAGTAAATTCATGTTTTCATGATTAATAAGTTTGCCTGTAAATAGCAATACATAGTTAATTTAACATACCTGATACTTGCATGTAAACTATATGTCAGTGATAAATTAAATTAAATTATGAATTTGCATAGCGCTGTTTACAATTAATATGACAGACTAGTCAAAACCTTTCTCGACAAATGTCCCGATTCTCTGATGTCTGGCGCCAGAGTGTTCCGTAACACTGGGCCAGCTTGTTGAACTGTCAGGCTGTTGCCATATGTGTTGGTATGTGACTCAGTTCGTGTAGGTATGCCGGAGCCTAACTGTACATTGTCTTGTAAACCAGAGTAACCATTTGAATTGCACCCTTTGTTGGATCGACTGCCAGAGTAGATTAGTCAACATTAGAGTGATGTGTTCTCCCACGGGGGTTCCTTTCAGAATTGTGGCAGCTATGCCCTGAATACACTTTGTTTATCTACACATTTCTTTGGAAGGTCACAGAGGAGGTAAATATATTAGTCCAAACTGGAGATGATAAAAGCTTTGCGACGTCGAAAT
This sequence comes from Haliotis cracherodii, assembly GCF_022045235.1. Classification (NCBI taxonomy): domain Eukaryota; kingdom Metazoa; phylum Mollusca; class Gastropoda; order Lepetellida; family Haliotidae; genus Haliotis; species Haliotis cracherodii. The sequence goes on from NW_027266265.1 coordinate 56,856,028, forward strand.
ATTTCCAGATTTGTCCTGTGGTGTTAATATGATAATATGCACTTCTGCATATGACTGATGTTTAGCCACGTTGTAGAGCAGATCACTTTATTATCAGTTGGTCTTTTTTATTTATATTACGTGTTTAAATAAAACTTGATTGTGGAAACTTAGAATTTATCATACTGTTCATAACGTCACCAAACTCATATCTTGTTTAGAGTGAAAAATGTTCTGGATTTTTTCGTCCAATTTCATTTCGTCGTGTCCATCGTTTTTTAAGATAGCGTTTGATCAAGGCATTGAAGCATCATCACTATCTGGACTGGTTTTTCTCTGGCGCAGATGTTTTATACTGAAGTGTTGGCCACATGTACTCATTTGTAATGATACCACACTTCCTCAGAAGTTGTTTGATCAAGATTACAACATTCAAGGCCTCGGTAAAGCTTTCAAAGTGTTATAGGGGACATGTGGAGCACATTTCAAAATTTGATGCAGTGAGAAAATATACGTCTGATGCAATTTCCTACGTAGACTTGTACCATATGTTCCCGTGCTTTTTCCGGTGAACAACTGACTTGCCTTTGCATGTGTTTGTGACGGGTGCCACCGGTTTGGGCAGAATACGCTCACCTTATCGCGAACACCTTGTACCATCACAATTTGATAGTGATTCATAAACTCTTGCTGCCGGAATCGTACAGTTAACTCTGCTTTTGGCAGAGGTTTCTTTTGAATAAAGAAATAGTTTTGTCGCTTTTATTATTTTGCTAATTTGCCATCAACCGGACCATGTCCAAGACATTTGAGCCACCATCAAACACCGTCATTCTTGACTCAGGTATCATGAACATGGCCCTGTTCAATATGAAGGTAGCTGTGGCTGTGTAATGAATGTACAGATAACCTTTCTTCAGTCAAACAACTCACACTGCCAAACTGAAGCTTTGAACTTAAACAGCTTTTTATCGACTTTTGCGGCAAAGTGGTAAAAGGATTCAATTTGTTTTTTCGCTGTGAAATAAAGCCTCATGTAAGATTTCATGTATTTCTCTGAAGGTTGTTTCGCCAGGTCAGCTAATTCAACATGCAAGGCAATTGTGCTGTAGTCAGGAACAATTTGAGTCGTATTTCCAGTTAAATGCACAGTGAAGTGTTGCAGTGAGATGTACGATCGTACACACTGGTTTTTCAGTGAAGTGTTGATGTCACGCCATAAGACCCTCGGGACGCCATTACTGAAACCTGATTGATTGATGCTCACCAAGATAAATGAAATAACACAGTGAACATGTCCTTGCTTTGCCGCCTGTACTTTCAATACAGAAGCACCATTCACGCCGTTAATCGAACAGGGTGCCAAGGAACTGTTCACGTGGTGGTACTTTGCCATGAAACCATTGACTCGATGCAAAAATTAAGTTTTAGCGAAATGATGCTTTCGTAGTTTTAAATCCCTTTGAAACGTAAAACATATAAAAATAGAATCGACAATTCTAATTTCCACCACGAATAATTTTAATGGCCATCTTGACACCATGAATGTCATAAACACGGCAACCGGTGGAACCTAACGGGACGTTAAATCTAATGACGTTTCTGGAGCAATAGTTAGAAAGTATCGTCAAACATCTACACAATAATGTTGATTTAAAGATAAATGCAGTCAAGTATGTCGTACACCGATAGACCTGTTTGTGCTAGAGATACGAGTATTTTACTTCTTCAATCAGGGCTACAAGACTCTAGGCCTTTGTAAAACGTTCAAAACGTTGTGTTTCGGGCGGTCGGGTAGCCTAGAGGTGGAAGCGTTGGCTCGTCACGCCGAAGACCCGGGTTCGATTCCCGACATGGGTACAATGTGGAATATTGCTAAAAGCGGCGTAAAACCATACTCACTCACTCACTCACTCACTCACTCACTCAAAACGTTGCGTAGAAGACATGTGAATTACGATTCAAGATTTGACAAATCGGTGACAAAAGTGATGCAGTTCCTTAATTTGACTTTACAATATGGGCTCCATGGAATGGGCTTCCAGAGCATGTCACGAGATCCTAGGTTGTCATAGGTTGGTTGGCTGGTTGATTTGTTGTTTAACGCCGCACTCAGCAATATTCCAGCTATATGGCGGCGGTCTGTAAATAATCGAGTCTGGACCAGACAATCCAGTGATTAATATCATGAGCATCGGTCCACGCAATTGGGATCGATGACATGCATCAACCAAGTCAGCGACCCTGACCACCCGATCCCGTTAGTCGCCTTTTACGACAAGCAGAGTCACCTTTTACGGCAAGCGTGGGTTTCTGAAGACCTATTCTACCCAGGAATCTTCATGGGTCAGGTTGTCAGAGGCGTCCGGGCAGCATTGTGGACTCCTTGAAAAGGGGAGAGACCACCTGGAGAATATGTGCTAGATAAATGCAGCATTTATTATTATGTTCCCGTGTTCTTTTCAGGTGAACAAATTGATTTTCCTTTGTCGGTGTTTGTGACCGGTGGGGCAGGATTTGCTCACCTCTTTGGGAACACATAATGTAATCACTGTTTGATGGTGTTTCGTACATGCATGTGTAGCCGGGTGTGGTGTGATGTGTCCAGGCACTGGGCTGCTAGACAAAACATGAGGCAGTTCTTGGATGATGATGATATTTATTCCTTTGTAGTAGATGGTGGGAGGGAAGTTGTAAAGAAGAGTCCTCCCTCCATAAAGAGTTCATGCAGAATTGTTATAATTTAATTTAAGCCAAAAAGAAAACAGATTAATTTATAAGGATACATCGGGTAGCACATGGTTGAAGCACATGGTTGAAGACCATGTGCTCAATTAATGTAACACAAAATGTGTGAGCTGGCAAATATTTAGATATAACAAATTAAATAATAATGCAATTAAATATATTTTACTTGAATGAAAAGCTGTGATACCCTTTCTATGAATATATTTGTTTCCAAAGCAGATGGAAAGAGATAAGAATATTGAAATGTTTCTCACCTGTAAAGAAGAGTCCTCCCTCCATAAATAATTCATGCAGAATGCATGAGGAGGGCAGGTGAGAAAGGAAGTTTAAAGAAGTTGACCAAAGGGCCAATCAGAAGAAAGGTAGCATCTGACAGGTATTAAAGGAAGTCAAGATGCTTCAGTCACATGAAGTGGTGGACATATCTAAAAATAGATATGGGGAAGTCCAGGTGAAGCTGGAGAAATTACAGAGACTGCCAAAGGGTATCAGGGTTGATGTTAGTTGGCTGACATTCAACTGCAGACAAGGACAACATATAATGAACACAGAATGAAGTGATGGTGATAATAGATGAACATGTATGTATATATGTATAGAATTAATCTAAGGGGGGTTATAAGTGGGTGGTACTTATGTGGCTATAACTCATTCAGAGTTAGCACCACCACCCGGCTACACATGCTTATGATGCAGTCGAAATCAAACATTGGACTTTCTCTTCTTACGATCATGGATCCTGTGGTTTTGTTGCTGATAGTTACTTGGCGTTTGGAAATGGTGTTGTCGTATATAGTACTTTATAGTCTATGTTATGCATGGAATTGTTGGATCAACATCCCCTGAGAAAGGTTTAACATTTTACAATATCTGAGAACATTGGACTCAACTTGATATGTACCGCTTTATTTAAGGAGACATTTCACACTAAATGGGTGTCGACTCTAACTTATCGTGGTGTGAATAGGTCGAATCGATCAATGATCGCACAGACTACAATAGTGCAATACACTTTATCAGCTTATGATACAGACAATGGACTATGCTCTGAGCAGATACATCTTGTGATTATGGAAGTGTTTTTGTCGCTTTTATTGACTACATTGAAGTAGAAAGCTATTTTCCATTGAGCAGCAGGAGCGTTCGATTCGCCACATGGGTACAAGGTAGGAAGTCCATTTCTGGTGTCCCTCCTCGTGATATTAGAGAAATATTGCTAAATGCGTATTAAACCCATACTCACTCAATGCACTGAGTTAGTAGAAGTTATGTAACTTGCAGTTGAGTGAAGAGTTGGGTTTAACGCCGCTTTTAACAGTATTCCAGTTTTATCACGGCGTGTCAGCTTAATGTCGGGGAAAAGCCCGAAGTGGTGCAGGCCTCAGACGTTTACCACTTTGGTGAAACCCACGAGCACAGATATGGTGCTGACAAACCTGGGAAGGGGGCGAACCGGGATTTGAACACACGATCATAGGTTTCTGGTGTGCCAACAGAAGCAACTCTGCTCAGCGAATTGCGGTGGCTACGACAAATCGGCCTGCAGTGCCCCCAACCAGTAGTAGAAGTTGTAGTTTGATGTTAGTCCATCGGGAAAACATGTTGCTAGGTACCTCCCGTTTGACTGTACACCCCCCCTAAAAGTAGCCGACCCGTGAAGATCCGGTGTAGAATAGGTCTCCACCAACCCATGCTTGTAGTAAGATGCGACTAACGGGATCGGGTGGTTAGGCTCGCTGACTTGTTTGATGCATGTCATCGTATCCCAACTGCTTGAATCGATGCTCATGATGTCAATCACTGGATTGTCTGGTCCAGACTCGATTATTTACAGACCGCCGTCATATAGCTGGAATATTGCTGAGTGCGGCGTTAAACAACAAAGAAACGAACAAACCTGGTGGTAGGTGAAATTGTATTAGAATTAAAGAGGGAGAAAACAGAAACAAAGAGAAGCAAGAATAGGTTGTTTAAGCTCTGTAACAGCGCCATGCTGGCATTGTTGTTTGCTACGTTCCATCCTGGGTACTGAAGGTAGTAGTCCACTCGCTCGACTTAACAAATCAGATCTTCGTCCCATGAAGAGATGTTAGCCCTTTGACTTTCTGAAGTTCATGCTTAATTACAGAGATAGGACAGTCGTAGAACTGTTATATGGCAGTGTAATTTATTGTATTTGCTGAGTTCAAGCCCGTGTAGCGCCGTATTTTCCGGCCACCTGTTTCTTGTTTTCCTCGGCGGAGAAGCTTAAAGTTGAGATCTTATGATTGTTTTAAAATAAATACGAGGTAAGGTGACCACAGATGGATACGATTGTGTAGCCTGCAGCTTGTTTAGCAAGTGCCATAGGTTGAAATAAGTGACATTCATATGTCATGCGATATCGAGCTGGGAAATCTTGAATAAGGACCAAGATGGCGGTTGTCACTCCTTTTCTAAATGTATGGAGGTTTGAGATGTTTTTCAATACAGATATATTATCCTATACACGCTATCATCGAGTACCTGAGCTATCTCGGAAGCTTGACCACTTTTGTGGCGAGGTGCTTATTATTCTTGTCGTTGTCATTTCCACTGCTCTCACATTTCATACTGCCATTGGATATTGTATTTCCTGTACTCTCATTGTAATTGCTGTGCAGTAATCTGTGTTGATTTGTAAACATAATTAATTTTGTAATACAAATGTTGATTGTAAACCATTTGTTTGTTGTTTGCTGGTTTCACGCTAAAGGTTTTTACGTTCAGATTTCTGGTTAACATATTGTTTCGATTTGGGGATCGACACGTAATAGCACAAAGAATGCTGATTTGGAAAGATTTCCTGACAATGCCAGGATTATCAAGTCTGTATGTTCTTTATTTGAAGTGATTCATAAATACTGCTGATACGCTCAATGTAATCTGCTTTTATATTTGATAAGATGGCTGAAAATTATATAGAGAGAATCGTGTTACTGACTCTGGTTTGAAGAAAGATGTCTTATGATTATGGATTTCTTTTGATTATGAATATTTTCGCTTTTATTTACATACAACATTATTCTTGAACTTCAGAAAAGCTGAATACCATTATTAAGATCGGGTGCTGAGCTTTAGAAAGGGAATACCAATTTTAAAAATTGCGAGAATACCTAACAGTAACCACTGTAAGAAAACAAGACAGCATGAAAAATGCTGGCAGATCTATTTGTATTTATTGATACAATAGAAGCTGTTGTCATCAAAAAAGGTAGACACGGACTATTCGATTTCCTAGTGAGTTCCTGCATTCTGAAAGTCAAGACGATAATGGAAGGATTGTATCACTTTGTAATCACATTCAACTTGGTCGACATCAGTCCGATATCCGTAATGGCGTCACAGAGGTCTAATGGTGTGACATCGACACTTCAGTGAAAATGAGACGCTCTCTGCAGCTGTACCGTTCTCGGGACTTCAGATTGGTTAAAGGGTTTGGGGAACTACTTTACAGGAAACCAAACAGCCACATAATTGTCATTCGTATTGAATTAGTTGTCATACACAAAGCACCTCAAACCGACGTTTCACATTCGGTTTCACTTTAAAGTGAACCCAAATGGATCATACTGCCCCACGCTGTGACAATCAATCAAAATAATTTGAAATTCCATTAAAGCTTGAGGATAGAACTAGTTCATCACTGTCGTGAAGAAATATATGTGTCCAACATTCATACCTCCCCACCGGCTATGCGGGATATTGGTTGGATTTAAATAATGCTTTTATGCTCTTATCACTTTTTATTAACAGTGTTGGTTTTTCAACTGCAAACGTGTAAGCTCAGGTATGGAGTTACCGTATATACCCCTGAAAGCCAACAGTTGCAAATACACATTCAGTAAACACCTCGTATTGTTAGCAAAAGGATGTTTTTTTATGTTTCTGAGTATGTCCATATGACCTAATATACATGTATATACTTATGTACACCTCATTAATCCCCCTTCTACCATTACGTTTCATAATCCTGCATTTTGATTGCTCTGCCAGCGATATCGAATCTTAATTTGACCACGGTTTTACTAATGACGGCAAAGCAAATTGTTATTTAAAATCACTTCTTTCACAAACCCGACCAGAAGGCAATTTCACAGACTGATTATATTCCATACACGATGCAAAACCGCGAGTTGCGGATCCTATGATATTTAAAACAAGCGTGGCAAATACATTCAATACAATACTGCAAACCCGATGGCTAAAGGGTGTAATACAATACTCATTTATATTAACACGGCTTGTCAACAGGCGCTACTCCATCAAGCACTGTGACGTCACAATTAATGGGCAGTTCTGTCTGTAGTACTTCGTGACATCATAATTGTAATGTATACTTTAGAACTAAACGTTGCATGAGTCACTTCATGTTCTTTAGAGAGAACGTTTGAATAATGCTAGCAGGGTGTGTGCGCTGGGGTATGTCATTGTATGATATTAGTGTTTAGGTGAAAATTATGTTCGTCACTTCGTCATTCGTCACTTTTGCTAGTCGCATATATTTTCTCACTTTGACATGCTGGTTCGGGGATATATCTAACGTAAATCCAAATCAGAAGTTTGGAGTGAGTGAGTGAGTGAGTTGTGTTTAATGCCGCTTTTAACAGTATTACAGTAATATCACGGAGTGTCAGTGGGAGGAAAGCCCCAAGTGATGCAGGTCTTTGACATTTACCACTTCGGTGAAACCCACGGGCACGGGTATGGTGCTGACAAACCTCGAAACATAATCGGGGCGAACCCACAACCATAGGTTTCTGGCGGACGCAACTCTGCACAGGGAACTGCGGCGCCTTAGACGACTGGGCCACCCGTGCCCCCAAGAGGATTGGAACTTCAAATAAATTCGAAACCATATGTAATTTAAAGGTATCGAATCTACGCTCACACATGCACATTGAACAGTAGGGTTTTTTTCCTATCCCTTCGAAATAATTTCTCAGTTATCTGTTTTTTAATGTGATTGTTATCGCTGAAGGCAATACTAGCGTACGATTGATAACACCAGGTGTTCACAAAAAGGGTCAGCAATCCCTGTCCTTCCAAGTCACACCCTCTAGAGATGGGCATGTTTACTGTTACCTTAGACATGTTTCGAGTTCCAAATACGGTAAGACTCGTCAGAAAATCGATTATAGAAACATCACCGACACTGACGCAAACCAGTGACAAGCATTCTGTAACATTGCGAATGATCCATAAGTGTTTTTTGCATTTCTGCAAGTTGAAGACAGGATGAGTGAACATGCGTGAAATAAGTTTGATTCTAACACTGCATTCAACAGCTTTTTCAACAATAACATGGCGTCCCAGTCTAAGGCACACAGACTGTATACGTCTCCCACAATGGTGAAACCCGCGAGCACGTGACGTGAAATGGGATTTAACATCGCGTACAAGATTTAAACACTTATATAGCCGCGTTCATGTCCATGTGTGGCTGCCTGTACTAGTCCGGACTGATGCCGATTTTACAGTGCTCACCCTCTGAGATACCATGCCGAAGTGAAATCCTGAAATGTCCTCCACAAGTCTACCATAAAGCGTATTGAAAGCTTTACTAAGGCTTTGATTGTAATATCCTGATCAAAAAGATTTTGATCAAACGTCGTTCGATACTCTTTGAGAGAGCATGTTGGATTGTACCTAAACAAATAGTGAAATGTAGCCAACATAGGCAAGAGCTGCTGGAATACTGCGCAATATATAGGGAACGTTGACTAGTTGAAAGTTCTTTATCTGAATTTGTATGCATAGATCTCAATTTGAACCAGATGAGGCTGTTTCGATGGTCTTTTTCATTTCCAGTAGAGGTGGATGCATTGGGGTTGAACGTCGCGTTCAAGATGTTTGCGCTTACATAGCGACATGCCTGCATGTGTACCATCCATCATCACACCATCATTGAAAGAATCAATAGTTCTACAGAGGTACAGAGGCATCCAACTGTGTGGGCAATGTTCCCCTCCTACATTGCGTACACGGTTTAGATTCACATGCGGGGATAGTACACACTTTGGGTCGACTTCGGCGACACCACAAACATATAGACTCATATTGTCCACAGCATAAATGACCCAGTTGAATTCCGAACAATAATCTTGAAACATATGTACGACTGCTTTATGACCCAGTCACCCTTGAAGAAACATTAAAATGGATATATGCGTGTGTACTGAAAGCAGTCGTCATCGCTCAACTGTTAGCGTTTGATTTAACACTGTTATTTTGCCTCCAAAGTTGTTTATATACCGTGTAGCCGTTATATGCCATGTAATTTGTTTACAGATCCGCCAACCAAACATTTCCAATATCTATATAGAACATGGTAATAATCATTTGACCTTTCAATTACAAAACTCTATTTCATTTTATTTTTCACCCAACCTATATAGTTCTAAACTATATTTGTAGTATCATCTCAAGCGCCGATCTTAGACATAATATCTGTAAACAGGTGATCGAATACAGAGCCTTCAATAAAAACGTAAGCTCAAATAAATTATCTTTTCTAATGGACTAACGATGCTGAAAACCATTGGCATTTGAAATCTAATGGTCATATACAGTGGAATCCTGTTATCTCGAACTCTTGGGGGACGAGAGAAACAGTTCGGGACCGGGACCGGGATGTGAGATCGACACACCCCGGGCATTCGACACATCCGAGTTCGACCGTAGTCCTTCCTTTGCCAATGGAAACTGAAAAAGTGAATGAAATGGGTTTTACGCCGCGTTTGATAATACGTCAAACCCCATAGTGACAGAAGACATCAGGAAGAACAGCACACATTGTACTGATATGGGGAATCGAACCCGGGACTTATTGATCCGGCACGTAACTGACTTCTGCACTCCCGCAATCCAAACTTAAGAGTGAATTAGTTGGATTTAATGCCAGTTTGTACAGATTTATCACAGCTCAATGTGTCACAGTATTGTCGTCAGCTGTTCACTACCGCTCGAAACCCACAAGCACGACGTTGGTGCTGAGAAACCAAGACTCGCATTCAGAGCTAATCTGGCTTTCGAACCCCCGATAATAGGATTATAGCACATCTAAGTGAGTTTCTGCACAGCCATTTGCCTTAAACAACAAGACCACATATCTCCTTATATACCATCATGACGTCATACAATTCTTATAGGGTAGAAATATTCATTGAGCTGCTTTCACAGTCAGACATTATCGTCACAGAGGTTGTGATGGACACACACACACACACACACACACACTCTCTCTCTCTCTCTCTCTCTCTCGCTCTCTCTCTCTCTCTCTCTCACACACACACACACTCTCTCTCTCTCTCTCTCTCACACACACGCACTCACACACGCACACGCACTTAGGATACAATAGTACTCATGATGAAATAAATACTCGCTGTTCAGGTCAGTCAATGCATGGCGAGAACGTAAAAAGTACCCATAAAACTTGTCTTTGGTTAAATCCCAATTCAATGCTGTGATGCAGATGACCCACTACCTTGCTTTATTACATATGAATAAAACATAACTGTAACTGAATAAAGGACCAATTTTATGTTTGTTTGTAACATAACTTGGTTACAGTCAGGCAGGATGCCAGCTCAATTGATGTTAATAACCAGCATCTTATTCCCAAGGAGACAAAAGGGTTCGTGAAAGTAGGGGAATATCCGAGGTGATTCAATTACGGCAGACACGTTGTACGAGCCCGTACATTTCTCCAACGTATGTTGTGGTGATCTCTGTATATCATGACAAATACACGGGTATCCAATTGAATATAGGGCGCATGATAATTTATCAAGTACATAAAAGCAACAAAACCCTCTTCCATAATCATAAGAAATCTGCGTTTATGAATTACTATCAAAAAGTGGTGATTCCAGGTGTTCGCGAATAGGTGAGCGAATCCTGCTCCATCGGTGACACCTGTCACAAACACATGCAACGGCAAGTCAATTGTTCGCCTGGAACAAAAACGGGACCATAGTACAAGTCAAAATAGGGAATTGCATCTGATATCATATTCATCACTGATGCGTCAGATTTTGAAATGCCATCACATGGGTCTACCATTAAATAGTTTCGAGAGCTCTACTCAGGCGTTGCTTTTTGTCACCCTGGCCAAACAACGTTTGAGTAAGAGTCTTATGAAGTACCTCAAGTACCATCAAAGGCTTGGGCTACTGGACTATTGCTCGACATGTAGGGAAAGTTGAAGTCATCTCGCTTATCGTGAAACCTTGTAGATAGTTATTGACTCTTTATGGATAGATCTAACTATGACATGGATGAGGCTGTTTCACTGTTTTCTTTTATTTCTAGTTCAGGTGAGTAAGTCAATGGAAGCGAATTGGCTATTTCACATTTATTGAATAATATTAGATCATCGATATACCTGATGCTTAAGTTAGAATTCTTGGTCACAGTCCTGTTTTCATTTTGACAATCCGAGCAGAAATTCTGACTCGTATGCATACAAAAAAACAGTTCAGCAAGGAAGGGTGCCAACTTAATGCCTAAATGTCCTTTCACCAAATTTCAGATAGACGTTATCTAGCATTTTACATATTGTTTTCTCAGAAAACATCACAAGACATTATTTTTCATTTTTTGACAAACTGTCCTGAACCATTAAATATACAGATGTAACTTTATCTATGGTCACCACTTTTATTGACAAGTGCCCCATGGATCAAGGCATTATGTTTTTCCTTAAGTTTGTCGTGTGGGAGAGTTGCGTCAAAAACAAAGAATTGAACGTAGTTCTCTTCTGAGATAGCTAAAACTCTTTGTGGAAACCCGTGCCCCCTGATGTTAACCTGTTAAGCTGAAAGTCTCGTTTCAAAGTTGCCATTTTCCGTTGATATAGCTACACATCCTGTTTCACGAATGACAAATCATTCCCCCTCGGCCGGGCATCAAACAATATATAAACACCTATGTTGATTGATCGATACAGCCAAGCGTGGCACCAGCAAGGCAGTTGTGGTATGCCCCACATTGACTAGATTACGTGACCACGCAGAATAACACTGATTGGCTTACTTACAACTTCAAAGTTGATACTAATGTCGCCGAAAGTCTGTGGGAAAATAATCAAATACAAAGTGAAGGTTGGGTGCCTTTCACCCTCCGTAATTAAATTTACTGATATGCTGCAACAAATTATATTCTGTTGTCCTTTGAACACCCCAAAGCATCAAAATAGACTATTTTGTAGTTTTACTTCAACGAGGAAACAGTATTTATGGCACCGTGCCAAAACGTGATATTAGATGTGTTTCTGTCAATGGAGGTCAACTGCGTTATTGCATTAGAGATATTCTCTGTCAAGAGAATACAAATTCTACTAATATACACAGTGACAACAATAGTTTTCAGAAATTAACAATGAAGAATAATTCAAGAATTAAAACATTGATTTGAGAGAGGTCCCGATATCTTGGAAGCACATGTCGTGTGACTGTTCATCGCCACCGCATGTAGTCGTCTTCAAGTTGTATGGCGGCAGAATGTAATCTATTGAATCTGGATAAAAAAAGACAGAGATAATTATAAACAACGACCCATGCTGTCGGGGCAAGTGCAATCATCCAGGTCACCAAGTCTCACCACAGTACAATAAGTCTCCTTTTGAGAAAAGCATTTGGATGCTCGAGTGCAAAGAAGGTGAAGTTGGCCTGAAGCTAAGTCCAGGAAATAACCTTGATCTTTCTCACAGTATATACAGAGTACAGGACATGATTAACCTCTGGACAGTTGACATGTATTAGGACCATATGTTTCATTGCCAACTCTGGTGGATAGATGAAGCTGCTGGATGAAATGGGGTCATCTGGATATCTGAAACTGAGTTTCAACGTTTCAACGAAAGTATATTTACGTTCATTGAGAATTTACAGCGACGAATTATCTCAGTAAAGAAGAAACGAGATTTCAGCTATGACACATACTGGGTGATGTAGAAGCAATCATATACATCCAGTTATGCTCGAGCAATCAATTTACAATGATTACTGCTTTGAGCATAAAGATTCAAGATCGGAAAAGTCATTATCAGGACACTAGTAGGGGACATTAACGTGACCCCATCTGCTGTCTACAATACTGGGTGCAATAAGGAAAATAGTTGGCGCAATATTCGTATTGATCACCAACTCGACGTTTAAAGAAACATCATCATTGTTCTCGAACAGATAGCAGTCACAGTGACCCAGACGAAATCACGCTCAGAGCATTCTTTGATGTGGACTTTCGGATAATCTCAGACAACATACAACGCAGGTGGCGTCTCCAGGAGTATGTTGTTCACCCTGATGTCAGCCTCCTTTACTCGTTATATTTACAGAGTCACTGTTGATCTCACCGTTACAGATTTACATTATGAGAGAGATAATGCTGAGCTACAAATATTGATCCAGTATACCCAATCGAAGGAGCTGTTAGTAGACCAACTGAATTTAGGCTTCATCTTATTGTTTAAGGATATCGAGGATTCTGACGAGTCTCATATAAAGATATGATATTTGAATAGATAATTTGTAAACTTTTCAGTGAGAATTGAGATCCATGCGTGTTATGTGGTAAATACAGATATTCCCCGGGGATCGTTTTACGATTACATCTGAGAAAAGTGCCCCAAGATCAATACAACCACTTCCCAAGGAGGACCTGGAAAGATTCATTAGTGTCTGAAACTTTACCTTCCGACATATCATCTGGTAATTTAGTAACATTGATCCGGGTTGCAAAACACTGAGAGACGGAGTCCAACATCTAAATTAGCATTGCAGTGTTGCCAAAAAGACAGCAATCATTGTATAAATGTGACATCAACCTATTTGGAAATCGATAAGAGACATTGCATAACTGGTTGACAGTTGGGGATGATTTATGGGATTGTATTATCTATGCTATTATACGAAGATGTTGTGTGGTTCCAGATATCACCTCATCGTTAAAGTAAAGAGATTGAATTGGATATCAGTAAATTACCATTCGCTCTGAGATATTTACAATTCTACACAGTTTCAACTTCAAATGCAAATCACATAGAGTCACATTCAACCTTTTCTATTATATTCCAAGGTACTGCATTCATTTTGTTTCCATGCGAGTTTTGAATGACTTATCGTTTGTTTCCTCCAAATATTTGTTTCCAAGTTATACAAGTTTATACAAGTTTACAGCTATCACAAATTATGTTTTATTTTTCAAAACAATATTTGATTGGTTATTTTTAATATTATTAACCTGTCAGAGGGGACCCTTTATGTTTAACTCATTCGTAAAGTTGACACACCTTTTCCTGGTGCAACATCTGCTTTGTTTTCATTTGTGGATGGAGAAAGATTGTAAAATGAATTTAATATAAACACATCCAACCCCTAAGAGATAAATACGCTCAAAGGATTCTGTTTTGATTCATATCAGCAAGAAGGGGAGTACAGTTGATGCCCATTGGGATGCCTTCTTGCCTTAACGTCTCAACCCCAAATACTACAAAGATGCTGAACATAACAGCATGTTGGCAGGTGTTGAACATTGTTAAACATGACAGCATATTATCTCTGTATCGGGGAAATGTAGGGACTTAACTCCAGCAAATGGAATAAAAGCAATGAACTGGGTGTATATGTCGATAGCCACTGGAGGTCCTTTCTTTTTAAATCTGTTTTGATCGTTTGAAGTGATCAGTGTTCTGAAAGGGTTACTGCGGGGATTTTATCACATTCTACTCGCTTGGCATTAGTCCCACTTCCGCTGGGATTTCATGATATGACTCTTCAGTGAAACACGGATGATCCATTATACCCAACGTTTCTTAGAACTTGTTAAAAATTGGTTTGCAGTTCAAACGTGTAGGGGAAAAAAAGCCTCAAAGCATTTTTAAAAAGTGCTATAAAAAGTGTTATTCATGTCAAATTAGTTCTCACCATCAAAGCGTCTCAAGGCAAAATGCTTGGAAATATAAGTGAAGCTTCATTTTCAGAACTAAGACCAAATTAGACCCTTTTTTACCGTGTCCTTAAATCTATAGTTGTCTCTTTTTTAACTTTCAAAAGTTGGCACAGTGAATTGTAACAAAGAGATACAGATAGATACTCTATATTGGCTTCATGGAGAATTTGGACCCTCCACCTACCTGACGAAACGTTTCTGTTTTGGTGTCATATTCCATGCAACAAGTATAACGGCAATGACGTGTGTTAATAACAGCGACAAAACCCACCACCTGGGGACTGACATCGGACTTTATGCTGGTTACCGATGCGTCAAATTTGGAAATGTCCATAACAGGTCCACAATAAAACGTTTTGAAAGCCTTATTCAGGAAAAGTTAGCTATTGGAAAGTATGCACAGATCCAAATTTGAAACATATGAGGCTGTTTCACTGGTCTCTTTCATTTCCATTTGACGTTGGTGAAATGGGATTTAACGTCGCGTTCAAAATTATTGCACTCACATAGCGACGTGTGTGTGTGTGTGTGTGTGTGTGTGTGTGTGTGTGTGTGTGTGTGTGTGTGTGTGTGTGTGTGTGTGTGGGTGTGTGTGGGTGTGTGTCTGGGTGTGTCTGGGTGTGTGTCTGGGTGTGTGTGTCTGGGTGTGTATGTGTGTGTGTGTGAGTGTGTGTGTGTGTTTGTGTGTGAGTGTGTGTATGTGTGTCTACGCGTACTAGCCCGAAGTAATGCCGATTTTACAGTGCTAAGCTCACTGAGATACCGTGCCTCAGTTTAACATGAATACTACCCCACTCGAACTGACCAGTCCTTGTTTTAACCCCTTAATGTAGGGCACCATACATTGTAACAACAAGTAACATCTTTTAAACCTTTTTTTAGTATGACGTAGCAAGGGGATCGAACCACCGACCTTCGGCCCTCCGGGCAGCGGCTCTACCACTAGGCAACAGAAGCGTCCTACAACCGAAGGACCTGGGCCTGGACTTCTGTATAGTCCTTTTCCGTTCATGTTCAGATGTCTTATGTTCAAATGTTGTCTACCTGTAATGTACCAATATCTTACAGATACCTTCAACCACCACACCATCCCATCTGCTGAAAGAATCAATGCTTCTACGAAGGTAGGGTCGTTCTCTCGAAATGGCCCTTCAAATACATTTCAGTAATCCCCGTATACTCTCTAATAATCAACTTGTTAAGCTGGATCAATCCGATCTCGTCTTCATGGAATTGGTATTAGAGTTTGAAGACTCGAATTTGAAACATTGTCCAGATGGTGCATTGGAACGGACGGTGTCCTTGACATAAATCTTAGTTACATATGCCCGCGGGCTCGTTCTCTGAACTATTGCAACAGCTTTATTACCTGATGAATCATTATTTATAAGTGTAAGGATTGTGAAACCATTATCTGATCTTCCCGTTAGATCTGCTGGTATTCAGCTGGGATTGTCTTCAGACATAATGCCAATCGGAGACGCGCTATAAAAAGTCCATGTGGCATGGCGAAAAGATAAGTCATTCATCGAAATATGTGGGTCAGAATGTCGGATTTGTTGCTGATTTTATAGTACTGAAGTCCATTCCAGGTGCAGGCCCTTCTACGTTTTCTTTCCTTAATTCCTTATCAAGTACAGAGGAATCCAACAAATGGATACAAGAAACTGTTAAGAAATCCCCGATTTATCTCCTATATATTATCATATTAATTTTACTTACATAACGAACTCTGTATGCTGGACCGGGATATTCGGAGTTTGACACATCCGGGGATTCGACCTAATCCGAGTTTGAGACAACAGTTTTCGACTGTAGTCATTTCAGGAAACCGAAAAAGTGAATGAAATGGGTTTTATACAGATTTTGATCTTTATTCAACCATATCGTGGCAGAAGACACCACGAAGACCTTCACACATGGTACTAATGTGGGGATTCGAACCCGGGTCTGGAGAGTGAGCTAGCTGGATTTGTTGACAGTTTGAAAAGATTAATCACAGTTCAATGTTTCACAGTAATAGCATCAGCTGTTCACTACCGTGTGAAACCCAAGACTCTCAATCACAGCTAATCTGGCTTTCGAACACACGATCATCGGCTTCTGGCACGTTTAAGTGAATTTCTGCACATCAGTTTGCCTTAAACAACAAGACCACATATTCCCCTATTTACCATCATGGCGTTACATAAGTCAGTGGGGACGGTGGGGGAGCCTAGTGGTTTTAGCGTTTTCTCGTCGCGCAGAAGACCCGGGTTCGATTCCCCACATTGGTACCATTGTGTACTCCGCCGTGTTAGGGCTAGAATATTGCTAAAAGCGGCGGAAAAAAACATACTCACTCACCCACAAGTCAAATGGGGTAGAACTATTCATTGAGTGTCTTTCACATTCAGACATCGTCACATCGTGTGTTCCATGTCCCTCTAATGCTCTTTCTCTGCTTACAGTGAGTGCGTTGAGTTTAACGCCGCTTTAAACAGTATTCCAGTAAAATAACGTCTTGTAAGCTGATGTGCAAGGTAGGTCATTGGTCATTGCCCTTAGGTGAAATAAAAGCGACAAACCCCTCATCATAAGAAATCTCTGTTAAAAGTGGAACTGAGTGTACGGTTCCGACCTTGTCACGTGCATGTGTTTAGGAATCAAACATGAAACGGAATTCACTAGTCTCCTATATTTCTAGTTCAGGTGGGTAAATCAATTGACGGGAATTTTCACCATTATTGAGTAGAATTAGATCATTGATATACCTGATGCTCAACTCGTATGCATACAAAATCAACTCCAACTGTAAGCTTGGGGGACTGGGAGCCTTGTCTCAGACCGAATGCCCACATTAAGCGAAAGTATATTTACGTTCATTGAGAATTTACAGTGATGAATTGTCTCAGTTGGAAAGTAAGGACCAAGATTTCAGCTCTGACACATACTGGGTGATGTATATGAAGCATTCATATACCACCAGGTATCCTCGAGCAGTCTTAGATTGGATTTTCTGTGCAAGCTTCAAGGACGCTTCCCAAATCATTCACACTTACAATGATTACTGCTTTGAGCATAAAGATTCAACATCGGAAAAATCGTTATCAGGTTACTGGTACGGGACATTAATATGGCCATCTGCTGTCTACAAAACTGGGTGCAATAATGAAAACAGTTGGCGCAATATTCGTATTGATCACCAACTCGACGTTTAAAGAAACATCATCATTGTTCTCGAACAGATAACAGTCACAGTGACCCAGACGAAATCACGCTCAGAGCATTCTTTGATGTGGACTTTCGGATAATCTCAGACAACATACAACGCAGGTGGCGTCTCCAGGAGTATGTTGTTCACCCTGATGTCAGCCTCCTTTACTCGTTATATTTACAGAGTCACTGTTGATCTCACCGTTACAGATTTACATTAAGAGAGAGATAATGCTGTGCTACAAATATTGATCCAGTCGAAGGAGGTGTTGGTGTACCAGCTGAACTCAGACTGCATCCCATTGTTTAAGGATGCATCCCATTGTTTAAGGATGCACACGTGTACAACAAGCAAGGGCAGAGCTTTTGTAAAAGGAGGGGTGCATTTGTCATCAAAGATAACATGCGAATACGCTAAATGATTGTAAATAATCATCGAATTCGAGTTCAGTATTCATGTCGTTGCTGTTGACATCATCACCATGCTCTTTCTTCCAATATTTCTACAAAGGGTGTCATTCGAATCTTTTTCGAAAGTTCTTTGATCAAGGTTAACGCTTCAGTTAAGCTTTCAATGTGCTTTATTGTCGAACATTTCGAAATTTGACGCATCTGTGACACATGAGTGATTCATCAACCCAATATTATGTCCAGAGTTGTTTGATCACGGTTACAACATTCGAGGTCGTAGTAAAGCTTTCAAAACATTTTATGGTAGAGATGTGAAGGACATGTCCAAATTTGACGCATCAGTGACACAATATGTCCGATGCAATTTCCGATTTTGATTTGTACCACAACTCTTGTGAAAGACATTTCCCTTCATTTGATACACCAATGATCAAAATTATATCTTTGCCCGATTTTTTGGTTTGGTCATTGGTTCATTGATTGGACTTACCTTTAGCAGACAATTCTGCTGATTTTGTCGGTTTTTTTATTACATTTAGTACAGCACCTATGTAACGTCAGAGCGTATAAATGTTTACTCCTTTGCAATAAGTACAATAAATGTCTGCATCCGTTTACATTTTGGCAAATGTCGAGGATTGTGACGAGTCTAATATACTGAATCGCAAAAGAAACATTGCATGAAAAGTTGTCATTTAAATATGTGGGTAATTTTTGTCAAAGTTTCAAAAAAATAATATTACCTTGTCCGGAAAGATGAAATTTGATGATAAAAAAACAAAGCAGATGACAATAAAACCGATCGCCTAAACGATCACGGCAACGACCATGGTAACACGATGCACGTGAGTTCCGTCCAAATTGAAATGCACATGCGTTCCCCCATTTCTTGCCCTATAAAAATCCACCCATATCGGATAACATTCATTCGTTATTGAATTGCTACCACATGCCAAGATTGACAAGAAATCGTCGACACCAAGCCCTTGGACGATTGCAAGCTTGACAAACCGCCGGGCAAGTAGCCAATGCATTTTAAGTCAACGTAAGGACCATATACAGGCTCCAGCAACGGTACCAGACCACCAGCACTACAGATGACCGACCACGTAGTGGAAGACCAAGGGTCACCACCCGACGTCATGATCGTCAGATTGTGCGACAGCATTATCAAGATTGCTTTGTTACTGCTGCGGAAACTGCTCGACAGACCATAAGGACACACCAGCGACACATTAGTGCGGACACTGTGTGTCGACGATTGACGAGCAGACACCTCCACTGTCACAGGCCACACCGAGGACACATTCAGACACCACGTCATCGCCAGGACCGTCTTCAGTGTTCAACACAGCACCAGCATTGGCGCCACCAGCAGTGGAGTCCTCTTCTCAGACGCCGTGGAGAACGTTATTCAGATGCTTGTGATGTTGAGAGAGACTCGTGGGGTCGTCCGAGAATCATGGTGTGGGGTGAAATTGGTCTTGCACAGAGGGTCGGCCCAGTGGTCTTCCACACCATTGGTCCAGGGAGAGGCAATGGTGCAACAGCAGCTCGGTGCAATGATCAAGTCTTGAGACCACACACCATACCTCAATTGGCACGTGGCCGCAACCACGAGTTTCAGCATGATAACGCCCATGCCCACACTGCGAGAGCAACAAGAGATTTCCTCCAGCAGAATGGCATGAGAACAAGCAGTGGCCTGCCCTCAGTCCCGATTTAAATCCCATTAAGCACCTTTGGGACGAGATTCAAAGCCGGCTGAATGACATCCGACCAAGGCCGACAACTGCAGCTGAACTGCGTCAGGCGTTGCTCAGAGTGTGGACTCAAGTGCCTATGGCCTTCATCAACCGCCTCATCCGTTCCATGTATCGACGTTACACTGAAGTCATCAATGCACACGGCGGACAGACGAGATACTGATTTGTAATGCCATTTTCTCAGAGACTAGTGTTGTGTTTCACTTTAAGAACATTTGACACTTTAATTTCGACCTTGATGATCAGTTTTGCCAGTTTCCCCTTTTTAATATGTCTCAAAAAATGTTTATAGTGTTTGGACAAATAAGGTTTCCCATATATCTAGACATGGTGACGTTTCTTTTGCGGTTCAGTATATGTTTGTTTATATGTTTGGTGTTGAACGCCGCACTCAGCAATATTCCAGCTATATGAAGGCGATATGTAAATAATTGTGTCTGGACCAGACAATCCAGTGATTGATATCATGAGCATCAATCCACGCAATTGACTACCCGGTCCCGCTAGTCGCCTCTTATGACAAGCATAGTTTTTTACGGCAAGAATGGGTTGCTGTAGACCTATTCTACCCACCCCGGATCTTCAAGGGTCGAGTCTAATATGAAAGAAATGACATTTGAAAAGCTACATTGAAAACTGTTTCAGTGAGAATTGAGACCCATGCGTGTTATATAGCAAATACTGTTATTCCCTAGGGAGAGTTTTACGATTACATCTGAGAAAAGTGCCCCAAAATCAATACAACGACTTCCAAAGGGAGCGGCTGTAAAGATACATTAGTGTCTGAAACTTTACCTTCCGACATATCATCTGGTAATTTAGTAACATTGATCCGGGTTGCAAAACACTGAGAGACGGAGTCAGACATCTAAAGTAGCATTGCGGTGTTGCAAAAAGACAGCAATCATTCTATAAATGTGACATCAACCTATTTGGAAATCGATACGAAGCATTACATAACTGGTAGACAGATGGGGATGATTTATGGGATCGAGTTATCTATGTTATTATACGATGATGTCGTGCAGGTCCAGATGTTGCCGCATAGTTGAAGTAGAGAGATGCAACCGGCTTGGGTATCAGTAAATAACCATTTGCTCTGAAATTTCTACAAACTTCGAATGCAAATCACATGGAGTCACATTCAACCTTCTATACATAACATCATATTGTCAGTTGTTGAATAAATCATCATATTGTCACGTGTTGAATAAATCATCACATTGTCAAGCGTTGAACGTAAAATCATATTGTCAAGTGTTAAACTTAACATCATTGCCACACTTTCTTGCATAAGTATTCTGTCATATAATTATGTTATTCATGATACCTGTCAGTATTTACATAACGTTTATAAACACAGAGCTGTACTTTTAAAGGATGAGTGATATTTATAATTCACTCAAACATACTATTTATAATGTTAAACAACTGTTGGTAATATTTGAAACATGTGCCACACTTCTTGCAAAAGTATTAGGTCATCAGGTAACTATAATGTTATTCATGATATTTGTCAGTATTTACATAAAGTTTATAAACACAGAACTCTACTTTTAAAGGATGTGTGATATTTATAGTTCATTCAAACACACTATTTATGATGTTAAACAACATGTACCACACTTTCTCGCAAAAGAATTAGGTCATCAGATAATTATGTTATTCATGATATTTGTCAGTATTTACAGAAAGTTTATCAACACAGAACTGCACTCTTAAATGATGAGTAATATTTATAGTTCATTGAAACATAATGTCTCAATGTCAAACAACTATTGTCAACATTTGAAACATGTACCAACTTTCTTGCATATAATTGACATTGTACATCTTCCTTTATATTAGCGTAAGCGCATGCATGTTGATAAAATCAAGCATGTATTATGGGCCTTTGGCCTTTATACTGTAATAAAGAATCTGAATCATATTGTCAGGTGTTGAACACAACATCATATTGTCAGGTGTTGAACGTAACATCACATTGTCAAGTGTTGAACGTAACATCGTGTTGGCAAGTGTTGAACATAGCATCACGTGTGTCAGGTGTTGAACATTGTTAAAAATGACAGCATATTATCTCTATGTATGGGCAAATAGAGCCTTAACACCAGCAAATGGAATAAAAGCAATGAACTAGGCGTATATATCGATAGCCACTGAAATTGCTTTCTTTTTAGATCTGTTTTGAACGTTTGAAGTGATCAGTGTTCTGAAAGGGTTACTGCGGGGATCTTGTCACATTCTACTCGCTGGGCATTAGTCCCACTTCCGTTGAGACGTCGCTGGGATTTTATGATATGACACTGACACTTTAGTGAAAAACGGATGCTCCATTAAACCCAACGTTTCTTAGAACTTGTTAAAATTGGTTTGCAGTTCAAACGTGTAGGGGGGGATAAACCTCAAAGCATTTTTTAAAAGTGCTATAAAAAGTTTTGTTCATGTCGAATTAGTTGTCACATTCAAAGAGTCTCAAGGCGAAATGACTAAAAACATAACTGAAGCTGCATTTTCAGAGCGAAGACCAAATTGAACTCTTTCTTACCGTATCCTCAAATCGATAGTTGTCAACTTTTTAACTTTTTAACTTTTAAGGATGGCATAGCGAATTGTGATCCAGATAAATAACCGATATTGGTTTCATGGAGATTTTGACCCACAAGCTGCCTAAAAAACGTTTCTGTCTTGGTGTCATATTCCAAGCAACAAGTATAATGTCAGTGACGTGTGTTAATAACAGCCACAAAACCCACTACCTGGGGACTGGCATCGGACTTTATCCTGGTCACCGATGCGTCAAATTCGGAAATGTTCTCCACAGGTCTAGCATAAAATGTTTGAAGACTTTATGAAGGCCTTGATTGTAATGATCCTGATAAAACACATTGTGAGCAAGAGGCGTTTGGTATTCTTTGATATTTTGGTAGAGAGAGCATGCTGGATTAAGCCTCTGAATGGTGAAATGTAGCCACCATAGGCTAGAGCTGCTTGTTTACTGCTCAGTGTAACTTATGCCGATTTATAGTGCTAGACCACTGAGCTATGATGCCGCGGTTTAACCTTTATATCCCACTCAGACACAGTATGCTGACTCCAAGCAGACCAGGTCTTGTTTTAACCTCCTAATGCCGAGCCCCAGGCAGGGTTAGAACAAGTACCATCCTTGAACGACTTGTGGTATGATGCTCTCCGCATTTAGACCACGAAATCGGACTGTAAATGAATAGAAGGCTATTTGGCCATTATCGAGCGATATCAGATGATCGATATACCTGAATCTTAATTTAAACATCTTGACCATATATCTTGACGCATCAGTTAGAAAATCCATCTATACCAAGTTGTACCATATGCTTCTGTGGCTTTATCGCGAACAATTGACGTGTCTCTTCGTGTATTTGTAACGGGTGCCACCCGTGGGACAGGATACGCTTACCATTTGGCAAACACCTGGTATCATCACTGTTTGATAGTGATTCATAACCAAATGTTTATGATAGAGTCCGAATCGTACAATCGACTTTCAGCAGAGATTTCTTATAAGAAAGGATGTCGATGTGTTTACATATAATTGATGTAGCGATGCTTACCGTATCTCGAGAGAGCACTATAAGAGTGCATCACGTTACAATAACAATCCTCGGATTTAAGTCATCTTCCCGTGGCAATGGAGTTAACTGACTGTAAAAGTTCAGTTCACCCTTCACGAACTAGACTGGAATTTCTGGGCCCGATCGTAGCGCCACCAGTGGCTATTACGAGTTATGTCCCTTCTATGTCCCTTCTATTGTCCAATCAGATTCCACCTCTCATATCACATGTATTTTCTTTTACAAAATGGCGGCACCAAGTCACGACGATATGATCCATAATCAAGATTTAAATCACGGGAGCACAAAGATTAAAAAAATAAAAAGATTTAGAAAATATCTTAGGACGCCAAGTTGGCGGTACACATGCTTTGCAAATCCTGCAGTCGACCGAAATCTGCACGTTGTAATCCATGTTGGTTACAAACCGGATGTTTAGTTCTAGGCTGTGCATGGTCTCATCAGTACCAGGAATAAAGATTGATTGACTGACTCGTTAGTCCAGACAAAATTCCGGAATTACAACCTAGTTCGGCAAGGGATGAAATTGTCATGTTTGCGGAGCAAGTGCCCGTCTTCTGAAGATTCAAAGGATTATATAGCGGTATCATAAATTCAAAAAAAAATACATCAAACCCTTAGAAATATATCTATCATACTTACATCACGAGTAAATACATAATGTCCAGCTGCAAGCAAATTAGGAAGAAATGCAACAAAATTCTGTCATTGTGTTTGTTCGTTGTGGAATGTAGCCCCATCAAACCTACCGTGAATTAAAGCAAGCTTTTTTCAAACCTACTGTTATGAAAAATATGTTGGGCCCAAATTTTGGTGTACACTTACACTAGATGTTGTAGCAGTATCACAAGGGGTACATTTGATTTTCTGTGTCCCGCTAGCGGTATAAAACCTAACGAGGGATCGTCAAACCACATGTACCCCGAGTGATACTGCTATAACGGCTTTATCTTACCGACATGTTTTAATATTACATTAAAACATTAAGACAAATTCAAAATTAAGAGAAAACAGCTCTTCGGTTGAGCTGAGGTCATCTTATATTGTTTCACGTGACGGTCATTGACTTGGGAAAAGCGTGCGGCTAAAAGGGATGTATACTCCCGATCAGAAATCCACATTCAGTCTTGTTCGTGACGGGGTATAAGGAATATATTCTCCCGCTGAGAAATCTATTTCCCCCGAGGTGGGATACATAGTTTTTTATCAGGATCACGTGAACCAATCAGATTTCATCATTCTGACATAGAGCTATGAAAGTCCAACTCAGCAAAGAAGAAACGAGTATTAGAAATATGCAAATGCTGTTCGCTCTCCCCAATATTGGCTCTTTTCGACATTGCCTTACGCAGCAGCCCCTGCCAGATCTCTGATGGTCTCAAATTGACGACTGCAACATTTGTCTACACCATATCCCTCAAGACCTCATCTCTCGACGACAAGGAATTCAAAACACTGCAGCTCGTATTGTGACAAAGTCCGTTGACAGTATAACCCCAGTAATAATGTCGCTTCACTGGTCACCAGTGAGCGCAAGAGCGCAAGAGTGGACTTCAATATTCAACATCCATGTGTGCATATAACGACCTCGGTGACACGCTCACTGCATACTGCTCCACCAGGGGCGTTCTGGATCTAACCATTTTCTCGTAGTCCCCAGATAGAAACTCAACTTTTAGGGCTTCCGATCTTTCAGCACAGCAGCTGCCTTGACGTGAAACAATGTTCCAGACTCAGGGCAGTGTCAACCCATTCTCCTTCAAAGCACAACTTAAGACATCCGTTTAAGCTGTAACTAACGTTGTATGCGGTATGAGCGTATTATCGATGTGGAGTTTCACGCCATATAAATTGACTTTTTCTATCATTATTATAATACTTTGCTTGATTTATTAGTGTCCTCATATTCTCTGTTTACGGCACTATAATGAATGATTTCCGAAAAAATAATTTGCGTAACTTTAAGAAGTCGCAATAGTTCAATTGTAATCGAGGTGATTCATTGCTGCATCATGTTTCGACACCTGTATTCGTGTGCTACATCGAACCATGTCTCCGCGGTGACCAGCCAAGGACTTACCCACTGGCCTACCTCGTCTCTTGCTTTAGGTGGCGAGCACTTCAGAATAAGGATCAATACAAAAAGGGAGTACATGTGAGCTGTGCTGTGGGCATGTACTTGCTGAGAAATAACCGTAGGAAAAGGAGACCTTCACACGACGTTCCTGAACTTCCAGACGCCAGATAAACACTCTAAGTGCCACATAAGCATTTACACTGAGAGGCAACCCCGACAAATTCGATTCGATTCAGAATTGTGTTTTAGACTCGACATGCGGATCATTCGTTCTTATGATCCGTGCCTGTGTTGCCTCAAGTCTTAGAGGGAGCCTAAGCTTCAAGAGTCGACTCCACGACGTGAGGAAATTTATACGCCCGCAGCACTATAAAGCTAGTCACGGATCAACGTTAACCCACTGGGATCTATCGAGTTCCTGAGATATATCTGTACTCATCTTGGGTCGGAGTGACATCAATGTTCGTGTTATGAGGTCGTTTGTAATTAGAAAACTATTTGAAAACAATTCCCACCAAGTTATCACGAGACAAGATGTTACACCATGTTAATGCACCCCCGGGATATCGGGTTTTCTGTCTCGGTCAAAAGCGAAGGAAGAGAGAATAAACAAAATTGAAGAGACAAAATACAATGTCACTGAGCTGGACAATCACAACGAAATGTGTCCACTAGAAATATGCATTACAGTTCTCGAGCAACACGATACCCTCAGCATTGTCCTGTGGTTTGATTGGATGTTCTCCAAGGCTATTCAGGAGGTTACATGACAGTTTCGACTATTTTGTGTATCTGAAAACATACCCTCGAGAGTCCCAACAAATAGTTACAGAAGGCAGCAATTTCAAACTTTTACCCCCAGGGTTATTTATAAACTTTATTATGCATATTGCGAAGACTGTCATCTCTGATTTTCCACCGATATTTTATCTTTTACCCTCAATGGAATCTGTTTCGTCGGATAACCGAGAATGGTTATTCTATGATGGTGACGTTTCATGTTTATCAAATAAAGTACTACAGTAAACTACGGTTATAACGAACTCGAAGGGACCATTAATTTTAGTTCGTAATAACCGTAGTTCGTTATAAGCATATATACAGCATTTATACAACAAATGGTCGGGACTAAAAAAAGTTCGTTATACGGTCGGTTTGTTATAAGCGTGTTCGTTATAAACTTAGTTTACTGCACTTGTTTACACAGGTGGTGAAAATATGCAAAAGGTCAACTGTGAATAACTCGCCAGCCTGTTAACTTCATTACATGCAACACTAATAGTGTCATGATTCCTACATTAACTATGCATTAAAAGTGGATGTCAAGAAGCTTATCTGATTCTAACACATCCTTGACCTTCTACCATTAGCAGCACCCGCTGAACCAATAACGATAGTGTGCCCAGCATGGGTTCCCAATACGGTCTGGATCGGTGGCTGGGTCTTTAAAGACACATTATTTATAGTGCCTTAAGAACACGGAGGCCCAGACGGAATCACGTCCACATTGTTCCTTGTTCCTCGCAGAGTTTCCTCGTAATTACAGACTGCATGCAGCGGGTCACGTGGCGACCTCTGTACTTCATCCTGGTGCCAGCAGCTCCGACCTCGAGTACGACGAACAACATCTCCAGCTGGGAGCTGGTCCAGATGGTGCTCTGTGATGTGGAGACGTTCCGAGGAAGCATTTAGAGACATGGCACAATGACGTATTTGATAGAAACTTTTGAAGATGTGATATTATCATATTGAAATAAGCCGTGAGAGCTTGAAATCTACGCATACCTACTACTATTTTTTACATAACACGCCTTTGGAAACAAGCCATAACGTGCCATGATTTTTATCATTGTTTTGCCTTTTACGTTAAATAGAATGTTTCAGCAGATATTGAGATATTGGTAAAAGCCAAATGAGTTTGGTACAGACAGCGACAACTACGATGGTGAATACTGGATTCGAACCAAGGACATCAGGTCTTACCAAAGGGACTTAACCCGAATACACTGGACGAGGGGAGGATAATCCGAAGAGCCCGTCTTTATGGGTGTGCTATTGGATATTGACAAAACGCAAGGTAAAGTGGAAAGCGCCTTTCCTGACTAAATACATGATGGTAGAGACGAATTGAGCTTTATTAATCAAAGATCATCGTCACTGATCGCCACATTATGCAACATTGACACTTCGATGACATCCTCTGAATAAATACATTTTCATTAGCAAAAGAACTCCGTACTAACACTACGATGTCCGATTCCAACAGACGTGATGAGCATGTGTCAAATAGGTGTACCCAAATACATCAGCGTGTCCTGCCCCACAGGTGACGCACAGCACAAACCATTTTGGAAACGTCCTCCGCGTCTACCATCAATCGTCTTGAGGCAGTCAATGCTGTAACCCTGATCAAACAACCTTGGATCAAGAGTCGTATCATCTTCTTTGAAATCTTCGTAGAAATAGCACGTGTAATCTATATGAACAGAAATAATAGATTAACAGTACATTTTTGTAACAGAAATCAAAATAGGTATTTCCAATCTTATATCAACCCATGACAAATCACTGGAAAGTCAGTTATTTTGAGCTTCAAAGAATGCAGTTCTTTTGAAGCACGAAATTCAGTCAGACACACTCTGTTGTTCCCTCTGAAAGGAAATGCACTGGAAGATCGATGAGGAACGAGCTGCCATTCTTGCTCAGTTTGTCAGTATGTTATTATAGTTCTTTCAATTTTGTCGTATTTGGGGGAAGAATATTGCTCCCAAAATACTCTGGCTTTGTCCAGAGTCGTAGTATTATTGCTTGATGATATTGAAAGGACGCCTGGCCAACCTGAAATCACTGTCGTCAACGTTGAAAGTAGACAAAGAACCATCACAAATATGTGTCTGTCTTTGTAACCGTTTTTTTTTAAAAAAGATTCGTCATAAGACATTTATGTAGGTATTATCATGTCACGCCCCAAAATACTGGTGCTGCAAGCAGTATCTGCGGCTTGACAAGCCAGCACTTCAACCACTCAGCAATACCTCCGCCGAAACTACAAATCGTTGATAGACATGCTGTGTTACCCGATGAAACGTGTTTCTCCTAACACAGTATAAATGTCTGATTCTAACTCAGCAAAAGCTTTCAAAATGTTTTTTGGTAGTCGTGAGGACATTTCAAAATTTGACGCATCAGTGTCCAAAATGATTACCAAAATGGTGCAATTCTGACGCGTACCATATGTTCCCGTGTGTTTGTCAGGTGAACATATGACTTGCCTTTGTATGTGTTTGTGACGGGTGCCACCTGTGGGACAGGGTAAGGCGTGACGAGCGAACGCTTAAACCACTTGGCTACCCGACCGCCCCAAATAAGGCACATAATTACTTTCAGTAATAATAAAACTGAATACATAAGTAAAAGTTTCTTCCAGACAATCGGACAGGTGGAGGAAAATATCATGCAGCCCGACAGAGAAACTACCAGCCACAGGCTGGCGGGCAGGCAGATATTTCGGACATTGCATGGAACAACTGATCGTACTAGTGTTATGTTGGCGTTACACAAATACATGAAAAGTAACTGAAGCGCCATACAATATACCACGTCCTATACATCACTCACCACACACCTCCCAGCTGTGGGCAGACAGGGCTGGTTAGTCCAAATACATATCAGCAAACGTATCAGTCCGTATAGTAACCAACAATGATCTATTGTTGCATGGAAATATGTTACAACAAAGTTTTCCCTTCATTTCAGAGTATGTTTATATATATTTTAAGAAACGAAAACTTTTAAAACTATTTAACTTAATTCCAAAAAGACGGATGTTAGTTTGAGCAGCAAAGATTAACAATCGCGTTTCTGTTTTTAACTCACGATCAAAAACTTGCTTGTATAATGAACAGAAACTAACTTTGAAAACACAAAATAAAATCTCCCGATTTGAAACCTCTGAAATTGCGCAGCATGAGTTGGACTGATGCAGCGAACAGTTGGATTTAGAAGCGAGCTCCCACGATGAATGTATTTTTTTCATAACTCGCCTGTTTTCTCTGAAGGGGTTAATCCAACTTGCATAAATAATGTCATTATGTCGCAACTGAAGTGTTTCATACGCCCCTTTCACTCCAAGAGCTCCATGAAGTACCTCAACCCGAACTATCTCTACACGAACCATCTCTACCCGAAGTATCTCAACCCGAAGTATCTCTACCTGAAGTATCTCTACCTGAAGTATCTCTACCCGAAGTATCTCTACCCGAAGTATCTCTACCCGAACTATCTCTACCCGAAGTATCTCTACCGAAGTATCTCTACCTGAAGTATCGCTACCCGAAGTATCTCTACCCGAAGTATCTCTACCTGAAGTATCTCTACCCGAAGTACCTCAACCCGAAGTATCTCTACCCGAAGTATCTCTACCCGAAGTATCTCTACCTGAAGTATCTCTACCCGAACTATCTCTACCCGAAGTATCTCTACCTGAAGTATCTCTACCCGAAGTATCTCTACCCGAAGTATCTCTACCTGAAGTATCTCTACCCGAAGTATCTCTACCCGAAGTATCTCCACCCGAAGTATCTCTACCTAAAGTATCTCTACCCGAAGTATCTCTACCCGAAGTATCTCTACCCGAAGTATCGCTACCTGAAGTATCTCTACCCGAAGTATCTCTACCCGAAGTATCTCTACCTAAAGTATCTCTACCCGAAGTATCTCTACCCGAAGTATCGCTACCTGAAGTATCTCTACCCGAAGTATCTCTACCGAAGTATCTCTACCTGAAGTATCGCTACCCGAAGTATCTCTACCCGAAGTATCTCTACCTGAAGTATCTCTACCTGAAGTATCTCTACCCGAACTATCTCTACCCGAAGTATCTCTACCTGAAGTATCTCAACCCGAAGTATCTCTACCCGAAGTATCTCTACCTGAAGTATCTCTACCCGAAGTATCTCTACCCGAAGTATCTCTACCTGAAGTATCTCTACCTGAAGTATCTCTACCCGAAGTATCTCTACCCGAAGTATCTCTACCTAAAGTATCTCTACCCGAAGTATCTCTACCCGAAGTATCGCTACCTGAAGTATATCTACCCGAAGTATCTCTACCCGAAGTATCTCTACCTGAAGTATCTCTACCTGAAGTATCTCTACCCGAAGTATCTCTACCTAAAGTATCTCTACCCGAAGTATCTCTACCCGAAGTATCTCTACCTGGAGTATCTCTACCTGAAGTATCTCTACCCGAAGTATCTCTACCCGAAGTATCGCTACCTGAAGTATCTCTACCCGAAGTATCTCTACCCGAAGTATCTCTACCCGAAGTATCTCTACCTAAAGTATCTCTACCTAAAGTATCTCTACCCGAAGTATCTCTACCCGAAGTATCGCTACCTGAAGTATCTCTACCCGAAGTATCTCTACCCGAAGTATTGCTACCTCAAGTATCTCTACCCGAAGTATCTCTACCCGAAGTATCTTCCTGAAGTATCTCTACCCGAAGTACCCGACAGACCCTTACATATAAGTAACATTTTGTTTCTTGCGTCTATTACGAAGGAGCTAGGGTTTCCGCAATTTCATCTGTAACATTTATGTTTTTAAATCTGAATGACCGGCAATGGTAGAAACCTTTACCGTTATTTCGTTTTCCAATAATGTTTCTGTAATTTGTGCACAATCCACATGGATCCTGGTGCACTGTGGCTCTGTTATGGAGGGAAAGTGGTAGCCCATAGGTATAACCTCTGGCTGCGGGTATTCACTTGTTCGAATCTCACCTATGACCTTTCGTCAATGACATCCCCTTGCTCGTAGGTTCACAAACACATCTACCACATGTGACGATTCGTCCTTGCTGATTTGCATTTATAGTGCTTGTCCTTTCCTGAGCTAATCTTGCTTCCTCTTCAGATGAAATACAATATCGGCGGCTGTGGTTGTATTCACTAGCCGCATTGAATTACTGATTTATCATAAACGGGCCCGTATTCACAAGGAGAATGTTAGGCAACCCCACACCCATTGGCCAACATCTACATACATACAGCATATTTGCTGTGCAATTGAATTTAGAATCAATATAATTTTATATACATATATTTAGATTTAATTACATGTTGTTACTTGTCCAGCGCGATTTTAAATCATCGACATGGTACATTCGGACATGAGGACATTGGTACGGATGGTCCAGTTGTCTCCGGCCCCGCAGTTCCCTGTTCAGGTATGTTTCTAGGTGTGTCAGCACCATGCCCGTCGCTTTCACCAAAGTTGTCAACGTCTGAGACCTGATCACTTCGGGATTTCAACCCACATTAAACTGCCACGCCGTTTTATACAAAATCTAAAATACTGCTTCAAAGCGGAGCCGAACTCAATCCACTCACTCATTCACTTTTTCCTTCTCTATATGACGTTATGTCTGTATTAACTTGTTTCTTAAAGACGGGACTACACCTTATAAACCGGTGCATGGTTACCGTCTAAATAGAGGTGTAGTTTGATTGAGTAATATAGCGTCACGTGTGAAACTGTCTCTCTGTGTAATTTGGGTAACTATTAACTGGATGTGTCATATACATTCCAAATTGAGTAAGCAGACAGAAAAATGAGTTTAAATTATTTGAATCAAAGCTGCTGAGCACCAATTGGTACAAGTCTGTTGTCTTTAAAATTGACGTAAGTGAATGAGTGAGTGGGGTTGGTTACACATCCTGAAACGCGTCTTTAAAAGTCACTACTCCCACCAAATCGCGCCGTGGGATGTGCAAAGGTATAATCCTATCTCAACGCCATCTGAAAGGGGACTGAGGATCAGCAGAAAGAGGGGCTAATTGACACTTCTCGCCAGTTTGAATCAATTCGTTCAAAGACCACGTTGTTTATCTACCAACTCACGTTGTTTAATGTACACCAGTCTGACAGTTACTGATCACCCTAGGGGTTACAGACATTGTTTCAAGCAAGGTTCTAATTACAACGTCTAGACCAATACTGAAGAGGGGCACCAGACCATGGAACCGCTTTAGTGGGGCAATATCAACCATGACTTGATTCGGAACTATTTTGTGCTTACTACTGGTATTATATTCACTTTCAAACTATTCACTTTCGAACTAGGTCAATTATGACGATCAACACACCAGACAGAAAATAAAAGTGAAGACAGGATCTTGCGGTGCGTGTAGGTCGCGGCGGCAAGGCAAGTAATATAAAGCGGATCGTCATGCAACGGCCCCTGATTTGATCGGCAACGTTGATACAACATATGAACCTCAATAACGCAAGCACGCACGCACACAAAATATGACAAAATACTTCTCAGCGCTTGTGCACCCTCCTCTCTATGTACAGTGTTCACACGGCATATCGACTGAACTTTTCTTGATGCCAGAGACGGGATGTTATGTTATATAACTGACCGAAGAAAAACGCACATTAAAAGTACATCTGAACTTTATGTCGATATGAAAGACACTATTGCACAGAAAATATATGGATAAATATTTGCTGACAAAAGTCAATACTATAGCCTGAATACTTCTACAGAACATTCTATGCGAACACTGCTGACATTGACAAGAGAAATACATTTTCTTTTTTTGTCCAAACAGAAAACAAATCTAAGAGTGTACATTAAGGGAGGCTTTCTTGACACCGATGGGACTGGGATGTGTGAACAGATCAGATTAGATCCATGCAAATGGACGATGTCCTTTGATGCCTTAGTGAAGTTCTCCTCCTGACCAGATATGTCGGTCTCAAGGCAAGGAAGTGAAGAAAGGTTCCTATGTCGTTTGACACTTCTTTGATGGAGATGTGTATGCCGACGTTGCAGCAGCAGTATTGACAGCTGCGAGTATCAGGAACTCTGTTTCGGCCAGACACAAACTATAATCTGCTTCTTGGAGAGTCTCAGTGACATGAGACTACATTAATGGTATTGGGGCACGGTCGTAGTACTGAACGAAAGCGGCAACACATGATCTACTAAATATGTTGACAGTGGAAATACATAGGTTGGAAGCTTGAGCGTAGTCCTTCAAGGATCCGGACGTCACTCTGGTCTGGGGCACAGCACGCTGTGTCTGGTGCATGCTGGATCCGGTGTAGTGGGTTGGATCCCAGGTCTGATTCCAGGTATGATCCTAGGCCTGATCCTAGGTCTGATCCTAGGTCTGATCCTAGGTCTGATCCCAGGTCAGATCCGAGGTAAGATCCCAGGTAAAATCCCGGGTATGATCCATGGTCTTATCCCAGGACTGACCCCAGGTCTGATCCCAGGTCTGATCCCAGGTCTGATCCCAGGTCTGATCATAGGTCTGATCCCAGGACTGACCCCAGGTCTGATCCAAGGTCTGATCCCAGGTCTGATCCCAGGTCTGATCCCAGGTCTGATCACAGGTCTGATCCCAGGACTGACCCCAGGTCTGATCCAAGGTCTGATCCCAGGTCTGATCCCAGGTCTGATCCCAGGTCAGATCCCAGGTCTGATCACAGGTCTGATCCCAGGTCTGATCCTAGGTCAGATCCCAGGTCTGATCACAGGTCTGATCACAGGTCTGATCCCAGGTCTGATCCCAGGTCTGACCCCAGGTCTGATCCCAGGTCTGATCCCAGGTCTGATCCCAGGCCTAATCTAATCTAATCTAGGCTTGTTACTCCAGCAAAGTGGTAAACGTCCACGAACGCCACTTACGCCACCTACGTGTCTTTCCTCTCAAACATGCCGACACATCTTTGTATGATAATATTGCAGCGTTGTCAGATAAGCTCGCTCAGCAAGGGCATCATGACATACGGGCACGGGGGTCCAGTCCGGCGCAATACCTCGCTGTGAGGAGCTGCCACAGGCGCTTGTGGGTTCGAATACTAAATTCTCCAGCTCTACATCAATGCCTTTTGAAGTTACCAGAGCACAGGCGCTACGTCACGTGAGTTGTTCCTCCATCATCAAGCCACAAGCCAGACATATACATGAACCACGGTCCAGTTTGTTTGTGTGTTTGTTTGTTTTTGTGCACTCAGCAGTATTCCAGCTATGTAACGGCGGTCTGTAAATAATCGAATCTGGACCAGACAATCCAGTGATTGACATCATGAGCATCTATCCACGCTATTGCCATTCGATGACATGCATCAACCAAGTCAGCGAGCCTGGCCATCCGATCCTTTAGTCGCCTCTTACAAGCATAGTCGCTTTTTACGGCAAGCATGGGTTGCTGATGTGGTTTCCAAAGTTGGTAGTAGATATGGATAGTGAGACAAAATATGTCTACGAGTATTAAGCTAATTAGCGGTGGTTTTCAAAACGCTTTATGGTAGACACGTGGAGGACATTTTCAAATTTGACGCCAATTTTCACTTGTGCCATGTTTCCATGTTTTGGCAGGTGAAGAATTGACTTGTGTTATGGCGGATGCCACTGGTGAGACAGGATACGCTCACCCTTTCGAGAACACCTGGTATCATCACTCTTTGATAGTGATTCATAAACACATGCTCATGCTATAATCGGAGTCGTACAATGGGCTCTGCTTTTAGCAGAGAAGTTCCTGTGTTTTTAATAGGTTTTTGTCACTTTTTTAATAGGTTTCTGTCACTTTTTATTATCATTATTATTATTATTATTATACAAATAGCCTCAGAATACGACAGCGATGACGTCAATGGGCTGTCGTTTTAACGTGCACTGTTTTCTAAAGTCTCGAACAGAACTAATTGATCCGACCATGTTGATGAGCTTCAAGAGCTTGAGTCAGAAACATGGGATTTCTAGGCTACTTTCTCGTGTGGCCGATATGAGGGCTCACGACCTTGTCAGACTTTCCATTACGTTAGAGTCCCCTGATGCTCTGCCCCCTGTGATGTAAGTGGAGCTATAGGGAGGTGTCTGTCTCAGGTGCGGGTCTCATGAATGACAGACATGTGGTGTTTGATGAGATTAATCATAGAGGATGTGGAGTTTGGTGATGTTTTTCATGTGCTTGGGCAATGCCTGGAGGTATTGACAAACGATTTATCTCGTAACATTTGTTTTTTATCGCAGATGACATTGGGTTTTTCTAAAATATACGTAATTGATATGTATTTTTTTCCAAATACAGTAGGGGATCAAATCATATGTTAGTGCCGAGTATTAGAACAAAGATAAATGTTGGAGACGAGATATATTTTTTCATTAAATCTATCAGCATATCTTGTTTTTACCAAATAAACTTTTCAATAATGTATTTTTTGTGGCAACAGTGTAGCATATGTATTGTTTCAAGCAATTTTCTTTTTTTCGATAAAATCCCTTGCTTGGTTAAACCAAGGGGTAAAAAATTATAGATCACTTATGCTATGTTCACCGAAAAAACCCAAATGCACTTACCATGTGATGTTTTAGCCTCCCACACATTCAGGTCTCTACCTCCCTCGTTAATCACCGTTATAACATGAACTGATGTTGTGTCAGTAATCACAGATTCATGTTTTAAAATACCCCCTGACAACCAAAGAATTGATCCAGGAGCATTTCTGTGAGATTAAATCGTAAAACATTCGCTGAGGGGAAAACTCTTTTTGTGACACGCTATGATAATAATTTTATTACCGTCTTCGCCATGCTTGTGGTTTCGACACAGGGGTCCATCCATGGTACGACCCAGAATATGTAGAGGGCCTCATCGAAAATGATAAATAAAAATTCTTTGGAATAGGTCCTTATACAGCCTCAGTATCCAGGACAAAAAACGATCTTGTCCTTTTTGATAAATCCAATCATTTACCAAATCATTTATATCATTGAATTTTCTGTTCCTTTTTTCACTCATGGGATTGACAAGATTCAGGAAAAACTTGGCAAATAAGTTGACCTCGCTTTCGAAATGACACTCTTGCATCCTAAGTACCAAGTTGTCCGACTCAACATTGTTCTCGGTGCCTTAGGTTTGGTACCTCCCAATCTGTTGACTGACATTTGGAGAGTACCCGGGTTTGCTACCAGGAATACAGCCATTCTGACAATCTGGGTAATGCAGAAGGCTGCAGTGTTGGGGAGTCTACCTGAGAGAAGTCCCATTCGCTGTCTGGGCTGCGTGTAGAGGTGGCAAGGGCCCTGAGCTGATGATGAGCCCAACCAGCCTGACTGTGCCAGGATCACCAAAACCTTCTTTGCTGCATGTTTTATTTTCCACAGCGCAAACTTCACCGAAGGACATGAGGCTACCGACAAATTGTCTATCAGTGGAATCGCCTGCCTTCAGCTTTGTAGTTTCCGGATACACGAGTGTATGTAATGGTACTGAAGAATGGAGACATCAGGTTATCTCGACAGTATCTCAGAATTAGTAGATTAAAGCGAAAACATCATTTCCATGATCATAAGAAATCGATGCCAAGAGCAGAATCCATTTTACGATTCCGACTTATTTGTAAATATGTGTTTATGAATCACTATCAAATAGTTATGAATACTAGGTGTTCGCGAAAAGGTGTGAGTATTCGGTCCAACCAGTGACACCCGTCACAAACACATGCAAAGACAAGTCAATTATTCACCTTAAACGACACGGGAACCTATGGTACAAGTTAAAATAGGGAATTGTATCAGACACCAATGCGTCATGTGGGTATTACGTTCACGGCTATTATTGACTTGGTATTTCTTTCAGCTTTGGGAGGGAAATGTTGGAAAGGAATTACTAACAAATCAGATTTCCTTTTAAATTCAGTCCAATTAGTAATAACTATGTCAGGTCAATGATATTTTAATTTTCTTGGTTATAGAAAGCGTCCTGTCTGTTCCTACATAAGACTTCCGGCGGGTGCATTTTGAATAAAAAATATTTTTAAATTTTAGCTTAACGCTACCATGTTGTGTACAAAATGACCGTTGCTCTCCTCACCAGAAATTGTTAGTATTGTGAGTCGAATGTGTCTGAGCTCTGAGTGAGTGAGTGAGTGAGTGAGTTGTACGGAGTCGTACAGTGGACTCAGTTTTTAATAGAGTTTTTATTATCATGGAAAATGTTTTGTTGCTTTTATTTAAGCCTGAAGAATAGCATATCATACCGCACTTGTGTGTTTGAACTCTGAGTGAATGAGTGTTATTTTACGAACAGCAAACAATAATGCCAGTGTGCAAATATTTTACATCAAACACCGATACCTGTTGGTACAGAACAGGCATCCGTTATGTAAATGACTTTTTGGAAAACAAAGGAATTTTTCTATCCTTTGAATCTTTAGTCAAGAAATATTATTTACAAACAAATTTCTTAATTAAATTTGTAATACAAACTCCATAAAACAATACTGCAGAAAAAAAATCAACTGGACGAATGTCAGCCCCGTCTTGAATCCCATTAGACCATTTATTCTGCAACACCCACGGAAATATGAAAAACGCACTCAATACCCTTTACAAGTCCAGTAAAGCAACATTATGAAAAACATCAAAATTCCACAAAATCGCGAAATAGTTTACAAGAAGTAATATCTTCAGAGGACTGGACAAGGATTTATAACGTGCCGTGTGGATACAAGAGTATTCCAGTAGTATAGGTAGACTGTAATACATGTTGCCTTTGTGACACTGACAAAGAAACGACTGAACACTTGTTTTGGGATTGCAGCAAAGTAAAAACGTTCTTGACATCAGTGTAACTTTGGCTAAGTACCAGCGCTCAAATATCATAGTGAATATCACCAAACGGCATGTTTTGCTTGGCTACCAATCCAGAAGTAATGACCTATCAAATCTTATAGTTATTGCTTGCAAAAAATGTCATTTTTTCCCCCAAAGATACAAAATATATACCGTCGTCCCAGAACTTCCAAAATGAACTTAAGCAGTATTATTTCATCTCAAAATGTACAGCTCTTATGAGTGGGGTTTAGACAGATTCTATAAATTTTAGTCATCTGTCATTCACTTTTTTCTTGAACATGCTTTTCTGTTTGTTAAACCTATATGAAATGCAACACATAAAACGTTGTTAAAAATCCTAGATAGGTTAGATGATGTCCGTAATAAAAAGCATCAGATTGCCCGGTGCTGTTTGTCCGCCTTCTCGTATACCCAGTCACATTAGCGTAACAATTATCTTCATACATGAGGGGGCACGGGTGACCCAGTCGTCTAAGGCGCCGCGATTCGCTCTGCAGAGTTGGGCAACCCCTTGGGCACACCAGAAACCTATGATTGTGGGTTCGAATCCCGGTTTGCCCGATTATGTTTCTGGGTTTGTCAGCGCCATACCCGTGCTCATGGGTTTCACCGATATGATAAATGTCTGAGATCTGCATCATTTCGGGCTTTCCTCCCACATTAAGCTGACACGCCGTGATATAACTTGAATACTGTTAAAAGCGTCGTTAAACCCAACTCACTCTTCATACATGAACCAGTTATACATAGCGAGCGGCCGCTATGCAAGATGAGAGTCGTGACTTGAGAATGTCATAAGGATGGCTATGTATAGCGACGAAAATTATAACTGGCATGTTGTTGCAAGTGAGAATAAGAGTCTGACAGCCATTACCACGATAACGTGTACAACGACCACACTATCAACAGGGTCAGATGTTGTGGGCTTGCTGTGACACACGGAGATGAAGCCAGACATCGGGCTCTCGTCCTTTATCCACAAGTCTCCTGAACGGAAGCTATTTTCAGATTCCGCTAGATGATGTCATGATGACCTTGGCAAAGGTCCATATCTGGCATTTGTCGTTCATGCATTCAGCTCATAAGTATGGCATGAACAGAACTAGGTAGCATGCAATAGAAGAAAGATCCGATTACATTTTTATACATGGCTCTCCTGAAAAGAAGACACAACTATCAACCGAATGTTTTTGCAAATGTTATTTGCCTCATAATGTACTGACAAGAACCAGGCGCAGTATTTTGAGGAAGTTTGGGAACAATAAAATCAGAATGTATTTTTTATCATGTCAATATGTCACTGTAGCTGAAAACGCCAAAAGCACTTAAATAAATCGTCACTAGGCAACACAAATATGCTGTTAACGCACTTCATTATTGGAAAGTGAAGCTTAGTACAACAGTACAATGAAATGAAACCAGCTAGTTTCAGCGAGTGCCACCAGGGGGATATTTTGCTGGTTTTAATTTTGGCTTGCATGCAAATATATACAGCAAATTTCCTTTTCCACACCAACCCCAGATGAGTTTACTGAAACCAGAAATTCCACCTGTACACGATGACAGCGTCGTGTGTACACTCTCTCTTCACAGACTTCCGTGTGTGAGATGATGCCAGCTTACTTGACCGTGTCGTGCCGTGTCGTGTCGTGCCGTGATCCGTAAGAAGTTCCTTTGTTATTATCAAGTGAATATACTGGTGTGTTTCATGACACTTTGCAACTTAGTAATGGTCTAATGGCTGTCTCTTCATGTAAGCTCCCGACACAGAGTGTGAGCTTTCCACATGTTTCGTCCCTTCTCCTACCTGTAACACACCCCATTGGTTTCCTTGTTTTCTTTGTCTGTTGTTGAAAGCCGCAATCAACAATATTCCAGCTATATGACAGCGGTCTGTAATTAATCGGACCTGGATCAGACAATCCAGTGATTGGCATCATGAGCGTCGATCCACGCAAGTGGGATACGATGATGATGATACCTAAATAAAGTCAGCGAGCCTGACCACCTGGGCCCACTTGCACAAAGCGATCTTAGCGCTAAGACTATCCTAAGCCTATGCTAAATTATGGGAGTTACGATCATCTTAGCGCTACGATCGCTTTGTGCAAGTGCGGCCTGGTCCTGTTTGTCGCCCATTATGCATGGTCGATGAACACCTATTCTAACCCAGTACTTCACGGGTCACACACGATTAGTTCGCACGATCAATTTACCATTTGCACCGACCACCTAGCCTGTTGCTGTCGTCTATTACCAGAGTATCTTCTTACAATAATACATATAACAACATCATGTAAGACGTCCTCATTTACAGAGCATATTAATGTCAAATCATGTGAAACTTATGGAAAGCGATCTCTTGTGGCTTCGTGGATGTGGTTTTTTTAATCTCAGCTGCGACTATCTGCCAGAATGAATCTGTTGTGGTGTAGGTATTACTTTCCAGGCCTCAGTGTCATTACAAGGAGCAGATAGAAATAGCAAAGACCTACATAATACCCTCTCTACAAAGTGGGATGCATATCTAGGTCTCGCGTGACTTCTAAAAGAAATTTGCTCGGAGATCTCTGTGGTTGTTTGTTATTACTGTGACATGAGATGTGTCTGTGATAGGATGGCGTACAAGTCTGTTTGGCTGTGTGACTTGCGCGTGACTACAACAATAAAACTACTGACAGCAGGACTGACTCTAATACGGTTATAATTACTGAGAACCTTCTATGAATTTTGGAAAATCTAAGGCAAGATCTTCCGAAGGTTAGATAAACAATGTTCCTTCCCTGTGTCTTTAACCATGATATCTTTCACTGATTGCTGTGAATTCATCAGCGATATTTTCCAAAGCAAAGCCTCGTCCTATGGTAAACCATAAGTACTGCAATCAGTGGCGCCCGGCGAGCCTCAATTCCAGGATCGTTCAGGCGCAGTGTCAATTTGGGGATAAAGACATAGTGGAAAAGCTCCTTAAAAGATGTATAGATCGTATATGAAATTAACTTAACGCTCATGTCGGCGTTGGTTAACGCAGCTGTTGTGGTTGTCCTTAAGCTGTCAGTAAAGCTAATATAATCATCGTCTCTTATATATTACTAATAAAACCAGTATTCTGAATAAGTGGGAGACAGGTTGCAGCTGAGAGTGATGTAAAGTGTGTTTGCTGCATTCAGATTCCCCTTCAGAATAACATACATATCGTAATACAGTTCAGTTGTAAGTTTTAAGCTGACAATCATCAGAATTCTGTGCCATTATTGTCCGAAAAATGAAAGTTTCAAGCAATAATTGATTGTGTTCAACCAGCAGGCAGTTTTAACGTCAGCAGGATGTGATTGGATAGATTTAAGGACGCATACACAATAGTTTCTACACTGAGTAGAGGTGGCCCGTGCACGGATTAGCAGCATCTGGGACAACATCTCTGAACAGGGAGATAGACTCTGGATGATCGACAAATATTTAGTGTTGGTACAGTTAGAATATTATTTTTGTCATCTTCCGCCTAATTTCCTTATGTCAGTGTGACAAGGCTTTACCTCGGCCGATGGCCTACCAGCTGAAAAAAATAAACGACTATTACAAAACACATGCTTACAACATAGTCGAAATTTTACAAAGACATGCAGAGACTTAACGGTTTCAATAGTGTGATTCATCGAAGACAATAAGGATCTGACCATGTAATATTCCGAGTGGGGGCCTGGAACTGGGAATTGTGTCAGAGAAGGAAAATAGTGTGTTTTATTTCCTCCAAAGAATATATTTTCTCCATTAGGAGGAGCACCAAAGAGTGTTGTTGTTCTGACGGTGCACCTGAGACTAGAGTTCGAAAGATCCTATGTTAAGAGTCAGGATTTACTTGCAAATTAGGTGCAAACTATCAGCACTTTTGACAGTACCGTTTGTGACATGTGCCACCAGTGAGCTATCATACGCTCACCTCTTTACCTGTTTGATAGTGATTCATAAACACAATTTATCATATAGTCGGAATCGTACAATGGACTCAGCGTTTGGAAGGGATTTCTTGTGATTATGGAAATCGTTTTTGCCGGTTTTGTTTATTATGCACATCGCTCCCATTGAAGCCAGCGGGAGCTGAAACGAAGAATTTAAATATAAATAGATTTCAACGAGAAGTTAACTCGCTGACATATATAAACCAGACACCCCCTTTTATTTGTAAAACAATGATGGTAGGGGTCACCAAGAACGCGAGAAGATTCATGCATATTTTTTTCTGAACACGATTTGTGCTATGTCCAACAATTTCTGGTTTATGCCCACAGCGACGTTTCGGTGTAGATTCTTACACTATTATCAAGCTGTTCCCGAGATTCCCTCATTCCTTGGATCTAGTACTGATCATGTGTGTTCATCGATCGGAATTTCAGAACAATGGTGTGATCTGATTCCGATCTCTCACAAGAGGAAAGCATATGTATTGATTGTGCAGCATTATTATTTAAACGATTTCATCTTGTCAGGCAATACTGTTACAAGACAGTTAGTGTGGTAGTTCTATTTCCCAAATAGGTCATCCCCCGGGACAATGTCTCCTCGGTGCTGGACAAGCGATGTTCAACAGGCAATAGAGGA
Source organism: Haliotis cracherodii (assembly GCF_022045235.1). Classification (NCBI taxonomy): domain Eukaryota; kingdom Metazoa; phylum Mollusca; class Gastropoda; order Lepetellida; family Haliotidae; genus Haliotis; species Haliotis cracherodii. Next base: position 56,899,050 of record NW_027266265.1, read on the forward strand.
CCAAACCCTGTATTCATAATGATGGAATACTTTTTCACAGCTGATCTGTGATTAACAGTGTGCACAGGTGGCCAGGTTTCTAAGGCGCTGTAATTCGTTGTGCAGAGTTCGTTGATCTGAATCCTGTCAGAATCCAGTGATCATTGATTCGAATTTCAGAATCGCCCTGATTTATATTATCGGTGTGTCCGCACTGTACCCACGCTAGTCGGATTGACCAATCTAGTAACCGTCGAAAGCAAGGCTTTCCTCCAGCAAAATGACATCTTCCCGAGGCAAGGGAGTTAACTGACTATAAAAGTCCAGATTCCACCTTTGCCGAACAAGGCTGGTGTTATGGAGTTAGAATTTGGCTGGACTAACGAGTCTTTGCATAGTCCAATCAAAATCGCGCAACGAAATCGAAATCCGGTTCGTAAACTGTCGTGCAGATTTCTGTCGATTGCAGGATTTGCAAAGCATGTGCACCGCTAACTCGTTGTCAACAGAAACCTTTTCATGTTTGTAATCACGTTGCTCGCGTGATTTGATATACTTCGCGATGTAAGACCCGTTTTATCACAATAGAGATCTTGATTATCGATCAGATCGTCTTGACTGGGCGCCGCCATTTTGTTTGAAACAAATGCAAGTGATGGAATCGGATTGGTCCATAGGAGAGGCTCAGAAGGGACATAACTCATAATAACCACTGGTAACTGGACTTTTAAAGCCAGTTAACTCTCTTGCCTCGGGAAGATGGCAAAATGATGACAGATGACATAACTGTAATATTGTTCATAGCCGCATCATACCGAACTCACCACTACATTACCCCACAACCCTTGAATAGATGTGGGGCAGTCACAAGTAAAGGGTCATTCGAGAAGGTATGTCTCTGGTGATCTGTCGCGGTGACCATAGATATAGTTTCATCTCTTTCTCCAAATTCTTGTCCGAAATGAAAGCAAATGAAGATTACTGAGAAAACAGTACATGAAACGCTAGACTTCCTCGTTGATACCATCTATGTGAAATTTGGAGATAAGACATTGAGGCAAGAAGTAGGCATCCTCGTGGGCACGAAGTGCGGCCCCCTGCTTGGTGATCTGTTTCTTTATGTGTTTGAATCGGAATTTAAGCTCGGATTGGTAAGATAAATTATCTGCTTTGTTCAATAATGGTCAAATAGCCTTCCACTGATTTACCCACCTGAACTAGAAATAACTGACGCCAGTGAAACAGCCTCATCTGTTTCATATCTAGATCGACTCGTGAAGATCTGGGGTAGAATAGGTCTTCAGCAACCCATGCTTGCCGTAAGAGGCGACTATGCTTGTCGCAAGAGGCGTCTAACGGGATCGGGTGGTCAGGCTCGCTGACTTGGTTGAAACATGCCATCGTATCCCAATTGCGTGGATCGATGCTCATGATGTCAATCACTGGATTGTGTGGTCAAGACTCGATTATTTACAGACCGGCGTCATATAGCTGGAATAATGCTGAGTGCGGCGTTAAACAACAAACAAACAAACAAATCATATCTAGATTTAGGCGATAAGGATTCGGAGTGACAAACAACTTTCCTCAGGACTGTCAGACAAGTTGTCGAGCAATATCCCAGCAGCTCCACCCTTTGATATTTACATTTAAAACCTTTTGAGGAACAATAAAGCATTCAAAGATGTGATTCAACCTCTCATGTTGTTTGATGAGGTTCACAACAGTCCAGGTGTCAGTAAAGCGCACAGGCGGTTAATGGTAGACTTTTTCAGGATGTTTCCAAATTGCGCATCGGTGACAAAACTGATATAATTCCCATATGTCCCCGTGTTCTTTTTAGGTTAAACATTGACTTGCATGTGTTTGTAACGAGTGACACCGGTTGGGTGGGAATTGCTTTCGCTGTCGCCTGATGTCGTCGCATGTTTTCATCGTCCATCCATGGGTTCTTCACCGCTATTTTGCCTATTACACCCTGTGGAGCCGTTTTGTCGGATGATAGAGAAGGTTATCCTCAGACGTTAACGTTGTATATTTACATAAAAGTACAGGTGAAAGTGTTTGCCTTGTGTGACATAGAACACATCATAGCATTGTCGTACCGCCAACCGTCTCAACTCTCAAGTGATATAAATAACTGACTTTATCAAATCTCCACATAATCCCTTATGTGTAATTAAGATACAGCTAAGTCAGATCAATCATACTGTCGGTTATTCATGGTAACGACCAAAATACGATTCTCACAGACATGTTCGGAAATATAACATGGAGAATATCTGTCGGATCAACAAGTTCACATTACTAGCTGTGCATCTAGAACTGTGTAGCGATAATTAGTGCTGTAAAACATAAAAGGTCAATGCTTGAGAATAATTTTATTATCTGCCGAAACAGATTCGAATGGCCGTAAAAGGCAAAAGGCAAAAGTGGTGAAAATGTATGAATGGATCACTGCTCTACCGGGTAGCAACCGCCACAAACACAAGTTGCATAAGAAAGTACGTGTTTGTTTGTTGTTTGTACTCCTGCTAGTGTACCAGACAACCCAGACATATCAATACAATGGCAATGACCTGACACCTACACCTAGCTACAGACGTGTACAATCGTCCCACTATTTCCCAATACAATTGAGCATGGTTCAAATTGGAATACGACCAGGAAAACTTGGAAAGAGATCGACTCCTGTCCTGTCTAACTTGCACATTAAATATACAGGATTCACATAAACCAAATATCATAATGTTCCTGTAATATTGTGGAAAGATATTCAAATTCTAAGACCGAAAGGGTGCAGGTAACTGCCACCACTCCATCTACTACTACCACGACTTCCAACACCACTTCTACTTATGTTATTTCTAGTCTTACTATTATTACTTCGCGCGAATCCACGTGCCGTTATTAATTTTGTTAATTGTGCCGGTTGGTTAGTTGGTAGGTTGGTCGGTTGGTTGGTCGGTCGGTCGGTTGGTTGGTTGGTTGGTTAGTCGGTTGGTTGGTTGGTTGGTTGGTTAGTCGGTTGGTTGGTTGGTTGGTTGGTTGGTTGGTAGGTTGGTTGGTTGGTCGGTTGGTCGGTTGGTTGGTTGGTTGGTTAGTCGGTTGGTTGGTTGGTTGGTTGGTTGGTCGGTTGGTTGGTTGGTTGGTTGGTTGGTTGGTTAGTCGGTTGGTCGGTTGGTTGGTTGGTTGGTTGGTTGGTTGGTCGGTCGGTCGGTTGGTTGGTTGGTTGGTTGGTTAGTCGGTTGGTTGGTAGGTTGGTTGGTAGGTTGGTCGGTCGGTCGGTCGGTCGGTCGGTCGGTCGGTCGGTTGGTTGGTTGGTTGGTTGGTCGGTTGGTTGTTTGGTTGGTCGGTTGGTTGCAGCTATCAAAGTGGCGTCAGACAACAAAATGCACAAATACCACGACGTCCTATGATAGTTTTATGGACTAGACAAAACACTCGCTGCTTGACAACGGTACAGGGATCTATACCGAAACGTCGCCTTTACGGTATTAAAGAAGTTGTTATCCATAAATCGTGTCTCCTTTGTAGACAAACAGCGAATTATGTAACACCATTGATGTTCGTAAATCAACCACTCCAGGCAGCCCGAGACTTTGGAGTTAAGTTTAAGTTAAAAAGAGGAAAAACACCTGCTCCAACATCTGGGGGGTCCATCAACCTCGTTGTGTTCTGCCGAAAGAGACCTTGTTCGAGGGAGACCTTCCTCATTACCAACCGTGATCTACTCTGCAGTGCTGACTGAATGGAAAACACCGTTTCGCTACTAACAAGTCAAAATGTATTAATAATTTTCCTTCTACCTGGACTTGTAAAGCCACATGTAACCTACCTAACTCATGGGTCCATGAGATGAGACAAATCAATGCTCAGAACAACTAAATTACGATCTTCCCCCGGGCTCGCCATATATCATCTCTTCCACATAGACGGGCCACAAACACATGCATAGGCAAGTCAAATGTTCGCCTGAAACCCTGATACTTAGGATCTGTAAAGTCCCAGGTTAGAACTGGTCTTCAGCAAGCAATGCTTGTCGTAATAGACGACTACAGGGATCGCAGGTGAGGCTTGCTTTGTTGTTTGATGCATGTCATCGAATCCCAAATCGCGTGGATCGATGCTCATGATCTCAATCACTGGATTGTCTGGTCCGGACTCGATTATTTACAGACCGCCGTCATATAGCTGGAATATTGCTTAATGTGGTGTTAAACAACAAACAAACAAACAAACATGAAACTCAGGAACACAAAACATTTGGATTTCTACTTTAGGTCGGAAAAGAGGTATGGATTAGCTTCACAACGTCGTGTGACGAATACAGAACATAAACATTCATGTGTTGTAACATTTTAATGGCTGTAAAGACAAGATGTTTTTTTATGCATGACAACTAATTTTTTCTACTATGATGTGATGATTCGGTATAGATCTATATATCGTTGTCAAGCAAGAGTGAAGTAAAACAATATACATCTTATGATGAAGTTGTCATCCGTAAAACCGTCTTGTCTTTACTGATACTTACCACCTTCTATAAATGCCAGTCAAACAGATCTAGATGGCTATCAATCACCGAAGTATAAGCTGTATGATTTCCACGTCCAATATGCCCAGAAACACTATCCTGTTGCTATTCAAGCAACACATTATAGAGTCATGTGAAATACAAGTGGTGATTAACACGGCACAACCCAGCGCATATGGCAACCATTGGACACAATATGGTCTGTAAGTTGGTAAGTTTTGTTTAACACCACTATAATTAGTTCAGTTATACAGCTGAGGTGTTTAACACCTAGGATACGCCTAGAGCACTGGTATGAAGGCTCGTGCCTTTGAAGTATTACTGCAACGATTACCGAAACGGAATGTACAAAACAACGTGTTTGTTTGTTTGTTTTTATTCGAAAGACATTATCAATAAAGAACATTATCTGCTCAAACATAAAACGATCTGTTTTCTGGAGTGAAAGTAACACAGTGTCAGTCTTACTTTGCTTACATTGGGGATTTTCTACACACAAAAAACTCAAACTGAATTATCTCGGAGACAGACCTGTCAAAGACAGTACATGAAGACAGATGTACTGAAGTCGGACATATTGTCCTACGTACCTTATCGATTTGTTCAGACTACCAATATGTAAACATGTTTATCTCGTTCATCCCCAACTGTCACAGATCTATCTCACTGATCACAGTATATGCTAGTCTTACACGTGTATTCCTGTCTTAGATTTCTAGGCAAGTGGAATTAAGCCATACATTAACTTGGATGATTGCACAGGCATCCATCTCCCTGGAGACTAGATTATTTCCAACGTGACAATAAAAGCACTGTAATCTATACATTCTCTGTCAAAGATTTCTCCTGATATTTGCAAAAGACGCTGTTTACATCGCGAAGAGAGAGAAAACACATACATATTTCCACATCACTAATTCGATGGAAGCTATTTCCTCTACACGGTGAAACTTGCTTCCAGTGTGTTTGGAACCATGGCAAGCTGGCGTGAGGACAGTTAAGGACGGAAAGCAAGAGTCACAGCTTGAGTCCTCACTAATCAACACGCCTGAAAAATAAGTAATACACGTATGTCCCAAATAAAAATACTCAAAGGAGTACGTTACCAACATTACCTACAATGTAACATTTATCATACATTACCAGACATATCTACAATGTAAAATCAAGAAATATCACAAGACTTACCTCCGATGTAACATTAAGCCAACATTACCAGCTTTCACTACATTGTAACATTAATCAAATATTACCAGACGTATCTACAATGTAAGTTTTAATTAAACATTACCAGACGTATCTACAATATAACATTAATCAAACATTACCAGACGTATCTACAATGTAACATTAAGCAAACATTACCAGACGTATCTACAATGTAACATTAAGCAAACATTACCAGACGTATCTACAATATAACATTAAGCAAACATTACCAGACGTATCTACAATATAACATTAATCAAACATTACCAGACGTATCTACAATATAACATTAATCAAACATTACCAGACGTATCTACAATGTAACATTAAGCAAACATTACCAGACGTATCTACAATGTAACTTTAATCAAACATTACCAGACGTATCTACAATGTAACTATTAATCAAACCTTACCAGACGTATCTACAATGTAACATTAATGTAACACACATGCACGCACGCACGCACGCGCGCGCGTTAAAAGATGGTACTTGTTGTTAATGCTCGGCATTACGGGGCTAAAATAAGGACTGGTCGGCTCGGAGTCAGAATACTGTGTCTGAATGTGGTATTCATGTTAAACTGCGGCATGGTTTCTCAGTGGGCTAGAACTATAATGTCGGCATTTGTCCGGACTAGTGCAAGCAGCCACACACACACACGTCGATTTATAAGTGCAATAATCTTGACCGCGACGTTGAACCCCATTTCACCTCACCTCACCTCACCTCACCTCACCTCACCTCACCTTTCCTCAGGTAATAAGAACCATGATACTTGGCCCAAATTGTTATCAAAAAATTCATTTGATCCATTGCGCTGTTGCCCTGCTATTGGGAATAATTTTACTATTGCATTAAAAATTGCATTAAAGTAACTCTGTGTTGTTTCAGATGTGTCACATATCAATTATCCAGAGTGCGAGGATGTGTAAATAGTGTTGTTTTTGCCATTCTGGAGATGAGTCCAGCGAGTCCTGCGACCCTGTCAGTGTACACCCAGGGAATAATCGTCACAGCAGTAGAACGGTAATGCATGAGCTTACAGAATATTAATCCTTCCAAACGGAAGACGTTTTATTTGATGTTGTATTAAATTTCGTCTCTTGGCGTGAATCCGTCAGCCTTATAATGGAAACATTGAATGGTCCCTGTGAATTGTGACATACCGGTGATGGATGTGATGAGATGGAGGATGCAGCAGGAGGATTAACAGTTGCGTGTGCGCTAAGAGATCCATATGACCCAGACAGTAAAAATATGTCTGACTCTTTAAAGGGCTCTGTGACATGTGAATAAATAATAGCGACAGAAAAAAATATCTATAATCATGAGAAATATCCACTAAAAGCAGAGTCCATTTGCATAAATGTTGTGCGACAAACAGATAACAAACTGAAATATTGATATTTTAAAAATAAATTTGAATTGTGTTTTTCCAAGTGCATCGAAGGCTTACACCTTTCAGATTTGTCATTGTCCCCGGCAACGCGTTTTTGTGTCGGTGCGTCTTTAGTGCAACATTTCTATCCGGAGAAGATCTTAAAGACCGTGAAATACTTGTTTACCAAACTTAGCACATTGAAAGGTCTGGTAGTGAACTGGTTCATTTTGATAGATTAGGAATATTCGAGGCTTAGACTGAAAATGGCAGTAGTGTTCGTTTCCGGAGCTGATCTTGAAAACTGTACAATTTTTCTTTACCACCCTAGGTACATTGATAGGTCCAGTAGTGAACTGGTGCCTTTTGATAGTTTGGGATTTTCGGGGGAGGGGGCGGGGGGGATTGAGTTTCCATGGCAACAACTTTGACTTAGGCTGGAAATTGCAGTAGTGCTTGTTTCCAGAGCAGATCTTGATCATCGTATTATTGATCTTTACCAAACTTGGCACATAGCTAGGTCTAGTGGTGAACTGGTGCCTTTTGATAGAGTGGGATTTTTTAAACAAATATTTATCGAGTTTCCATGACAACAAGTTTCATATTTGTATTTGTTCACGAAAAGAATAGCCCAGTGTGGGGGATATCGATGATGTTCTTGACAGTTGTTATGCCAGTAGCTTCCTTCACTAAACATGCTCCGTTGCGTGTATGTTATCCTACTGATTGCATTTGCTAACAGCACTTCGTCTTAAACATCACAGTGCAGACGAGAAGTTTTAACTCCGACAGGAGGAGCAGGACCCACAACATACTATCTACAAAACATCAAGCACGTCCACAGAAAAACATTATTCTTTTCATACGACCCGACAAATTACTCTTGCAGTATTTCCGGGGACAGGTTTTCTTTAAAAAAAATCCCATCTAAGCTACAACTATCAAGAGTATTCGTACACGAATCACATTCCGTTGTTTATGGTCGTATGAAAAATTATTGATCAACTAATACCTCTTCGTTAAATTGGATAACTTTCATCTAGTTTCCTCTCGCGTTCATGGAAGCGGAGATATTCACAATTCATCCTATCAGAGGTTCTGTCAGTTCTATGGATTATTGTGCTGACCTGCTGTAGCCGACTGCTCTGCTACACGGCCTGGGAAGTGCTGTGGGTACCAGGGCCCCGCTCCACAAAGCAATCGTAGCGCAAAGACGACCATTACTCCCAGACTTTTACAGACTTACGACAGTCGTAGCGCAGCGATCGCTGGGGAGCGCGGCCCTGGGGAATAAGGGAGTGAGTGAGTGAGTTGGGTTTAAAGCAACTTTAACAGTAGTCCAGTTATATCACGGCGTATCAGCTTAATGTGGGAGGAAAGCCCGAAATGATGCAGATCTCAGACGTTTACCGCTTCGGTGAAACCCATGAGCACAGGTATGGTGCTGACAAACCTAGAAACATAATCAGGGCAAACCGGGATTCGAACCCACAATCATAGGTTTCTGGCGTGCCCAAGTGACGCAACTCTGGAGAGCGAATTGCGGCGTCTTAGACGACCGGGCTACCCGTGCCCCAGGGGAATTAGGGCAATGGAATAAACATAACTGACTTACGGTCATACACCTGTCTTACTTTCTTTGGTTTCAATGCGTCGATCAATGCGCTCCCATATAAGAATCATCTGAACCTTGTTGACATGTCCAATACACCTACATGTTCAGGGATGTTCATGACATGTCCAATACACCTACATGTTCAGGGATGTTCATGACATGTCCAATACACCTAACTGTTCAGAGATATTCATGACATGTCCAATACACCTAACTGTTCAGGTATATTCATGACATGTCCAATACACCTTACTGTTCAGAGATATTCATGACATGTCCAATACACTTAACTGTTCATGGATATTCATGACATGTCCAATACACTTAACTGTTCAGAGATATTCATGACATGTCCAATACACCTAACTGTTCAGGGATGTTCATGACATGTCCAATACACCTACATGTTCAGGGATGTTCATGACATGTACAATACACCTATCTGTTCAGGGATATTCATGACATGTCCAATATACCTAACTGTTCAGGGATATTCATGACAAGTCCAATACACCTAACTGTTCAGGGATGTTCATGACATGTCCAATACACATAACTGTTCAGAGATATTCATGACATGTCCAATACACCTAACTGTTCAGGTATATTCATGACATGTCCAAAACACTTATTTGTTCAGAGATATTCATGACATGTCCAATACACCTACATGTTCAGGGATATTCATGACATGTCCAATACACCTAACTGCTCAGAGATATTCATGACATGTCCAATACACTTAACTGTTCAGAGATATTCATGACCCTTCCAATACACCTAACTGCTCAGAGATATTCATGACATGTCCAATACACCTAACTGTTCAGGTATATTCATGACATGTCCAAAACACTTATTTGTTCAGAGATATTCATGACATGTCCAATACACCTACATGTTCAGGGATATTCATGACATGTCCAATACACCTAACTGCTCAGAGATATTCATGACATGTCCAATACACTTAACTGTTCAGAGATATTCATGACATGTCCAATACACCTAACTGCTCAGAGATATTCATGACATGTCCAATACACCTAACTGTTCAGGTATATTCATGACATGTCCAAAACACTTAACTGTTCAGAGATATTCATGACATGTCCAATACACTTAACTGTTCATGGATATTCATGACATGTCCAATACACCTAACTGCTCAGAGATATTCATGACATGTCCAATACACTTAACTGTTCAGGGATAATCATGACATATCCAATACACCTACATGTTCAGGGATATTCATGACATGCCCCCTCTTTGGTGAGTCGCGACCACCTGTCAGTGTGTCCATTAAATAAGAAGTACTTATGTCCACTCCTCAAATCGCCCGCGTCTGAAACGTCTGATGAAAGCACGGTTCAGGTGCGAGCATGGTTAAAGACAGACATGTCAATGGTACTTAGTGAAAGGTCGATTAAACTACACAGGGGACCTCAAGGGGAGGATGTGACATCGTCATACACAGGACTACTACTCTGGTTTCGGCTTGGCGGTTGGAAGGAGTGTGCAGTGTCAAACAGCTTAACTTGACCAGAGGCTTCAGTGCACCAGGGATATGTAGCGGAACTGTGGTGAATGTTTCCAGACCGGCAGACACGAGACATGTATGTTTGTCTTACATGAGATGGGGGTTCACTGGCTTAATTAGCTTTTTATCGTATTGCCAGCTCATTCACGTGTTCATGCGTGCTTTTGTTTTTTTTCTAGCCGTAGACTTGAAAGTTGAAATAACGTCTATGAGAGAGCAATGCTGTCTGTTTATCCCAGGTGCAACACTATAGAGTGCTTAATGATGGATAGCTTAATGAATATGGCGGGTTAAGTAGCATTGTGCCTACATGCCAATGTGCCTACACGCCAATGCCCCTACATGCCAATGTGCCCACACGCCAACGTGCCTACATGCCAATGTGCCTACACACCAATGTGCCTACACGCCAATGTGCCTAGATGCCATCGTGCCTACACGCCAATGTGCATACATGCCAATGTGCCTAGATGCCAATGTGCCTACATGCCAATGTGTCTACATACCAATGTGCCTACACGCCAATGTGCCTTCATGCCAATGTGCCTACACACATTGATACGTTAAGATATGCTTCCATTCTATAACAAGAATGGACTGTACCAGTTTTTCCATGTACGACAGAAGAATGAAGTAAAAAATAGATGTTTAATTTTTTTTTATTCCTGTAATAACAATAACAACAAGTTGACCAAGTTGACAGAGTTCACTGGCACACGGTTACTGGAGCCAGTTGCATCGAGATACTTCGCGCTGTTCTCCATCACTTGCCAGCTGCACCTGCAGGCACATAAAACACTTGCCAGGGTCACGGTAGATACTGATCTTCTGGGCGCAGCTCCATCAGGTTGGTGACGCCAGGGAGAAGACAATTAGGATGCTCCAAATATTTTCATTTACAATCTGCTGCCCATTATATACATCAAAGAAGGAACATGAGGAAGAAAGAGTCAGACTTAGCTGTTATTGTATAGATGACAGTGCCTATCAGTCAATACTATAGAGAATTGGTTATATGTGTGAGGGGATCAGAATGTTATCAACTTGCCGTTCGTAAAAGTTTTGGTTTGGTTTGGTTTGTTGTTTAACGCCGCACTCAGCAATATTCTAGCTATATGACGGCGGTCTGTAAATAATCGAGTCTGGACCAGACAATCCAGTGATTTATATCCGCGCAATTGGGATCGATGACATGCTTCAACCAAGTCAGCGAGCCTGACCACCCGATCCCCTTAGTTGCCTTTTACGACAAGCATAGACACCTTTTACGACAAGCATAGTCACCTTTTACGACAAGCATAGTCACCTTTTACGACAAGCATGGGTTGCTGAAGACCTATTCTATCCGGAATCTTCACGGGTCTTCGTAAAAGTATAATACAATGAAATTGTTTGATGTGTAGGCACATTGGTAGTTAGATCCATTTTGAAAGATCATGTTTAGTCAATAATTGCTGGGCCACAACCACCGAACCATACATCATGGACTCTAAGAAATGAAAGTTTGTCTAAGTTTGCCGTGCATAATGATGGGATAAAGAGTCGAAAAATCCATTGTTTGGACATGACTGAAATCGGTTCTTTTCTGAGATCCCTGCGAGTCTTAGAGCATCCACATAGTATTCCGCCACTTGTCATCACTTCCTTGCTTGTATTTAGGATTTGGTTGACATTTTGAGACAGTGAATTGTTTGTACTGATTTGTGCTGAGTTTTGGAATCAAACCAAAAGAGGAAAGAACATGGTTTCCAGGTGTTAGAGTCAAGTGAAAGTGTGATAGAACGTAATTGATACGTAGTTTCGGCAGGTGTTATCTTCCGTTGACATACTGCCCTTATTACTTGATGTGTAACTTACATCAAGTTCTTTGATAAAACGCTGAATGTAGTGATGCTTAGATTAGATAATTATGTTACTTGAGGCTTTATCAGTGGGAACACTACAAACTGTTCATGTACGTCAGTCAGACGTTGGATAACAGCTGGCTGGGCAAGAATTGGTTTACTCAAAATTTTGTTTCTTTTTTCAGTTTGTGCATTCTACCAATAACAACATCGCGCACTGACTTAACTCACTCTGAAAGATATTCAACAGGTTCCTCTTCTTTAGGTGCCCATCTTTCACAGCTTCATCTTCTCGCCTGGCACAACGTTAGGCACATGCTTTGACAGCATCAATAATGATTTTAAAGATCTGCAAGTTGAGACAATTGCTTATGATTAAGTCGGAATCGTACAATGGACACTTTTAGCAACGGTTCCTATGACTACGGGAATGACCTTTTATGATGTAGCGCAAAGTGATTGTCAGCCATGTTCGTTTCCTTGCACTGGGAAAGACCCATCTAAACCATTGAAACGTTGTGGTAATAATTTCTTGAGCCAGCAGGAACCGCATCGATGAAGGAGCTAAGGTGGTTGCTGATAGGCATGTTTATAGGTTTCTGATAAGATTGCTTTGTAGCATCGTGACATCAAATAACATCGTGATAACAAACGTGAGCTATGACCTTGGCTTACAAACTGAACCTCATAACGTCAATTCCCACACAACAGAACAACCATGTTCTGTGTTCTCGTGAAGTAAAAATGTGTCTTTAAAAGCCTTAAAAAATGCCTAACGCTAATATGTATACTAAAATTCTCGAGTTATAAAATCAGTTTTCCAGAGTTACAACTTCTGAATAAATACAATAATTATGTTACTCAGTGGACCGTTGTCCTCCCATTAACTAATAACATTGTACAGGCCTAATCGAGAGAATCAGACTCCACTCCGTTCCTGGTGAAGATGGTCTTTACCCCGAGGGCATACTCAGAAGATTAATTCGTGTAGGGAATGAGTTCTCTGTGAGGTTGTCCCTGTTGGCGACGCTACAAAGATAAACTTCCCGGACTCTCTATCACCGGTCAGGACTCGAGGGTGTTCAGGCCAGCGCCCTATGGCAGGAATATTGCTGTGTGGCCTTAGGCACAAAATAAATACTCACCTTTTGATGCCAATAGTGTGAGTGGGGGCTGCTTCCGATAGAGATATCTTGAAAACGATCCAACAGTGTCACCGAACCTGACCACCCGAAACAATTGGCCCCTCTTACGACCAGAATAAGTTGCTGGGGCCTATTCCAACCCGTTATGTAAAGGTTGATTAAGTATGGGTTCGCTGTGCAGAATTGCCTCCCTTGCAAGCCAGAAACCTATGACCGTGGGTTCGAACCGCGGTTCGCCCCGATTATGTTTCTAGATTTGACAGCATCATACCCGTGCTCGTGGCTTTCACCAGAGTTGTAAACGTCAGAGACCAGCATCACTGGGTTTTCCTCCCACTTAAAGCTGACACGCCGTGATATAACTGGATTGTTCAAAGCCAATTAACTAACTCACTCACTAAGTCACAGCCGTGCATTGCAACCATAGATGTAGTTCGACGCACTTGATGTCAATCACTGGATTATCTGACCCAGGCTCGATTTTTTTATATACCGCCACCATAAAGCTGTAATATTGCTGAGTGTGGCGTAAAACAACAACTGAGTGCGGCGTTGAACAACAAACACGCAAATAAACACGTTTATCCTGTAATGGGTAGGATAAAGCCAACGGATAATAACGATATCCGTTGGGGACATATGCGGATAGAGACGCAAACATCAAAGGTCAAGTAGGGACTACTTTCAGTGTTTATAAACAAACATGGCGTCGCCCTTGGCATTCGCTGATTGTGTCAGAAATAACCATCGGGAATCTGGAGAAACTAATGGGATAATTGATATCATTATCAAAAGAATAGTGTAATATACTAAAAATCAGTGTCTAGCTGTGACGTAGTTAAGTCATTTTACAAGTTTGGGCAACTTATGAGATATAAATTGCGAAAAGATTTGCAAGGGCACTAGCCAAGCGGGATCAGTTGCCATATCTTTGCGTGTAGACCTCTGCGGCCGAACTGTTACCTTGTTTCGTTTTGTCGCTGCGTGGACATCTGGCTGCACTTCGTAACGTTATGACAGAACAGACCGACTATCAACAACGTCTGACTGTGGCCGTGGCGTCTCGTAGACTATGGTTAGAGTAGCTTCCCTTTCATAAAGAGCCGTTACTCTAGCGGACAGACCGATGTATTGCCACGAAAGGCAAGCAGAAACAATTTGTTGGGGCAATTGTTGTTTTGCATTTATGTAGTTACGCCACTGTATAAGAAACAGGTTTCAGTTGGAACTGTGTTGGCTACAGTCACTGTCCGACTGACACATCACTTACCTTCTGACGTAATGCATATTAATGTGCACATTCCAGGAAAACAATGTTTAGGTAATGTTTGTGAGAGATGGAAAGAGATTTTCGAGCACAGAATTGAAGAATGACATTATATGATTAGGAGGCTATCACGCTTGTGTGTTTGAGGATGGTAAATATCCTGTATTAGAAATAAATACTTTGTATTTAGCTCTCCAAGGCTCGCTAAATACAATGTTAATTCCTAATACAGGATATTCACCATTCCAAACACACTCGCGTGATAACCTCTATATATCCAATATGAAACTCTAACAGTTAAGCTGAGTTACTGCTGGGTCAGATTGCTGATTCAGTTACGGCCCTGTTAAGACACATATTCAAAAAGTCGTACTTATTTTTCTGTTTGTGTTGCCTCAAGGAAATTAAATGTTCTTTTTGCATTGTGATAATAACATCTATTCTGGATTCTATTGTGTTTAATATTCATGAAAAGAATTCTGTCCCTTTATCATCAAAGACGTTAAATGTCATGAAGTCAATATAATAAATGTCTGTAGTTTCAAATCAATTCATCCAGATATGCTCCATGTTTGATAATACCTCCTCTGGTGATGCTTCTGACTCAGGGGCGACAGAAGTCTTGCTACATAGTCTGATGTTTAATGCAAATCAAAGAGTGTACTTAAACGGACTTTTCATCAATGTGATGGATCTGTATGAACGTACGAGGTTTAATCCATGCAAGCAGGATTGTCCTTTGATGTGATGTTAAAGTTGGCCCTCGCTGAGATCATGCCACTCCTAGAAGAAGGGTTTTTATGTAGAATGACACATCCATGAAAGATGTCTCTCTGAAGGTGCTGCAACAGGAACGCTGACAGGTGCGTTAAGTCACCAGCTCTCGGTGACTCATATATTTCGTAAAAAGGTTTCACATAAACTTTACAAACAGATCTGTCTCGGAAAGGATTGATGACATAAAAAATGTTGTTCTGGGGAAGAGAGATGAATCACACTTTTATAACGTTGATAAAGTATTTGAAATATGGCTAAAGTAAAATACTTTTGGTATTTGTGTAATTCGCATAAGTATATTTATTTTAGTATACGATCTGTGGTAATGCTGGTATCCATATAGTTAGACCGATCTTCTTGTCATACTGATTAACTTATAGTGAGTGAGTGAGTGAGTGAGTATGGTTTTACGCCTCTTTTATCAATATTCCAGCAATTTCACGGCGGGGGACACCAGAAATGAGCTTCACACATTGTACCCATGTCGGGAATCGAAGCCGGGTCTTCGGCGTGACGAGCGAACGCTTGAACCACTAGGCTACCCGACCGCCCCGATTAACTTAAAGACATGTAGTTTACCTTTAACACAAAAACAATTGACTCTACATGAAAGATGCTAGACGTTCCAGACGTGCTGTCTTGTGCACATTATGTATCCAACAAGAAATAGAAATACGAGTCTGGAAGCAGCTGTTTTCAAGATCAAAACATCCACTATGCAAAACATCTCCCTTAACACACAGTTAGAGTATATCTCATGATGGAGGATAGCTTTCTACACAATATAGTTGATCAAGTTCCCAAAGTCAACACAACAGTTAAGTAAACTAAATAAATAGCACACAATAGTTTCATCATGGGGAAACTATCTGCTGTTATGCAATGTTTATGTTATGCAAGAAAGTTATCGTAGAAAATGTGAACTGTCTTAAATAGGTGGTTCGTAGGTGGTCTGATATTGTCTCCGTCCTGTTGAAACCCATTTCATATGCCAGTTATTAAAGTAGTAGTGGTGGTAGTAGTAGTAGGAACTGCAGCAGCGGCACAGTAGTAGCAGTAGTC